>NC_052624.1:222634287-223252858 GCF_016161935.1 Mauremys reevesii | reverse complement strand
ATTTTACAAATCACCTCTGCTCTGACCCCTGTATGCCTGGAGCAGTGTAAAGGCATCCTAAAAGCCCCAGATCTGACTGAGGGAGGATTGCTCCACTCCGGAACTGAGGAAAATACTACCACAGGCTGTCATTCCAGGACCCCTTCACAAGCGCTGGCGTAGGGGGTGACAGGAGTGGGGCTTGAGGTGGTAGGGGCATGTCAGGACTGTAGCCACAGCACACCCTGCGGCGGAGATCCTGGATGCTGCTGCCCATAGACAGGCCAGGGATAAGCTGCCTTAACTTAGCCCCTCAGGGCTGTTTAAATTACATCTGGGGCCACTCCAGTCCTGGAGCAGCTCAGTATCAGGAGGACACAAAGGTGGCTTAAAGCCACTTTAGTCTCCTCTTCCTGAGCCATTAGTTCTGTTCTGTGCCTCTTTGGGCACCTATTCTCTGAGTTGAAATTTCCATTAGAATCCTGCCAGTGGTCTCTATTAGTTTCTACTGGTTTCTTGTCTATCCGAACAATCAAGAATTCTTTTAAGTCTTTAAGTCAATGGGTAGAATTGCAGTAGTATAGGGCACCAGTTTCTTTGTTCCAAAAACTTTGTTGACAACTGGAACCAACTGGAATCAGTTGAGCATTTTCAGATGGAATTTCTCATGGTGGGGGGGTTGTCATTTTTGAGCTTTTTTAAATATTTCTGATTCTACTTGAGGGTTTTTTCTGAGGTCTGTGGTATTTGCTTGATTTCCAAGATTGCAACTAATCTGTCTATTGATACTCAAGTGCTGGTTTATTTATTCTGCATAATTCACCCTGTGCAGGATATGACAAAACTCCATAACAAGCTTGTCAATGCTATCATCTTAAAAATAGTCACATTACAATATATTAAGGTTAAATAAATTATCTTCTCTGATCTTCACTGCACACTTTCTTGGGGCCAAATTTTCAGTGGGACTTAATTCTACCCTTATTCCGGTAGGGGGAAAATCCTGCATTTGTGCCTGAAATCTTCATTTTATGCAAATTGGAGTTTTAAATGTGCAGTTAAGAAAATTTGCTCAAAATGTGGCCATTGCTGTCCATTCTTCCCTCTCTAGTCACATAACCTTAATCTTGTTCACTGGGTGTTTCTTGCAAATACAGAAAGGAGAATAGCCTTTTTAGAGGTTTCCTGTGCACACCTATGTAGAGAATTTAATTTATAACATTAGTACATACTAAGGACCAGATTTTTCAAGTGGCTATGATTTTTAAAGGGCCCGGTCCCCTGTTTGCAGACACCCTCACTTTCAGAGTACTTGTACCTCTAATATGCACCCCAGATTAGTTAGGTAGCAGCATAAGGACTCCAATTTCTGCCTGCAGGCACAAATTAAGCTTGTAAGCATGCAGACTTGGCCTTTTGAAAATCTGGCCCTAAATTTTGTGTGGCTTCATACAATACATACTTCTAATTCAATTACACTGAGAGGATAACAAGTTATTGTGTTGTCTTCTGTGCGGTTCAGAGTAACTCTTATCATGTATTTCCAGAAGACATTTTATTTTATTCCAGGCATTACAGACAAGCCTTTAATGTACTTAATCTTGAAGGGCTCCTTATGTAAGAGTTACTTGCTCAAGTAAGGACTACTCCTATGGGTAAAGACTAATCACTTGGGGCTTGTTTGCACCATTTAGGCACAGCCCCATGTTAGAGGAGGCGTATGTGGAATAGTGCAGAGCTGCACTGTTCCAGAGGGAAAGCCAGGTGACAGTCTACAGAATGCTTCCCAGCATTTTCTGATGCAAATGGGAAATACACACATTGCTGCATTCCCTTAACAGATACACACATCCCCACACACGTGCACACACATTGGTTTTACTGGCCAGCACCTGCAGTGAGAGGATAGCAGAGCCCTGGTTTCACCTTTTCTCTACCTTCTCCCCCTCCCCGCCCCCAAAGTCCCCTTGGGGCATTGTGCATCCCCCTGGTAGCAGAGAGGGAGCGATCCCTGAGCCCAGGGGCTGTAATTCTGCCTTGCTGTGTATGAGAGAGGTCCTTACTCACTTCTTCCACATAGTGCTCCCATGGGAGGGCCAGTCAGAATCTGAATAGAGATTGCAGTATCCGGTCTATTATTAATTCTATTAACATGACCCTCTTGTTAAAAGTTCTTCTAGACCAGGACTGGGTTTGGATGTCTTTGTACAGCTTCTTAGCACAATGAGGCTCTGATCCTGACTGGGACTCTTGAGTACTATCATAATAATTAACACGGTATACAATGGGCCTGATTGTACTCCCATTGATCTTAATGGGAGTTTTGCCCAATATTATGAAATAACCCATATGGTAAAAAAGATATGCATTAATTAAAAATGCAAACAGATTCTCTTAGCATATGAAATTGAAATATGTTCTTACAACTAAATACTAGTAGGTCTGAGTTGTAGTTAAGCTACTTAAACAGTGATTATCACTGCTGCTTGCAATAATATAGCAATAGATTTGCATAGCAAGAACATTTCAAGCACCAACATTTTGGCCCATATACATTGTGATATCATTACTAATCTTAAGGCTTAGTGTTAGATGCTTGGCAGGCTACTTATGCTTTATATTAAACTGTTATTACACAGACACACTTAGGGAGTAACCATAGTTACGCATGCAGTATGCTTCTTTTGGTTAAACCAAACATAAATATAATCATCGGAGGTTAACACTGGCGCTTTTCAGAGTAAGAGTTTGCTGCCAACAAGGTATGTAGCTAGTCAATGTAAAATTCGCTCACTCTTTTACAAAGATTGGAACTTACTATTAAAGTAAATTATTACAGGAATTCGTTTTATTTTTGTCTTTGTAATATGATTACTTTGAATCATCACCATTTTGGTTCGAAGACCTGAAAAAAAATCCTCTTTAGTGCTAGCCGAATCATCTTAGTGGAGTGGTTTGACAGACCATTCTAATGCATTTTAACCAACTTATAAATCATTTTGTGGAGGCTAATGATTTATTACTGCTGTAATGAACTTCAGAGGCATCAATACATTAGTATCCACTTTGAAAAAAAGCTGTTGTCAAATCCTATAGGAATGATGATCAGTTTACTATTGTTATTAATGACCCCGATCAGCTCTTTGGATCTATGAATAACCCTGTTAAATGACAGAGGTCTTCCATTTGAGCAAAAATCAATCCATATGTAAAATAAAAGTATTTGGCTTTCCAAGCCCTTTGTCAATGCCTGTGTTTCTGTTGTCCACAGAGATTCAAAATTATTTTCAAGTTCACCTGAATCGGGGATATTTAGTAATTGAAATGCTTGCAAACATTTTGAATTAATAATTTATCAATTTGTCCATCTTAAAGTATAGCACTTATCACTGTGCTATATAAGTGCTTCCCAGGTGAACTAAATACTCATGGTGAGGTTCTTAATGGAATTCATATTGTTTTCTTCTTTTCTCTTCTTCCTGGTGAAAGGAGGACTTGCTGGGGAAATATATATTTTATGGGCTGTATTGTTATACAATTGCCCATTCTTATGTTATTTGGTTATGCTATTTTCTTTCTTTTTCTTTCTTTCCTTCTGAAAGAACAAACAGACCTCATTGACTTGACCAAAATAGTAATTACCATGTTAGGTTTTTTCCAGTGTTCAGAGATGTCAGACATTTGACCTGCGATGCTTTTAAATCTGACCTTGTTGCTTCTTTCCATTCATTAAGTAGCAACCTTTGCTCTCTTGTCATAAAAGATAAATGAAGATTCACACAATCTTTGTTTAAGAAAAGATTTATTGTTTACATTTATGTAGATTAAGTAGAATATACCAATTATCTATCATGCCAATCATGTTTTCTTGGTGCTTTAAGTTAGTTGCCTTGTTCTCATAATTACCATTTTTGAATTTTCCAAACAATTTGAAAGATTAAAAAGAAATGAGCATTTTAAAAAGTAGTACTGCACTGTACTACATAACCAGAACGATGTTTTGAGGTTCACGTCCAAGATTTAATTATGCAAAATCCTTTTTGTTTATTTTCAAAATTGTTTGTAAACTTGTATCTTTCATGCAGAAAGTAGTAATGCGGTGTATGAATGCTATCTCTGGAAACAATTGAAAGCCTTTGTGCTACCTCTGAGGCTCATAAAATAACATTTGTAAGGTATACAATTTAAAAACAACATAAATGTTGAACAAAAACAAGTTGCGAAGCCTAACATTTTGGTCTGAAGTCCCCTGAAGGAGATGATGGTTGGCAAGCAACAGCAAATCAAAATGTTGGTATTAGGAGAACTTATAAGTTGCGGGGGGTTAATTTTTAACTAGAAGGATGTGGTTTGTAATTGCTTGTATAATGCTACATTATGACTAACCCTGTATAGGCTCATAAGGAGGAGAGGAGGCAAAATTATGCAGTTGTGTGGAGTCTAGCCCACGTCCCTTGAGTTTCTGAAAACAAAGACTGTGTGAGACTGATGGCCTCCAAAAATGTGTCAGAGAGAGGTTTGGGTCCATCCTTTGTATAGCAGCTGGGAAAGCACACCCAGCACCCTCTCAGAATGCAGCAGGAACCACTCTGGTTTGCACTCTTCTCCCATTGCTGCTGGTAGCATTGTGCCTAACTCAGGCATGTTACTTCCAAAACCTCACACTGGTGCATTGTTCTGTCACAGCCCACTTCTGCCATGGCCTGTGGTTAATTACTTTGTCCTCTCAGTATCCAAGGTAACCAAAATTTTGTTTCATTTTTGGCTTCCAAGGTACGCAGGTAATGTGTTGGCCTGAAATAAGTGAAGAACATAATATTCTAAGGAGGAAAGAAAAAAAAACCAGCTTTGGAATTAAAGAAGGATAGGAATAGTCACACCTTCCAAGTAAAAGGAGTCCTAGGTTAGGGACCAGCAGGAAAAGCCGGCAGAGAAAAGTATGAGACTTCATTTTCAGAATGTCTGAACATCCAAGACTCCAATTTAAATCATGGGTTTTTCCCTCTCCCTCTAATACAGTGTTTCCATTCCTGAAATATACTGAGTATTGTATTTGAAAGGCAACTTTACTTTTAAATAACCCTTTTAAAAATCTGTATGGAGGTTTAAATTGGAGACAAGTTTATCTTGATATCAGATGGCACACAAAATTCACATGGTTTTTTATCATGACTCTTCCACTGCTCCAGAGCCATGGTTCATTAAAACCTACATCAGCTCAAATCCATCATGCATATGAAGTGGCAAGATAACGTAACCAACTTCAAAGTACTGAAAAGTGAAAAAATATCCAAGGCCTTGGGAGCAAAAGCATAGCTCAGCTCCTTGATCAATATGTAGTTCAACAAGGCTGTACTTAAGCGTGTTGTGTAGAGTGAGATCAAACTTGGCAAATGTTCACAAGTTAGTTAGCCAGAGCTACTATTTCAAGACTGTTGTGAAAACAACCTGCAGCTGTGCAGCATATGAAGTATTTCTGGTAGATCAATCAGGAGCAACATACAGTATTGTGATATGGAGAGGGCAACGTAGGCAGCACGTCTGCGACACAATCTAGAATAGCTCATGCAGCTTATTCATGTGAAGATGCTGCTGTTTTCAGGAGTTGCACAGCACGTTACGTGCTGGTCTGTGTAAATTAAACAACTCTGCCTTGCTTATTGTAGAAATCAAGAGACTGATTTTGATGTCATTTGAATTGATTTTCATTGGTGTTACTCCTAGTGTCAGTTTTATCAGAATTGTACCCCATAAGACTAAACATGCCGCATTAAGAGCCACAGAGATTTATAATATATGGTACCTATTGCACATACTGGGTTCACCATTAAAGTAAATTTGCCACAGTGATTATATACTCCCTTCACTTAAAATCGGACACATTTGAGGTCTCTCATATATTTCCATATGATCTGTTGGTAAATATGCACTTTTTATTGATGGCCATTATAATTTGATTGCATTGACTCTTGAAAATTAGCTATGTCACTCTTTTTGTTTCTCATAGAAAATGGTGTATAGGGGCTTTTTTGTAACAAGCTTTGATGTATAAGGACTAAGGTTGCCAGGTGTCCGGTTTTCGACCGGGATGCCTGGTCGAAAAGGGACCCTGGCGCCTCCAGTCAGCACCGCCGACTGGGCCATTAAAAGTCTGGTCGGCGGTTTCTAAGGCAGGTTAGTCCCCACCTGTCCTGGCACCGCACTGCATCCTGGAAGCCACCAGCAGGCTTCAGCTCCTAGGCAGGTGTAAGGGGGACGCTACAGTGCTCCACACACTGTCCCCACCCCAAGCACTGGCTCTGCACTCCTGAAAAGTATGGGCCTGATCCAAATCCCACTAAAGCCAATAGAAATATTCTTACTGCTTTTGTTGGTTTTTGCATGAGTCTATAATGCTAAGAGATATCATGGGTGACTTTAGAAAGCTATTTTTAAGGCAGATGCACGTGAATTCATCTTCATGCATATTCTGATTAGTTTTGTATTTTTTTTTCTGTTGGACATTCTAAAATAAAAAGTTGGTATGTGGGTTTGTTAAAGAAACAGTAACATGAAGCCTATTACTAAAACCATTGCCGGTAAAAGCAGCATTTTCTTCCACATCAGTAAGAATGCTTTTATTCACAGACTCATTGGTTAGTACCAGTCACATTAGCTCAATCAGATAACACTCGAAAGATTGTCAGAATTGGTAGTTATTTAGTAAGTGTAGAAATTGTAAATAACTCTCCAGTAGAGTGTTGTTTCTGATTAATAAAAATTGGGATCTAGGCAAAAAAGGTTTGGTGAGTCTGTGTGTTTTAGTATCCTACAATGCTTTGTATTTACTTTAGATTACCAATAGACAACCGTTAATTTTCTGTGAATCAGAAAAAATTTGAATATCACCTTGAAAACTTTTTTTCAGTTCCCCTTCTGACAGCTGATTATTTCTCCTGGTGAAAATTCATCCCATGCCCACACCCATAGAATCATAGAATATCAGGGTTGGAAGGGACCTCAGGAGGTCATCTAGTCCAATCCCCTGTTCAAAGCAGGACCAGTCCCCAACTAAATCATCCCAGCCAGGGCTTTGTCAAGCCTGACCTTAAAAACCTCTAAGGAAGGAGATTCCACCACCTCCCTAGGTAACCCATTCCAGTGCTTCACCTCCCTCCCAGTGAAAAAGTTTTTCCTAATATCCAACCTAAACCTCCTCCGCTGCAACTTGAGACCATTACTCCTTGTTCTGCGATCCAGTACCACTGAGAACAGTCTAGATCCATCCTCCTTGGAACCCCCTTTCAGGTAGTTGAAAGCAGCTATCAAATCCCCCCTCATTCTTCTCTTCTGCAGACTAAACAATCCCAGTCCCCTCAGCCTCTCCTCATAAGTCATGTGCTCCAGCCCCCTAATCATTTTTGTTGCCCTCCACTGGGAACATTTAGACTTTGAAGCAATGGAACTCATTTGGTTCTGCTGTTCGGGGGAAGGGGCAGGATTCTAGGAAGTAACTCAAGGATCGTCAGAGTTCCAGTGCACAGGGTACAGTTCCCAGTGCAAAAGAACACTTGAGGGGAAAGCAAGGCCAGGGAATCTGAATCTGCAATTACATGAACTAACCTACCAACATCCACAACCTCCAGGGAGGCAAGGATGCTGTGGGAAAGGAGGTTGCTACAGACTGAAGGTTAGTTGTGGCAGTGGAGCACCTCTGCTGCTATTCTGAGGCCTTAGGAAAGGATTCCTTCCTCCCAGCACTCACTGATCTTCCTAATATACATCTCATGCACTGGGATGAAGATTTGGGATCGATTTTAATCTTCATTAGAGCAATGTGTTAACTCTCTACTAGCCATAGGTGCAAATGGGGACAAAGTTATTTGGTTATGTAAAACCTTGCTGATGTTATCTTTTCTAAAGTTGAGAACAGTGCAAGTTTGGGTGTACTGAGGGTCACCCAGGTTAGGTATGGGGAGTAGGAAGGAAGTTATGCATCACTGTACCACCAGGCCTTTGGATTTTTCAAATATTGCTTTTCTCTCTGGTATGCTTCTTAAATTGTAGTACAGGCTATTTGTGTGTTAAATATTTTACTAATAGACAGGATTTATACTCTATTATTTTATATTAAATACTATGTAAATCAGTTCTCTCAAAAATGGCTGTACAAATGGTGCTGTTTGGTTCCACGGTTATTGTGCATCAGTGATTTCCATACAAAATTTTCTCAGTTTTATAAGAAAAGTTTGCTTACAAGAAAAATATTTTTTTTCATCATTTCCAGGCCTGCTTATTCCACCCAGGAAATCAAATCATGCAATGTTCTTTTCTTCTCACTCATATTCTGCAGGTTAATTTTGCTTCTGGATATACCTTTGCAACCCTGTTACCATCAAATCATGCTCTTATTTGCATCTGTGCAAATCTTATCACTTATGCATTGAATTGAGTTGTTCTAGTGTAACTGGTGACAGAATTTGGAATTTACAATACAATACAACTGGAATTTAGTTAAGAATTGCATTGATTTTATCTTAGGCAGAATAGAATCCAGCTCACTGTCCCAAAGCTCTGTTTACTCTCCAGTGCTAGCATGAGTAAAATATAGTAAATCTTTTTTTTTATCAGTAAAGTAGGCAGACATCAGTCTGAATAACCACAGGAAACAGATTTGTTGAGTAAAGAAGGTTATGTCTGAGTAATCCGTTCAATAAGTAGGCTTATTAATGTAGTTATTATAATTTATCTGTTGAGTAAGAAGGTGCCATTTTTACATAGTTTTGAGAGTAGAACTGCTGTTTAAACTGTTGCTGGGACATTAATTTCCAAGAGTTGCCAGAAAACTATGTAATGGTATCTCCAAAACTATCTATATTTTATTTTTTAAAAGTCTTTCCAGAATCAATGCAACCACAATTTTATATTTTGTGAAGCTACTGTGTTATTCCTCTGGAATGGTGGCCGAAGCATAAAGGCGCATACGAATGTTTAGCATATCTGGCATGTAAATACCATGCAATGCCAACTACAAAAGTGCCATGCAAATGCCAGTTCTCACTTTCTGGTGACATTGTAAATAAGAAGCAGGCAGCATTGTCTCCTGTAAATGTAAACAAACTTGTTTGTCTTAGCACAATTGACTGAACAAGAAGTAGGACTGAGTGGACCCTGTAGGCTCTGAAGTTTTACATTGTTTTGTTTTTGAGTGCAATTATGTAACAAAAAAAATCTACATTTGTAAATTGCACTTTCATGACAAAGAGATTTCACTATGATACTTGTATGAGGTGAATTGAAAAATACTATTTCTTTTGTTTATCATTTTTATAGTGCAAATATTTGTAATAAAAAATAATGTACACTTTGATTTCAGTTACAACACAGAGTACAGTATATATGAAAATATAGAAAAACATCCAAAATATTTAATAAAATTCAATTGGTATTCTATTGTTTAACAGTATGGTTAAAACTGCGATTAATCGTGATTAATTTTTTTAATCACAATTAATTTTTTTTAGTTAATCGCATGAGTTAACTGCGATTAATCGACAGCCCTACTAAAAATCCTTGTTTTTCTTGACTACCAGAGAGGATGGGTTGAATATTGAAAATGGGAGGACAGGATAATTGAGGGAACTCAACCCAGCTAGCACATTACTCATGTCCTCTTCTTCCAAAGTATAATTTAAACAAAGGGCAATGGGTAAGTTAAAGTTGAGTTTGTTTGCTTTAATTTATTTTCTCTCCATGTGCTTCTAATATTCTTACTCTATCAGCCACTCACACATTGCTCATCAGCTCTTAATCAGTTATCAAGAATCAGATTTTATATAAACTGAGTCCTGAGATCTGTGTATGATAACTGGGAATGCAGTCAGGAAAATTGCATATGAAAATTGAATAAATACATACACTGATTGCTAGTTAGAGTCTTAGCTAGCAGTGTACTTGCATAGTTGCCTTAATTGCATTAATAATTGGAGTAATTTTGTGCACAATCATGGATGCACTTTTACACACACACTCACAGATACTACCTTTTGAAAATTTGGCCCAAAATGAAAAAAAGATTCCTTTGATGAGAAAGCTAAATCGTATGTGATAGGCTTTGTAGTTGTAAACTTCATTGTTGCAGGTGGAAGACAACCCTATTACACTGCTCTACAGCCAAAATGCTTCTGAAATAAATGTAGTCAAACTTTACTAATTCTGGGTCACTGAGAACAAAAATGATGCTTAAAATTGTTGATTGGCTCTAGTTTTCAAGTCTTGCTATTGGGTCAGTATATACGACCCTTGACTTGGGAATAGCGGAGGATAAGTGAGTTATAAAGGGAAGGGATCTCAGTTTAAACCAGAAATGACTAAAATACATCTTTGACTGGATCTATGAATAAATCTATGACTGGGTTTGGACAGTACTTGCTTTTTAGGCAAAACAATGAATGATGCGATCTGAAGCTGGTATTGCATCATACATGATAGGAATAACATGATGCAATTCATAGAAGTCATGGATGATGCAGTCATAACGAAGCTTACATCACTCTGCTGAACAAATTGCCCTATATCAGCTCTAGAAATCATACAGTGTCATGCTCTCTTATTTGTCAGTGTTTGATTTTGGAAAGGGACACATTTCTGTTTAGCCAAAGTGAGCAGAGATGCCTCGTACTTGTGTGAACAGTGCAGATAACTTCTGCTATATTTGTGGTGAAGTGACTTTTGCATCACAAAAGCGCAGTATAACCACTATGGTTAAGAAAGCCTATCACCTTTATTTTGGCTGCAAAATTGGAGATCAGGACAAGAGGTGGGCCCCACACATATGCTGCAACACTTGTGCAACAAATCTTCGCCAGTGGTTGAACAGGAAAAGGAAATCTATGCCTTTTGCAGTGCCAATGATGTGGAGAGAGCCAACAGATCATACCAGCAATTGTTACTTCTGCATGGTGCCTCCAGTTGGGAAAGGTGTGTCAAAGAAGAAAAAGTGGACTGTGCATTATCCAAACATTCCATCAGCTATACGCCCAGTACCCCACGGAGAAGGACTGCCAGTTCCTGATGCACCAGAATCATTCTCACTTGAGTCAGATGAGGAAGAGGAAGAGGATGAAACTTCTGGTCCTGAACCATCAATGTCACAGGACCCACATTTTCTCCCATCCTCCTCTTCTGAACCACACCTCATAACACAAGGTGAACTGAATGACCTTGTCAGGGATTTGGAACCACCCAAGAGTAAGGCAGAGCTGTTGGGCTCCAGACTACAGCAGTGGAATCTCCTGGCAGGTGATGTTAGGGTTTCCATGTTCCGTGACCGTCAAAAGGATCTTGTCCCATTCTTCTTCATGGAAGGTGATCTTGTAGCCTGCAACAACATCGATGGTGTGATGGCAGCCCTCAACATCGTTCACGATCCAGATGAGTGGAGACTGTTCATTGATTCATCGAAGACGAGTCTTAAAGCTTACTGCATAATGGCAATGTTTTGCCATCAATTCCAGTTGGTCATGCAGTCCATATGAAGGAAACCTATGACAACATGAAACAACTTTTGAGGTGCATAAACTATGACCAACATCAGTGGCAGCTTTGTGGTGATTTGAAGGTTGTTGCTCTCTTGCTTGGTCTGCAGACTGGATACACAAAGTACTGCTGTTTTCTCTGCGAATGGGATAGTCGTGCAAGAGATTCCCACTACATCAAGAAAGACTGGCCACTCCGACAGTCATTGGAGCCTGGGAGGAAAAGTGTTCAGCATCCACCACTTGTTGAATCAAGGAAGATTTTGTTACCACCCTTACACATCAAGCTGGGTCTGATGAAGAACTTTGTCAAGGCCATTGACAAAACACAAGCAGCTTTCAAGTACCTCCGTGGAAAATTTCCAAGGTTAAGTGAAGCTAAGATAAAGGAAGGTGTCTTTGTTGGTCCTCAGATTCGTGAACTTCTTCGAGATGATGCATTTGACCATGCACTGTGTGGCAAGGAAAAGACGGCATGGAAAGCCTTCCAGTTAGTGGCAATACATTTTCTCGGAAACAACAAGGCAGACAACTACAGGTTGTTGGTGGAAAACCTCCTCAAGGCATACAAAAGCCTTGGTTGCAACATGTCACTAAAGATACATTTTTTGCACTCTCATCTAGATTTTTTTCCACCGAACTGCGGAGCAGTGAGCGACAAGCACGGCGAGCGATTTCACCAGGACATTGCAACAATGGAGAAACGCTATCAGGGCAAATGGAGCCCATCAATGCTTGCAGACTATTGCTGGACAGTGACAAGAGATGCTCCATTTAATGAATACAAGAGACAAGCCAAGAAGCACCGAGTAGACACTGAATAGGACTAAACTATGTACATAATAGTTTTTTGCCTTTTGTTTCATAATAAATTTTATTTATATAACCCTTTTGCTGATTTTTAAAGTGTTACATAAACAGGACAGGTGAAATATTATCATGTAAAGCAACCATAAACACATGAAAAGACCTAGGTTTACAATTTATGATTAAAACTCTACTATCTACACAATATACATAGACATAAAATGTAAAAACTTAAATATCTTAGAAACAGTAGCCAATCAGTTGCTTTAATTGTCATATTTGAATTCAGCACATCAAAATACATAATAAATAGCACATTTTATCTCTGAAGCAGACGACTTCTCAAAAATTGTAGACCAGTGTTATGGGACACTAATAAAATTTCAGTAGCAGTGCTGAGCTGGGAAAGAGTACAAGGTTATGCATACATTTTTGTATTGTGCACTGGCATTGAGCTCTCATATACACTTCTGAAGCCAGCCTCTTGTGTATAAATATGACGGCATACTGTGGACTGGTCTTTCTGTTGTCAGATCTTTTCCTCTGTCATGTCAGTCCGGGATGATGTGAATTCAAATTTTTTTAATGGTTTATATTCTCCTTCGTTGCATCTGAGTGCTTGTCCACTGAGGGATGTCTCTGCCTTTCAATGCTTACCATGTAATAATTTCAGAGATCAGCACTTGGGTCTCCCCTCAGCTTGCAATTGCATTTTATTTTGTTGGATTCAGATGGGCCTTTAACCATTAATTGCATTGAAAATTAAGAACAAGGCCTTAAACTGGCATCAGACGCTGATGGGGAGCCAGTGAGGGCCTGGAGCACAGGCCTGCTGTGCTCAGAGTGGCCTGTTGTGGTGGAGGCAAGCAGCCACATTCAGTACATGCTGGAATGTTATGCATCATCTTCCACTCATCTTCAGATACAGTGAATTACAGTAATCCAGCCTGGAGGTGACAAATGCTTAGATCGCTGTGGCCAGGTCTTTGTCTGGGAGGAAGTTTCCTAGCAAGCTGGAGATGAGAGAGGACATTTTTGAAAACTGATGCCACCTGGTCATCAAAGCTTAGGATTCCAAGGCTTTGCATCACTTTGAATGGGGATTGTGTGCCTTTGATGGAAGTTGGAGACAAGGATCTTGGCCAGCTCTTCGAAGCGTTTTCCTTTTCCGATAGGCATTGCTTTGGTCTTGCCTCGATTCAGTTTGACTCAGCTGCTCTTCACCCTATTTCATGTCGGCATTGTGACATTTTAGTAGTGGTGGTGCTTGCATGAGATTAGAATGAGAAATATAGCTAAGTGTCATTGGCATAGTGTTGGCAGCTACACCCATAGTGTCTCACTGTCTCTCCCAGTGATATCACATAGATATTGAGAGGAGGGAATAGTGTGGATCCCTGAGGGACCACACATGTGAGAGCCTTTGGACAGGAGGGGCCATCACCCACCACCACTCTCTGCATTCTGCTGGAGAGTAATGACTGGAGACACTGTAGTGCTGTGCTATCTATTCCTGCTATGTTATGTAGGCATGTTAGCAGCACCTTGTGGTCCACTATGTCAGAGGCTGCAGAGAGGTCCAGCAGTATGATCATGGAGATCTTACTTATGTACATGGCCATGAGGAGTCATCTTTTTAGTGCCACTAGATTCATCTCTGGGCTGTTACTTGGTCTGAACCCTGATTGTGAGGCATCTGTCATGTTGGCTGATGTCACATGTTGTGGAGCTCAGTGTGGTTACTATTTTCTCAACTATTTTGCCCAGGGGTGGGAGGGTGGAGACCAGATTGTAGTTGGAGAGATAGTCAGGGTCGAGTGTTGGCTTCTTGAGGATTGGATAATATACTGCATTTTTATAGAGTTTGGTAGGTGTGCTCCTCTGAAGGAGACATTGACTTTTCCCTTTAGTAGTGGGTATAATTGTTCTTCACTGGCTTTTACCAGTCAGGAGGGACATGAATCAGTTTTGCAGATTGTGGCTTTGACATTTTTCAGGGCTTCTTGAGCTTCAGCATGTGTGATGGGGCCAAACTCCGTCATGGTGGTGGGGCGAATTATATTTTTCTGCCAGAATTCCCCACTTCCCAGCTTCCTTTATATGCAAGTGAGGCAGGAGTTTCTCTGGTGGCTATTAAACAATTAACTGTCTTAACATGGCTTTATTTTCGGAGGCTTAACCCCACTCTGTTTTGTATTTGGTCGCAGACAGGTGGGCTGCCTTTTTTAATAAAAGAAAACAGCAAAAGGCCAAATCTCATCCCAACACACACCCAGAGGATGGAGCCTTCAGAAGATTTGTGACATTGTTGGATTGTGCAGCCACTTCCATTTCCATCCTTTCCATTTTTCAAAGGGCCTCATCTCGGACATTGGTGTCATGCCTATGTGGCTGCTGATGCCTGCGTCATCTTCACAGGTGTAATTTGTGAGTCAGTTTAAAATAGCCCTTCAGGTTTACAAATCTCTGCATGGACTCACTCCAAAACCCATACTTTTGACATCTCGTCTGCCTGCTCCCCTGCCTATTCATCCTATATCTTGAGTCTTTATCTTCTCACTGTCTCCTTCCTCATAGTTTCCATAACTGGCAGTTTTTCAAGTGCTTGCTCATATCGATTCCAATTAGGTGTGTGCGTGCTGCATGCATGATCGTCAGAGAATTTTTACCCTAGCAACACCCGGTGGGTTGGCTGTGGAGTCCCCTGGAGTGGCGCCCTAATGGCTGACCCAGCACCCCTTCAGTTCCTTCTTGCCGGCTACTCCGACAGAGGGGAAGGACGGTGGGTTTGGAATGGATATGAGCAACACATCTCGAAGAACAACAGTTACAAAGGTGAGTAACCGACTTTTGTTCTTCGAGTACTTGCTCATATCGATTCCAATTAGGTGACTACCAAGCCTTACCTAGGCAGTGGGGTAGGAGTGAGACGTCGCTGAATGCAGAACCACTGAACCAAATGCAGCATCGTCTCTAGACTGCTGAACTAACGCATAGTGAGCGGCAAAGGTATGTACCAATGACCAAATGGCAGCTCTAGAGATCTCCTGTATTGGGACCCGAGCCAGGAAAGCAGCCGATGAGGCTTGAGCCCTCATGGAGTGGACGGTGAGGCACGGGGTCAGGACACTGGCGAAATCGTAGCAAGCACAGATACAGGCCATGATCCATGAGGAGAAGCATTGGGAGGAGACCGCTAGGCCTTTCATCCAGTCGGCCACTGCAACGAAGAGTTGGGTCATTTTCCTGAATGGCTTAGTTCGCTCGATATAGAAGGCTAGAGCCCTACGAATGTCAAGGGAGTGCATACGTTGATCCTGCCATGTAGTGTGCGGCTTCGGATAAAAGACCTGGAGGAAAATGTCCTGGTTCACATGAAAAGCCGATACCACCTTGGGGAGAAAGGCAGGGTGGGGGCGAAGCTGCACCTTGTCTTTGTGGAAAACTGTATACGGCGGCTCGGACGTGAGGGCTCTGATCTCAGACACACGTCTTGCTGAAGTGATGGCTACAAAGAAGGCTGTCTTCCAAGATCGGTAAAGAAGTGAGCAGGTGGCCATCAGCTCGAACGGGAGCCCCGTGAGTCTGGAAGGGACCAGGTGAAGGTCCCACACCAGAACCAGTTGTCATACTTGAGGACAGCAGTGATCTAAACCCTTCAGAAATCTAATGACCATCGGATTGGAGAAGACAGAGGAAGCATGTTCTCCTGGATGGAAAGCCGAGATGGCTGCCAGGTGCACCCTGACAGATGATACCGCCAGGCCCTGCTGCTTTAGGAATAGGAGATAGTCTAGTATAAGCGGTATCGATGTCTGCATGGGGGGGGGCGTGGTGCACTGCTCGCACCAACAGGAGAATCGCTTCCATTTGGCTAGGTATGTGGCTCAAGTGGAGGGCTTCCTGCTGCCTAACCTGCTGCACTGATTGTGAGCAGAGTAATTCTGACCAAGTTAGCCATGTAGCATCCACGCTGTAAGGTGGAGCGATTGCAGGTTGGGATGACAAAGGCACCCGTGGTCTTGTGAGATCAGGTTCGGCCACAGCAGGACTGTGATCGGAGGCTTTACCGACAACTCCAGGAGTGTGGTATACCAGTGCTGCCTGGGCCATGCTAGGGTGACCAGAATCATACGTGCCCTCTCCCTGCGTAACTTGAGCAGGACCCTGTGGACTAGTGGGAATGGAGGGAAAGCGTAGAACAGGTGGTCTTTCCATGGAAGTAGGAAAGCATCTGTTAGGGAACCTGGAGAACGTCCCTGGAGAGAACAGAACACTTGGCACTTCCGATTGTTGTGCTAGGCGAATAGGTTGACCTGGGGAAACCCCCACCTCAGGAAGATGGAGTGGATGATATCTGGACGAATCGACCACTCGTGAGGCTGGAAGGACCTGCTGAGGCAGTCTGCCAGCGTGTTCTGGACCCCCGGGAGAAACGACGCCATCAGATGTATTAAGTGGACTATGTAGAACTCCCACAGGCGAACAGCCTCCTGGCATAGGAGGGATGACCGGGCTCCCCCTTGCTTGTTGATGTAGAACATGACCGTGGTGTTGCCTGTGAGTACTGCCACACAACGGCCATGTAGGTTCCCACGAAATGCCTGACACGCTAGGCATACTGCCATCAGTTCTCATACATTGATGTGCAGAGTTAGTTCGGATGTGATCCAAAGGTCTTGCGTTTGGAGTTCACCGAGGTGGGCGCCCCTTTCCAGAGATGATGCGTCTGTGACTAGGTACAAGGAGGGTTGCGGGGCATGAAATGGTACTCCTTCGCACACCGACGTGGGGTCCAACCACCAATGGAGGGAAGTCAAAACTGATTCCGGGACAGTGACCACCATGCTCAGGCTGTCTCGACCTGGTCGATATACTGTTGATAACCAGGTGAAGCCGAAGTCTGGCGTGCCTGGTTACGTAAGTGCACAAAGCCATGTGCCCCAGAAGGCTGAGGCACATCTTTACCATGGAAGTCGGGAAGTTTTGAAGGCTGCGGATCATGTTCACCATTGACTGAAAGCGTGCGTCCGGCAGGAGGTCTTGGGCGAGTCTGGAGTCTAAGACTGCCCCGATAAACTCTATTCTCTGGGTTGGTTCCAGAGTCAACTTTTCGTTGTTGAGCAGGAGAGCTAGCTGGCGGAACGTGCTTAGGGCGAGTCGAATGTGGAATTGTACTTGGTCCCTGGTGTGGCCCCGAATGAGCCAGTCATCGAGATACAGAAACACTTGGATCCGTTGTCGATGAAGATAGGCTGCCACAACAGCCATACATTTGGTGAACACTCTGGGAGCCGTGGACAGGCCGAAGTGAAGGACAGCAAATTGATAGTGTTCATGATTGACCACAAAGCGAAGGAAGCGTCTGTGCACTGGGTAAATCACTACGTGGAAGTACGCGTCCTTCATGCCTAGGGCGGCATACCAGTCTCCAGGATCCAGAGAAGGAATAATGGTCCCCAGTGAAACCATGCAGAACTTCAACTTTACCATGAATTTGTTGAGTCCACGCATATCGAGGATGGGTCGAAGCCCACCCTTTGCCTTGGGGATTAGGAAGTAGCGGGACTAAAAGCCCCTGCCCCTTAGCTCCCTTGGAACCTCCTCAATCGCTCCCATGGACAGGAGCATTTTTACCTCCTGTGTAAGGAGTTGCTCGTGAGAGGGGTCCCTGAAGAGGGACGGAGAGGGAGGATGGGAGGGAGGGGAGAAAGAAAACTGGAGAGAATATCCCCTTTCCACTGTGCGAAGAACCCATTGGTCTGAAGTTATACGGGACCACACCTGGTGGAAATGGGAGAGATGATCTCTAAATGGTGGGGCAGGATCCTGGATGGTGGCTGGTACACCGTCCTCGGGCGCACCTACAAATGTTTTGCCTGGGCCCCATCGATGGTTTGTGGGGGGCCTTGTTTCTGACTGGGTTGGTGGCCGGTGGATCTCTTTCTACCACCTCGTCCGTCCTCCTTCCCCTCTGTCGGAGTAGAAGGGGTGCTGGGTCGGCTGGAGTATATATCCAGCGCCATTAAGGCGCCACTCCATGGGGCTCCACAGCCAACCCACCGGGTGTTGCTAGGGTAAAAATTCTCCGACGATTGTGCACGCGGTACGCGCACACCTAATTGGAATGGATATGAGCAACAAATCTCAAAGAACAACAGTTACAAAGGTGAGTAACCATCTTTTATTTGTTTGTCCTGAAGCTCTTAAGTATCTGAAAGTTCCTTCCTTCCTTCCTCCGGGACAGCAATCACTTTCTCTCCTTAAATATCACCTTACCCATCTTACTGTTCTCTTCAGGTTGCATACATAAAGGGTGAAATCGGGTTCCCACTGAAGCCAGTGAAAATTTTACCACTGACTTCACTTCAGCCAGGATTTTACCCAAGGTGTTTTTCATGTATAAAGGCTATACGAAAATACATTCTATTATAGAAAATTCTCACCACAGATGCATTCATTTGCTGTTCTGGCATACAGGAATAAAGTGAAATTACTATATAGAGAATCATAAAAAAACTCACTTCCCCAACCAGTGGTTGCTGTTGGGCAATAACGAAAGTAGAGGTCTGAAAGGAGAATGAAAAAGGAAGTGTCCTCAACCAAACAAAACTTACCATCTAAATTCTGAATGTGGATGTGACAACAAAGAAAGTGCTTCAGAATTAGAAGGAACAGGAAAAATGAATTATGAATTAAAAAATACTTAAGTTGTGATTGCCCTTAGCTGACTGCACATGCTCTGCATAGTGACTGAGGTAGGTTTACCCTTTTTTAGAAAGCTTTGTCTCTGTTTTCATTTCTGAATATGTTTTTGTTATATGACCTGTTGTTACTAGAAGGATTTAGTTCACATTTATTGCAAACCTAGCAAAATGAACATTTTAAAAAACCCTGTAGTGGGGGATTTCTGTCACATTCCTGTGTAATGAGCAGTGAACTTATATATATATATTTATTAACATTAATCTTTTGAGACTGGTGGGTGTCCATCTTTTTCTCTGAAATAGAAAATAAAATGATTGAGATTTTTTCCTGTTTTGAAAAATGCAATATTGAAGTTGAGAGGCTGCAGTCAGATATTTGTGCTAGAGATATTAAATAGGTTTTAAAGACAAAACCGTAAATCATACAATACAGGAGAATGATGGACTTATTAGCAGATCATTAAATGACTTTTTTTTCCTGAGAGCCAAGCATATTTTTCATAACTTACAAGAAGTTTCTTGCCTTGCAGTAACACATATGTTTAACATTATAAAAACCACAATATTTGACTATGGCATTGAGTTTCTAGTTATTAGGTTTACATTGCTTGGAAAATTGTGACAATATGGTTATTAATATCAGTAAATGTATGACTGGATAACAAGATCATATTTATGAAAAACAATCTCTTGTCAGTTAACCATTTTACAGACGTAGCATTTCCTCTTTCTTTAATAATATCACACATGCTGATGTGTACAGGGCTACAGCTTAGGAACAGAGAAATTGTAAAAGAACTCTTGACCCAAAATCAATTAAAACATTGAGGTCATTCTTACTGGTCAAAATTACTTGACTGTTGTTTCATAGTTTCATAATTAATGGAAAAATAGAGAGGACTGTGAAAACGTGATCATTTTCTAGTATTGTGTTACTTACAAGGGTTTGTTTTATTTTTGTAGTATCACTATTATCAGCTATAATGGGCTTGCTCTTCCAACCTTTAACTTCATAGAGGCTTCACACATTGAAGAATCAAGCTGACATTTTTTTAAATTCACATATCCAAAAATATGGCTTACAAACCTGAAAATAAGATTGCTTTTGATCAGTAGTAAATACAATACATGACTAATGCAGAGTAAAATCACAGTCACTGTTTGGCTTAATGCAAAATAAAATGCAACATGAAATTATGGAAAGTGGTTGGGTATTTTGTTTTTGTTGTTTTTTGCATTTCAGTGGATTCATTGGTGTTTAATATTTGAAAAATAGTGTTCAAAATAATACCTTTTTGTAGGCTTTTGTTTTCAGTGAAATGCACAAATAAGACTTGAAGCTCAGCTCTTTATTCAGTAAGTGCAATGTGTATGGATTCCCTCCCCATTGCCAATAAAAAATAATCTTTTAACAGAATTCTTCCTTTCAGTGTTTAATATAGGATCAACAACTAATACAATGCCACTGCTTCCATTTGAGGGTGATGGTTTCTAAAAGAAATGATTTGCAAAAATAAAGATCATTTTTAAACATGCAGAGAGGTCCAAATCCTGTTCCCCTGTCACCCCCCTTTCTCAACATATGGAATGCCCTTCATGCAACAGAACCAGCGAGATTCCACATCACAGTACTGGGGAAGGAAGTATAGCAATACCCCATGTAGAGGATGCAGACGAGTCCAGCTATGTGGGGAATCCTGCACAGTCACTGTGTCTAAGGTCAGAGTGAGGAGCAATGTGGATCTTACAGTCCCTTTCACACAGTTAGGGAGCACTAGAGCCACAGAGCTTACGTCAGCCCTTCTGCTATATTAGCTGTTACAGAGTGGCCCCTTGACCAGAGAGTCTTACGCCCTGGAGATCTCTAGTACCTAGCGAAGTTACTAAGGCCAGGCACAGGATTTAGTAATAAAACATTAAACTCCAAGAGCAGCAAATTCTTCCTTTGGAAGGACAAATGGAACTCTTCTTGAAGTAAAGAGGAGCTACAGGAACACACTGAAGAGCAGAATTTAGCCTTAAGGGATATACTCTTGCATTCCACACAAGTTCACCTTTTTTTAAGAACATGTTTCCATCTGATATACCATAAATTAATAATTTCCCAGTGCTGTGCCCAGTCCTGCAGTCTTCAGAAGAACTGGCCATTCCTAGTGCTTGAACTTAATGACAACTGTATGTGTGGAAGGGGATGGGAAAGCAAAATTCAGCATCTGTCCTTGGAATTTGTTGCTGCATGTTGGGATGCTTCAGACAGTACAGCATTAGGAATGTGCAGGTTAGGAAGGAGATGGGGAAAAAAGAGGAAGATCTGGGTAGATGTGTACAATATGAATTCACAAAGTCTGATATGCAGTTACACTTCATCAATTTTATGTTTTGTCCATCTGTGTTTTTTCTCAGGTACTTATCATTAATGTGTAAGTCTGATAGCTTCAATTCAGTCAACCATCTCGTATAAATACACACTGATGGATCCAGTATAGGAACCTGTATGACATAGAATTCCCAGGGGTTACTATGCCATTCCTCAAAGACTTTCTGCTGTACAAGTCATTAGCAAATGCACGTATGCATTCCTCCATCTCTATAATCATAGTTTGAGGCAAACCAATCACATGCACAAAAAAGTTTGGTTTTACAATCATTTTTAATGATTATACTCAAGTACAATCACATATTGTCCTGTTCTCCCATAATTTTAAAAGATTCTTAAAATTTCACTTTTATTTTAAAACAAAAAATTTCATCTCAGTCAAATTCTAATATTTTCAAATTATTCAAAATGAAACAGTGCTTTTAAAATGCTATACAACCCCATCCCTGTGTTAGAATGTTCAGTGTGCAATTCTACCATATCTCACTGCAGACATATTCATTGCCATGCTTTAAAAAATACCTATGGTTAAATTCAGGTGCCAGGTGCATTTGTAACCTACACACCTCCTGGGTGTGGTGTTCTGTCACCTTTAGAGACCGCTTAGAGATTAATGAGTCTGCTACAGCCTTAGCTAAGAGCCATGTGGCTTTTAGCTCATGCAGCAGAGGCTCATGCATTTAGCTCCAGAGGTCCCAGGTTTGATCATGTTTGCCGACGACCAGGCTCTGTCAGACAGGGCCGGCTCTAGGCACCAGCGTCCCAAGCATGTGCTTGGGGTGGCACTTTTAAAGGGGCGGCACTCTGGCCCTTTTTTTTTTTTTTTTGCTTCAGCAGCAGCACTTCAACTTTTTTTTTTTTTTTTTGCTTGGGGCGGCAAAAAACCTGGAGCCGGTCCTGTTGTCAATGTTACACATTGAAAGCCACACTCAATGGAAGCCACACTCACAACTGAAGGAAGAATCTGTCCCTTCTAGTCAATTCCTTACAATAATATTCAATTACAAGAAGCTATTTTTGGCCCCACTTCTGCAAAGTGCTGAGCATCCTTCACTCTCATGGATCCAGATCATCCCCACAGTGCAAAGCTACTAGAAAACCTGGCTGAACCAGCTACTGAGGATTCCATTAGTGTGGGGAGGAATCCCCATGTGGCTTAAAGTTAATATAGTGACTCTAAACTAACGTCCTTTACCTCCTGACACACGGAGAAAGGAAAAGTGGGCAAAGTACTTTTGTATTCTGGTTACAATTGGCTGCGAGGGGAGAGGATGAGAGAACAAACAACATGTGACAGATATTTCTTAATGCATTATGGGAAGGTACTCAGATACTATGATCATGAATGTGGTATGAGAACCTGAATAGAATAAAATGGCCCATTGGGGCCATGTGTATCTAGAAGCCTCATGTTGGGACTGGACGGTTTGCTGTCAGTCCCAGGATCAGGGGATTGCAGAGATGCCAGTAGTCACCATTGCTTCCCTTATCCTGTTCTAGTCCTGTACCAAATACAGCTAGACTTGGCCCATTGTCTTCAATATGAGATGAAGACTCTCAGGACCTCACCGGATATTACCCTACAACAGAATTTTGATGAATGAAATTACTACTATTCCTCACCAACACTTTTCAGTCTATTTTTTATTCTTAGACGTAATAGCTTCAGGTTCCCTGGATCCTTTATGGGGAACCAATGTTGCTTTGCATAGCCTCTTGTCAGTCTCTTTTTGACTGCATTTGTTTTACAGAATAACTATTGATTCAGGTGTGTTTGACTGAATCTGTTTGAATATACTGCTGATCCAAGATTCCTGTAGAGTTGTCTAAATAAATGTGAAAGGCATATTTGTCTTTCTCATGTGAGTAATTGCTAGAATAGAAAACTGGGCTATAGTTATTTGTTAAATGCAATAGAGAGTTAATATTGTTATCAGAAAATATGTGCAAAAATATTTGACTTACACTTCTTGGATCCTACTGGTCTGGTGTCAACCTACACCTGCTCTTGACCCTGTAAGCATTAGACACTTTAAAAAAAGATAACACAAATTATTCACCATTAATACTTTAAAATTAGTCACTATTAAAACCCTAATCATTTGCTGAGAGGATCCAAATTAGTGAACTTTGCAAGATCAAACAAAACTGAAGATATTTGTCCAAATTAAAATGGAAACATACATCCAGAATATACTAAATGAACATGTGTGCTCCTGTAATAATAATTGTATTATCTTCAACTTGCAGGCTACAGTTTTAATTATGACCCTTTTATATCAGTGGAAACCATGTATGTGGGATTAAAAACCTATTTCTTTAACTAGTCTAGTTAAAGACTGTGGTTTGATACATTCTATGCTACAACTTTTATAAAAACCAGAGAACACTTCTAATAACACTTTTCTAATTTCATGGTTCAGTGCACAGTCAGTAAAAGATTTAAATAATTCAGAAAGAAAGCCTATTCTGTTTCTTTATTAGAAGTTTAAGTCAGGCAAATTCTTTGACATTTAATAGGTTTTTAACCCTTTTAATAACTTCTCATGATGAAATTTATTGGAGGTTGTTTTAAATAAAGGGTTATTGTATTAAACTGAATAGAAGTCAGTAGGTGTTTTGTTTTTTTGTAATGATTGGTTTTGAGTCCTTGGCCCTGTGTGACTCAAAGGATATTAAAGAATAAAGTAGAAAGGAATGTTAATAGTCACAAAATTGTGTACCAAGAAATATAGAAACTGTATAATGTCATTATATTATTGTGCTATAAAATTTTTCAATCAAATTTTGAGTATTTAATTGTTTTAAAGGAGCTTACGGTCACTTACCAAGTCAGTGCTACATAAGGCAACCTAACATGGCTTTATTTTTTTTAACAGAATGATTTTAGAAGGTTTTAAGTAGCAAACTTAATAGCAGTTTCTTTTTCTTATGCTTCCCTTGTCTAGGATTCATTTTACTTTCAAGGTTTCTGTTTTTAATTTTTAAAAGATTATTGAATGATTTCCCTAATAAAATACAAATTTTGAATGATACTTTCATTGTAGCCCAGGATATATAAAATGCACTACAGTATGACACTGAGGTATTCTCAAAATGCCCAACTCTTTTTCCTTAAAACTTTTAGCAGTCAGTTGGTTTTTTATATATATATAGATATAGATATAGATATAGATATCATAATGCTTCCGGTGTTAATCTGTGCTTTGCCTCCAGCATTTATAATGGTGTTAAATATATAAAAAAGTGTTTTTAATGTATAAGGGGGGTCGCACACAGAGACTTGCTATGTGAAAGGGGTCACCAGTACAAAAGTTGGAGAACCACTGTTTTAACATGTTTGGATCTCTTTTTTTAATTTGTATTTCTGGATTTCTGGGGTGTATAATTGTAGTATTTTGGATAATTACAAAACACATGGGACGTTTTTACCCTACATTATTGATATGTTCTCTGAAGTTCATCTCCATCTCGTTGTTGCCAGTTCTCTCAATTTTATCGTGAGTCTTGTGAGATTTTCTGTTTTTCTTAAGACTCAGCTTCTGGATTGGTATATAATTATGTGAGAATCTCAATTTTCATGGCCTGAAAAATCTGTGGGTGCCAGGCCGTGACAATTAACATGTCTTTGTGTCATGCATGGGTAGCCAGGCCTAAATCAGAAAACCAATGTTATATCTCAGATCCAGGAATGGTTTGATGGATCCTGTCCCAGTCATTGCATCAGATAAGAATATCAGGATAATACACTGAGATGGTCTCCCAGTTAGACATTTCCATGTTGGGGTCATATTGGGTGTGTTCACATTTATTTTAAAGTCATGGGAGGAAGGATGATGTGTTCTTTAAGGCACCTGAGTTCTATTTTCTCCCGTTGCTTTGGGCAAGTAATTAGAAGTATATATTCAACCAGCATGAAACTGAACTTCTCAGTTTTTGTGCCTACTTTGCACCTATGGTATGAATTTTAGGTGCAAACCTCAGTAGTTGCACTTCCGACTACTTATTTGAACTTGCAGTCAGGTACATACAGGTGCAGTTACTCACATTTGTGCCTATAATTGAAATGCAAGCACAAAAATACAGAAGATGTGTCCCAGTTTCCTCATCTGTAAAAGCATGATGAGATCCTTGGGTGGAAAGTGATATAGAAATGCCAAGTACCATCATTATTAGATCATCAGAGAGTTCATTGAGGATGTCAAATAAGGACTATCCTTATTTTCTGTAACATCCAAATTTCTAATATTCTGATATCTGAAACTTTGTTCTCCAAATTGGAATTTAGCCATCAGACTGCCTTGCCTCATTATTTCCTTGGGGTTTGTTTTCATTCCAATACTGTACAAAAACAAATTTCAAAACCTTGAAAGTTGCTGCAGAATAGAATGGTGACCCTTTGGTCAGCTCTGAATATAAATAGTTACTGCTGCTGCTTGGTTGCATTTAACTGCGTACTTGTAAGGAATTTCAGGTGGGCTTGAGTATGTTGCATTGCTTAGAAAGCTTAAGCTTTCCCATCAGTGGCCTAGAAAAGTGACATTCTCTACTGTTCACGTCTGTTGTGAATTGCTTTCCGTAGAGTAGTTCCATGGTTATTTTAAAATTAGTTTTAATGTGGTTAAGTGCCTGCTTTTATCAAAATCCAAGTATACAGAATGCATTTATGGACAAGCTGTTCCCATCTCCATGGATGGCCCCATTATATCCACTGTGGAGTGCATGAGGATTTACGAAGCCCATGCAGGAAGTGGCAAGGGTGGGTAGGAGACTGGACGGAGGCAATGCCAAGAGATCCACAGCTACACAGCGTCTCCTGCCTGTATCCTCACTTTCCTGCAGAGGGGATGCATTAGGGCCACAGCTTTGGGAGAAGGATTCCTTCTCTCCATGCATCTACCCTCCACCCATTGTACTGTCTCAGGCTGGGCAGTGGTTAGAGGGTTTATTCCTTAGGGCTTGTTCTCACTACCAGCTAAATTGGTGCAGCGGCAGCATCAGTTTAGTGGGTCTTGTGAAGATGCAATAAGTCGATGGCAGAGCATTCTCCTGTCGACTTCAGTACTCCTCCTCCTTGGGAGGCAGAAGCTATCTCAACAGGAGAGTGTCGCCCATCGACATAGTGTGATGTAGACACCGCTGTAAGTCCATCTAAGCTATGTCGACATAAGTTATATAATTTGTGTAACTTAACTAGTGTAACTTAGATTGACTTATCTCGTTAGTGTAGACAGGGCCTTAGTGGCTAAATTGGAATATAAATGCAAATTAAGAAGGCACTCTTCATGTTTCTTACTCATATTTCTGCAAAGGTAAGTGAAATACTATAGCTGTTGTTAATGGAAACCTATATCCATGTGTTTTAAAAATTCACAAAAAAAGTTGATTGCATCTGAAATCCAGAACATTAGAGGTTGTAAATAGTTCTTGCTATGTGCTGATTGTATAAAGAGGTCTTAATAACCAGAGAGACAAGATGGTGAAGTAATATCTTTGTTTGTGAAAGAGATAAGCTTTTGAGGTACAAAGAACTCTTCTTCAGGTCTGGGAAAGGTAGTCAGTGTAGGGAAAGGTAGTCACAGCAAATACAAGGTGGAGCAGATTGTTAAGCATAATGAGTTAACACATGCTGCAAGAAATCATTCAAGATGTAGTGGGCAATTAACACATCTGCAATCATAGGACAAAGGAAGGTTAGTGGGTTAGAGGTTGTTGTAATAAGCCATAAATCCAGTATCTTTACAAATCTATAATTTTTAATGTATAGGAAAGTTATTAATTTAGGCTCATCTTTTGAAGGTGTTATTCAGGATGAGAACGGATAGGTCAGAAATTGAGTTGATCTGTTTTGTTTTGTTTGGTTTGAGGGTTTTTTTGTCTTTCATCATTTTTCTGTGTGAGTTCATTCAGGAGTGTAATGATTGCCTGGTTTCACCCATATAAATGTTGGGGTATTTGATGCTCTGAATGAGGTACGCTACATGTTCTGATAGGCAAATGTAAGATCCATGAATTTTGAAGGGTGTTGTGGAGCATGTTGATCCCTGTAGCAGTGGAGATATGTCTGCAGGTTTTGCATCTGCTGTTTTGGCAGGGTCTGGTGCCACTTTGAGTTGATTTGTCCTGGTCTTTGGGGAGCTTGCTTCTGATGATCAGTGTGGCAAGATTGGGAGGTTTTAATAACCAATCAGTTTTGATAGCCAGTGATATGTTGTCAGTTAGCAAATACATTATAGATAAAAATAAACACCATGATATTATTATTAAATTTGTGGCCAGCTTTCACTGAGGCATATACTTGCACAATCATTTGAAACATTGACAAAAATACTTGTTTAGGTTTTTTAATAGCGCATTTTACAATAGTTAGAGTATTTCTAATGAAAAATTTACTTATTTTGCCTTTACAGCCTCCTTTAATATGTGAAGCCAAAAGGGTCTATTTTTAGCACTGATCTGCAGTTTCCTTAGATTGTCTGAGAGGTACCCAAAAAATAGTGTACAAAGGGGTAGTGTAAGCTCTATTCACAGTTTAACTCCAGCAGTGTTTCTCAGTGGCCCTGGGGATAGCACTCAACAATGTTCAGTGTCAAAAGATGACAGACAGGGGTAAATGGAAGGGCTTCAGAGATACCTCACTTTCCCTTGTTCTTGCTGCAACTGGCAAACTTCCAAGCCTTGCCTGCTAACACCACATAAAGCAGCAGCTGGTGAGTAACATTAGCAAATAAGGCCTCAGGGCTACCCATGTTCCAGTTCTCCATTCACCAACTGCTATTCAGTGAAACAGCTGGATCAGAAGAGATACAGCCAAGAAGTAGTTACTGTTTTATGTGTACAACTGTTTTGATATAGATTGTCTGCTAGAGGCAGAGATAATGATAGCTTTCAAGGCTAATATGTTTGACTAGGAGGGAAGCTGGTATTTGAAAAAAGGGAGCAGAAAGTCAGTAACAATCTTTAAAAATATAAATGTTTTTTTCAAGATTCAAGTTCTCAGTTGATGCTGTGCACTGGTTTTTTTCAATGGGTTAGTTATTGAATGAACTTGAATTATGGGTATTAATAAACCTTTTGTATTCCAGAGATATTAATTCATAAAGCAGTACCGAGACTGTATTAAGAGGGGTCGCATTGTCAAAATCTACTTCAGATATATTTTAGGACAACAAATTAATTTAAAATAGCAAACATTCTCGATTCCAGGATATTTATTGGCATGATTCACTCTCCAAAAAATACACCAAATCAATCCACAAGCCTATAAATAACCTTTCAAAAATCACTTATTCTGTCCATAATGAAAAAATGGCAACGATCATACTTGTTTTTTTCCCCAGTTCTAATTTTAATTCCTTGTTGTAAAAGGGTCTCCCAGACTGGTATGCTATCAGGAGAGAGAGAGAGAATGCACATACACCCACAAGTGCAAGGGGGAGGGAGAGAGAGGTGGGTTATAAATCTAAAGTAAAAATCATTGGGTGACATGCTACAAAAGGCTATCAGTAAAATAACTATGGTTATATTAGTAGATTGGGCTGTTATCACTTTTCCCCTAATGCAGTGATACTAGTACATTGGTAACTTTTGTCAAATTCCACCAGATATCTATGGCATGTGTTAATGACACCGACTAAGATAACTGTATCCATTTCATTTTCAGCTTTGAATTGCCACTTCAACTTTAAATCACCCCCCAAAACATCTAACCATAGAAACTGAGCTATTCTCTGTAGTTGTCTTATCTCAAGCTATGAGTTTGAGTATATTGGATAAGCATTATGGGATATCCTTTATAGTATCCATGTACAGTACATTTGACCTCTGGATAAGTAAAGAGCTTCATCCTCCAATGCTTTTCATTCTAATCCTTGCAGAGACTGAATTCATTGCTTGAATTAAAAATGAGTCTCATTAATGCTAAAGAGCAGTGACCCAAATAGCAAAATGGATAAATTTGTCAACCTTGCAGCTTTAGCGCGTCAGGTTCATATATGACTGTTGCAGTAAATCAGTTCATTAGTCAATTAATCCACTTGTTGATAGAGCCCTAGGTCTGCTTTCTGAATCTTAAAAATTAACATGTCTTGGGCAGTTCTAGGCAAGGTAAAACTGGACTTAGTACTAGAAGTTCAATTCCCTAGAATTTGGGGCAAATATGGATCTAGATCCAAACTTGGCAGCTCAAACTCATCTCCATAAGATGGACACGAACCCTCTTGAACTTTGATTCAAGATTCTGACATCTCTGTTTTTTATTATTATATTTCTTAAACTCACTTTTGACAGTTCCAAAGGACAGTTAACAAAAGACCATATCCTTCAGTCCCTATGCAGGAAAAACTCTCAGTAGAGTCAATGGGAGCTGTGCCTGTCCAAGTGCTGAAAAGAGCCTGCATGATTTAGCCCAAAATAAACAATGTTATGCAAAAGTTGGCTGTATAGTTATCTTGTGTATTCCTTACACCTCATATGTTTGAATTAAATACTCCCAGTTCTCTTAAATATGAAATAACCTGTAGATCAGCAGGGATTCCTTTTAAGGCCAAAGGGAACTTGGACATGATGGCATGATGATGGAAAATTATTGCTTTCCAATTTTCCTTTTGTAGATGCAAGATTTACGGAACGCAGAAGGAGCTCAATATAGTTCCCACCCTCAGATGGCAGCCATGAGACCAAGGGTTCAACCTGCAGAAATTAGGCAGCCAGGAATGATGCAGCATGGTCAGCTGACTACCATTAACCAGTCACAGCTCAGTGCTCAGCTTGGTTTGAATATGGGTGGAAACAATGTTCCCCATAACTCTCCATCTCCACCTGGAAGCAAGTCTGCAACTCCCTCACCATCCAGTTCAGTCCATGAAGATGAAGGGGATGATACCTCTAAGGTATGGTTAGGCACTAGAAATAACAAATGGTGGCTGATTTTAGGACTAGCTAAATGAATCAGTCTCTCTAAGTTTTATTTGGCATATGTGTACCTGAATTATGAAGGCTCTAATTTATAAGTTGCTGTCATCCAAATGAGAAGTGTCAGTGAGGTACATACTGTAGCATGTGGTATTTTTACAACAAGCATAAAGGGGCTAACTGATGTGAATAAAGGATTGGCTTTTACCTTAAACCTATCTTCTAGTCTCCAATCAGCCCTGAAAGCAACACGAGTGAACAACATCACACTTCTCTGAACGAGGAAATTGGAAGGTCTGCATAGTGAACTAAAGAGTAAAGGAGAATATTTCTTACAGGAATTTAATATAAAGATTGAATTTTCTCTTATGTGTACAAAGTGTGTTTGTTCCAGGTCAAGACTCAAGCTATTGCTAAGGAAGCATGGGATTGTGTGTACAGTTTGCTAGTGTTTGGCACTTGGCCGCAGGATGAGTAAATAGGAGACTATAGCAACCAGAACAGAAGAATAGGAAAATATCTTCTAATACTGTACCATTAAAATTCACTTCATGGAAAGGTTATATAGACATCATGCTTTTACATTGTATGCAGCACTAGTGCTTCATGATGATACATTTAACACCCATTAGTGTGACTACAAACATAATAAAACATAATAATATAATCATTTGGATAGCATTTTTGTGCAAAAATCTCAAAGTGCTTTGCAAAAGTGGGTGAGTATTATCTCCATTTTGCAGACAGGAAAACTGAGGCACAAAAAGGTTGTGACTTGCCACAAGATCACACAAGAGCTAGGAGCAGAGTCCAGTTAAGAACTGAGGTCTCTTGACTCCCAGCTCTGTGTTCTAATCACTAAAGAATGTTAACGGGCCTGTTATGTGGTAGCAGTAATAGTTGTGAGCATTGCCAGTTCTTATGGGAAAAAAAGTTGGGATTCATTGCAAAGATGTAGGAGGAAGGTCAAACAGAGGCACTAAGGAATATAATTCAGTCAAGAGTTGTACATCTGATTTGTTTTCGAGTTATATTTATGTTTTTCATGCCTCAAGCTGTAAAATAATCCTGTAATTGGCAAAATATATTTCACGTGTTCTGAATAAATTCTGATTACAATTATTATTTCAGAACTTTCCCTTGATTTCACAAACTTAGTTCTTGAATGTGTTATCCTTTTTAATGTTGTGAGGAACAGCTCCCACACTCGTGAAAATGTATATAAACATAAACATGCACAGCCTTAACTTTGTAAAATAAGGTATTTATTTGCAGCATCTGTTAATTTTCAAATATTTTTGCATATTGAGCCCATAAGATCCTGAGACCCTCAGTTTCCCTAGAAGATAGTATCTAGGAGCTCAATTCTGTAATGAAGTCATCCCATCTTCTTTTATTCCAGTCCTTGTTCCAGCCGAATCTTTCAATAAAATAATGGCATATTTGTGATACATTTTTTCATAACAACACATTATCATAGAATATCAGGGTTGGAAGGGACCTTAGGAGGTCATCTAGTCCAACCCCCTGCTCAAAGCAGGACCAATCCCCAACTAAATCATCCCACCCAAGGCTTTGTCAAGCCTGCCCTTAAAAACCTCTAAGGAAGGAGATTCCACCACCTCTCTAGGTAACCCATTCCAGTGCTTCACCACCCTCCTAGTGAAAAAGTTTTTCCTAATATCCACCCTAAACCTCCCCCACTGCAACTCAAGACCATTACTCCTTGTTCTGTCATCTAGTACCACTGAGAACAGTCTAGATCCATCCTCTTTGGAACCCCTTTCAGGTAATTGAAATCTCCCCCCTCATTCTTCTCTTCTGCAGACTAAACAATCCCAGTTCCCTCAGCCTCTCCTCATGAGTCATGTGCTCCAGCCCCCTAATCATTTTTGTTACCCTCCGCTGGACTCTTTCCAATTTTTCCACATCCTTCTTGTAGTGTGGGGCCCAAAACTGGACACAGTACTCCAGATGAAGCCTCACCAATGTTGAATATAAGGAATGATCACGTCCCTTGATCTGCTGGCAATGCCCCTACTTATACCGCCCAAAATGCCGTTAGCCTTCTTGGCAACAAGGGCACACTGTTGACTCATATCCAGCTTCTCGTCCACTGTAACCCCTAGGTCCTTTTCTGCAGAACCGCTGCCCAGCCATTCAGTCCCTAGTCTGTAGCAGTGCATGGGATTCTTTCGTCCTAAGTGCAGGACTCTGCACTTGTCCTTGCTGAACCTCATCAGATTTCTTTTGGCCCAATCCTCTAATTTGTCTAGGTCCCTCTGTATCCTATCACTACCGTCCAGCATATCTACCACTCCTCCCAGTTGAGTGTCATCTGCAAACTTGCTGAGGGTGCAGTTCACGCCATCCTCCAGATCATTAATGAAGATATCAAACAAAACCGGCCCCAGGACCAACCCTTGGGGCACGCCACCTGATACCGGCTGCCAACTAGACATGGAGCCATTGATCACTACCCATTGAGCCCGACGATCTAGCCAGTTTTCTATCACCTTTAGTCCATTCATCCAGCCCATACTTCTTTAATTTGCTGGCAAGAATACTGTGGGAGACCGTATCAAAAGCTTTGCTCAAGTCAAGGAATAACACATCCACTGCTTTCCCCTCATCCACAGACCCAGTTATCTCCTCATAGAAGGCAATTAGGTTAGTCAGGCATGACTTGCCCTTGGTGAATCCATGCTGACTGTTCCTGATCACTTTCCTCTCCTGTAAGTGCTTCAGAATTGATTCCTTGAGGACCTGCTCCATGATTTTTCCAGGGACTGAGGTGAGGCTGACTGGCCTGTATTCCCCGGATCCTCCTTCTTCCTTTTTTTAAAGATGGGCACTACATTAGCCTTTTTCCAGCCATCCGGGGCCTCCATGGATCACCATGAGTTTTCAAGATAATGGCCAATAGCTCTGCAATCACATCCACCAACTCCTTTAGCACACTCAGATGCAGCGCATCCATGGACTTGTGCTCATCCAGCTTTTCTAAATAGTCCTGAACCACTTCTTTCTCCATAGAGGGCTGGTCACCTCCTCCCCATGCTGTACTGTCCAGTGCAGTAGTCTGGGAGCTGAACTTGTTTGTGAAGACAGAGGCAAAAAAAGCATTGAGTACATTAGCTTTTTCCACATCCTCTGTCACAAGGTTGCCTCCTTATCATAAGCCTAGGATTCTGATTTCACTAAATCAGGTATTTCAAATTAAAACAAATATTTTCAATAACAGTGAAGGAACTATTGAGTATTACAGACAAAGAAATAGGGTCTTTTTCGTACTGAAGTGTATTTCTGTATTCTGGATTTGTGTATTAAACAAGTAATGCTAATATGGAAGCTCCCTTTAAAATTCTCCCATCCTTATCTTAATCATCAGGAAAAAAAAGCATGATATACCAGAATTAAAGTTACTATTTACACAGAAATTGATATGTTACTGTTACCTTAGCATTCTTCCAAAGTTATAATAGTTAGTAAAAAAAAAAATTGGAAGGGATATAAAACCACACGATTCACTGTTTAAACTGATCTCTATTTGGGATTAAAATGAGATCTCCAGGGGAGTCAGATTATCCCACATCTGTCTACTGTAGGTTTACTTGCACCTTCCTCTGAAGGGTCTGGTGCTGGCCACTGGGCTAAATGTCTGATACAATATAATAATTCAAGTGTTCCTATCTAAAAGCAGAGATATTCTGATTAATCAACATCATAACTAGTGTATGAATATAATTTACATAAAAACTTTTGGAAAGGTAGGGTGGGTGGGGTAATATCTTTTATTGGACCAGCTTCTGTTGATGAAAGAGACAAGACCTCTTCTTCAGGTCTGTGTAGCTCGAAAGCTTGTCACTCTCACCAACAGAAGTTGGTCCAGTAAAAGATATTACCTCACCCACCTTGTCTCTCTCATATCCTGCTACAGCAACACTGCAAATAAAAACTAATGGGTATAGCTCCCAGTTACAGCTGTGTCCCTGGAAACTGCCAACTAGCTGGGACAGATTCTTGGCCTTTAGCAACTTTGTGTGGGCCAGAGCGGTACAAAGTGATCTTAAAGCTGCCCTAAAGGGGCAATTGAGGGTTCCCATTTCTCAAACCAGCTCTTCTTCCATCTTTGTCCCTTTGAAAGAAATTGCACCAGAGCTGAATGGGGACAGGAGGGCTTCACACGATGCGCTCTGCCAGTCTCTGACCAATGGGAGATCCAATAGCTCATATTTGCACACAATCTTGTGTGATAAACGCTGGGATTTTTGCCTAAGTTTTATAAACTGTTATATCAATGTACGATACCATACAAAGGGTCAGCTCCTGAGTTCTTTACTCAGTCCTTACTCAGGCAGTCATGCACTGCTGTCATGAGGTAATTGCCAAATTTTGCTACAAATAGAGATTTTGAGGCACAACTTGATGAAGTCAGTGAAACTTTCCTATGAGGACTGAGTGATAATGGAGTGAGTACCACGTTATCTGGAATAAGCATAATCATTGTTCTCATCTTTTTTTATTCTTTCAATTTAATGAGCAAGTCCCAACATCTTTCAACTCATCTACCAGTAATAGTCAAAATAAGTCCTAGGCTGACATAAACTTGTGTAGTGCCACTAAAGTCAATGCCAATTACGCTGGGCCTGTTACACCCTATGGTTTTGAAAGAAGAATTGCTGCACCTCTTGTGAAAGATTTGGTAGTAAAATATATACTTCTTTGTCATGCTTTCTAACAACTATACCCAATTCTGTCTGAGAAAAAAACCTCTCTAAATGATTTGAGAGTGTAAACTGACTTCATTTGTAGGCAATGTATGCATACAGACTGGCAAAATGAATAAGCTAATGTATGCCTTTGCATTAGACATGTAATCCTACTCCACTGAAGTCAGTGACAAAATTCCCATTGTTTTCAGTGGGTGCTGGAAATAAACAAAGAGGAAAATGAAATAAACTATATAACTGTGAGTATACAGAACCTCCAGTAGGAAAGGAACTTCATATTAAATACATTCTTTAGTCAACAGCATAAAATTATGCTAAAAACTATCCATGCTATGGAACCATCACCGTATATATAAATGATTACAACAGCTGCTGGGTATTTCCAGACATGCACACACCTGGTGGTAGTGGCCATTTCATACAGAACTGTCAGACTTAAAATACACTTCTGCACTAGCTCAAACACAAAGAAGGGAAAAGCAGCAGCACCATTAAAGAGGGCATTACCGAGGACTTACCGGTAGTTGCTCTAGATACTGTTGCTTTAAGAGTAAGACATCCCAGGGTGCTTGTCAGTAAGACCCAGGGAGAAGGATAACAGTAATGTGATTTTGAGGTTGAAAGTGAATGATCTGAAAGTAGCTTAGAACAGTGGAAGTGGGAACTAAAATCTCTGGCCAAGGAACTCATTTGTGTAGGAAGCGCAGATCCTAAAACTGGCTGTGCTGAATTCTTCTAAATTCAGTATTCAAGTCTGTGGTTAAATGAATAAAAAGAAGACCTTAAAAAATCAGTGTTTGTATGTAACTATAAAACCATTTACAACAAAGTGCCCATTTACTACACATTTTATTCTGACCACTTCAAAATTCAAATACTGCATTTGTGCGATTCTTGCTATAATTCATAGTGTTGGATCATTAAACATGTATTCTGTTATTGCTAAGCATAATTGTGAGATGCTAGAAGCATTATAGGCTTGCAAATATGTATTTCTCAGTAGATGGATGACTGTTTTTTTCCATGCTCATTTGAATTTCGCTTATGAGAGAATTTCAAATAGTGTAGTTCAGAGAAAAGAGACCGAGAGGACTGCAAGTAGCAAAAATTAACTAACAGAAACATGATTACTAGGGAACTGCTGCCACATATTCTCTTTATGTGGTAGAGGTTTTACAATATTTATTTTATATGGTCAGAGTTATAAGTAGAATTCTGTGTTGTTTGTTCAGCCTATTATGCAGATGGTGCTTGATTAAAATCTATTTTAAACTACAGCAATTACTGCAAGATAGTATGTGTAAAACAGCTCTCCTAGCTCCGCTAAAGGATTTGGTACTATTGCAGTTTATTTTAAATATATTTATAGACATTTTCAAACTTCTCAAGGGACATTTAGATATCAACAATGTGCCTTACTTGATAGTCTTAAATCCTACACTAGGTAGTCTTGTGATCTATCATTTGTGCAACGTGGTTACTACCGACTTTTTTAAAGTGAAAGATTATTGCTTTCTTGTGATAAATAAGTTAAATACATCACTATAATTAAGCAATAAGGCATGACAGGAGGTGGATTACCATGAGCTAACTACACCTCTAGGGATTTTGAAGCACGAGTCTATGCCTAGAAGAATATATATGTTTTTTATTTTATTTCCCATCTGTCTCTGCTTTGATGGTTAGCAGTGGAGTCTATGAAGCTGATAGACTGATGGGAGCATAAGGTATGCCATCATCTCAGCCATTTCCAAGGTTATTAGTACTGGAATTCTTTTTCTTTACTTTTTTTTTTTATAAAACAAACAGAATTTTCCCAGGGAGTACTCCCTTTTTAGCAGTGGGATATTTGAAGCCATTTGATTATTTGGGTTGGAGAATAAAATGTCCAAGCGATTGACAAGAAGACTTTTTTGTCTCTTACCTTTTATGCATATTATGATTATTTATCACATAGTTAAATGGTAGTTTGGACATCCTGCTATCTTAAATATCTACAAGCTTGTAAATCCCTTTGGTCAATACAAAAAGCATTAAAAGAAACCTTTTAAAATAGCAATAGTAGGAACTTTAACTGTGGGTCTGAAGTTGTCAAGCCTCCTTGCTCCTGGGATTTGTGAACTGTTACTTAGAGGTGTTTGGAAAATTTGGATTAGGATGGTCAAATTAACTAGGGAGCTCTTTGCGTGTGCACATAACACACCTTCATATATTATTGATCTTGTAGTTTCTTCTACAGTGTAGAGTGAAATAGTGATCTGCAAGTTTGAAACAAGCAGCTTGTGTTTTATAACTTCTTCCCTCTTCTCTCTAGTGCTGCTGGTATACTCCACAACCATTAACTGCATATTTGATTGCCTAACCAGGTGCCTAGAAACCAAGCAATTTCCTTTTCAAGTTACATTCATCACATTGCTGTTCTGATTAAAAAGCCACAACGGGCCAAATCCTGCTCATTTTACTCACCTGAGTAGTCCCATTGAACACAGTGTGACACACAGGAAGAGGGAGAAGGGTCTGTCCCACAGTGAGCATATACATCCATATGCAGCGACTGTTATGCATCTGTGTTTATTTTTGGAACACCTGTAATCTAGCATGGCACCTGAGCACACTTTATTAAAAAATGACAGAAATCATCTCTATTTGATTGTAACCCTCTCCCCCTGAGTCTTTTCAAACAAAAAACCCTTTGAGACAGATACAGTTAGCCAGATTCTCCAGTCTGCTGAGGCCACTTTGTGCCATGTAGTTCGAGTCGCCTAGAAAATCAGGCCTGTGTCTTTGCATATTTTTGCACAGCATCTGGCAAAATGGGGTCCTGAATCCTGTTGGAAGCCTTACTGCAATATAAATATTTAATGGTTAAAGAACAGTTGGGTTTTCACAAATTTGCACATCTTCAGGCTGCAGTGAAATCCACAAGAAGGATCCAGGGTGTGGGGATTTTTTAAGTGTGTGCATACACACACAAACACAAACTCTTCTTTTCATCCAGTGTATGCGTGAGACTCATTTGCTCCTTTATTCAGAACCCAAGGGACTGATCATGTACCAGCAGAGTTAATGAGAGTTTTCCCATTGACTCCAATAAGACCAGAATGGAGCCCTTAAATAGGTCAAAAATATTCCAACCTAAACTGCTGAAATTTTGTTGCTCTTGATTTTGATTAAGAATATTACAAGGGAATTAACTTTTTTTTAAAATCTCAATTCACTTGATTCCCAATCCAGTTCCCAGTGAAGTCACTGGAAACAATCCCACTAACTTCAGTGGGAATTGAACTGAGCCATAGGTTAAAACAGTCCTCTAAGGGAAAGAAAAATATAAGGTGGAAATTATATTGTTCTTGCTCTACTTAAATGGTTCTTATGATTAAACTAGTGCTCAATGTATAATGAAATCTGTAATGGTTTTACTCATTACAGGTCTCCAACAACCATTAGCTGTAAGACTCCGAAAAGATAAAAAGATGACATGCTAATCTATTAATGAGATGATAATTTTATAAAAACAAAATGTATGAATCATTTTAGGAAAAACGTTATATAATCTAGAACATTTATAATGCTTTTTACAGATGAAACCCTGGGAAATGTTGTCAACATTTGGATTATCAAAAGACTGTAGCTAAAAGTGCACTTTCCCCAGCAAAATCCATAATGTATATTATAGATGCCTTGATAAATAGAGCTTTTTGGTCTGATTCACAATTTAATGAATTTCTATCCTTTTGTGAACTTTTATTATAGGTCAATGGAGGAGAGAAACGACCTGCTTCTGATATGGGAAAGAAACCCAAAACTCCCAAAAAGAAGAAGAAGAAGGACCCTAATGAGCCACAGAAGCCTGTGTCTGCCTATGCACTATTCTTCCGAGACACTCAAGCAGCCATCAAGGGCCAAAACCCTAATGCTACATTTGGTGAAGTCTCTAAAATTGTAGCTTCAATGTGGGATGGCTTGGGAGAGGAACAAAAACAGGTACAATGTGATATAAATTGTAGTGATCAAGTACATGCCCGTCTAACCACTCTGAGCAGCTCCTTTTGTTCATTCCAACTAAACCTGAAAATGTGTCATATCAGAACTTAAGTTCAGGGGACTATCACCTCATTTCATATATCAGTTTATTAGGCCACTAGAAAGAGTATTTTAGTTCTTCTGCCTGCGAATTTATATCATTACTTTTAGGATTTTGTGTGCCAAAGTCAGAGGGCTTGAGACTCAGTTACAATGAGGCCCCTTTACACTGCCAGAGTGATGTTTAAAAACCACCTATCCTCCCCTTCAGCAGTTACTCTTTATCTCTTTACCCTTTTCCAACTTAACAGAAAGCTTAAAGTCCGTCTATCCCTAGCCACTCCTTGAAGACCACCAAAGAGCTGATACCAATATGTTATTGAAACCTTTCCCCAACAGCTTTTCAGACGATATGGGAGTATATGCTCAGCTCTTTCCTCCTCTTTTGGTATACATGCTGTCATTAAATATTGTACAAAGTGAAAGACTAAGTGGGATGTTCTGTGTCTCATCTAGGTGATGAGATGTTATGGGAGCTATGCAGTGTGACAGGGAATAAGAGCCATAAGGCTCAGGCCCTAACTATTTGATAGCCCTTTGTTAACTGACCATTTCTGTGGCAAATGCATTTTCACGGCGATATTTTTAAGGTATTGTTTCTATTTTTGAAAGGAACTATAGGTCAGTCTGGGAAAAGTTTGATTCCTTATCTTTTTACTTTATGGATCCTATTTGTGCTATATCAAGGGGCTTTGTTCAGCCCTCTCCTGAAAAAAGACCTGGTGTGACTGTAGGAGACAATCAGGTGAAATGTAAAGCAGTGTGAACAGCTCCCCTTGGTGTCCATGTTAAAGTAATAATTTCCTCCACATTCTCAGCTCTGCGCTTCTCTTTTCCTTCCTTCCAGGTCCATTGTTGTCTTTCTCAATTAAGTTACAGTATGTACAGCCTTGGCTGATGGTAATAGTGTTCCCCGTAAGGCCCTGTTTCCTCTGCATGTCTACCTTAGAAATATAAGATTAAATGTTTTACTTAATCCATAAAACATGACAGAATGTATAGTGTTGCATAACAAAGATACACCTAGGTACATTGTTAAGCACATGGAGAAAGCCCAGTGCTTGAAGTGAATTAGGTGTGGGGAATCATGACTACACAGGAACAGAACACTCTGTCTGATTACAACTATAACAATGTCCTTACATTTTGCAAACATATTAAAATGTGTGTTTAATTTTTTTACAATGTAATTCTTCCACTGAAGAGAAAGGCAAAGAATGGAAACCAGCTGTAGAAAATAATATAGGGTTCTACTCTCCTAAGCTATTGTTGTTAACTATTTTTTATTATTTGTATTGCAGTAGTGCTCAAAGACCCCAAGCAGGATAGAGGCTCTGTTGCGCTAGATGCTGGGCAAACATATATGAAGATACGTTCCTCGCCCTGAAAAGTTGACAATCTAAATAGATCAGAAAGACAAAAGTTGAGGGGGAAAGCAAAGGCCTTTGTCCTGTAAGGAGCTCTGCAAGGATGGACCCGCATCTGCACAGAACCCCACTGAAATCATTGGGACCTTGTCAGAGTTGCAGGGGTCCTTCTGTGTGGAGCTCATCACAGGAGCCAGACCCAATGGTCAGAGTGATGGTTGACAAACATCATATTAGGTTTATTACTCTGTTGTTATTGTTTGGTTTTAATGTGGTAAGGGGAGGACGTGAGCTGACAGGAAGCCAGAAGTGGGAAATGTAAGGAACAGTGGGGAGCGAGGAAAAATGAAGTGTGACAGTGGAGAGTGAGGCTGGCTGCAGAGGGACTGTGAAGGAGAGGAGAGTGGAGAGGCCAGAGTAAACTGCCAACCAGCAGGGAGGCAGACAGCACAGCATCTATTTATGTATACAGTGTTTATTTGATTTCAATAGAAAACACTGTGTGGAAGCTGTCCTTTTCAGCATCTCCAGACATTATACCAATTGACAGAAACAAAGAACCGTAAAGGCTTCCTGAGCAGAACGTTCCCGGGGTTTCTCATTTTCCATGCTAATTCTGTGCTAATTTGACTAGCATCTTGATACAAACCTATTATTATTAAAAAGAGTGTCACTAAAAATTCTTTGTATAAGTCCTGACTTCTGGACTTCAGAGAATTGGTTGTCTACCTTCACTAACCCCCCACAAAAAGTCAGCTGGAAGATTGCATGGAGAGGCACTTAGGTCCCATTAAAACCAATGAGAGTTTTACTGCTGACTTTTATGGATCAGAATTTGGCCCTTAATGACTGACCAAAAAAAAAATGTTCTACCTAGAAACTGTTACTAAATAAGGTGTGGCTTCCAGAAAGTTCAGCTGAAGGAAAGGTAACTTTGTGAATCAGAGGATCATAGAGGTCAGGTACATTAAAGTGTGTGGGGTTCTATCTTCTGCCTTCCTCTAATGTGCCCAGCCACTGTCTGAGGGAGGATCCTAGATTAGATGGACTTGATTGTTTCAGTACAGCAGTTCCTCTATAATAATTGAATGTTGCATCTCAGGTCCATGAGAGTGACTACTTGCTCTGGGCTCCGAAACATGGACTGTATTCAGAATAAATTTCAGTAGCAAACGGTTTTGACTGTATTTTTCTGAGTGCAGATACCTACAGGCTGGCATTGCAGGTGATGCAGAGCCACAGCAGGAAGAATTGTCTCTTAGGACCCTCCCCAGCATGCAGAAAAGTAGCCTTGGGTCCTTGGTGTGCTCAGCCAGGGCCGAGTGGGTGAGCGGCCAGGACTAACCCTTATTCCATTTGAGGTGGCTTGTGTCGCAGCGCGTGTGTGTTGGGGGGCGGTATCAGAGAACAATGGAATTGCAATTTTTGTAGATCCTTACATGGGTTGTACAAGAGGGGTAAGGCTCCTTGCTTACACCTTCTCCCCCTTCATTGTGTGCCAGTAATAGTGCACCCTTAATGTTTTTAAGCCCTTTCAGAGATTTGCCCACATGATATGCAATGATGCAACTTCGGAGTTCTTGCTAGTGATGTTCACACACTGGAACCCCAAATCCAAACACACACACCCCTCAGAAACTTTCCAAAAGCTTATATCTGGATCTTAGGCCCATCTCTATTCTAATTGAAACTAGAATCCTGGATCCAGATTCCCCTGAAGTTGGTGATAATTTGGATCCATATCTGAACTTCACACTAGTCACTGTCTCTAGTTCCAATTAATGTTATGTTCTTTAATAAAAACAGAGGTAAAAAAACACTTTAGCCACTCATCTGTCTTTCTTCTAGCATATTTTATAATTACCTTTAATTTACAATTCTGAATCATATTAGCCATTAGGTATATCATTGTATTCTTCCCTCCAGAACTCACTTTATATTTTTCTTCCCCCAGCAGAGTAGAAAAACTCAGTTGCTGTGTGATAGTCCAGGACCATGCAATGGAGATAAACAAAAACAAATTGAAAATGCACATTCATGAGGAAACAAGACTTGCTCTTGATCTGTTGGTTTTGTGTGTAGTATAAAAAATAGTCCCCATGCTTGTCAGAGACCTAAAATAAATACAATTTTCATTAAAAAAAACCCTGGAATTTCCAAATTTAATTTCAGTGTTCCTGCTCACAGCTGAAAGCAATAATTGAATAATTCCTGTATTGGAAAAAAAATTAGTAGAACAGAATTTGTTTTTGTTATCTGTATTGTCTTCAAGCTAAACTGCTGAACCTTGGAAAACCATTAGAGTTTTAAACGGCAGAATTACGTGCTACAGAATTCAAACAGAAAAGAGTAATGCAACCAAATATATATGCAGGGTATTTCAATACGTTGTGTTACCGTATGTTTGCTCCTCTGTCTTTGACTCACTTCGCGTATTTATTACTATCATTTATTATGTCTTGCAGTAGTACCTAAAAGCACCAATCAGGATCAGGCCCCATATTCTTTAGTGTGGTATAAACAGAATAAAAGACAGCCCCGATCCAAAAGAACTCTCAATCCTATTTTCTAGGTCCGTTGTGTTTATAATTGAAATTAATTCTACATTGTACTGAGGGTCTGATCCTACAAAGTGCTGGCAATTTCTAGGAAAAAATGCTCAGCAGTTTCAACAGTATTTTGTAGACTCTGGCTCCTCGTATTCATCTTGGAGATTATCGACATGCATATTTATTGAAATTTACCACTTATATTTGCTAAAGAAAGTTGCAAAAGCAGCATTATTAATGACCACTAAACCACATGGTATAGGATATCTTTACAAGCTAGAAAAAAGTGCCATTACACCTGCAACAGGCTTAGATTTAACACCAGGGCAGGGGCGGCTCCAGGCACCAGCGCAGCAAGCGCGTGCCTGGGGCGGCATGCCACGGGGGGCGGTGTGCCGGTTGTCGTGAGGGCGGTAGTCAGGCTGCCTTCAGCAGCATGCCTGCAGGAGGTCCGCCGATCCCGCGGTTTCGGCAGTAATTTGGCGGCAGGTACGCCAAAGGCGCGGGACCGGCAGATCTCCGGCAGGCATGCTGCCGAATCCGCGTTACCAGTGGACCTCCCGCAGGCATGCCACCGAAAGCCGCCTGACTGCTGTGCTTGGAGTGGAAAAATACATAGAGCTGCCCCTGCACCAGGGCCAAGTTCCCCCATTTTGATGTACATAGGTGCAGAAGTCCACCCAGGCAGATCACAGTGCTGAATCAGGCCCACTGATTCCCATGTATCAAAATTGCTCAAAACTAGAACTGGTAAAAGAAGAGTAATTTTTTCACAAATGGTTTCATGAAAAACATGGTGTTTGTTTAGTTGTTTCTGTTGTTACTGGTTTTTGGTTGACATTTTTCAACTATCTATAGAGCTGGTCAAAGGATGAGATAACTGTATCCCTTTTTTTTCATCCAAAAATCAACATTTACAAAATCTCTGTTCAACACCTATTGTTCCTGTAGTACTCCACAGCTGTTAACAGCTGTCGATCAAATTCTGTAGAATTACTTGAGCAAATCTCCCATTGACCCATTAGGGTCAATGAGTATAACTATAAACTTGGACTAACAAACAACAGTATTGGTGATAACCCAGCAGGACTTTGCAAAGTACAGCCATTAGGAAAACATAGGACTACTCTGTGCCATTTGTTTTTTAAGTAGACCTTCCCATTGAAATCAACTAGGTTGATTACAAGAAGCTTCCCCAAAATGCTAGCTCTTCTGCATATTAAGGGCCTACTTCTCCAGTCTCAGGATACAAGTAACTGTCACAAAATCAGTGGGCTCTGGTAGGGAAATTGGGTTCTAAAAAAGCAAGGGATTAACATACTATATGGACTTTGGCTTCCATGAAGATACTATAGAAAGAATCTCAAAAAGAAATTAAAGAAGTGTGGGATTCTCATAGGAATACTTACTTTATTTATGAATTAGGCTTAGGGTTAGGGATTTTATGCTTTGGAAGTTGATGCTTATTCAGGAACTTAAATAGAATTATTACCGTTTCCTGAGTTGGAATTCCTTTCTATTGTTTTAAATATAAATATAAATTAATCAGTAAGCAAAGCATAACACACAATAAGTTGTAAAAAGATAACGAGCTGGAGAAAATAAGGTTTAAAAAGTACTGATGGGATTTTTTGGTTAATTATTTTTCCACTACTGAGAAAGAAAAATACCAGCTCAGCTATATCACATCTTTTAAAATATGTACATATTAAATCTTTTATATACTGTGACTTGATACAGCTTCTATTGAAATCTATAGGAGTCTTTCTATTGACTTGAATGGCAGTTGGATCAAGTAAATCATGATGCAGATCATAGTTCCATTAGCTGTAAAAAAAGGGATATGTTCCTATGGTTTGCACACCATGGAATGAATGATGGTGTCAGAGCTTGATACAAATCCTGCTTGAGAACTCAGCCAGCCCAAACCTAGTTTTTGGGATACCATACCAGATTAGAGTTTGTGGGCAGATCTACAAAAGTTTTTCAAACTACAAAAAGTCAGAGGAAGCGTGATCTGAGGAAATATGGAAGGAATCAAGAAAAAGCAGAAATACTATGAAACAGATGATGCCATTACTTTTTGAGCTGAAATCAGTGGGGAGCACATTATGACCATGATACCCAAGAAAGACAATGTAACTTACTACAGAAAAGAAGGAGCAAAATACTCTTCCCTCGCTATGTGCAGATATCTACACTTCAATGTCCCATATTGTAACAGTTTCCATGGATTTCCAAGCATCTGGAGAGAGAGAGAGAGAGTCTGTCTGTCTGTCTAGAGGTGACTTTGCCTCTCACTGGAAGGGGCTCCCAAATGTTTACTGCACATTTTTGCATACCTCGCAGCTTTTTTCCAAATACTGCCTCCTGTACAGTGACTGGAACTAGTCAAAAAATAGGGGAGGACTTACAATATTGTCACCATTTTTCATTAAAAACTTTTTTTGAAAAAAAAATCTGTTTTTTGTTTCATAAAAATGCCAACAAAATCAGCTCTACCAGTAATAAATCAGTATACATCTTCCTCAATATAGTATTCATGATTTTTGGTGGTTTTCAATGGCTTTTCTACCTTTTCTTTTTTACTACAAATATTTTTTTTCTCCCGAGTAAACGGCATGCTCTTTTACATCCCATTTTTGTAGCCAATTTCTGTACATCATTGCCCTTTGCACATATTTTTGCTACAAAGGGGAGAAAAATGGCCCCAAGGAGCAAAGTTAGGCATACTAAATAGTTGAGCCTCTCTGGCTTTCAGACAGAAGGTTGGTTCAAACTGGGTAAAAAGACTGCTTAGGTCATTTTCTGTTCTTAAGTGAAAAAGGAAAGTCATTTAAAATCAAAACCAGATGTAAGTGTACTAAATGAACCTTAAGCTTCTAATTGGAGACCCAGAAAGGCTGTAATAGATTTAGCAAATTACAAACAAAATGGGCTTGTTTACATTAGAGTAAGTGACTTTAAAGTTTCTGCCAATGACCTAAATAAACATGCTATTATATTAGACGTGGAAATGAATGTAATATGCAAAGATGATCTTGGGTGTAACTCCATTGTCTTACTGAAGTTCTACCAGGAATGAATTTGACCCATTATATACAGATTATAATGTGTGCGTATGCCTGTATGTACTTAAATGTTATACTGGCCCTTGCAGCAAAAAGAAAGATGGATTTACCTAGGGACCCAAAGCTTAATGATCAGATAGCACATGCAAAGCAACTCTTTGAGTGCTGTAACATATGCCTGCTTTCAGGCTACATAATTCATACACAGTAATATTAGCTACAACAGTTCAGCTCAATAGCAACACCTCATTATTTTATCCCTCAGTATTTATTTCTATGTTTGACGCCTCATGAAATTACTGTTAATGTGTTTATATAAGGGCAGATCTGACACAAGTGGGAAGAATTTAATTTCCCACTCATTCTTTCCTGCTGATGTGTCCTCTTCCCCTGGTAGAAGTGACAAGTGTAAATAGTTAATTTGCTTCAATTATGAGCCTGTCCTGCTAAATTAGAAGCAGCAGGAATATGAAGAGCCAGAATTATACTTATGAGGCAGCTGACAAATCCTCTGAGCCCACAAAATCAAATCATTTACTCCTCATTGGTGCTCAAACACCCACTAGATAAATGCAGCAGTTTATTCTTTATCATCTGATGGAACTTGGATTGTATGTTACCAATACTTAAGTAAATTGAAGTCCCTCTGTATTAGTGTCAACATTTGTGATGCTGTTAGCATGTTCATTATAAACCTCAAGCTTTCAAGAGTTTCTATCCTGGCCCCTAAAAATAACCCAGACTGATTCTGGTATATATATGTAAACAAAAAAAATCTCAGCAATTTTTTAAAAAGTTTTTCTTGGGATCACAGCTTTTTAAATGTGTAATAAAAAAAAGTAGAAAACTAGCTAATTCAGGGGTGAATCTGGTAATTCTGAACTGTCTTTAAAAGTAATTTTGTCCAATATTTAACCTTCAAAATGCTGGCATTTTACAAAGGTAAAATGATGCCTGCTGAATATTTGTACATTAAGTTCACTTTGATGCAACCAGGCACTGTGCTGATTTCACAAGTTACTCCAGGCTCAAATGTGCCTTGAAGGCACAGCTCTGCATTGGGAGAGCAGTTAAAAGGAGAACTCTCTGCATCTCCCAAGGACGAATTCTGGGAGGCACTGTGCCATTTGAAATTCCCGTGCAGAACACCCTTTTAGAGAGAAAGCTATTGCTTTTTTCCAAATTTGGCCAGCTTCAGAACATCACGTCTCCCTGAGCACATATGCTCACCCCTTGCACATCTTACATTCTTTCTGCCCCTTGTGTGCTTGGTTCTGGGCAAGATCGGCTTATGTGGCCTGCATCTTGCAGGAGGTCAGACTAGATGATCATAATGGTCCCTTCTGATCTTGAATTCTATGATAATCTGATCATATATATGTAATATATGCAATCTGAGGGTGGGGGGGAACAAAGAGGCGTTAGGAACCCAACTCCCATTGACTTTCAATTGGAATTGGACACCTAACCCCCTTTGTGTCTTTAAAATTGTAGGGCAAATCCTCAGGTAAGGTAAATTGCCATGGCTCCACTGACTTCAATGAAGCTATGACAATTTGCACCAGCTAAGGGTCTGCCTCTAGCATTTTAGAGCATACATGGTATTTTTCTGCTAGGGCCTTATATAGTTGTTGAAATAGTATAAATTGAGTGCAGATTTTCAAGTGAGAATACACAGTTACATTTTCAAAACATTTATTCACAGTTTATTTGTTATTTAGTTGCTTATGAAGTAAAGCCTCTACCATATGCAGTGAGAAAGAGAGTACTGAGTTGAGTTGTTTTTTTCTCCTCTGCTTTGATGTCACGCACTAAAATTCCCTTTTAGAAACCTCTACTTTTAAAACTCGCAATGCATTTATAAAGCCATCTCCAAAGGATAAATATAAAACACTTTGAAGAAGACCACAAACATTATTGAAATATATCCTCAGATTTATGGGTAGCATACAATTATTGAGGGATTTAATCTTTTTATTTACTTTATTGTGTAAACGAGAATAGGAAGTACAGACAAATCTGTTTGTATATTCTGCCATTGTGAATTAGAAAACAAAATATATTCAGAAACTGCCACAATAAAAACTACCTCACTGTTGAGATGTTGAATGGCTGATAAGAAAGAGGGAGTGTTTTCCTCCATTTGCTATCAGTAGAGCTTAAACTGCTTCCTCCATCCTCCCTATTTATAACAGCAAAGAGGCTTTTGTCATTAGTTTTACCCCTTTTCTGTTAGTGAAACTCATGTTTTACTGGCAAATTTCTGTAATAAAACTGCTTTTTTTCCCTTGAAAGTGCTAGATAAACACATGAGGCATTTAAAACAACTATTCCAGTTTGTTTTAGTCGGTTGGATCCCTCTTCCCATTGCTTTCTGCTCTTTTTCTCCTCCTCTGAGAACAGCTGGGCTTAATGAACTGGAACACAAGTAGGTCAATAAAATATATATATGTATGTTGTTAAGGTATCAAAATGCTACATGTGATTAAGCAGTCTAATAGTTTCTGCAAGGGCCAGATCTTGCTCCCATTGAGGTGCATAGTTTTGTTACTAACTTCAGAAGGGGGCAGTATCAGACCTCAACTTCGCAGTTCATTTTTTTACAAAATTTCTTGCAGATCAAACCCATCCCTCTCACACAAAGCTGCCAGGGTAAACAGGATTTCCAGCCTGGGACTGGGAAGATTGAATTCACCCCCAAGCCACGTACCTCAGAATAGTAACTGCTGCACACTTTCTATACAGGGTGATAAGGCCACTTAGTCAGTATATTCATGGATCTACTGGCCTTTCTTCCAGCCTGCCTTGACAGCCTTTTCTTTTCTGCAGCGTCACTGGAGTGTTAAAGTGGTGGAGAGGGTAGCCCTCCACTCCAGGGGTGAATTTCAAATGTCCAAGTGGTGCAAACCACAGACACAACTACTAAATAAATCCTACATATACCTGTGGGGCCGGGATTGTTTCTTGTTATATGTCTGTAGTATGCCCTGCCCAATGGAACCTAGGCTTCTAAGTGCTACTGCACTATAAATAATAATCAAGATTTCTTCCTCATCCTTCCCCCACCCTCCATTCTCTAGACTAAAAGTCCATGGGAGTCAGGCACTAAATCATTTGTGTACTCAGCCAGACTTAATCACACTAATTGTAGTCCATTTGGGTTTAGATCCAGTTTTGCGGAGTACAGCTGAGTACAAGTAATTACCACGTAAATCACACATTTAATGTTTGTGTTTGTTGGCGCGGGTGTTATCCAAAACGTGCTTTTGATCTAAAAAAACCCAAACCTCACCCTATAAATTCCAAGCTCATGAGGTCAAATTCAGCCCTGGCATAAGTGGCTCCAGCTCCAGCGAAATCAATTGAGTTGAACCTGGTTAATACTAGAGCTGAATTTGGCCTGTGACCTTAACATTGCATGCCAGAAAGACTGAATTCTTTTCTCCAAGCTTCTAATAGATCATCAGTGTTATTTTCATACTATGTCATCTAAAAGACTGCTGAGCTGGAGTGCTAGCCCAGGGCCTCTCTCAGTTGCAGTTTGTACCTAGATTAAACGTCAGATGGTGGCATACTTCACTATCCATTAACCAGTTCTGTGGATTGTTTATATGACAGCTACATTTTAGTATCAGAGGGGTAGCCGTGTTAGTCTGGATCTGTAAAAGCAGCAAAGAGTCCTGTGGCACCTTATAGACTAAGAGACGTATTGGAGCATGAGCTTTCGTGGGTGAATACCCACTTCGTTGGATGCATGTGGGATTTGCTACATTTTAGTGGAATTCATAGAGTTCTGGGTGCTGCTTCTTATGCAAAATAAAAGGATTACAACTGGACACTGGCCTCCTGCTTTGGCAAACTTTCAGCTTTCTCTGAGCATGAGGGAACCCATTCAGCTGTGCCGGGGATGGAGATTTGGAGGTTGGATTCAACTCTGACAGCAGCACAGTAGTATTTTTCCAGAAAGTGGAGAAGTTTCTGGAAAAATCTCTGGAAAAGGTACTTCCATGGGTAACATCACTTCATCCATCACTCAAAGAACTCTGAGATGGTGCCATTGCTCCTAGAATTACGACTTTCACAGATAGCACTTATTTCTTTGTTTAGATGTATGGAATGCGTCTGTCATAGTTTTCAGGCTTCCTTCCTAGCCATCACCTCTCTTAGGGGAAACCCACATCTCTGTCACTCCAGACCAGGGGTTTAGGCTTGCAGTCCCTCTGTACTTCATTGTGATTTCCCCAGCAGATCTGACCAGGGTTCAGCCTCTGTGGTTAACCTTTCTTCAGAGGTTACAACAGTGAACACTAGGTACCAACCAGCCTTTAGAACATAAAATACATTTATTCTTAGGATAAAAACATTACAGAGAAAATATACATAAAACAATAACAGGTCCTATGCACACACACACTGAATGTACCAGGAATTGCCCTCAATCTTATAGGCCAAAGTCTGTCCAATCTCCCAGCAGATTTGGACAGAATGTACTGTTCATTTGCTCACTCAGGGTATGTCTGCACTGCAGTGTAAGCCCCGGGCTAGTGAGACTTGAGTCTGCTGACCCATGTTAGGGAACCCTGGGCTTCAGTGTCTATATTGTATTTTAACCCTGTGTTAACACTTTTCTAAACAGTGCTCGGACCTAGGGTTCTGGTGTCCACACTGCATTGTGCAAGTAACCATGTCCCATGGTCCCTAGTGCCCCCCCACACACCTGAAATGTGCCTGTTCTAGCCCTAGGATCATGGTGCACTGTGGAAAAACTACTGGCCGCTCTGCATGTTACCACCTTACTTTGCAAAAGCCTTGCTCAGTTCACTCTCCATTGACTAACCCAGGAGGCTTTCTGACAGTGTGTTTGCAGACTGGTGATCAGAACGGAATGGGTTAATAGTGACCTGAGCTGCTGCTGTTTGCAAAGGTGTGGGCATGGTTTCTGTTTTCAGTAGAGTGGACTGGAGATTGTTGGGATAGAGAAGACTAAGGAAGTTGTCCAATGGAAGTGTGGGCTACTTTCAGCTGACTCCTGGGACCCTGGGTCCAAGCCCTGGGTTAGCATAAACTTTGTCAAACCAAAATGAGAAACAAATTCCAGACATCAGTCTCTCTCCTGGGAATATCAACCCCACCCTTGCCCATAATGGTAGCATCTGTGGACATCCTTCCACCAGCCTCAGCTGTTCAAAACTAGGGAGTTGTCTCAAAGCTTCTAAAAGCATCTTGCTGGATTTGATTCTCATGGTGATATATATGGAGAGACCTGGTGCCTTTAAGTCAGAGTTCCCCAAACTGTGGGGTGCCCCCTTACTCCAGTCCATGTCCCCCCGAGCTGCAGACCCGCTCCTGGCCCAGCTTCGGGGGGAGATGGGGAGGCATGGATAGAGGGAAGGGGGCATAATCCTCAAAAGCTCTGATCTGGTACCAGGACATTGTCAGTGGACAGCCCTGGACTCTGACATTCACTTCCCCCTGTAGCATAGTTCAAATCTTACCTCTCTTGCCTAAAGGTACTGGGAAGGCTGGTTGTTTGTTTACTTTGGGGAATGTCTTTTCCAGTTTTGAGTGCCTTATGAAATAATGTACATGCACCTGAAGATCTCTTACTAGGCACATTTTAGAAATATAAATAAAAAATAAACTAAGAACCTGGCCCTACAAAGTTCCTGGGAGCAGCCTTATGTCAGCCACCTGGCAGCCTGCTGACAACTGCTTACCTGAAACCCATGAAGCCTGGACCCCAGCATGAAGTTCCACTCCTTCAGTCTGATTGACCAGCTGGCCCTACTTAAGCCAGCAACAGGAACAGGAAGCTGTGTGAACAACTGGACTCCACCCTGCTCTGGACTGCATGCCTTGTGCTTCCTGGTCCTGCACCCCTGGCTTGACTTCCTGGCATCCCATCCCAGCATGACTCCTGGCATCTGACTTTGTGGTTTCTGACCTCCAGTTTGTCTTCTGCCTCTGACTGCTGGTATTCTGACTCTGGTTACCAATTTGCAGTTCTATCTACAGTTTGTATCCTGTGGACTTTGGCTCTGACTTCTAAGTCTGGCCACCCATGATCCAGCTGAAGTAGCTTGTTTGGACCACAATATCCTGTGGGACTGAGTTCAGTGAGAGAAAGATGGACCTAGCAGCACCATCACAGCCACCAGAAGCATTGAACTCGCCCGAATGGAGCCCTGACTCTAGGTGGTTAATGAAGCACTGCAGGCCCAAGTTGCAGAGCTGACCTTGGACAACCAGCAACTGAAAGAGTAAGTGAAGCAGCTCACGAGCAAGAACACCATGCTGCCAACACAGCCTGCAGAACCTTACCCTGAATAGGGGCCTTGCAATACCCTGGCCCAAATGGTTTGACAGGAACCACTGGTGGTTCTGGGGTTTCATGAACCAGGGCCACCTTCTGTTTCTAATGCATCCCAAAATCTGTGCTTTTGCCTGGGCCAAGGTGGCCGTGGTAATGAGCCTGCTGATAGGAGACATGTTAGACCAGGCCTCCCAAGTGCTGGAAGGCCATATCCCAGTGGTGTCACACTGGGATTTCTTTCTCCAAACGATGTCAGCCATGTTCAGTGAGCCACGCTGAGCTTGAATGGCTGAGGCTATCCTGAGGAGACTCCAGCATGGGCAAGGCACCGTGGCCTCCTATGCAGCGCACTTCCACCGCCTTACAATAGATACAGAGTTGAACGAATCAGTGCAGATTTAGCAGTTCCAGTGGGGCTTGTGGGAAGAAATCAAAGACAAATTGGCCCATGTAGATGTTTACCAGACTAGATGTCCTCTTGGACCTCACCATCCACATAAATAATCAGCTCTGAGAACGAAGAGAGGAGAAAAGAGGTCCCCTGCAGCTCACCCTACCTGCGTACCATGAACTCACTTTCTGTATTGCCCACCGAACCCAGGCAAGCCAATCTAGCTTGTCAGTGCCTCACATCTGAAGAAAAGGAATAGCACCATCAGCACCACCTGTGCTTCTACTGCAGTGAACCTGGCCATGCCATCTTGGCCAGCCCAGTACAAACACCAAGGGCCTTGGGGAAACAAACCAGTCCAGGCACGGAGCCTCAGCCTTGAAAGAAGAGAAGTTCCCCACACCCTAGTCCTCTCTGAGAAGCACCAGAGCCCCATTCAGGGGCTTCTCATTGGCAGATTCCTATCCATCTATGTATCCTGGGGAAGCCCTGACGGATTCCCCTCCAATAGGTCCTCATCAATTCGAGAGCAGTAGACAAGTTTTTGGATGCCTCTACATCTCGGGCCCTACAGGTGCCCCTGCAGCACAAAGCCATGCCCAACACGATTGAAACTGTTGACAGCTTCCTGCTGTCTTCAGTTCCAATTGTGGAAGAGGCTGTCTCCATGGAGCCCATTATTCGGGGTCACAGAGAAATAATACAATTCAATGTGATCCATTCCCTGCAATTTTCCACTGATCCTTGGCATCTACTGACTGACCCTTCATGATCCCCTCATTCCCTGGTGAGAGCAGGTCACTCTCCTGTCAAAATTCTGCCAATGCCTTTAGTACAGTGATCATGGCAGTCCTCTCCCAAAGGCACGGACCCGAACAAATACTGCACCCCATCGTCTACCTCACAAGGAAGTTTACTCCTGCTGAGTGATATTTGAGCAAATACGAGATATTTGACAAGGAGGTCCTGGCAATTCAGACTGCCTTCGAAGAGTGGCAGCACTACTTGGAAGGACCCATCGTCTGGTCCAAGTGTTTACCGATCACAAGAATCTTGAGTAACTGTGTGGGGCCAGCATCCTAAAGCAACAACAGTTCCAGTAGGCCCTATTCTTCTCCCAGTTAAACTTTACTTGACCTGCCGCCCTGGAACCAGAAATGTGAAGGCCAACACCTTGTCCTAAAGAGCTAGCTCTGACCCACAGGGCCCCAATCCATATTCTGAAGTCCCATAATTTTTTTATGCAACCCCTGGGTGTGGGAGGATGATGTCATGACCCATGGCTCTCAAACCTCGGATAGCTGGGTTCATGGAAGCCACTGCACTCCAACCCTCCACCTGGCAGCCTGCTGACAATTGCTTACTTGGGACCCACAAAGGCCCAGCTCAGTGTGAGGATCTGCTCTTGAGGTCCAATTGGGAGAGTCCCAAGAGTGGCAGATTGTCCCACTGGTCCTACTTAAGCCAGGAGCAGAAATAGGAAAGTCAGGAGCAGAAATAGGAAGCAGAAATAGGAGCAGAAGTAGGAAGCTGTCCGAACTGGGTTTCACCCAGTCAATTTATATTTAATTATCACATTAATTAAAAAAACAAGTTGGAAATGGCCAGGTTCTATAAAAATGTGCTGCCATCCAAGCTACTTATTCATTTTAGGGAGGAACATAAGCCTCATAAGTGGTTTTGGAAGTGTTAAAATTAAAAGTAACTCTTGGCAACATAAGGTTATAACTAAGCTACAATGTTTGTTGCTCTTAAACAAAAGAACAGAAATCTTCTCAGACTGAGGACAATTTTTAATTGTATTTCTGTGTTTCAGGATTCCTCACTATCTTAACTGTGATGCACAAAACAGTTTAAACCATTGTCACAGGTACACTTGAATGATGACAGCCTTTTGCCTATTTAAAATGTCTGTAAGGCATCAAGTCTATTAAATTATTACAACTATGTATTTAATCTTGAGGGCTAGAAGTTGTGACAGCTGCCAAAACAGAATGGGAAGGGCCCTTGGCTTGCTTATACCTGTTGCACATACCGCTAGAACTGCTAGTGCCACCCACCTAGTCTCCCCATCTGCTTAAATTCCATCTACGAGCCCAGGCCAAAACCCAGGGCTATGTGTTGGCCCCAGCTACCAGTGTCATCTACGTTCTCAACTAGAAAAATGTCCTACATACTAAATCTTATCATTACTAATGATACCAGCCAACTCCCAGCCTACCTGTCCACCCCAACCCTTCCTGTGCTGCAGCTATCAGCAATCAATATTTCAACAGCCAGTGTCAGTAGGGCAGACTGACAATATCCCACAATATGCTGAACAGACCTTATGAAATTAAAATAAACTTTTGATTTAAATTAAACTGTATTGAATTAGGATTAATACATTTGGGATCCATTGTATTAAAAACATAATTGTGTATGTGTTATTGTATGTAACTTCTCTAGTAGTGGGGAGAGGCTACTCTAATTTCTCTGGTAATCAGCCTTTAAAGCCATCTCCCTGGAGAGGCTCACATATACAAATTCAAACTGAATTATCCAGGGACCAATGGACAAAGAAAGGATTTTTGGATAATTAGTCTGGTTTTAAATAGACTCAGGGCCTTCTTGCTGATCCACCAAATGGGCAGGACACCTGGTCCACAGAGGGCCCCAGTCCTCAAAGGATTGGAAGAACTAGGCCTACTGAGGCCCCATAAGACTGTGCTTGTTCCGAGCTGAAGTTGGGATGAACTTGAAATCACAAAGAGGTTTCCTTGGGTCAGGTGCTGAAGGACTGCTCTAGCCAGAGCCCACATTAGGGTTAGGGTGATCTCTGGTAAGCTTATTAGCATGCGTGTAGGTTCTTTCATTGTTTTAAATATGTTTTCTCTCTACTGCTTTTACATTAAGAACAAAATTGGCTGTGCAGTAAGTATAACTATGGGCACTCACGCTGTTAGCCATCTCTGAAGGGCAAGCAAGCCAGCCTGCTCGGACAGACTGCCTTTTGCAGAGGCTAATATAATGAAGGCAGGGAACTGTGCCTGGAAATACCCTGGTCAGAAGGGAATGAGAAGTGGGTCTCCGCCCAAGAAAGGCAACAGCTGGCGAGCCAGAAGCCTGAGAGAGGGTGCCCTTGGCAGGAGCACCGAGAGGAAATACTGGTGCGGTTGCTCTGAACTGCAACCGTCAGGATCACCCACCCCCTAAAAATAGCCTAAATATTAGGATTCTTGAAGAAGACCAAAAAAAAAAAATAGTAAGAGCCCAAGCTATCATGCCCAAGAACCATAACAAATACCCCTTGCCCCATAAAACTGCACTACATGCAAAGCAGCTGGCATGGGATTTCCCCCAAAAACCGCTGAGAAAGATACAGAAAAAGAGAGTGAGAAACCCAACCATGTAAATCTGCCTCTGAATAACATACAAAGGATTGTGTGCCACAGCACTCATAGTGACATCGTATATCAGGGTCAGTTTACAACAAAATAGTGCTAATCTGTATTTATACTGCTATTACCAGGTTGGGAGAATGCCTAAGAAAAGTAGATATGAATAATGATGTATATGGTTAATGCTGAATACTATTGCTGGATAGTTGGGAAATAATTAAATGAAGACTATATAATTAAGTGCATATGCAGTAGTGATGTTTGGGTACAAGACTTACAGAACTCTTGTTAGGTTTATGCTATAAAATGAGTTTGTTTGATGTATACCACAATTTGGAAAGGGGGAGGGGAAAATCCATCTCTTTGAGAACCTTTTCCATATGCTTTGACTATAAATGCACAGTCGGCCTGCTTAAAATTTTGATATTAGAGAGACAAGGTGGGTGAGGTGATATCTTTTATTGGACCAACTTCTGTTGGTGAGAGAGAGAAGCTTTTGAGCTCTTCTTCAGATCTGGGAAAGGAGAAAAGCTCTGTGGCTCAGAAGTTGGCTCTATATGGACAGAAGTTGGTCCAAAAAAAGATATTAGCTCACCCATCTTGTCGTTCTAATATCCTGGGACCAACATGGCTACAACTACACTGCATAAAATTTTGATATTCATATAATGCTAAATAAGACTTCTGATCAACTGAAGCAGGACTGCAGTATCAGGCCTGGTCTACACTAAGAATGGGGGTCGAACTAGGGTACGCAAATTCAGCTACGAAAATATAGCGCTCTGATTGAACTACCCTAGTTCGAACACTACCGTCAGACCAGACGCGACCCGACCGAACTCGGCTCTCTCGCTCCTGCTCTCTCTCCTCCTGCCGTGGGAGTAGGTTCGAGTTAGTTCGACTTCTCGGAGAGTCGCGCGAATCGATACAGATCAGATCAGAACGAAGAAGAAAACTCAACACTCACCCGCCGCGCGCGCGCACCGCGTGTAGTAGAGTGTACCTCAGAAAAACCCTACATGATCTTTTAAAGATCTTGACTCTGTGTATGTGATGTTATTGTGCTCATTTGTGGTTTTAAAATCTGGATAGCAAAATGATGCAGCTGTATTCAAATGTACAGTATAATTTGAATTTGTCTTTGTTCTGTAGGTCGTGCTAATTCATTTTAGCAGCTGGGAACAGATTGTCAACTAATTCTGAAAAAAACAATACATTTGCCCTATAACTGCAAACAATCACAAATTAAAAAAGCAACTTGTTACCAGTTCATTGAAAAACAAGATGAGCTCAGCATATACCATATATTTATCCTAATCTGAAAAAATTACAAGAGTGCACACACACAGTTGCACAGCTAAAAACAATCTTTTTTCTCTCTGTCTAGATATTGACAATTTTGGTATCCTAGGACTCTTCTTTTTCCATTATGATTTTATGCTTCCCTGGGAAGCAAAATCTTTAATCCTTTAGGCAACCTCTGAGTTTTCTCAACCTAGATCAGAGAATTGTTCTTTCTCTGAAAGCAAAGCTTCACTGAAATAAAAGACATTTCACAAGAATATTCTTTCTATAAATGATGTAGCAACAGATCCTTCCGGCCCAGTACTGTTGCTCTGATTTTGTATTTTGGAATTGTATTGTCCGGAGTATGTACAGTTTGCAGCTTCCAGGTATTCTCCATTATGAGAATGCTCTGGCTTTACTGTAAAATAAGAGGATCAAAAGAGATCAATTTAAAGTTTCATAAAGTTTACCTTACTGCAAAGGAAATGTGTGTGTACTTCTCACCTGCAGAATTTATGAGGACATCTCAAAGTTGTTTTAAGTTGTTTTTGCCATCCATGCACTTTGAGTGCATAGCCCAACTAATCAGACTGGGTGCAGGTTTAGTAACAGTGCAGGTCTCTTTTAGATTGTCTCAGAACCCATCCCCAGTATGTACATTGGCAAGAAATTAGCCTGTATGGGGCTTGCCTTCATAGCTGGGAGGGTTGTGCACCCCCTGTACAGGTGCCGAGCTTCCCAAGTATCTATCTATATTTTTAATGCTCCAATTATCATTTTGGTTGGGTATCCTGCCAATCCCTGCAAATAACCTTCAGTTCTGAAGTCTGGGGAAATATGAACTGAATCGTATAACATCTTTAAGCTGTTGTGTGGAGCATACTTGGTTGTGTTAGTTACGCTGTAGGCAGACCAGTGGGTTGAGAGAAATGTACAAGAAAAGGTACACTCTCTTGACGAGCTCAGAAGAACTTTGCAAGCGCAAGATTGAAACAGTGATTTACACTAACTTCTTTTCATGGCTCCTTAATTTCTCCTTTCTGCACAGAGTTCGCCTGAGCCTTGATTTGCCTCTGACCTCCTTTGGACTGGGCTTCTCTGACTGTCCAACAGTTTACCTAATAATTGAAAAAAGTCTCCCAGTCATGCTGAAAGGCACTGATATCTCCCCAACACCCCTGTCCTCTGCATCTCACTTCTTCCTTTTTTCTTCCCAACTCAGCAGTCCTGGACCCACCCACTCTCCTATTTCCCAGAGAAGTTCAGCTGGTCTGCCAGATGGGAGCCACAATGAAGAGCACCCCCCACTGGTCCAGTTTGGAACGATACCCCGAATTTAACATCCCTTTGACAATTGAAGCTGTCATGCCAATAGGAAAGTCCTCAGTTCAGTCAGACATATCAGGATCGCTCTGTAGGCAAAGGAGCTCGTTTACTGTGAGCAATATTTTTGAAAATGCTTGGTGTTTTACTTACTCTTTCTCTCCTAAAAAACCTGGAGAAACTTGTTTAATTAGAAGGATGTTCTGAAAATCCATGAAACAGAGTGATTATATGAATTGGAATATAGAAACAGATTCTTTTACTAATGATCTTTGTTGTTTTATAGGTATACAAAAAGAAAACTGAAGCTGCTAAGAAGGAATATTTGAAGCAGTTAGCTGCATATAGAGCAAGCCTTGTATCCAAGGTAACACATATATATATTGTGATAGATTGTAAACCATTTTCAGCATTTGTATGGTGCTCAGCGCCATGGTATCTAGTGTAAATATTGTTGCTCATTACCACCTTATACCTATCTTATCTATGCTCTGCTCTAGTGCTCAATACAAACGGTTATCTCTGAACATAGGCATACTGCAGCCCATCCATTCCTACTCATAGAACATCTGCAGGCTGGGATTATAATCACAACGGAGCAACTGAGAGACCCAGTGGTCATCAGTAAAAGGATCACATTTGCCAGCGGGGCCCACACAGCACTGCACAATTACCAGTCATACTCTTTTCTGAATATAGGGGGAAACTTTAGTATCACACATAAAATGCCTCATTTTTAATGCAGGCACTGTACAGCAATGATCATGCTCAGTATCACAATGCAAACATTCCCATGATAAGCTGAACTTTCTTTGTGCATGCCTCAGATGAAGTAGACGAACACAGTATAGGACATAGTGTGAATCACTCGCTTTGGAACAGCATGTCACAGTTAAGAGAAACTTTTGACATTGATTTATAGAGATATTCATAGTGCTCAGGATTTCACAAGTGCTATAATATAAACCACTGTTTTAAAACCCACAGACAAAGGTTAGATTACTGCAACATGCAGACTTGAAACATTAAAGGGGCAATTTGCAGAATCATATTGTTGATGATCATTTTGGTGTCTATTTCACAGAATCCAGAGTGTTGATGAGGTCAAGTTTAGATGCACTTGACTGTCTGGTGGTTGTGAGTAAAGGTTAGGAGTGAGGATGGCAATGCTTGAAGCTTATACAGGTGTGAGTGAGCAGCACTTTTTGTTAGTTTCACAACATATTTACCATCTTGTTAGGGACATTTCAAAACAAAGATTTAACGAATAATTAACACCCGGGTCTTTCATGCAGTTTTCCATGTGATCTTACCACTTCTTCAGGTTTTTCAGTATATGACTCCTGTGAGATCAAACCTCATGTAGTTTGTGTTGGTAGATAAACTCTGAGACATGAGTGTAACCTTATTCATAGCTTTCCTGTGTTGTCTTATATACTTGAAATCTAGCATCATAGATGCCAAGATATTTATTAAAAGCTTGTACAAAATGCCTGTCATTCCTCTTCTACACTTGATGAGTGTAAACTTCCAGAGATAGTCTCTATGTTTAGAACAGACTCTTTCAAACCAGTGGAACTGTCCCAGGATTCCACTGTACATGAGTGTTAATTTATTTGTAAGATTTTACTGAGTGGTAAAATAAGACCAACACACTCATTTTAATGTGAATTACAAAGTCAGCTTTTCACTTGTAATAATGAATTAGGTATCATTACTTTGCCCATCATACATTGTTTATATGAAACACTAAACTTTTTATTTTGATAAGATAAATATATGTAAAACTGAGAATTTTACTCTGATTTTTTTAAGGGCAAAAAATAGCTGCATGGCATTCTTTGAGGAAGGTTCATTTAGAGAAATTTCAGTTAAAGAAGTATTGGTGTCTGAGGCTCTAAGTCAGTGTAGGAAAGAACTTGAACACATGTTTAAGCCCATCCCTAGTCAAGAAAGCACTTACTTGTGTGCTTATGTCCCATTGGCTTTAGTGGGATTTAAGTATCTGCTTAACTTTAAGCATTTAGGTGTGATGGGACTTTAAATAAGCATGTAATTACAAACTGGATAGGTGATATATTAAGATTCACCATGTAAATTGCATCTATTTGAAAAAGAATATAAACTCTCTGTGTTAAAATCTATTCTATTATTACACATACAAAAACTACATTAAAAGAATGTTATTACAATTGCAAAGGCAAGCATGCAAAAGTTAGGAAATGCCAGAAGTCTGGCTTCACCTCTGGAGGGAGCATGCTTAGTTGTTCTGTGTGGATGATGACTGCTCAGTCAAGTCACATGTAGCAGCCTGAAAACAGCTGAACTATGCTGGCTAAAATTTGCCCCCAAAAAATCAGCTGAGGTATGCACCTGGCATGTAAAATGTCAATCCACAAGATTTAAGTTTAGCCAAGTAATAAGCAACTGAAAGCAAGGTCTTATAATTGGACATGTCAGGCAACTTTAACAATAGGCTGTGCCATCAGCCTTGCCTGTAATATTTTTTTAAACAGGGTTAACACACAATAAGGTGAACATCTGATTGTATGGATTTAATGTCATAGCTATGCATTAATCTCCATTAACTCTATCAGTGTATTTAATAGATGTTTTCTCAACATTTTTCTTTCCTTTTTATAAAAATTGAAATTAATAAGGCTATAGTCAAGCCTGTGGAATGTTGGAAATCAATATGTGAAGTCAAAATCACATTACAAAGCATTATATGTAATGTTATGCAGATTGCCATATTGTTTATAATACTGACTAAGCCTTTGCATTCTAAACAAGTGTCTTTATATTTGCCCCTAGTTGCAACTTTTAGTACTGTTCAGGCTCAGAAATGCAACCTACAGTATATAGCAATTTGTATAGCATTACTTAAAATGCTGTGATTGCAATTTGACTTTTTAAAAAACAAGCACTTTTTATTGCTTACCCTGGCTTTTTTGTGTATGCTGGCTGGCAGTAGGATTTTTGCTTTATATGTTAAATATTTATTTATATATACATATATAAATATTTTCTGAAGACATACTTAACTATGCATCTACCCTCAAGTAGGAAAAAGGGTCATTTTTCAAAGCTGTGATGGCATAGCTAGGTCAAATTTGTGCTCTCACATAGCATCAATATCAACCACATTTGATACTCTTTGAGTGTTAGAAATAATGCAAATTTTTTGAAGCTAATGAACATGTGACAATGTTGCCCCTTTGATTGTATGGCAGGCTCAGACTTCCCCTAACAGAACTCCCAGCCATTGTCTTGGAATTACTTTTCAAAGTACTTCGTCCATGCAGACATTTTGGAAGTTTTAAAGATTAGTTTAGGCTATTTTCAGGGAAACCGTAACAAAACAGCAATAGTGGCTTTCTCCTCATAAGGCACAAACCTAAAATGCAGCTCTGTCTGAAGTATTAACAGGTTTTTTTTTTTTAGGTTGCTAAACTCCTACAGGATCACTAGCACTGTTGCCTTAGCAGAAAAATATAATAAGCAGTCACATTAATTTTCAGCTTTTATTGGTATCCATTACACATCAATTTCCCTACCTAGGAAAATTGTAAGGCTATAAACAGTAGATATTTCAGGTTTCTATGACACACTATCTTTGCATTTGTGATTATTGTGATATCAAAAATGTTTGAAGAACCATATATCAAAAGCCGTATATTACCATTTAAACCATGCATGTAGCTGTATATCCTATATCAGAATTACCTGTTGACTGACTTGGTATTTTCAGAGTTGTTTATGTATGTATTTTTCACAAACCAGTTGTCATGTCCCTTCAAGGATCCACAAACTGTCAGAGAAGAAATTTCTAATCCTAAAAACATTGTTTGAAGCAAAAAAATCCAGTAAATATATATAGCCAAAGAATAATCCCATTCAACCCCTTAACCTATAAAGCCACAAATCGTAAAGACCTAAGGAAATTTCTAAGCAATTATTAAAACTGTTAGGCATAACATCACTGTGAGAACTCACTTGTATTACAGATTGGCCTAACCCAGGGGTAGGCAACCTATGGCACGGGTGCTGAAGGTGGCACGTGAGCTGATTTTCAGTGGCACTCACAGTGCCCGGGTCCTGGCCACCAGTCCAGGGGGCTCTGCATTTTAATTTAATTGTAAATGAAGCTTCTTAAACATTCTGAAACCTTATTTACTTTACATACAACCATAGTTCAGTTATATATTATTGACCTATAGAAAGAGACCTTCTAAAAACGTTAAAATGTATTACTGGCACGCAAAACCTTAAATTAGAGTGAATAAATGAAGACTCGGCACACCGCTTCTGAACGGTTGCCGACCCCTGGCCTAACCTTTAATACACTGAGTCCACCATCCTTTTCTAGTTCAGAGGTCTCATTGTGGTGGCAGTCCATAAAGTTAACAACATCATCAGGGCCATGGCAGAACTGAGTCAGTCAATCACTAAGGAGACCAAATGCTGCACTCTCTTAGGGCAGTAGTCTATCACTTAATGTTACATATGTTTCAACTTAACTTGAATTATCTTGAAATAATTACATCAAACAGTAAAACAAGAATGTAAGTTAGTTTCCATTTCACTAGGGTTTTTAATATGCAGTTAGTAAGAATCCTGTTCTCCTCATTTCCCACCCAGCATTGGCATTGGAAAGTTCTACATTTACTAAAACATCCAATAACAAAATAGAAACAGATTCTCAGCTGGTGTACATTGGCATAGCTGCTTTGAAGTCAAGGGAGCTGTGCTGATTTACACCAGCTAACGATCTCTCACAGACTTTAAATAGTGAGAGATGGACAGAGATGGTGATATTCAGATTACATTCAGGCTAAAGTTTGAGGCCACAAGATTGAAGCCCAAAATGGCGGAGATTTAGAGATCACATTACTTTGAGAGATTTTTGATTTTGAGAAGGCTCTTGTTTGTTTCTAAAGTGATTGGGATTGAATGGTTGGTATAAGGTTATTAGAACTGCATTTTTAGAGCCTCCCTATGCCTCTCAATTGGGGAATAAAGATACTGGTATCAAATTAAAGTCACATGTCCTTCAGCGTATTTATTCAGGTTACATTCATAAAACATCCATCTCTACCTACATGGCCTTAATGAATCCATGACAATCCCCCATAGATGATTATAAAATGTATCTTAAGATTTTAAAATGTTCTCCTTCAGAACCACATTGGCTAACAGTATATGACAACCAATAGCTGGCCCATCTTGTACTCAAGTATCAATGATGTGTCTAAAGACTTTGGAACCAGCCACATGTGGTACAATAAATTTGTATAATGTATGTGATTTGGAATGAATAAAATAAGAAACCTCATGTGTTGACAACCTTCATCCAAAACCTACATCAACCTATAACTTTTTTGACGTTCTGAAATGTTCACATAAAAGTTTTGCTCTTCCAGATTTTACAGTGCTAATCCAAACAGAACCCAAACTCTGAGGTCCTGATTCTCATTTACACTAGGGCTGTGTTACACCATTCTGGCAGAGTAAAGGGAAAGTAGGAGTATATTATATTTACACCCATTTATAAACCCTTTACACTGCTAGAGTGGTATAAAGTAGCATTAGTGTTAATGAGAATCAGATCCTGACCCTGTAGATCTTTGATCACTTATTTTATAGATGTTGGTGATGGCCAAAGGTACCAGAAACATTTATGTATGAACATTCAGCAATTCCTCAAGTTTATTCAAAGTTGATTATGTAGTGAAGACTAATTGCTCACATTAATAAAGAAATATTTCTGATGATATTGGCCCTAGCTAGTCTAGATACCACTCAATTTACAGTACTCCATTCAGAAGGTTTGGGACCCTTTAGACATTTTCCTCATACCACAAAACACCGAATCTGTTGCTGTTAATGCTGCTGATTCTGAAAAAGAACTGTTCTAAAATTAAAAATAAATGTTCCAATCCAGCAGGACACTACTGATTGAGTATATTGGCCACATTTTGGGGTATTTTGTGTCTGTTACCTGAATAAATATAATCAAGAATGCAGCGTATAATTTTAGTTTAATACAAACTTCTGTTGTCCTTGATTGTGAACAGAAAGGTGGCTCTGCAAATGTGTCTTCATCATGGACAGTTTTCTTAAAAGGTCATTGTCCATTTTGCCAGTCATCACACAGAGATCTGAGTTACCAGTGTTTCTCTGCATGTAGAATGATGGTGGTAACTGTGTGGTATCTCTTGGGAAAAGTTGAGGTTTTTTATAATTTTTGAGTTTTGAGTTTTTAATAACATTACTGTAAAAGTATTTATTAATTTAATTCAAATTTCATCAGGCTCAGCTTGGTTACCAAGTTTGCAGGGGGGGAGGGATAGCTCAGTGGTTTGAGCATTGGCCTGCTAAACCCAGGGTTGTGAGCTCAATCCTTGAGGGGCCACCTAGGGATCTGGGGCAAAAATTGGTCCTGCTAGTGAAGGCAGAGGGCTGGACTTGATGACCTTTCAAGGTCCCTTCCAGTTCTAGGAGATTGGTATACCTCCAATTATAAATATATATATATATAATTTGGTAGTTGAAAATAACAGCAAATATATTCCACAGCTTTTTTTCTGCAACTGTGTGTGTGTGTGTGTGTGCACATGTGATTGTGTATGGCAGCTTTTCCAACATACTATCTGCAGAAACAAGGCTTGAAAGGGCAAAATAAAAAAAAGTGTAACTAATTTTAAATTTTCTACTTACACTTCTAAGGAAGCACAAGTGAAGACCATCACTCATCAGCTGAAACTGATCTCAGCTTCACTTGACCAGTTCCTGTTTTGCTTTCATGGAAACGGAGATGGAAAATCAACTCATTATTAGTGGATAAAAGTTTTGGCCCATTGAAGTTAACAGGAAACTTTCTATTAACTTCAGTATGCTCTGGATCAGACCTATAGAATGCTGCCATACGAAAAACTTACCTTTGCTTTATTTTCAGTCACTCAGAAAAGCCACCAGTAGCCAGAAAGCAGAAACAACTTACAGATTTCAGTTGCTGGTTGCCTACTAAGATCTACAAGTGATAGTTTCAAAAACCAGTTACAGATTTGAGGCACCATAGTCTATACTAATTCAAACTGAAGAAGAAAATCCTAACCCTAATGAAGCTATCAGATTGCCTGGTGGATGTCACCTGAGTGACAGCTAGTATCTGTGGGACCATTGTATAGATCAGAATATCTGTTCTTAGCTGAGTTTCTGGCCATGGGGAGCTGGAGCTCAGAGAGGACTCTAGGGTGGAACAAATTCCAGTATGACCTTTCCTCTGATGGGATCCCCTCCTTTGCCTGCCTACTTTGTTGACATAGCGTGCCTCCATCCACCACACAGTCATGGTGTGACTCTCTGAATAAGGACCAGCAGGGAGGAGGTGAGCTTACTGCACTGTGAGGTCAAGTCTGGGGCAGGTAGGAACCATCATGTTTCTCAGAGTAGTTTGTGTGCGGAGACAAGGCGTGATGATGGTTGGCTTTAGATTAGAGGCAGGCATGAGGAGTTGTGGCACTGAACAGGGGAGCTTTGAATGTGAAAGGGAAGGCTCACTTTGCTCAAGAGCAGGAGAGGAGAGCAGCAGGATTGGTGAGGGACATGCGGGGAAAGATAAAGGGACTGAAGTTCTATTATCTAAATTATCTCTCTCATTTATAAAGTGCCTCAACCTGTGTAGCAACTGTATAAGCACCAATATATACAGTAAAATAAGAATGGCAAAAGTGGGCTTGCTCTCATACTCCTGGTATTTGGTTGCTTATACTTAAAGATGTTCATTATTTTATTTGCTTCTTTTCATTTCTCACTCCCCTGCCTTTCCTTTCTTTCTACATGGCCCATTTTCTTCCCTTTCTCTTTGTTCCTCTGGGCTTTTCTTCTAAGTGTGACATACCAGGGTACAATCCAGGCTCATGTGTAGCTGTGTCACCCCTGCCCCGTAATCTGGGTTACCCTTTACAATGGCTTGCTGCTCACAAACAGCCTCCAGTGTGTTAGTCACTCCCAGCTATATCTGTTTGTGCGCTTTAGCCAGCCAACCACACCTTGGCTCTTACCAGCCTTAAAGTTTACCACAGGGTGACCCCAATACACTCCCAGACTCAGATTTTCCCCCAGACCTCTCCTGGACAGTACAGATATACTGAGTCTATTATTCCTTTAAGGAACTTGTAGCCCCAAGTGGAGTCACCCAACATTTCAACTTGAACACCCCGGATTAGATAAAACAAAAAGCCAGTTTACTAACTACAAAGAGATAGATTTTAAGTGAGTACAAGTAATGAGGCATAAAAGTCAGAAATTGTTACAAGAACAATAATGATAAAACACTCACTAATGCCTATCTTAAACTATATTAGATTCAAGCAAAGTTTCTCACCACATGCCCCAGCAGCATTACTGACCAAACTCTCAGATTAGGACCCCTCCCCCAAGCCCAACCATTGCTCCCTTTGTCTCTTCAGGTACAGTGAATGTGATGGACAGGGAGGGAGAGGGGGCTGTCTTGGGGTGTTTGTCCCTCCTTTTTATAGTTTCAGCCCCCTTCTTGAAAAACATTTCCAGCTAGATATCAGGAGACAAAGAGTGTATGTGGAAGGATGTTCCCTGCTTTTTTTTCACCTGTTTAAACTTCCTTTGTCTTCCCTTCCTGCTTGATGATTCTGTTTACACAAAAATTAAGCAGAGCACGCATCTCTTTGTTTAGGACAGACCGGTTTGCCAACCTCTGTTTGGGCAGGGCTGTGGGGTTTGGAACATGTGTTAATAACACCATACAGGGGAATCTTATAACTTCACATACAATTTTGCCACACATACTTTATCAGGACAATAGTGACCAGCAAACTATGAGTTTCAGATATTCAAGGCATATTTTGAACAAAGATTATTACAATAGTGTATAAGGTGTGAATACGGGGGAGGGATGGGAGTCTGTCATAGTAGACTCTTGTGAAAAGGGTGAGTTTTGCATTGAGCCCAGAAGACAGGCATACATCTTTTGGGATGGTGTTCCATATCTTCAGACTTGACACAAAAACTGCTTCCCTCCATCTTCTGATAGGTTTACACTGCATGCAGCAGTCTTGGAGGCTTACATATGGAGAGGCAATATCCTAAGATATTGATAGATTAGGATATTGCCTATTAAAATCTTAAAAGATTAGGACCAGGATTTTGAATTAAACTCAATAGTGAGTGGGAGCCACTGGAAGGTATAGGGTACTGGTGTGAAAAACTAGTATTCTAATCTGCAATCCTGTAATGTACTGGCTAATGTGTATGTGCTCCCTACTGATAGACTGTATATGAGATTCTGTCATCCTCTAGCAACTGATCTACAGAACCTTTAAGTCCTACCACTCCTAGAACTGAAAAGGATTCTCCTTTAGCTCAGGTGGCAGAGACCTGTATAGGGAGCAGAAGGTCTAGAATTGTACACCTGTAGCATCAGGCATAAAAATTAGCTGGTGACTATGGACATAAATTCATGTTGGTACCTTAGTGCTGAACCCTGGGGATGAATATATTTGTCTTCCATGTTTTCTATGCTCCAAAGTCTAATTAAACAAGTGAATAGGGATCTTTAATATGTATTCCTGTACTATTTTCCTTAGATAAGCAGAATGACTTTTCAAGTGGCAGATTGGCTAACGAGTTTCGGTCTGCAAAGTTATGCCTGATACCTGAACAGCTGGAGGCTCTGTCAATCAGTCAGATCCCCTCTTTCATTATTCATATTTTATCAGTAACATGTAGTGTCCTTATGTAGGAACAGATTCAGCTCTCAGTTACGCAGGTACAGCTCCAGTTGAAAATCAGTTCAATCAATGCAAGCTGTATGTGTGTCTGGGAGGGCAGAATATGGCCTGTGCTGTATTGTCACATTTTTGTATGTAATAGATAATAAAGGCATATATGAAAAGTCTGTAACATTTTTGGTATCACCTATCTCATTAGCTCCAGTGCTGCTTACAAAAGAAAAGGTTTCGTCGCTAGCCTTAGAGAAAGCTGAAAGTGTAGTATGCTGGGGAATTATACTTAATGGGTTTGTTTATCCAGATTCCCAATAACTGATAATATGTATGTCTTTTACTCTAATATTGGACACTTTGGGACTTCAAATCACATATGATTTAAAGCATTCTTAGTCACTGTAAAATACTTGCTTAGTCTGGGGCTGGAGTGCTGTGAATTGCATCAGAATATTGTGAAAAATATATAGAAGAATTACTGCTGGCTTGAAACAATCAGAGCAAATTCTTTTTGATCCAGCTGGCAGACACTCTTCTGGGAAGTAAAAAAAGTGATATTCATCCCCAGCATAAGACTGTGCAACTACCAATAACTGAAATGGGAGTTGCACCCGTTTATTTGATCCACAGGATCTAGTATCCTGTAAATTAATTTATTATAATGGGCCAAATTCATCCTTTATATAAGTGCATTGAAAGCAGTGTAGTTACACCAGTAATGAATTTGGTTCAGTGTATCTCCCTATTTAAAGAGGAGTATGACAGAATCTTTGCCTGTATATACACAGAAAAATATCACAATGGAAGAATCCTTAGAATCCTGTCCTTGCTCTAAGGAAATACATCATGGAGAGCAGTGGGAGGGTCAGGTAGGGTGACCATATTTCCCTAGCCTGAAAACAGGATGCACGGGGCTGGCCCAAGCCGCCTGGCATCGCTGCTCATCCCCTGCTCCCCCACAGATGTTCCTCCTTGCCCCCAATTGAGCCAAGTTGAAGAGATGGGAGTGGGGGGAAGAGGACTGGGTTGGGCTGGGATCTGAGTGTGTGCGTGTGAATACTTTTGGGCTCAGAGCCAGGAGATGAAGCTATTGGACTATGATCCAGTTAGCAGTGTGATGCCCCTTTGGGATTTGGGATAGCAGAGGGGCAGGAAGGAGGCTCCGGGTAGTGGGTGGGATCAAGGAGACTCCAGAGAGCAGCCCTGGGGAGGTGGGGGAAGGCCGGGATGCAGGGCCATTTCAGACTTTGTTATTGAAGGAGGCGATTCCTGGCCGGAGAGGGGAGGGAAGGGGAGAGAGGAGCAAGCAATGGGGGACCAGGAGGAGGTCACTCCCAGTCAACGGTACGAAACTCAGGTGGGGCAGATGTCCCCCACCGCCCTCCCTAAATGGCACCTGGGATGTGGCAGACGCAGGCAACTAGAGGCAGACTGAAGAGTTGGGAGGAGGCCTGGAAAGCCCCGAAGGACGATGGGTGGGGAGGATATGAGGCCGGGGTGGGAGCTGTGGGGACTGCTTGGGAGGCTGTGGCGGGGACGGGGGACCATGCCACACTTGGTGCCCCAGCACAAGCAGATGCTGCGGAACCCAGTCAGGCACTTACCAGCCGGGTTGCCCAGTAGGGTCTGGGTCCCACAAGTTGCAGCTCCATGGCCCAAACAGAGAAGAGTTTGAATTAGGGCCCTGACTGCACTGCCTTCTGATTGGGCTGCAGAGTGAGCACGTGTTACCCCATTGCTCCCTGATTGGGGGGCAGAACATAGCAGAGACAGACTGGCCAGGCTCCTGTCCCCCTCCCCAGAACGTTGCCACTCACACTCCCCAACATTCTTCCATACCTCCCTAGGGAGGCACGCCCCACCTTTTTTGCAAAACTGGGCATTTGTCCTGTTTGCTCTTGCCAACTCATTTGGCAAGAGCAAACAGGACAAATGCCCAGTTTTGCCAAAAAAAAGTCACAATGTCAGGGACAGGGCTTAAAAAAGGGACTGTCCCAGCCAAAATGGGACATATGGTCACCCTATCAAGGAAACATCCTGACAACACAGAGGGCCGGAAAATATGTACCCCAAGGGGACCTTATTGTTTTTCCAAAAAAGATACAGTATTACTCCTAGTATATGAGGAACACAGCATCTTCACCAGGCCCCTCAGTCAACAGATCTATGAGGCTTTGGCAGGCCTGTTAGCCAGTCCTCATTGCCTTTACTACCCTGCCCTGCTGCTATGCATGTGCTGTTGGTAAAACTGGGACGGATTTTGCATATGCTATCAGGTATCATGTTTCATTTTGTGTATGTGTGCATTTGTCTGTATCTTAATCTGCATATGTGGATGTGTGTAGTGCATACTGTACAGGGAGAGAGACAGAGATTTGCATTCCTTTTATCATTTTTATTTAATTTTCCTTAATTTACTGGAGAAAATAAGTTTTTTGCTTTGGTATTGTAACTTGACTTGGGAAAATGAAGTTATCATCTTTTTCATTGTATATCATCACAGATAATGAATCAGTTTCTGTAATGTGCCTATTAGCTGATTATTGGTGATGGCACATACATCAGAAAGCATACAAATAGACTTTCACTGGCTCAGCTGATGCTGAAAGTAACATGAAACTTATTTTGACTTGTAAACTAAACAAACATGACATGGCATTGGTAGGATAATGGTATGTATGCATCTTCCAGCCTGTGTTTTGATACAGTGACTTCTTCTTCCAGAGGGACATTTACCATTTTTTCCAGCATGTTTCACCTTTCACTGGTTATAAATACACTACAACCTTTCCTTAACTGCTACATTATTATTCAGGTACCCACACATAAGCACTGGATGGTTAATCTTTAACTCTTTTTGGCATTTACTTGAACATATCTAGTTTACACCTCAGTTGGAAGTTCTAAGAAACTGAGTGCATGGGGAACAGAACAAATTTAGTAGAAATTCAGAGTAACAACGTATAAACATTAGAACTATTTATTATTGAAAATATTCATAGTAACTGCTGCAAGAAAACAAGACAAACTCTGCAATTATTTTGAAAAGCTCTATTTATTTTCTCGGTTCATTTATTTTGGTGCTGTATTATTCAGGGCCAATTGAGATAATTTTCTTGTTTGCATGTAGTCAAACATAGGCCAAATGGTCCCATCAGTTTTTAAGCAGAACTCCTTCATTGAATTCTTTGAGAGGGTTCTGCTTAAAAATTAATTATTCAATATGCCTATACTATTTTCAAACTCACAATCTACAAAACACAGTTGATGTGGACATGGATATAATCCTAACACAGAATATTTTAAAAATAAACTATGCCAACACTGGAATTTTAGTTTGATTTAGTGACACAACCGTAGTGCCCAGTCCTGCCACTCTTCATGATAATACCAGCCTCTTATCTGGTGCTTTCATCTGTAGATATCAAAGTGCTTTACTAATGAGGTCAGTATCATTATCCCCATTTTACACATGTGCAAATTGAGGCACTGAGCAGGGACGTGCCTACGGTCACCCAGCAGGTCACTGGCAGAGCCAGGAATGGAAACAGAACCAAGTCTCCTGAGTCCCAGTCCAGTGCTCTATTCACTTATTGCCTTATTACCTCACAAATAATCTTTCTTCACTTGAGTGGTCCCATTGAATTAAAGGGGACTAGTAACAGAAGTAATGACTGCTTATGTGAGTAAGGGTTGCAGGTTTGGATCCATGTTTTCATTTGCCGAGTAGCTTATCACGTCAGTAACATCACTTCCAAGTTTTGCAATATCAAAATGTCAAGCCAGGAAGCAGAGGGGCTGTATTTACAGGAGTGAAGAAAAATTTGTGTGGTGCATAAGAGTTAACTTTATTTCTGTTTATTTAAGAGTAATAACCAGTCTCCGCTGTAAGGACATTTTAAGTAGCATCTCCATGACTGATGTATGCTGCTGAGATGAGTGCTGTCATAAAGGAGTTCTTCATATAACGAGCAGAGAACAAAAGGGGAAACATGGGTATTTGTTATAGAACAAAATTCTCCAGTATGCTATGGGAAATTACCACTGCACTGTGCTTCAGAGTATTCCTGTAGAACACTAAGGTATTCTGGTCAGGCATGGAATGATGCAGAGGTTCATTTGTGCAGTAAATAGATCTCAGAAAAACAGCTGTTATCTGTCTCTAAAGATTGTTTGTTTGTTTTCTCAACAGAGCTACAGTGAACCTGTTGATGTTAAGGCGTCCCAACCGCCTCAGATGATTAATTCAAAACAGTCAGTGTTCCATGGGCCCACACAGGCTCATTCCGCACTGTACCTAAGCTCCCATTATCACCAACAGTCAGGAATGAATCCGCACATAACTGCCATGCACGCTAATATCCCCAGGAATATTGCACCCAAGCCCAACAACCAAATGCCAGTGACTGTTTCCATAGCAAACATGGCTGTGTCCCCACCTCCACCGCTTCAGATTAGCCCACCTCTCCACCAGCATCTCAACATACAGCAACACCAGCCAATTACAATGCAGCAGTCCATTGGAAACCAACTCCCAATGCAGGTCCAGTCTGCTTTACATTCACCTACAATGCAGCAAGTAAGTTCTAAATCATGAGCTTTCAATCTGTTTGGGGAACAGATTTTCATCTGAATCCGTAAAACTGGTCTTCCAGTAGTTAATGTAGGGTTTTTTTTATTCATGGTTTAGCTTTAATTTTGCAACATTCCAGTACTGAAGTCCCAGCTCCCAGTCCTGCAGCTACTTGAGCACGTGAGCAACTTTACTCATATGACTAGTCCCATGAGCTGCACTAGGACAACTCATGTGAGTAAAGTTAACCAACTGCCCCTGAAGATTGGCTCCTGAACATTAAAATTCTCTCCCATAGGAAAGGGAGTTTCTTTTACAAAAAATATTACTATTACTCAGTGAAATCAGCCTGTGAGGTAGAAAATAACCTAATGAACAGGTGAAATGTTAAGATTCCAAAAATGTTGATTTAAAGACACAGTTTATAAAGTAAGATACTGGAAATAAGGGACCAGTTCCAGATGTTCATATTAAAATTTTATTCATTTTCATACTCAGTCCCTGCTCTAACAAATTCCCATTGAATTTCAGTGGGAGTCTGATTGAGTATGGCCCGACTACATACTGAAAACCTCATGATATGGACTTTCAGGTCCCAATCCTCCAGTGATGTAAAGCAGTGCAACTTCACTGGAGCTAAATAATTTTAAAGAGGATCTGGCTCTCTGTAAATAAAGTTTTATTTTCTAAAAAATAGCCCAGAATTGGTGATTTTGGGGAAGGGAGTAAGGAGGTGTGTATCTTGAGATTGCAAGATTTAGATGTAATGGGGCCTAATTTTCCATTACACCTTGTGTAATCATTTGCACCATTGTAAGGTGAGTGTAAAATCCTACCAAGTTAGAATAGCGTATTTTAAATGGCTAGGCAAGGTGCAGGCCCATTACTGCGTTTCATGCTCAATGTTTTCTGCTCTTTTTTTATGCCCTTCCAGGTTTCTGAAATACCCAATTTGTTTATACAAATGCCTTGTATGCACAAAGCTTGTGGGCACAATTTATGAATCCAGGTTTGAAAATCTTGCTGTGATTATTCCATGGATAATACAATTATACTTAATAGAAGGTGCAATGCAGGAGTTGGATGGTTTTAAATAGCATATCTGGTTATTGGCACCATGCCATGATCATCATCATCACATAAATCTAAACATTGTTCCATGGTGCATTATTCAAAAATTACATATAACAAAATATATTAAATAAAATGTGACTTCAGTAACTTCCATTACATCATGTTGAACATTACCCAGAAGGAAAGAAGAAAGTGGGACTACCACTTCTTGTAGCATGTTGCATGTATTTCAACAGCTTGAAAGAACTGCCACTTATAACAAAAGCTGCTGGCTACGACATATTACATATGTTGCGCAGTGCCATTTCTAGCCTGGGGCATAACATACACTGTAGAAAATAGGCATCCTGAAGTCCATAAATAGATCTGTGTTATACTGTACCTTTCGCTTTCCTGACATAACATACAATATGATAAAAAATTATGTGACCCTTTTTGCCTACTCCCCACAAAATTAAAAAAGCAGTGTAAAATATGATGTCCTGAAATAGGAATGGGAATCTTTTACCCGTATTTCTCATTCAAGAAATCTGACATTTCTATCAAAGATACCAAATGCATTGTCAGGCACCTGGGACATAGGTGGACTAACCTAGTGATTGGAGTAGGAATCGTTGAATTAGATATTGTAGTTTTCCTTGGACCCAGCAAAAGTCTAGTAAATTCCGAACAACTTATTCTTCTTGGACATGGATAATTGTAGGCAGGGGAGTAGGGAGTAGAATGAAATAGGAAGGGATTCTTGACTAAGGGTTTTTGCAGAAAGATGTGGAAGATGGGATGAATTGGAGGAAATCTGGTAGCTGTATCCTAAATGTAACAAGGTTAATCTGTTTAGTGATCTGTAAGGGTCCTAGTTACTGCTGGTCCAGCTTTGCAGAGGGGCAAGTCGATCGCCCGTTCCGGGTGGACAACCAAACCTTATCCCCTACCTCAAAGCCTAGTGTTGGCTGGTGGGACCACTTCACATACCATTTGTAAGTTGCCTTGGTGACTTCTAACTACTTATGGAGTTCTTAGTATACCTACTAGTGAGTTCAGTGACAATTGGCATGGACAATTGCAAGGGGATCTGTGGATGAACATGAGGATGAAGACCATAATTAGCAAAGGAGGCGTTGGTGGCATTCTTTTAGATAAACTCAGCATGAGGGATCAAAGAGAGCCAATCATCTTGATGATAGTTTAGAAAGTAACATAGGTTCTCTTCTAGGATCTAATTGTCTTCCTCAGACTGACCATTGTTGCTTGGGTGATAGGCCATAGAGGTTAGCATGTTTATACTCAGGTGGCATGGGAATTCCCACCAGAAGCAGGAAATAAACTGTGGTCCCCGGACAGATACCATACTCATAGGCAAGCCATGGAGATGAAAGATGTTGTTCACAAACAGGTGGGCTGTTTCCTGAGCAGAAGGAAGCACCCTGTATTCAACAAAGTGTGCCGTCCTGGTTAAGTGGTTGATCACCCCTAGAATTGTAGTGTAGCCTTGGGAGGGTGGTAATTCCATGATAAAGTCCATGGAAATGATAGCCCAAAACCAGAACAGAGAGGGTGAAGTTTGGAGGAGACACAGCAGTCTTGAACAGGTGTCTTGGTCTGAGTGCAAATATCGCAGGAGACTACGTAAGGCAAAACAAGAAACATACAGCTGACCACCAAAAGCTCCCAGACACTAGGTCTTGCATCTTGGAACAGCCAGAGTGACGCTCCACGGGAGCATCATGGCAGAGTTGTAGGACTTGAAGCTGAGTAGACCCTTCAGGTATGCATCTTTCATGATACCAGATCCTGTCCTGGAACATGAATGCGGCAGAGGTCTGGTCCTGCTCTTGGTCTAAGGTTTGATGGATTTGGATGGCAAAGGGGTCACGGGGCAACTAAGAATGGATAGAGGTTATCAGGTTGGAGGCTATGATGGAAGAAATGAAGTTTGAGGACTCGAAGATTGTGGACCTAGTTTCTTTTCCAGGATCAAAGTTCTCATCCTTCCACAACAATGCCTCTGCCTTCCTGTTCTTTGTCCCAGCATGGTAGGTGACCACAAACCTGAACTGCGTGAAGAAGAGGGACCAGCATGCCTGTGGGTGTTTTCAGGTGCCTGGCCATCTTAAGGTATTCCAAGTTTTTATGATCTGTGAGAACTTGGACAAGGAATCTAGCCTCCTCCAGAAGATGGCTCCATTCTTTGAAATCCATTTTGATGGCCAGCAGTTATTTGTCCAGGATGTCATATTTCCCCTCAGCAGGAGTGAGTTTTCGTGAGTAAAATATGCATGGGTGAAGCCACTCTTCGGGAGCATCGGATTGAGCTAAAACTGTCCCTAGCACAATGTTCAAAGCATCTGCCTCCACCATAAACAGTGTGGCAGGGTCTGGGTGAATCCAGACGGGAACTGTTGATGAATCTCTGCTTCAGATTATCAAAAGCAACCTGAGTTTCTGGGGATCATACAAATCGAATTCCTTTCTGCAGTAGGGCTGTGAGAAGAGCAGCCAGCACAGAGAATCCTGGGATAAAACATAGAATCATAGACTTTAAGGTCAGAAGGGACCATTATGATCGTCTAGTCCGATTTCCTGCACAATGCAGGCCACAGAATCTCACCCACCCACTCCTGTATCAGACCGGTGTCTGAGCCATTGAAGTCCTCAAATCATGGTTTAAAGACTTTAAGATGCAGAGAATCTTCCAGCAAGTGACCCGTGCCCCACACTGCAGAGGAAGGCAAAAAAAACCCAAGGCCTCAGCCAATCTGCCCTGGAGGAAAATTCCTTCCCAACCCCAGATATGGTGATCAGCTAAACCCTGAGCATGTGGGTAAGACTCACCAGCCAGATACCCAGGAAAGAATTCTCTGCAGTAACTCAGATCCCACCCCATCTAACATCCCATCACAAGCCATTGGGCATATTTACCGCTAATAGTAAAAGACCAATTAATTGCCAAAATTAGGCTATCCCATTATACCATCCCCTCCATAAACTTATCAAGCTTAGTCTTGAAACCAGATATGTCTTTTGCCTCCACTACTCCCCTTGGAAGGCTGTTCCAGAACTTCACTCCTCTAATGGTTAGAAATCTTTATCTAATTTCAAGTCTAAACTTCCTGATGGTCAGTTTATATCCATTTGTTCTTGAGTCCACATTAGTACTGAGCTTAAATAATTCCTCTCCCTCCCCGGTATTTATTCTTTTGGTTAGGCTAAACAAGCCAAGCTCTTTGAGTCTCCTTTCATAAGACAAGTTTTCCATTCCTCGGTTAATCCTAGTAGCCCTTCTTTGTATCTGTTCCAGTTTGAATTCATCCTTCTTAAACATGGGAGACTAGAACTGCACACAGTATTCCAGATGAGGTTTCACCAGTTCCTTGTATAACGGTACTAACACCTCCTTATCTCTACTGGAAATACCTCGCCTGATGCATCCCAAGACCACATTAGCTTTTTTCACGGCCATATCACATTGGCGGCTCATAGTCATCCTGTGATCAACCAATACTCCGAGGTCCTTCTCCTCCTCTGTTACTTCCAACTGATTCGTGACCCTAGCTTATAACAATAATTCTTGTTATTAATCCCTAAATGCATGACCTTGCACTTTTCACTATTAAATTTCATCCTATTACTATTATTCTAGTTTACAAGGTCATCCAGATATTCCTGTATGATATCCCGGTCCTTCTCTTTATTGGTAATACCTCCCAGCTTTGTGTTATAAGCAAACTTTATTAGCACATTCCCACTTTTTGTGCCAAAGTCAGTAATAAAAAGATTAAATGAGATTGGTCCCAAAACCGATCCCTGAGGAACTCCACTAGTAACCTCACTCCAGCCTGACAGTTCACCTTTCAGTACGACCCGTTGTAGTCTCCCCTTTAACCAGTTCCTTATCCACCTTTCAATTTTCATATTGATTCCCATCTTTTCCAATTTAGCTAATAATTCCCCATGTGGAACCGTAACAAATGCCTTACTGAAATCGAGGTAAATTAGATCCACTGCATTTCCTTCTCAAAAAGTCTGTTACCTTCTCAAAGAAGGAGATCAGGTTGGTTTGGCATGATCTACCTTTTGTAAAACCATGTTGTATTTTGTCTCAATTACCATTGACCTCAATGTCCTTAACCACTTTCTCTTCCAAATTTTTTTCCAAGATCTTGCATACTACAGATGTCATACTAACAGGCCTGTAGTTGCCCGGATCACTGTTTTTTCCTTTCTTAAAAATAGGAACTATGTTAGCAATTCTCCAGTCATACAGTACAACCCCTGTGTTTATAGATTCATTAAAAAATTCTTGCTAATGGGCTTGCAATTTCATGTGCCAGTTCCTTTAATATTCTTGGATGAAGATTATCTGGGCCCCCCGATTTAGTCCCATTAAGCTGTTCAAGTTTGGCTTCTACCTCGGATATGGTAATATCTACCTCCATATCCTCATTCCCATTTGTCATCTTACCATTATCTCTAAGCTCCTCATTAAAGACTGAGACGAAGTATTTGTTTAGATATTGAGCCATGCCTAGATGATCCTTAACCTCCACTCCATCTTCCGTGTTTAGCGGTCCCACTTCTTCTTTCTTGGTTTTCTTCTTATTTATATGGCTATAGAAGCTTTTACTATTGGTTTTAATTCTCTTTGCAAGGTCCAACTCTACATGGCTTTTGGCCTTTCTCACTTTATCCCTACATGTTCTGAGCTCAATAAGGTAGCTTTCCTTGCTAATCCCTCCCATCTTCCACTCCTTGTAGGCTTTCTGCTTTTTCTTAATCACCTCTCTGAGATGCTTGCTCATCCAGCTTGGTCTACAACTCCTGCCTATGAATTCTTCCCCTTTCTTGGGATGCAGGCTTCTGATAGTTTCTGCAACTTTGACTTGAAGTAATGCCAGGCCTCCTCTGCCTTTAGATCCACAAGTTCTTCAGTCCAATCCACTTCCCTAACTAGTTTCATTAATTTTTTTAAGTTAGCCCTTTTGAAATCAAAAACCCTAGTCACAGATCTATTTTTGTTTATCTTTCCATTTAGTTTAAACTGAATTAACTCATGATCGCTCAAACCAAGGTTGTCCGCCACAACCATTTCTTCTATGAGGTCCTCACTACTCACCAAAACCAAATCTAAAATGGCATCCCCTCTTGTTGATTCAGCAACTACTTGGTGAAGGAATCCATCAGCTATCGCATCTAGGAAAATCTGAGCCCTATTACTATTACTAGCACTTATCCTCCAGTCTATATCTAGGAAGTTAAAGTCTCCCATGATCATACAATTCCCATTAGTATTTACTTCATTAAAAACATTAAAAAGGTATCTATTCATATCCAAATCAGATCCCGGTGGTCTATAGCACACCCCAAGCACTATCTCAGGGGAGGCTCTAGTTGCTTTTTTCCCCAATGTGATTTTTGCCCACACAGACTCTGTTTTATCCATTCCATCCTTTCTTATTTCTTTACAGTCGATCTCATCACTGATATACAATGATACTCCACCACCTTTGCCTTTATTTCTGTCTTTCCTAAACAGCACATACCCTTCAATACCTGTACTGCAGTCATGACTGCTATTCCACCATGTTTCTGTTATCCCTATAATATCCGGTTTTACATTCTGCACCAGTAACTCTAGTTCCTCTATTTTATTACCTAGGCTTCTTCCATTGGTATACAAACATCTTAATTTCTGCTGTTTAGCTTCGCTCACACTCTTTACCCGATTAGGCCCAGACGTTTTACTGCCAGTATCACCTATTAGAATGGTATCTATACTACCCTTCCTCCTACCCACAGCTGTATCCTTTCTTACTTCATTTTCTTCCCTCTCAATGTTAAAATCTGGTGTGAAGATTACCTGGATGTCTCCCAACCATCTCCTCGCAATTCCTAGTTTAAAGCTCTCTTAATCAGTTGTAGAAGTTAACAAAAGCCAAGAAGTATTGGATTCTGTGTACATCCTTTGGTGATGCTCATTCCATGCTAGCTGCCACTTTGTGAGGTTCCATTGCCAGTCTGTTGGATGAGATAATATACCCGAGAAATTCAAGGATGTCCCAGTCAGATGCACATTTCTCCAGCTTGATACATAGGTGATTCTGGCATAGTCTTTCAAGAATGCCGCCCGTTTGCTGGTCCTGAAGAACTTGGTCCTCAGAAGAAATGAGGGTCATCAAGGTAAGTAATGACAGATTGGTCCAGTATATCCCAAAATATATCATTCATAAAGTGTTGAAAAGTTGCTGGAGCATTGCATGGGCATGACCAGATATTCATAGTGACCATATTGAGTATGAAAGCCAGTCTTCCATTCATCTCCCTTGCACACAAACACCAGGTTATAGGCCTCTGCAGGTCTAGCTTAGTGAAAATGTGAGCTGCATGTATCCAGTCTGAGTTTGCTTATGAGGGGGAGCAGTTTCATATGGTCACTTTGTTGAGGCCCCATAATCGATACAAGGCCACTATGAGTAATCCATCTTCTTGGCAAAAAAGATTGAGGCACTTGCCGGAGATGTGGATGGGCAGATGAAACCCTTCTGTAGGTTCTCCTGCAAATACATGGGGAGAGTCTGAAGTTCTGGTATATATCTGACTTATTGGGATCTCTGCTACAGGTTGGAGGTCATTGAGGGAGTCATAATTCTGATGGTGACAGGGAAGTATTTTCCTAACACCCTAGAATTAGTGGTTGGCTTTTGATGTGAAAGACTGAAATTTAATATGCTTAATGTTTTTATCCTACCTAATACAACTGTGTGCGCTCTCATTATCCATACCAAAATATCTGCTTTTTATTTATGTATTTATTCCAAACTCTTAGTTGCAATGATATCTTGTACAAAAGAGTTTCCTAGGTTAGTTTTACACTATTGGAAAAAACAAAATCCTTTATCAATTTTTAATTTGTTGTATTTGAGTTTCATTGAAGGTTCTCTCATTCTAGTATTATAAGCAAGTGAATAGGACTGCCTGAGTTAACTCCTGTATAGCATCCATTATTGTTATACCTGTTCTTATTCATCTCCACTCTGAACTAAACAGTCTCAGCCTTTTCAGTTTCTCCTCATATACAGCTGTTTCCTTGCCCCTGATTATTTTCATTGTGCTTCCCCAAAGCCCTTCTATTTCTGCTATATCATAGCTGAGATGGGGTGACTAGAATTGAACACAGTAGTCCAGGTGAGACCATTCCATCAATGTACAGAATGACTATAATATTTTCAGTATTTTCTATCCCGGTCTTCATACATCCTAACATTTTTTTTTGCTTTATTCACTACAACACTGCACAGTGAACATGTGTTTACATTCAGCTGTCCATACGGATGGTCAGCTCTTTTTCCTGAGTGGTTGTAGTTAATTTAAAATCCATTAATATGTACAAGTAATTCAAATGATCCCTTCTAATGTCTTCTAACTTGCATAGGTCAAAGTGAATTCTTCAGTCTTCTCTAGTCTTGACTAACCTAAATAATTGTTGTCATCTGCACGGTAGACCACTTCATACTTCACTCCTTTTTTCCAGATGATTAATAAATATATTAAACAACACTAATCATAGTGCAGATCCTGGAGGTGCTCCTTTGATAACCTTTTGCTATATGGAAATTGACCATTTATTCCTACTCAACTTTTGTTCTTTGACAGTGCTTTACTTCTCACCCCATGACTTCTTCCCAGAGTTTCCTTATACTTTCTGGTGAGGAACTTTGTCAAAGGTTTATTCAAAGTACAAATACATTATTTAACAGATTCTCCTTTATCAGCTGTTGACATACTCAAAGAATTCTAGTAGATTAGAGAGGCATGATTTTCCTTTTACAAAAACAGTGCTGGTTTATCACTGTCATATCATGATCACAGAGGCACTGACTTCTCCTGTTCCTGGGGGATGCTCGAGCCCCACTCTACCCCAGACCCCACTCCCGTTCCACCCCTTCCCCAAAACCTCCACCACGCCCCACCTCTTCCTGCCCCATCCTCCCCGCCCCACCTTTTCCCACCCCTGCCCCACCCTGTTCCACCCCCTCCCCCTGTCTCTTCCTGCCCCTGCTCCTCCTCCTCCCCTCCAGCATCTCCTGAAAACTGCTGAACAGCTGATTGCAGTGAGCAGAAGGCGCTTGGAGGGAGTGGGAGGCGCTAATCAGCAGGCCCACCAGTGGCCAGTAGACATGGAAGGAGAGGGCTGATCCATGGGGCTGCTGGTGGGTGCTGAACACCCATTATTTTTTTCCATGGGTGGTCCAGCCACAGAGCACCCATGGATTCAGCACCTATGAATGATCATATTGGCTTTTTATCATTTTATTATTATTACAACTGGTGCAGACATACATCTACACATCTTCCTAGTAGATGCGCATTAAAAAAGAATGAGGGGTCCATTATAATTTGCATTACTCAAGCAGGATTTAAATTGTTTTTTTGGGAGAATGGTATATGCAGTATTTCATCTTTTGGCTCTGTGTGACCCTATCTCCTAAAGTTCACATGGGTTTTTTTGCTTTCTGAGAGCACTAGAGGTTTCTAGAATCAGAGCTGCATTAATTGGAGCATGGTGATTTGTGGTAAAATGTAATTTACCTGTGGAAGACACCTTTGCATACAGTATTGCTTAATATCAGCATCTGCTCTGAAACTGTCAGTTCTAAGGATAGAATTTGGCCTTCTGGAGCAAATTCGGCAGTCTTTATACACAGATAAAACTCCCAATGAAGCTAATAGGATTTTTCAGTGATTTAGGGAGGGCAACATTTGGCTCAAAATCAGTAAAATTACTTGTGTCCTGTGGATCAGATATCAGCTTTAAGCCATTGGCTTCACTTGAGCATTGTGAAGAATTCTGGCAGAATCAACCAAAATTCCTCTGAGGTTCAAGGGAAACACATGTTGAAGTAGGAGCCCGTTTGCCATTTGAAAGGGTATTCACCTCCTTCCTCCCTCTACAGACATTGGTGCTCCCTCCTGTTAACTCCCCACTCTCAAACTTGCTGAACTCTGTCAGCTTGTGTGGAGAAGGATGGGGACATGGTCTCGTCATCTCCCAGCCACTCCTTGACCTCACTGGGAAGGCTAGCCTAGCATTGCTACTGGAATTAGTCCAGCACAGCACCTGCTTTCCTCCTCCGCCAACTGATGGTGACTGGCCCTGCAGTGGGGCACAAAGTGGAGGAAGGCTCTTTATTACCTCTGTCCCACCTTTGTACACATGCAGGGGCAGCTAAAACAAGGCTCTTAATGTCTAATACCCATGGATGCAGGAATCCGTATAGTGTATATCGAAAAAAGGCAGAAGATTAATGTACACTGGTTTTTTTTTTAAATAACGGCTCATTTCCGTATACCTTTGGTTGTTGGTTTTTTAAAGAAAATAAATGTATACTGCAATGTGATTGCCTAGCCTGCCAGAAATAATAGTCTCATTTTTTCTACTACATATTTTATAAAATAAACTCATGGGCCTGCTGTATTTGTCCAGATTTCTTCCCCTTTTTGTTACACTATGTCTTCGAATGAGGTCAAGAGAAAAAAAATCATTAATATCTGTCAACTTCCTTTATAACCTTAAGGAAAAATCTTTGTATGATATCACACAGACAGATTTTCAATTTCCTTGTGTAATAAACAGATGCTTTAGGATTTGGATGTAATTTAAAGGTTTTAAAAAATCACATTGAGATTGATGAATAAATCAGTTGTGAAGACAAAAACATTGATGCCTGTTGAAAATACCTCTCCAGACAGGCAGGAAATGAAATTAGTTCCCAGTAAAGTGTGGAGATGAGGATCACTGTTTAGTTCTGCTGGAGGCTTTTTAGGACTTGCTATCGTGGTGCAACAAAACAGCTAGGGCTACAGAAATCTAATTAAAGAGCAAATGTCCCTTCTGACACCAAATTAATCTTTATCAAGTCCCCTATTTTTATTTCAATCTGGCACAGGAAAATGAAATTTAAAATTCTAGGCATGTTGCAAAACAGTTGGTGATTTTCTCTTGAGCATTACAATGCAAAATATTCAGCATTGTTTAATTAGACCTCTAAGCACTCATTTTCTGAACACTTTTTATTTCATCATTGTGTGTTAAGGACTTACATAAATAATGCACAAATATTTACTACAGACCTAATATGAGGCTGTCTTCCTGTGTTATGCAGATATATATTGCAGGATTCTTACTTTACATGAAAAGGCTGAAATATGTATTGTTTACATTTTGGATGTGATCATCATTTATTAGCCCTTCATTTTGAGTAGTTCTGGAATTCTTAAATTATCTTTCACTTTGGTGTATATGTGCTCAACAGTGTAAATTATCATTTGTATTATAGTAGCCCTACAAAGCCTTAACCAAGATCAGTGCCCCATTTTGCCAGGTGCTTTACATACAGAGTAAGAGACAGTCCCTGCCCCCGAAGAGCTTACAATTTAAAGGCATGTCTTTACTGCAGTGTTAGCTTGAGGTATAACTCAAGTGGGGCCCATAACCCAGCTCTTGTCCACACATAAAATTCTCTAGCTCCAGTTAAATAGGCCCTTAAACTCGAGCTAGCAGACCCATCAGGGGATGTGGGTCAGAGCTCAAGGGCTGCTGATGCTGAGGGTAGAAATGCATTGGAGACTCTGTGCTGTAATCCAAACACTCTGTGCAGCTTGAGTGTTGTTTGAGCATCTTTGGAGTTGTCTGTTGTGAGCACTCTCACCTGAGGTAGGCTGACGCGAGAGGAGTTAATTTGAGGAGAGTAGAAAACTTCAGTTAAGCCCAGCATAGACATGACAGACAAAGGCTGCAGAAAAGGAAGAATTATTACCCCTGTTTTACAGATGGGAGAACTGAGGCATAGCAGGATTAAGGCTCTGATCCAACAAAGCACTTAAGCATATGCTTACATTTCAGCACAAATAGTACCAACTGTGTCAGACTATTCATGTGCACAAACTTTGCTGAACTGGAGCCAAAGTGACTTGTCACATAGGAACTCTGGGCTAGAGCCTGGAATTGGAGCCCAATCAGTACCAGGCCAGTGCCTTCGCCACAGAACATCCTTCCACTCTGAAGATGTTTATTCGTCCTTAGTCTAGCCCAAGTGTTTATAGTGTTGTGCTGTTGTTCTCTCCCTCTGACCTTGAGGAACCATCTGTCTTAGACAGAAAGTATATTTGATTCTCTAGGCCTGTTCAGCTCCATGCTTCTCTAAAACAGGTGGCTAGAGCTACCAACGCTATTGGATGGTCCTGTGTATATGTTTGCTTCATAAAGCCTGGTAATAGATCACTAAGGACGATGTACCGCCAAGGTACAAAGGTAATTCTAAATGCCTGAGAATATGCTCTTTTATATAATTTCCTCTTGCGACTGAATTAGAAATGGCCCCAAGACTAGTGTTTTATATACAAATTATGACAATAATATTACAGGAGCCAATTCTATGATCTTCAGTCAAGCAAAACTCTGATCAAAGTCAATAGGAGTTTTGCTCAATTAAAGAGCACAGAATGTAACCCACTTATTGTTTGTTATTATGAAGCATTATTTGTATTCCAGTAGTGCCTCAACTAGGTTAACCCAATTCACATCCAGGAAGACAAAAGTCCATACAGCTGAAGAACTTTCAGCCTAAGACTCCACAATGCAATGGGGGTTGGCCCATACAGTTTGGCTTGCAGGATCAGGGCCTAAGAAGACAAGCAACTTCCATAGCAAGGGTGAGAGAGTAACAACAAAAATGTGTATATCTTTTGTACACAACCATATATATGTTACACATCAGCTATACCCCATTATCCCTCAACCTATCCACCATTAGTTGGCCAGTTTCTTGCAGGCATCCCTCACAGAAGAAGTGGGTCTTCTGGAAGGAATTGAAAGAGAAAAGGGTACTGACCTTATGAATCAATTCATGAAGGGCATACTATGCCTAGGAGGCAGTGTGGATGGAGGTCTGAAGAAGGTTGTAGGAGAAGTGGATAAGTTGGTGATCAAGGCTAGCATTTTTAATAGAGTGATTGGTGGACATGATAAGTGTGGGGGGGACAGAGCTCTAAAAGGCTTTGAAGATAAGAATAAGAAACTTGAATATAATGCAGTGAAAAATGGAGGCCAGTGGAGTGATTAGAAGAGGGAAGTGACATTTTGTTTTTAAAGGAGGCTCATTCCAAGGGGCCTAACAAAAACTACAAATTCTTTCTTTCTTTCTTTCTTTCTTTCTTTCTTTCTTTCTTTCTTTCTTTCTTTCTTTTTGAAAAAGACAACATGGCTCAGTTATTAAACCAGAAACAGGAAATAAATCTCCCTAGCAGCCTCTCCTACTACAAAGTGTATATAAAGCAACCACATACAAACCACTTAAACTAACAAATAAAACTGAAAAGTCATGCATTTAGTCACAAGCATGCCATATATGAACTCTGGACAGAAAGAGTGGATTTTCAAACTAAATATTTCAGACCAAATTCAGCCTTTGCGTTAGCAGTGCACCTTCTATTGACTTCAAAGGGAATTATACCTGCTTGCCCCAGCACTGAGTTTGGTCTCCATTTTTTTCCAGCAACCACTGCTTGGTTTCATACTGCATTCATATGTTCTAAACTATGAAGTATTTCTAACCTTATAGAAACATTCTTTATGTTTATTTAGGATAAACTTGGTATAGGATAAACTATAGTAAATCAATACTGGTGCCCTTGAAATTCTAACAACTCTGCTAGTTTTGAAAGACAGCATTTAAACACGCTACTGTATTGAAAGAATATGCCAAAAACCTTTATTGCTTTTCAATTACTAAATATTTCATTTAAAAAATATACATTTCTTTCCATCCTCCATTTGTTTTCTCCTCTCCTTGGTTTCAAACAGCTTTCACTACATTAGTTCCCCAACTGTTAAAAAGCTTTGGTTGAATTTTTGTTTAGTTGAGAAAGAAGTACAAATAAAAGAAGAAGCAGATGGTCCCTTTGTGACTGAACGGAAAAAAGGGGTTTAGAGAACAATATGTGAATAGGTGTAGTCTAATAAAACACTCAGCCACCTGCTGCCTGCATCCTTCAAAAAGATTCTGTTGCATATTCTGGGAATTAACTACTAGTGTATCCTTAGTTTAATCAAAATGCAAGCTCTAAGAAGCAAACAGACTTTTTTTCCCCCGAGTTGATTGAGTTGTCCTCTTAGCTTTAAATTGATTCTGTCTCATGGCTCTTAGTTCCATACTATAACTGTGTGTTATCTAACAGTTTGGTGCGTTTTGTTTTGTTTTTGTTTGTTTGTTTGTTTCCAAAATCAAGGAAAGGTTTTTAAAAAATAAAAAACACCCACACACATTTTCTTCCTGTTTTAAGTTTGCCAATTCAGAGTATAAATACAAGGAAAAGGACTCTGACATTTTGTTCTGCACATGCTACTTTTAAAAGATTTTTTGCACCTAAACTACTGCTTGGTTTATTGTACATTGTATTGGCTTCCTTTTTCTTACAGGGATTTACTCTTCAGCCTGATTATCAGAATATCATCAACCCTACATCTACAGCTGCACAAGTTGTTACCCAAGCAATGGAGTATGTTCGTTCAGGGTGCAGAAATCCTCCAGCACAGACTGTGGACTGGAATAATGACTACTGCAGTAATGGGTAAGCAGCCAATGAATGCCACCTGGTGTTGAGCAACCTTTATGACACAAATGTCTGGCAGAGGGTGGGAAATAGCTCTGTTGCCCGTTTCTCTACTGATTTTTTTTAGAAGGGCATCTGTATTGGTGCTGTGTTTATTCAGTAGTTGAATTACTGTATGAAAGCAAGTGCTCAACACATACAGTTAAAGATTGCTCTCAGATAAGTGCATTTTACTTCTGGAAAACTTTAATTTGCCAGAGAACTGCAATTTGATCATTAAAGGATAAGATTGGGAGGGACAGATCACTCCTTCCTGCTTGATCAGGGCTGTGCTTAGAGGGAAATGTCACAAGTCTCCCCTCATAGAATTTTCTTACAAATTCTTCCATCACTGGGTGGAATTTTTCCCCCAGTGGAACAAGTGCCATGATGCTCAGATAGTATAGTGATGGGCCTGGTATCAGAACAGAAAAGAATGAATCTCAGGGGATTCAACAGAGACACAGGGTGTGTCTACACAGCAAAGAAACCCCAGCCACGCGACTCAGGCTTGCTGGGCTCAGTCTGCAGGGCTGTTTCATTGCTGTGTAGATTTCTGGGCTCGGGCTGGAGTCCAGGCTGTAGGACCCTGCAGGGTAGAAGGGATCCAGCCCAAACCTGGAACTCTACACAGCAACGAAACAGCCCCACATTCCCAGCCCAAGTCAGCTGGCTCGGGTCAGACACAGGTTTTTCTTTGCTGTGTAGACATACCCACAGTGTCATCCGCACAGAAGCACTATACCTCTACCATGGTGCCCCTTCAGACCCTCTGCTAGATCCCATGCAGCACAACTCCAGTGGAGCCACAATGACAGACTCCTCAGGCTACTCCAGGAATCCCTGATATGTGGGTCGGGGGAGGCAATTCAAGGAGGAATGTTGCTAATAGCTGTCTTACCTTTTGTATGGATTCCCGGTCAATCTTCAGCAGGTAGTTACTGTGCCTAATATACTCAGACCCCTAGCTTGCCCCTTCCCAGCCTCTGGCATGCCTCCTCGCCTCCCCGCTAACAGCCCCTCTTCACATCATACACACCCCTGTACAAGAAGGTGGAGATCTATGTACAGAGAGAACCTTGGCTGAAGGCCTCCCTTGGGAGCCAGGAAACAATAGTTCTGTGCTTGCCTCTACCACAACCTTCCTGTGTCATCTTGAGCAAGTCACTTCATCTTTCTGCACCTCAGTTCCCTTCTCTGAAAAATGGGGATCAAAACATTTCCCTACCTCGCTGGATGTTGGGAGGTTATTTCAGTCACATAGGTAGTGCACTTGGTGATTCTCCAGTCGTGCTCTGCAGGTACAAATGATGGTTAGTGTTTTCATTATTTTTGTTAGACCAGTGCAACCAGTACTTCAGTGGGAGGCTCGAACTAGCGACGCCTGAAATATGACAAGTTTCTTTCTTGTGAGATGGTAGGACTAATAAAAATTTGACAGATTTAAAAAGTGTTTCCTCTATTTCTTTTTGAACAGGGGCATGCAGAGGGACAAAGCACTGTACCTTACCTGAAAATCTGGAAAACCTCTCCTTTCCGTTGAGGATTGCAGGGAAGTCTTTTCATCACGGATTGCTTTATGCAGTCAAGGCAGTTCTGCATTTTATTAGAAAATACAAGTTGCTAAGCACTTAGGACTATTTGAGCTTGTGGGTCACCCACTCTGGAAAAAAATAGTCTTGCTTCTTTCTTTCTTTTTTTATTTTATTTTTTTTTCTCAGAGATCCTTTAACGGACATTGCTTTTCTTCTTTCCTGACGGAAAATTGGACTACTCAGATTTTATGTTGGTTTTTGCTGTGAAGTGCTGCGCTAGTAACTGCCTTAGCAACTGTAGATAAAAGTCCTGGATTTTCCATTGGTTTTCATAATGGGTGTTTATATGAAACTACTAAAGACTTTTTAAATGGCTTGATGTAGCAGTCATAGCAAGTTTGTAAATAGCATCTATGTTACACTCTCCTAGAGTATAAAATGTGAATGTTTTTGTAGCTAATTGTAATTGAAACTGGCTCACAATAGGGGTTAAATTGGCAAACATTCATATTTTTACTTCATTTTTAAACAACTGACTAATAGTTCTATATTTTCAAAGTATTTGGAAAAAATAGTATTCCCAAATGATGTTAATTAAAAATATTGGCTTTGTCTCATTAAATAGATAAAAGGGTGAAAAAAAACTTGTCTTGGGAAAGAGCACAAACACATTTATTTTATACTGCCTAAAAATGCTTTTTTTTAAAAAATCACTTTACGTGTAATGGTTAGTAAACATCATTTAAGTCCTTTTATGTATAAAACTGCCAAATGCTTACCTGATATTTTATTAGATGCAGAAACAGATTGGAGACAGCTAAATTATAACCTTTACATATGGCTATGTATTATTGTTTCTTCATACTGTGTCTGTATTTAATCTTTTTTTAATGGAACCTGTTGCGCCTATTTATGAAATAATAAATATAGGTGTTTGTAAGTAAATTTGTTAGCATTTTAAAGAGGTTTCTTTGTGTTAACTTTTGCTGGCAAAAAATTATTCACAACTGATGTGAATATTTTATTTAGTTTTTCAATGACATGAATCAAGCCAAACCTGCGTTTTCTGGCAGAAGATGAAAGTACCCAACTTTTATTTCTGCATTTCTTTGGCTGGTGGAAATTGGGGGGGGGGGAGATATTTTAAGTACTTCCCTTTTTAATGCATTGTACAGGGAGTTGCCCAAATGAACTCATAAGCCAACAAGGCTAAATAAACCGAAAGGCACCGTCTGTTAAATGCTGCCTCTTGGAGCTCAATCAGTTTTGGTTAATCAGTCAAATGAAATAAAAATAAAAATAAATAAACTGGAAAAGTTAACAAACGTCCTTCAGCCATTTTATCACAAAGGCAATAGGTCTTGTAATAAGAGATAAATGACTTTGCTCTGAGCTTTAGGAGGGTATCACAAATACTTACTAAGATGTGAGGTGAGTAACAAGGCAGTAGGATAAAGAGTAAGGAAGCCAAAATAGAACATTCTCAAGGTTTTAAATCAGGGATAGCTAGGAAAACATATTAATGGGGGATGTCAACTGGGATGTCTGTCCGATTGATGATGAATACCACTGATTTGTATTTCCTATGTGAAATAAAAATAACAGTTCTGATTCAATATATATTGTGTAATCCAGTCAACATTTTTTAAAAACAAAAGGTACAGTATGCTTATTTTGGAATGATTTTAGGCAATGTACAACCTGAATCACTTGAGCATGTAATAACTAATAAATAATGCAGATCAGATGTGATTACTCAAATAACTGTAGCTGAGAGCTCTAATTTTCCTGTCTTGAAACTGTATAAGAACTCGTGATTAAGTTCACAGTTTACTGTTTGTCTGTTTAGTACTTTAGAAATATACCAGCACTGCTAATTACCCAATGTCTTCTATTTATTATATTATAATAAACTACATTTTCCACTCTCATCAGTTCTAAAATGAGAAGATAATTATTGGGACGGGAAAAGTCAGCTATAACTTTGACAGGCAGATTTTTTCTTGTATGGGAAAGATCTGTGTTACCTTAATCTTTTTAGAGCAGCTGTGCAGAAAAGGTATAAACATTGTTAATTACAATATCCAAGCAGAATTCAAAATACAAGCAAAAATTAATGTAAATAAAAATACATCATGAATAAAATACTTATTCTGTATGAAATCACCGCTACTTGGTCTTAGTCTTTAAATGCTTGAACCTACAACATGCTGAGCACTCTGGCCCCAATCCAACAAAGCAGTTGAGCCCATGTTTAACTTCAAGAACATTACTAATTCACATTGACTTAAGTGGGAATTCTGTGCCTGAAACTGTGGTAGGGCCTGGCCTTCAGAAAGAGCAGCAGTGTTTATCTTGTCTACATAGTGTTCACCTTGAAATGCCTTGAGTCCACATGCAACCTGTTTTTAAACCAATTTATTTGTCCTCTTAGGTTGCAATAAGTAATCATCCTAGGAACAGGAGTGAACCCATTGTGTCATGAGTGTGTTCATTTTAAGGTTCATGTGGACGCATTCCTAACTATTCTGCCTCTGACTCCAACTACTCTCCCATCCTGCATCGCTTCACTTGCAGGTCAACCTGTCCTTGTGTGCCCTCCACTGCTCCAGGGTCATTTTGACCAGATGTCACTTCTCGGTTTAAATGCTGGCAGGCAGCCGAGAGTGCCTTTTTTCAGTACCAGGTAGTAGTGAGTTCACATACCTATTATAGCAGCCATGCCCCATAAGCCTTTTAGTGGACATCTTTAAAAGTTCTGGCCTAGATTGCTCTCTTTGGAGAGCTATATGTTCATCCCATCTGGAGAAGACCTGGGACTGAACATATATTTGAGATATACCTATCTCATAGAGCTGGAAGGGACCCTGAAGGGTCATCGAGTCCAGCCCCCTGCCTTCACTAGCAGGGCCAAGTACTGATTTTGCCCCAGATCCCTCAGTTAGTGGATGCCAGGAGAGGAATCATGGGAGTTTGTTAGTATAAACTCTCAGGGCCAGAATTCTTATAGTTTCTGATAGATGTCCATCCCACAATGCACCACAAGAAAAATCACAAATCATAGAGCTGAGTGGTAGAACATTGCACTATGGGAAATCTGCTCAAAACACTGAGCAGTTAATTCGAAGGTGCACAGAACTGTGTGGATGCAATGATTAGCAACGAACATATCTTAAACAAAGCAGTGTCGATGCACTTCAATTCAATATAGTTAAATCACTGCACTTGGAGTGAAAAAACTGGATTGATGTAAGATCCCTGTGCCCATCTGGTCTTAGTTCCAGAGGAAAGATCTAGGCATTGAAGCCACAATGGCAGCTTTTCATGGCTGATCTCAGAAGAAGCAATGTCTGGTTACTATCTGCAAGGAGTTACCTGATACTTAAATAATGTAAACATGGCAAAGGCATCCAACTTTGATATCAAAATAACAAACACTGACAGAGATCATTTCTTCCAGTAAATCAAATTAACAACCATTTCCATTCTGATGACTTGTAAAAGGCAATAAGTTGTCATTGAAAACAGACCTGGCCAGGATGATAGTAACACATGAGCTCCATCTGATCAGAAACCTGCTGGATTGTCCCCAAGGTATGTCCCAGAAGGAAAACCTTTGGAATTCATCACTTGCAATTGCCCAATACATCTTGGAGACACACTACCCACTAGGGTCCCAGTCCTGCCCTCATTGAAATCAATGGGGGTTTTAACAAATAATGGGCCTGATTGCCACCTCCCACAGTAAATCCCATGGGAGGAGAAGGAAACATTGTGAGGAACCTACTGTAGAGTTTCTCCCCTCTCATTTTTCCAAAGCCAGCAGGTCTGGCTGGATGCATAAGGGGCCAGGGCCATCTACAACAGGGCTTTGTGTAACCAAGCCCCAGAGCAACTCCCACATCCCATTTGCTGACTCTAACAGAAGAGGCCTTCGCCGGGAAGGTAAAACAGCACCATGCTTATCTTTCCCACAGAATCGCTGCAGAGCTGGTGAGGGAACAATGCACATCAACGAGTCCCTATCCAGCACTGGGCTACCAACTACCTGGCCCTATCTGCTTAATACTCACCCCTCCCATACACATCCCATCCCCATGGCATCTGAGGGGGACAATACCAGTGAGGTGGCTGACAGAGTGAAGAGTGGCAGCAAGAAGTAGTTGTATGGAACACACCATTCGACCTCAAGCTTGACCTCCTTTTTAATACATTACATATACACACACACACAGAGTCACCAAGGTAAGTATTTGATTTATGTAGTCTCTTTGATTCTTCTGGCAATAGAAGAAAAAATAAAACTTGTATCCCTCACGTTGTTGAGTCTCTGAAGTTAGTGGGAGGGGAGGGCTCTCAGCACCTGGTAGGATGCACTCAGCACCTCAAAGGATGGAGCCGTTGCTTTGTATCAACACTCCCGTATTACAGAATTTGCCATCCTTTCCAAAGTCATGTTTGCTTTGTTGGGTTTGCTATTATCCAGCAGCACAATAAATCACAACTCAAATGTAGTTCTTATTCCATAGACTCAGCTCAGCTAAGTCACAGTATAGAGCCAAGTGACAGGTAAAGAATACAGGAACAAAAACAACCTATCAATTAAAAAAATACAACTAAGATAAATAATGCAAACATGGCAAAGGCATCCAACTTTGATATCAAAATAACAGACACTGACAGAGATCATTTCTTCTATTAAAGCAAATTAACAACCATTTCTATTCTGATGACTTGTAAAAGGCAATAAGTTGTCATTGAAAATAGACCTGGCCAGGATGAGGGAACAAGTGAGAAGGCCGACTTGGAACATTTCAGAATCTGTCACGGTAACTGCCTACTTAAAGAAACCTACTAGCAAATGTACAGCCACATGGATCCTACAGTTGTCACAATCTATTAAGGGTTTGGTGGGAAAGACATTTTTATAAGGCAAATTTCATTCCCACTGATCCAATGCAAGAAAAAACATAGGTAGCTAGAAAAATAAAATAGGGGGAAAAGCTTCCTGTTCTGAAAAAAAGGCTCTGCGTACAAATCTACAGTATACTGCAGATCGGAGCCTCGCACACTGACAGTTGTATGTTTACAATGAGCCTGAGCATAATTGCTCTGATGGGCTGTCAAGGATAAGATTAATTTGGCAAAGATTGGTATTGACTTGCTGTTTATTAAGGCTTTTAAACAGCTGTATCTGGCAACATTCCTGTAAGTGCCTGTCATATCTGAAAATCAGGCTCACACCCGGGTGCTTGCCAGCTGTTACTAAACAATCTTATACCACTTTGAGTAGCTTTCTCCAGGCCAAATAGCAAGAGCAAAGTATTGCCAAATGAGTCTCTCTTTTTCTCTCTCGCTCTCAGTCTCTTTTGCCCCTCCTGTCACTTTTTTGGGTTCTGAAAGCTGAAATGTCAGTTTATGGCTGATGGCTGAGCTGATAACAGATACCGGAAGCCAGTAGGTGGTTAGAAAGGTGCTAGAAGAACATGGCCCACATGTAGAGAGTGGGTAATGCTGTTAGTCATCTCATGAACACAGACAAACCACAGGTTGCAACTGTTATATGCAAAGAGTTTTTAAAACTGTCAGAATCTGTGATCAAAGGTTTATAAGAGACACTCTTCCAAAATTAATGCTTCTTCAGGCTTTTGCACATGCACTGTGGGCCATCATGGATAAAGACAACATAGTAGTATGATGTGCAAAAGTATAGACAACACCATTAATCTTTATAAAATGAGCCAAGGTTTTCATCTACAATTCTTTCCCAGCCTGCAGATAAGCAAAAGTCATAAAACATACACACAATATATCGTGGGTCAGTGGAAACCTGTAAAAGGAAAAATATAGGTTGTTGGGGTTTTTTTGATGTCACTGAAAAGGCAGTTTAGCGTTTGTTATAGACTATAACTGATAGCTCAGAATCAAACAAATAAGGCCAATGGAAAGAATACTATTCCACTGCAGCTAAATGCCAATATCAATAGCAATGTGTTACAATTAAAGTTGATTTGGCCTTTCCAATAGAACTCTGATTTGCTGGGATTAATCTCGACCTTTTCAAGTTGCATCAGGCTGAAATAAGTTGTCAGAACAGATGTGAATTTTGTATGCAAAGAACAATTGTAATCTAGTAACCCTTAGAACGCCAGCATTTTCCAGGCTGCCGGCCAGAAGACACGTTAGGATAGCTATGGCCAGTAGATATGGTATGCCCACAGCAGGCAGAGCCAAAGGGTTCATAACAACATGCAGTGGAGGTTGAAATCCGAACATTTCAAACTGGACATAAAATGCAATTTTTTAACTATGAGAGAAAATAGCTATTGGAAGAGCTTATCATGGGATGTGATAGCTTCTCTACCATGTGGAGTCTTTAAATCAAGACTGGATGCCTTTCTAAGAGATGTGCTCTAGTTCAGCCACAAGATATTGGGCTCAATGATTGAATTACTGGGTGAAATTCTATGGCCAGAGTGCTGCAGCAGTGCAGATAAAATTATTGTAATGTTCCTGTATGGTCTTAAAATCTATAAAGCTATGAGGTCACCGGTTATTATGTGTTTTAGATGGTGTTTTAAACAGGTTTCCCCAAGATCCCAACAATAAATGGCTCCAATTTTTAAAAATAAACTTTTGTTAATAGTTGGTTCTTACATATTTTGGGTGCAAGAATCAGAATTTTCTGAGGTGCCTGGTGCCAGTAGAACTGAAGTGGACCATATTCTGTCTGTTCTTGTGGGGAAAAAATGGTAACAGCCAAGGTATGTTCATTTACATATTAGCTACATGCGAAAGCTGCAAAGCAACAGGGGTATTACAGACTTTGCAAAGACACAAACTGCCGACCTTTTTGTTCGTTACACTAGCAACAAGGTCAGCATTTTGTGTCTTTGCAAAGTCTGTAATACTCCTGTGAATGCAGTACTTATATTAGGGGAATATAAGTGGCTATGCCCCACTTCTCAATGGAGCAAATTTTTTTCCTGATTCCTATTTGATCGCTGTTTAAATATGAATGTGACATTCCAACATACATTCAGAAATAAACAAAGGGTATTCAACAGTATAATTAGCACAGTGGTACTTGATATTTCAATAGCTCCTTTGGTTCAAAGATCTGTAAACCATTAAACATTAAGGAGCTAAGCTTTACAGCACCCTGAGGATGAAGGATAAACTGAGAGCACTGCAGTGTTTAGGGCAAAAGGCCACAGAGCAATTTAGTGGTAGACTTGGTCAGAATCCAAGAGTTCCGAGGTCCCCTACTTTAGTCACTAGGCTACACTTCATCTCCTCGTCTTAAAAAACTTTATTAAGAAAGAAAGAAAGAGAGAGTGGTAGAGCATTGCCAACCCCAAACATTCAAAAATCCGGAGTCAGCCCCCACCCCGAAAAATCATGAGATTTGCTTAAAATCATGAGATTTTAAAAAAATTAATGGGTGGGTTTATTTCTTTGCCTTCTGTTTTTTTTACTCTTTAAGATGCAATCAAGTGACATTTTCAAGTGTTTCTCTGCAACTCTGAGGGCTAGAAGCATCACTTTAAAAGAAGAAAAATGGAAATTGTGATTCTCAGGTAATCACTTGTCCCCAGGTGCTTGGACTTTAAATTAAACATCAAATCTCATGAAACTCAAAATTAAATCATGGGAGTTGGCAACACTGGAACTACTCTTGCTCATTGCTTCAGTCAGAGCTTCTGCCTAGAATTCCCCCAACTTACTTTTTGCTAGGCTTCCTGCTATAGATTTAAAGAAACAGTACACATATCCTCAAGCCTGTATGATTCAATAGGTGCATGTGTTCCAGAAAGAGTGAGGTATTCCTGTTGGCTGACTAGGACTGGCCCAGCTGTCAATTCCAAAACAGAACTGCCACCTGAAAGCAAAATGCAAATTCTTTGTGCCTTGTGCAAATATCAGTTCTGCACAGTGCTTTCTGGAGTGAGGGGAGATTGTGCCATGGAGGCAGCTGATCCTCCACATGTGGGAGGGAGGGAGATCTTCACAGGGAAGGGTTGTATGCTCCAGACCTTGGACAGAAGATGATCTAGGCAGGTCATGGGATAACTATCTGGCCTTATGTAAAGACATCAGAATTTGCCCCCAAGTTAGGACAGGAAGTGAAATGATGCTGTAGTTTGTTGGTTAATTCCTGTTAAACACAAATCATCCCATGTGCTACAGTAACTCGTACTATTTTAACTTTGGGTTTCACAGCGTGGTTTTACAAGAACAGAAAAAGCAAAAGTGAGTGTCATTCTGTGTACTAGTTTCCTGTGGAGGTTTATTTAAGGGGAAAACCCTCATAAACTGCTCTTCTCCCCCCTCCCCTAACCCTGCCCCGCCTCCCAACCCCAGCACAATGAGCAGTTTCCAGAAATGAATTTGGCTTGCATTTTTGGGAGCACAAACCTTCATGCAAAGACAGCACTGCAAACGGGGATAATCTTAGTTGCCAATGCAAAGCTAATTAGCCTGAACATGCACTCTGGTGAGTGGATGGAACCACGGATAAATGAGGGGAAAGAAACAGGATTTTCGGTTTTTAATGTATAGCAGTCAAAAGCAGTCTCTGAGGCTTCCATACGTGACTTCACATTTTAATGGCTCTCCACCAACAGTTGGTTTAGCTAAAACCTATTAGTTTCATTTGTGCAAATGGTTTCATACAAAAACCTATTTTTAATGTTTTTGCCTCAGGGCTTGGATTTAACATTTTTTGCAGAAGTGGGGAAGTTTTGCTAGTGTCTAATACTTTAATCATCGTCATTCCTGTCATCAGCTAAGTGCTTCTACCAGAATGTGGCTGATGAGTCCTCTTAAAGGAAATTTATGTCACAAAAGTGTGTTAAAATTACTTTGTACATTTGATATATGTATCTTTTCACACAAACTTTGCGTGTGTGCAGTTTTCCATGAGGTTAGTTATGATCATTTCAATTTCTGCATAAGTAGCAGGTATGCTTGGTCAAACATAATGCTGCAAGCCCTTTCTCTTGCTTTTCTGGCCTGATGGCATTACTTTGGCGAATATGTTCAGTGTGTGAAAGCAGGCGAGCGCGCAGTGCTGGAAACCCCTAATCGCTCTGATGGGCAAATCCAGCCCATCTCTGGAGTCACGGATGCTGCTCTGGCCCTGAAACTCATGTGGTTGTGTGATGTGTGAGTCTGGTTTTGAGGAGGCAGCACAGAGGTTGTTCCAGCTCTGTGGGATCTCCTGATGTTGTTCAGGGAGCTGGCTGGAAGCAAGGCAGAGTTGAGCCAGGGAAAAGGCCAGAGGACTACTTCAGCCACTGGAAAGAAATGGCTGTCACGTGAAGGCAGCTGAGTCACTCTGAGGCTTGGAGAGAGAGGATTCCTATGGAGACACCCAGCATCCCAGGCCCTTACTTGGGCTGGACACTGAGTCCAGGATGTACGATGCTAACGGCTAAATCTAATTTAAAAAGGTTAAAAACATAAATCAAAAATTGCTGTCCCTCCTCCCCCCCCCCCTTTTTTTTTTAACTGTGACTTCTCTCTTCAGACCCTTTTCTGGAAAATAATAATATTTGTGCCGGAGTAAAGCAATGTGGCTGGATTGGGAATGAGCAGGAGCAAAGGAACAAGCAAGGGAGGAAGGCCCCTTTTCTCTGTATGATTCTGTTGAATGTGCTGTGAACTTGAGCATATGTAAACAGAAACCTCTTTACTGAACTCTCCATGCAATAAGGGGATTTCCATTAATGAGTGTACTGGTTGCAGGAATTTCACAATAGGGTGTCAAACCTTGATTTCATATGTATATAGTCATATTATTTTACTTGTTATGAGACTCATGAGATTGTAAATTAATGAACATCAGGGTGTGTAAAAACCCCCATGTGGTGCTGTCGGGGCTAATCCATGTCCCTGCATAAATGCAATGATGGAAAATAAAAAATCTCAGTGCACAGCCACAGGAAAATCTAAGCAAAGGCTGTCACAAGGCCCAGCGACGTGAAATGAAAGTAAACGTAGTCAGCGGACGAGAAGAAAGCATTGACCTATGCTTAGTTTTGTAATGATATCACCTGCATCAACTGAAGATTTTACATAGTAAATGGCAAACAGGAGCATTATGGGACACAGCTCTTCAGGGTTATTCCCCCATAGGAATCTAGAACAGATGCCAGCACCACGGTTACAGTTACCAGGAGTTTTTCAAATACTTTGTCAAGAATCAATATCTCATACATAGGCCTGGCATCATAGCTGGGCAAGATCTGGCCATAGCTATTTATTATCCTTGAATTCAGACTCCTTCTGCTGGACTGCAGCAGTATTTCCCCCCTGATGCCAACTCTGCCTCCTTCTGAGTGAGTGGCTTCAGGCTTACAGCACTTCTCTCTAGCAAGTCTGGATCTGTAGACCTAAGATTATAACATGTTAAACAAATATCTGAGTCAGAGGGACTCGAAGAGGAACATCTAAAGCTGGCTAAATGTTGTAAAAACACTCTGCCAAAGCTCAATGAAATTTCTAAACCAATTATTTTGTGTGAGCTTGCATCCCCCCTCCCCACACTCTTCTGCAAAATAGCAGGAACGTTCAACACAAGTATGTCAATACAGAACAATATGTGGCTTTGGAATCTGTAATCATGAGTATTTGCACAAGAAAACTGCTTTTAAGAGTAACACACATCCAACCAGAGAACATAAACATAGCATGTAACCTGGGTGAGCATTCCAAAGAGCACATAGTTTGAATATTGACCGCTCACAATGAACGTCTCGAGAACAAGCTACAGGTTGAGACCTATTAACTGAAATCTGTGGTGAAGAATTGTGAAAATTGGTCTTGTGGTGTAAATGTGCAAATAGCAAAAGAGGCGCAATTCATCAAATCAATAATTTGACATGAATTATTTGCATAGATTTAGAATAGTCATCTTCCCACATGGTCTGTTTTGCCCCTCTGAGAAGGACAAGTGGGAGTTTCTCTCAAACACTCAGACGTTTTCCAACCGGAATCAGAAAATTTTTCCTAAGGAAAACATCCAGTTCAAGAGGTCTGAATCCACGCTGATTTCTTAGAAAGGACCTGTCCTGTACCACTGGAATCAAAGGGAGTTTTGCCATTGCTTTGAATGCACATAGAATCAAGCCCAGAAAGAGATCTTAGGCTTTAACCAAAAGCAGAATGAATGTGTTGAATGCTATGTTGGACTGATGCATCACAAGTAACAGCATCCTTCGAAGGGCAAAATATCAGCAAACAAGCCAATAAATACTTGCCGTGAACCAGCTCTGTTTGAAGAGAAGGTGGAAATTTTCTTGTGTTCTCAAAACAGAGCCTTCCTTCTTAACCCTCAGCAAGGGCCACCTTCAGTCCAGTTAATGTGCAGCATAGGGAGAAGATGCTCCCATTTATGTATGCACTGGTAGAGATATATATTTACAGTGTTACAGCTGAAAGTTCCATCGGCACTGGACCTAGTGGAGAAAGTCAAAGGCCCTATCCTTCCTCCTCAGGACAGTGCTGCCATGGCCCACCAACTGGAATCTAAACCTCAAAGATAAAAAAGTTGACTTCCTAGCAGTGCCAGGCTACACAAGGCATGATGTCCAGTCCACTGGGTGCCTTAGTATGGAAAACAAAAATGACAGGTAACAAAACTAATTTCCCTTTAAGAATTAGTCACCTCCATGCTTAAAGGCACCTTAATACCCTTCCTCCTTTTCTGTGCCCACCAGAAAAGGAGAAACATATAATGTGGCTCAATATGGTCTTCAGACACATCTAATAATGTACTGAGGGGAGGGGTCTTACAAATTGGTACCATGATGTAAGCACCAGAGAAGAAAGACCTGTAGACTTGTTCTTGCTTATCATGTATGGAGTTAGAGCCCAGATTAGATAAGATGAATTAGCAGATGTGGTGGGTGTGGAGAAGTTTTAGTTTCCAAGCAGAACAGATAAGATACAATTCTGACAAATTTTGCTGCAGTAATTCATAACATTTTTAGAGAAAATAGGAATTTTTTGTAACTGGTGCCAAGCATATTGTAGTAGTTAAAGCAAAACCTACAAGGAATAAAATAAAACCGCTTATGAAAGACTATAATGGCTATGAAGTGAGGCTATGCATTTGACAGTTTCCCACTGCTGAGTATTATTATTATCAGTAGCACTATATTCAGCCATGTGAATTATCATCATATTAGTTATGCTTCATTCTATAATAGGAAAAGGCTATGTTTGAAAACGCTGATCAAGGTAAATTATTCAGCTCGTAAGTAATTTCTAATTTATGTTTTGTTTCATACTGTGACTTACTGTTATAGTGATATCTTGATCCCAATGCACTTACGAGTCTGTTAGATAAAAAAACTGGAATACAGTTATTCCACAAGCAGTAAATTTACTGTGATAGGCAAGCAGGGGATTCCACTGTGCCACTGATCTGGCTTGCATCACAGCAACCAGAGCTGGTAATGAGTGGGATATGAGAAGGTTCACTACTAAATCATAATCCTGTCACTACCAGCTTAAATAAAAGCACAAGAGTTTATCCTGCCTGGAGGACTAGGACAAGTAATTCCAGGAATCACTCAGGCGTAGCTGGAGCGATCCAAGAAGAGGATCAGTTGGGAGAAGAGACACTCTGTGAGTCAGGCTGGTGGTTCGTTTCATGCCCTGTGTGAGTATCGTTCCAGACTGCCCAGAATTATTCTGTCCTGGTGGGGTGCTTATTTTGGGCATGTGTACCCAGGACATGTGGGGTCAGTGCATGTGCTGTCTAGCTTTTCCTCCTCACGGAGACTTAAACCAAAGCTGAAGAGTGTCTTTTCCAATAAAGCAGGAGCCAGAGAATCAGCTGTATAAAGTGACCTGCCCTCACAGCACAGGACATTACCACAATAGCATCCATATGGTAAGGCTTCACCATTTATTATTATGATTGTTATTAGCGTCAAAGTGGTGCCAAGAAACCCCAACCAAGATCAGCACTCTGCAAATACAGAACAAAAGGCCTTCCCTGCCATGAGGTGCTCACAGGCTAAACCAGACCATATGGACAAAGGTGGGAGTAGAAACAGATGCACAGAGCAGTGAAGTGATTTGCCCAAGATCACACAGCAGATCAGGAGCAGAGACGGGGTAAGAACCTAAGTTCAGCCTAGCGCCCTTGCCACGGCACCAAACTGCCCCTCCCCCCATTGCTTACAACAGATTGTAAGCAATTTTGGATCAGATTGTTTGCTGTAAGCGTGTACAGTTCCTAGTAAAAATGAGTCCTGAGCTTTGATCAGATGAGACTTCAATGCAAATAATAATAGTAATAACAAATTGGGGCGGGGGGGTGACTGCATGAAGTCCCAGCATACCAGCGGGGGCCACAGTCAGGACACAGACAGGTAGTCTCTGGGTCTGACTTGCCCAGGGTGCCAGCCTCAGTGGATGGGTGCACAGAGTTGTCCAGTTTATCAATACATGCTGCTCCAGACTGAACTCGGCTAGAACGTACTGCTCTGGGTTGCACTGAGTTTAGTTCAATTTATTATTAATAAAGGCTGCAGCCAATTTGACCCAAGTGTCTGTCTTTATTGGTCAGCTTTACTTGTTGTTAAAGAGAAGTAATAAGGCCAGTAAGAAGCGGTGAGGAATGCTCTCTCTCCGATATTACGTGTGCACTTGATTTGTTTATTGTAAGACCCACAAGAAGTCACCTGCCATTTTGTTTTTCATTTTGCCCAGATCGGAAAAATCAGTTTAACAGAAACAAGAACATGCCCACAAAGGTAAAAGCCCAGAGGAGGAGATAACCAGATGGGACACTGTCAAGGTAGATCGCATTTTTCTCAAAACGTAACGGTAAACTCTTAGCATAGATAAAATCTTACAGCCAGATTTCATTTGATATGAAAAAGCATTTGTGTGAGGGAAGCATCTGTTCATTATCACTCATGGGTTTAATTGTGTTTCTTATCACCCAGCGGTGTTTGTATACTTACCACATGCACTTCCTTATGTCCTACTTCAAAGAGAGAACAAAATAGCGTACAGCTTTTCAGCTGCTTATTTCACAAAGCAATATAGTTTCAAATAACTTCATTTTCTTTAGAAGAATTAGAAGAGGACCAAATCTAGATAATGGAATCTTCTACCGGCGCTTAAATGACGGCTTTGAGAATAGCAGGGGACTTGTAAGAGTACAAGAATCCAATGAGTTTTGATTGCTTCTATCTGTGCTCACAGGAGACAAAATATGACTAATTCTTCCCAGTAAAAAGCCACCATTTTTGCCTCACATTTAAAAAGTAAAGGTTTTTGTTACTTCTTTGGAACAAGCAAATAAAGATTTAGAAATGAAAAGGCATTAGAGAAAGAAAGTTAAAAGATATCAGAAAGGAATGGAAGAAATCAGGAACAAGAACAAATGAATTTGAGGAATAATAATATTCCAGATGTTCCATCAGCTCCTTCATGCAGTGCTGGCCACTTCATTGTATATCCCCTCTCACCTCATGCTCTGCTCCCTAGCTCAGACCTGTGGCTTCAGCACGAGTTTCCCATTGCTCTGTATTTGAAGCCTCCAACATCTGAACATAAAAACATTCACCAGATTTTTCAGCTCTTCAACTGGCATTTCTTGCTTTCCCATGAAAGAAAGCAATACTCATTGTAGGGCTGGAGTAGTGGTCTGGGTGTGAGGTTAACTGAAACAGGATAGTGTCCCGGAACTCCGTCCTAATTCCCATCAAAAACAGTGTAGTAAGTAACCCCATAGCTAGAGTTGAAGGATTTATTTATTATTAATTATTATTATTTGATTTTATTTTATTTATTACTTCAGTTTCAGACTTTCAAAAGTCTTTTTGTAATTCAGCCATAAGTCAGCTGATTTAGGTGCTTTAATTCTTTTTTCCCTAATGATTTCCATATTATTCTGTATTTCCGAACAACATGTAGATGAAAAGAGAAGAGGTAATCTCTGATACCTACTTGAAAGCTCAAATTAAAAATAATATTGTGTCAGCGTTTTATTTATTGTTCTGTAGATTTGTACTTGCAATGTTCAGATGCCATGGCATTGAGCAAGATGTTTTTTTTCCAGAGAGAGCTCTCTCAGTGTGCTCTTCTGCTGAACTCTGATCAGGGGTTGCCATACGCTACATTTTCATGACATAGCACATTTTTAAATACCTTTGGTTACATTACAGAGACATCTGAGGATTGTTTCTGCCTAATGTCATAAGGGGCTTATTTTCCATATGGTTGTATGTGCTGATGTAAAACCACATTGCCACAGACCTGATGTATAGGGAATAAAGCAGCCAAACTTTGTTTTCAAAATTTGCACCTCTTAGATTTCACCAGCTGTTGCTCCTCCAATTTAGGCATTTCACCAGCATTGTATCATTTGTACTTTTGAACATATCACAATTCTCAGATTGCCCTTCCCTGCTTCTCCTTTCCTGTGATCATCGACACTCTCCATTCTGCTCCTACTTGGGCTCCGTGTAGCTTTTGATACTATCAGTCACTTTGATCTTGCAAACAATTATCCCTAGGAGTGCAGTTATTCCCATGCGGAGACTCATTTAATGCTTCCTGGGTACTTCGAGCATTAAGCTGGTGTTTCCAGCTCTCTTTTCTTACACTTCAAATTCTAAGGGTTAGCTCCTGAGTTCTGCTGGAGCTGCACTCAACACAGCTGAGGGGAGTGGGCAAAAGTAGTTTTCTACCACCTGTCGCTTCTCCTTCCCCCAACTCATTCTGGCACTGGTTTGACTCCCCAGCACAGATTAGAGCAGCCTTGGATCTGCTTTAAACTTTGCCTGGCTGCAAGAGCCCCCTTCCAGGGATGAAATGCAGCAGCATTCTAGCCATGTCCCCAATTTGTCCCCTACAATGGGACTGGGGTTAGAGTGTGGCTAGGCCAAGGCTCTACCACCTAAGGATTCTCAGATGCCAAGTGAATCCTGGTAGTAGTTGTTAAACCAGACTTAAGGCATCTTTGCACCACCAGAGTGGCAAAAAGCAGCCTTAACGGGGGCCGACGTCTGACCCTAAATCTTGAACTTTTTTAAAATGGTCTTCGCTCAAGTTCCAATTTAAAGTTTTCAATTGGCTCCTACAAGTTCCAGTGGGTTTGGAACAGAGCAAGAGCCTGTTGATCTACCAGTTCCCGGAGTTCAGTATTCAAGGGCTCTTAGAAATGAAAATAGACCAGAAGAAGGATTTTCATGGAATCTGCTGGAATTTCCACTCAGCTTTATACCTTCCCTGTGGCTCTCATTCTTTCTGTTACAGAGCTCCGCTGGGCTCTTTCCTTGACCATTTTCATTCCTCTGTTTCCTCAGAATGGCAGAACTCATTGGTGTTTTCATCTCTGGAGATCTCCTCTACACTGAGTTGACTGTACAACTCTCCATTACCTTGAACTCTGAGCCCTGTGTCTCCCCTCTAGCCACACTTTGCCAGTTCCCGGCTAAACCATAACTTCTTGCTGCTGAAAGTTTCAGAGAAAGAGGTTCTTCTGCTGAATAAAAGTTCCTTCACCCATTAGCCTTGGCTCTGGTTTTACTCTTCAAATCAGAATTTAACTCTGCTCCCACAACTAGAAAGCCATGATCTTGAGCTTCCTTCTTCTTCTCTTTTTCCCTTGCCCGTAAATCAGTACTGCCACAGCCTTCAGAGAATTGCCAGAACTCATTTGATTCTATTTCAGCTCAAACCTTTATTAAATCCAACCCGCTGTATTAATGCTATATTTAGTTTGCACTGTTAAAAATTTTAAAAAATAGGGTATGCAAAAATTAAGCTTCCAGTAGTAGGATTAATTCAGCTGCATTGAGTTTCACATATGCTTTCCAATAGACATTTGTCTGCTTAAAAACTAATACAGAATATAAGCTACACAGCAAACCAGAAAAACAAAAATACAGACTATACTACATCAGTGCTCTACAGCCAAGCCAATGCTGCTGAGGGGATCTTAACTTTTGCATTTCTTGACTTTTTGTGATTTTAACTAGGCAAATTTCACATTGTGTTAATGCAGATATTTTACATTTCATGGCCTAGATTTTTATTTTAATAAAAGGAGAGAATTTTTGAGTTATTTGACTTGTGGAGTCTATAAGTTCCATCGGCCTGAATTACTGGGTTGACAGCTATGGCACCACCCTCCCAGGACATCCACTAGTCATCGCTTCCCCAAAACAGGCCAGGCCAGGAATATCTCCTCCCCACCACTCACTGAACCTTTCTGCCCCTCAAATCTTTCTTCTGGGGTGAGGATTTTCCCCTACTGGTGCCTCCTGGCCCCTTCAAAAACAGGCTGTGCTTATTGCAAGGGGAGCCCTCTTCCTCTCAACCTGGTACACAATCTAATGACCTTTGGCATCAGTGCGTGCCTTAACATTGATGTCAGTGGGCCTTAAAGCAGGCGTGCGTTGCCTTCACTCACTCCTAAAACTGCCAGTGCTCACAGACAGAGACAGAGGAGGTTCCCCAAAGAGCCCCTCCATTCCCCATGTTTACTCCATCAATTTGTTTCTTTAAAGGCTTTTTTAAAATGTATGTCAAGTAGGAGATCAGGCTCCCTGCCTAGTAGGATTAGCACACAGAAGCAGTTCTACTGCTGTTTCCTTCAGCAGCTCACAATATCAGGGGAGCATGGCAGGACGATGATGCTAGTCATAGAATCATAGAATATCAGGGTTGGAAGGGACCTCAGGAGGTCATCTAGTCCAACCCCCTGCTCAAAGCAGGACCAGTCCCCAGCTAAATCATCCCAGCCAGGGCTTTGTCAAGCCTGACCTTAAAAGCCTCTAAGAAAGGAGATTCCACCACCTCCCTAGGTAACCCATTCCAATGCTTCACAACCCTCCTAGTGAAAAAGTTTTTTCTAACATCCAACCTAAACCTCCTCCACTGCAACTTGAGACCATTACTCCTTGTTCTGTCATCCAGTACCACTGAGAACAGTCTAGATCCATCCTCCTTGGAGCCCCCTTTCAGGTAGTTGAAAGCAGCTATCAAATCCCCCCTCATTCTTCTCTTCTGCAGACTAAACAATCCCAGTTCCCTCAGCCTCTCCTCATAAGTCATGTGCTCCAGCCCCCTAATCATTTTTGTTGCCCTCCTGAGCTGAGAGCTGACATCATGGTCCTACTGTGAGTCTATAAATACTCCCTAATAATAATATTAATAACTGTATCGTTACATATTACAATAATAAATAAATAAGAAGAATACTAGAAACAATTTGTGAATATAAATGCAGGGCTAATCAGGGAGGAGATTTAGGAGTTACAGTATAAAAATTCCCCCAAACCCTCAGCCTAATTAGCAAAGTAGATAGAGTGGCTGATAGATTGTATTGCTAGAAAAACATAAAGCAAAGGAGCTTATAATATATATTATCACTGTACAAAACAGTGATTAGACCCCCAACCTATGTACAGATCTAATCACCATTCCCTAGAAAGGATAATGGCTAGCCCTGTGTGCATAGTTTGACAAATTAAATGCAAGTCTGGTCCAAACAAGGAGATTTGTATTTTTCCAAGAGAAATTAACTCCTTGACAGTACAGCAGTGACACCCTCACATGCAGTAATGACTTTGCTAACAGGAGACAATGCAGCACTTGAACATGTCTAAGCACAAGTGCCGGCACACATTGAAAGATCACATGATAAATTGTTCAGTGTTATTTGAAGGCCACAAAATTAATGCAGGTCACCACCCTGCATGGAGTAACTTTGAACGCAATAAGTGAACCACTTTCCTGAAAGCTAACGTTGCAGAGCACTGAACTAAATACCAGGCTGTCAACATTAGCCCAGTGCGGATGGGCTGAGGAAGTTGGTCACTCTAAAACTCTTGCCCTTCTCAAGAGACATCCATATGTTTCTGTAAAGTTAAGATGAGACCAGCCTCTCGCATTGCCAGATTCTATTAGCTCAATCTCAATACTGTAGCGAGAACACAAACTTGACTGCATGTATCTGTACCACAGTGGTAACTGGTAGAAAAGAGCAGGGGATAGGGCACTCAGAGTTGAATGCTGGCTCTGCCACTGACCTGCTGTGTGCCCTTAGACAAATCACTTTACCTCTGCTTCCACTACCGCTGGAAGTTTACACTGAGAGCTCTTTGGTGCCGGTGCTGTCTCTCATCATTCCTAGCATAAGGGGGCCCTGATCTCAGTTAAGGCCTCTAGATGTTATTGTAACATTAATAAAATAATAATAAATATTGACTAATGTTGTTCATGTTGTGTACTATAGATCATTAACATGAACAGCACCAAAACTACATTTCTGACAACGTTTTAATCAGTGCCAATTGAGTGTGATTTCTGCTGCGGGGTCTTTGTCTCTCCCTAAATATAATCCGCCCTTTCCTGGTCTCACAGAATTTACAGTGTCCTTCCAGGTTTTTGATTGGAGATCTCCTCCAGCTAATCAGTTTTGGCCAGAAGATTGAACTTTCACAAAGTTCCCTGACCCATTTCCAGCTCAAGCTTCCGCAGCTAAGATCAGCCATCACAAGGTTATTGTACTGTTCCTCCTCCTGCTCCCTCTCCCCCCAGTCACCGGGGCTTTACACAAGTACAAAGAAGTAGAAGAGTAGGTTGAATGCTGTGGGTCTCTAATAGTGTCCACATTACATTTAGAGAGAAATAATTATAAGCGAGCAATTTTCCTTACAACCAAAAGGTAAGTGCAGCCATGGAGGCTAGATAGCTAATAGCAAGTCTCCAAAAACTCAGTGCCTGAGGCGCTTATATGCCTGAACAGAGAGAGAACTGGATAAAAGCACACTGAGGAGAGATGACAAATTCTCACAGGTCACATTTTTGGTACAAGTGAGTAAAGAAAATTCTAACCCAAATTTAAAGAAAAAATATTAGGGAGATTATAAAGGTGGATCATTCTCTGAAAGAGCTTGTACAGTGAATGTAAGTAGTATCTTGGTGTATGTCTAAGAGAGAATGCTCAAGAAAATTATTCAGTATGATGGTCCTGCTCTTGGAGACTGATTTAAGGCTGCCTGTGCTGTCACTATTGAATAGAATTTAACATGGCACCTATAATCATGTAAAAGAATAACAATAACTGGTGAAATCACACAGCTCTATTAGATGCAGTGCTAGAGTTTAGAGCATACTAACTCCAAGGCTTGTCTAGCCTAGAATATTGCACCACTGCATCTTGAACACATGTGATTGAACACGAGCAACTTGCAGCAGTGCAGTGTGTCCACACTAACCATCCAGTTTTTTGCTAACCACAGTTCACAGCACAGCTCCTTGAACCAGGAGGTTGAAGAAGATCCTGCAAGGTTTTGTAGGGTGAGGAAAAATCCTGGGTCAATATCTCAGCACCCAACAGCAACCACTGCCATTTCTGGAACATATCCCTAAATGGAGGCCATCTTGGAGGGTCAGAGCTTTCTCTTTCATCTGAGAGCCAAATCGGTGGTTGAAGAGCTGGAATTGCTGCAGCTACTGAAGCAATGATGCCTGGGCTGCAAAGAGCAAGATCATCTTATGAACTTGCAGCTGCGCCTGCTGGAGAGATGCTCAGGCAGCTCCTTCCCTAATGCAAACTGGCGCCTTTATTTTGCACACATTTTTATAGGGCTGAGCAAAATATGTTTGGGCCATAACCTCTGTGGGACAGGGTTGTGCTGGAGCCCTGGGAAAGGCAGCAGCAGCTGCAGAATTTCCCAAATGAGGGCTGAACAACTTATTTGGGACTGACCAAGGACTTCAGGACTGGTTCCCATGATCACACCTTCAGCCTAAGTGTCATTCTGTGTCTGCGTTTATCACCCTTATATTACAGCATCAGACCACTAGAATGAAAGCATTGTTCACCAGTGGCAAACAGCGAGTGTGAAAACTGGCTACGTGATTATTCAGCTTGGAGTTGAGAAATCCACAGTGGGGACTGAGGAGTCTGCAGCAGTGGTGGTTGCACTAGGGATTTGACGAACATTGCATAAATCACTGCATATGATCAAAGTGCACCGTGTGTGTGTCTAATCACGGAGTGGTTTGAACAACTTGGCTTCCCAAATTGTGCTGATGCCCATTCTGTGCAGATCTCATCAATCTATGGAATATATGAACTGCAAAGACTACCTCTCCCTTGTGATGCAAGCCTTAGTGGATTTTTGATGCCAAGTCCTAGACATTTACATAAACTGGCAGAATTTTCAGGATTGTGTCTTTTTCCAGCACAGTCAGAATGGCAGTCTTCACACACCATGGACAGCATTTGGGTGTCCATCCACCCTGTGATTTTCAGAGATCCCTTGGCGTATTAAACCACATACTGATTACACCAGCCTTGACAGGTGTTGCTTTAGCTTCCATCCCATCAAGTGCAGAATGGTAGCACAATATACATCCAAAAGGATCCAAAGCAAGCACAGTGATTTTGCTATTGAATACGTGATTTCTAAGTGCTGTATTCTAGTGTTTGGGAAAGAAAAGAGGTGCTCCACAAGTGAGGGACCACAGAGGCAGAAATGGATGAAGAATTTCTCAAGCCAGAGTGAGAATCACTTGGTCAGGGCATTTCAACAGCAGCCTGTAATTGCCGGGCTAGTATTATAATAGCCATTGGGCCAGATTCTCAACTGGTGTAAATTGATGTAGCTTCACTGATTTCAAGAGAGCTGTGCCATTTACACTAGCTGAGGATCTGGCCCACTATTTGTTACCTTTTGCCAATGGAGACACTGGGGACTCTGGTGATGATGACATTCTTTGTCACTGATATTTGTATAGTTGTTCTGTTAAAGATTTGCTGGTGCTGGTTATTCTGCTTTGACGCTGTACAGACCCATTTTAATCACTTGTAACTTTTAGCTGTTCACTTTGTCTTACCAATGAGATGATCTCTGTTGGTGAGTATTTTCTTTTCAACTTACATACCCATCCCACAATCAGTTTGACATCCGCAGAGCGGAAGGTTATTTTTCTTTCTACATGTAAGCGAAGAGGCAAATTAAATGATTTCTGTTGCTAGTCATTTTGTTTTCAATGTCCAAGCATTTTAACATCTGCAGGTGGGCGGACGTTTGTTTTTTGCCAGTGTTTTGGCAAGGAGGGAAACAATATTTTCTCTGGTTATGGAAGAGGCAATAAAATTGCCTCTGTTAATACATTTCACATGTACACAAAGGAAAGGCCACTGGTAATTGTATACATACGTATTCCTTGCTCATGTGTCTTAGGGCATATCATAACTATATATATATAAAAAAGGGGACAAAAGCGATTATTTTTCTAACAGGTCATATGTAGCTGTGCTGCAATAACTATAGGAGACACCACCGGTTCCTCAACCAGCTGCAAACTATATTATATTTAAATCCAATGAAAGTTAATCTATGACTGAATGGATTTACGGTTTTTCTCTCCTGGTTGTTGCCCAATGTGGGTTAGAGCCATGCTTCTGGATGGATCACTGGCAGCAGGATGGAATTTGGGACCTCTGGTTTTAAAAGCTTAAGCCTGAACTAAAAGACCCAGCTCTGTGTAGCAGGTATGTTAAACTCTAAACATGATCCAGCCACCACTAGAGAGGGACAGTGTGCCATACTGGTGATGATTATGGGTGACACATGCAGAGGGTAGGTCCATGGAAGAAGGGGAAAACTGAAGGAGCTCCATTATGTTACGTGGCAGTCCTGCTGCTTTGCACTGGTGAAGACACGGTGAGGGGAGGCCTAACAATGAGCTGAACAAGAGAGAAAATGGAGGATGAAAGATTCAGGGTGTTACTGGAATGGAACAGAAAAGACCAGGAGGAGGATCATAGGAGGTTGAAGGAGTATTTAGAGCCTGATCTAGGGCATGTTCCTGTACCCTTTGAAGCTCCCATTGACTTCAAAGGTGCAAGATTGGCCCCACAGTTTGGAGGCAGGAAAGTGAAGAACCACTCACTCAGGTCCCAAATCAGCAAAACACTGAAGCTCTGCTTAATGTTAAGCATGAGCTTAAGTCCATCCCTTTTTGGCAAAGCCCAAAGCCTACGCTTAAGTCTCACTGACTTCAGTTAATGAATGGAGAATGACAAAATGCACATGAAAATGAAAAACAAAATTGGAGGCCACAGTTTGACAACGACACCTTGTTCAAGCTGTGAAAAAATAGATCAAAGCATATTGGATAGAAAAGAGATGGGGAAGCTATTAGCTGAGAAATATAAATGCTGGATGGAGGAGAGAATAAGGATGAGATAGTTGTCAAGAGTGTAAATTAGAGTGGGTGACTGCAAGCTGGAAAAACAGAGATCACAGGGCAAAAAGAAGGGCTCTTTTCTCTGCTTGATGCAGAAGTGCATTACTCCCATTACTGTTAATTAGAGAAGCCAACAGGCTCCATAGTGAACTGAGGAGTAAGAGTCCAATTTCTGAAATGAAAAAATCCAGTGATGTTAATAAACTATGGGGAACAACTGGAATCAAGCAGTGATAACAGTAGTAGGCTCTTTGGGAGGGCTTGTTCTTACACTCATTGAAGTCAATAGCAAAACTCCCATTGACTTCAATAGTGTAAGATTAGAGCCATAGACATCTAATAAGGTAAAGTGAGAAGAAGAAGAAAAAAGTGGTTATTACCTACCCGTAATTATTAATCTTTTAAACTGGTCTATGCTGTGTCTTTGAGACCTGTTTGCTACTCTCAAAACTATAAGGAGCCATGTTGTGGTCCATTTTATGGAATAGGATCAGCACCATCCTGCACACAGGTGTCAGTTCAACCTTATTCAGCAAAGCACTTAAGCACATGTTTAAATCCTGTTGAATAGTTGCAGATTAGACTATAGGCATATTCCCAAATAGAATTTCCTCCAATAAGATTTAAATATGTGTTTAAAGGTGTTCATTTTTACTGTGTATTTTGTTGTTCATTCATTCATTTTTTTAAATTCTTAAACTCACAAACCAGTACTGGACCATCAGAATGATTAGCATTATAGTTATGGTATAGGGCATGGTGAAAAAATGTCACACTGCTTTTTCCCAGTGTCCAAATACAAGAAGAGGTTGCTTAGCTAAAAGCAGCTAAATGAAGAACAAATATGAAGAAATTTTTGTTTCATACAATGTATGGAATTCCCAGCCCCAAGAGACCATTGAGTGAAACAGTGAATGTTATGACTGGATTCTAAAAAGATATAGATAAATTATGTGGCCCTTACTAGCATTTGCATTTAAGATAATTAAGTATAATAAGTATTATTAAGCATATGTCATGCTTCCTGGCATAAACTGATCACCCTGTAAGGAGTCAGGAAGGATTTTTTCTTATAAAGTTAGCATTGCACAGTTGCCCAAGTGCACTATTTTTTTGTTGTGTATTTTGGTTTTTGCCATTTGCAACCAGGCTCTGGCAGCTACTGGCAGCAGAATGCTAGCTTTGATGGACCAATGAGGTACTCTAGACTAGCTTTAAATTATAATGCTCCACAATGCACAACCCAAGTATGAAACTGAATTTCAATATTTATCGAATATTCCAAACATACAAAATTGCCATGAAGGAAATTCTACTTGGAAATATGCCTGTACCCTAATCTGCAATCCCACCTTCTGGTCTCCCTTTCAGAACCATCTGTTTCATTGATGGACAGGCTGATTTTAGAAGCCAGATGTGTTTTTTTCCAAAGAAAAAACTGTTGATTTAATAGGGGGCAGAAATCCTGACAAAAAACAAAAAATGTGTTGTTCAAGGCAATGTTTGAATGGGGAAAAAATGAAGAATATTTTTTTCTAAAAAACATCAGTTTTGCACTTGAACGGCTCTCTGGTATTTAGAAACTCACAAGCCTCTCCTAATGCATTTAGCAGACAGAATTTCTCATTTTAAATAAATAAATAAATAAATAAAAACAGATGTCATTTTTTTTACTATAGAGAGATACCTAGCACTGTATTCACTCATTGCTGCTGCAGAGGTTACGGGCCTGATCCTCTGTGCAGTCATTTATATATGTAGTGATTTACATCTGTGCAAAGAGGGTGTCAGTGTTGTGCACCCCTTTTACGCTGAATGCCCTGCAGGGTGCAGGGCATCAGTGCCTCGGGTCCAATACATCTGCGTGGCTAACTACTAGAGGGAGACCAATATCTGCTTGCACAGGAGTTATGGTGCAAAGGAAGAGTCAAGCCCCTGGCAATCATCTCTGTTCCTGTGTGGCCGATGTTTGGCATGCACTTATAGAAGACAGAAGCATGTTCTCAACAGAAGGGAGTGTGGAAAATGAGAGGAAAGCTACACCAGGTGTAAAAAATCATTGACTTGAAGTGCAGTTCAGTATGTGAGCAAAAGTGCATCGTTCTTGAGAGTGCTGCAGTTGAGAGCCTCAGCTAAAGTTTTCAGTTAGCAATAATCATGCCACAGGGTAAGTCTATACTACGGGACTATTCCGAATTTACATAAACCGGTTTAGTAAAACAGATTGTATAAAATCGAGTGCGCGCGGCCACACTAAGCACATTAATTCGGTGGTGTGCATCCGCGGTCCGAGGCTAGCATCGATTTCTGGAGCGTTGCACTGTGGGTAGCTATTCCGCAGCTATCCCATAGTTCCCGGAGTCTCCCCCACCCCTTGGAATTCCGGGTTGAGATCCCAGTGCCTGATGGGGCAAAAAACATTGCCACGGGTGGTTCTGGGTAAATGTCGTCAGTCACTCCTTCCTCCGGGAAAGCAACAGCAGACAATCATTTCGCGCCCTTTTTCCCTGGATTTCCCTGGCAGATGCCATAGCATGGCAACCATGCAGCCTGTTTTGCCGTTTGTCACTGTCACCGTATGTGTACTAGATGCCGCTGACAGAGGTGATTCAGCAGCACTACACAGCAGCATTCACTTGCTTTTGCATGATAGCAGAGATGATTATCAGCCATTTTGTACCATCTACCTTGCCATTGTAAATTGGCAATGAGATGACGGTTACCAGTCCTTCTGTACTGTACCCTCTGCTGCTGTCATAGGTGCCCCTGGCTGAGATCAGCCGGGGGCACAAAAGCCAAAATTGGGAATGACTCCCTGAGTCAATCTCTCCTTTATGGTATCAAAAAATAGAATCAGTCCTGCCTAGAATATGGAGCAAGTGTACTAGAGATCCAGTGTATTAGAGAACCAGAGAGCACAGCCGCTCTGCATCAGATCCCCCAGGAATGATGAACTGCATGCTATTCACAGGGGGTGCCTCTGCAACAACTCCACCTGTTGATTCCCTCCTCCCCCAGCCTTCCTGGGCTACCATTGCAGTGTCCCCCCACTTGTGTGATGAAGTAATAAAGAAATAAGAAACAGTGACTTGTTAGTGAGATAAAATAAGGGGAAGAAGGCAGCCTCCAGCTGCTGTGATAGTCCAGACAGGACATTAAGCAGTGTGGGGGACAGGAGCCCAGCATCCTGCTATGATAGTCCAGGCAGTACAGAATCTTTTCTTTACACATGAAGGGTGGGGGCTGATGGAGCTCAGCCCCCTGTTGCTATGATGAAGATGGTTACCAGACCATCTACTTATGGGCTGATGATGAGGACAGATACCAGTCCTTCTGTACTATACAATCTGCCACAAGGCTGATGATGAGGATGGGAGCGCAGTCCTACTGCACTGCACCCTCTGCCACAAGGCTGATGATGACAATGGATATCAGCCATATTGCACCATCAGCCACCAAGGAGGGGGGGAGAGAATACAGCAGCTCACTACTGCAGAATCGCGTCTATCAGCAGCATTCAGTAGACATAGGGTGACATTTAAAAGAGTCAAGAGAGGATTTTTTTCCCTTTTACTTCTGGGAGTGGGGGGTGGGGTAAATTGATGAGCTATGCCCTGAACCACTGCGGACAATATGTTTGACACTACAGGCATTTGGAGCTCAGCCAAGAATGCAAATGCTTTTCGGGGACTGCAGGAACTGTGGGACAGCTTGAGTCCATCCCCACTCCCTCCCTCCATGAGCTTCCATTTGATTCTTTGGCTTTCCGTTATGCTTATCACGCAGCAGTGCGCTGAGTCCCTGCTATGGCGTCTGTCTGGAGATTTTTTAAAAATACTTTGGCATTTCGTCTTCTGTATCGGAGCTCGGATAGAACAGTTTTGCCTGCCCTTACAGCGATCACATCCGTATGGTCCATGCTGGAGTTCTTTTTGGATTTTGATTTCGGACTGCATCGCCGCCCGTGCTGATCGGAGCTCCACGCTGGGCAAACAGGAAATATTCAAAAGTTCGCGGGGCTTTTCCTGTCTACCTGGCTACTGCATCCGAGTTCAGATTGCTGTCCAGAGCGGTCAGTGGTGCACTGTGGGATACCACCCGGAGGCCAATACTGTCGATTTGCGGCCACACTAACCCTAATCCAATATGGCAATTCCGATATTAGCGCTACTCCTCTCGTTAGGGAGGAGTACAGAAATCGATTTAAAGAGCCCTTTATATCGATATAAAGGGCCTCTTAGTGTGGATGGGTGTGGCGTTAAATCGGTTTAGTGCTCCTAAAACCGGTTTAAACGCGTAGTGTAGACCAGGCCACAGTTTAACCTCACAAATTATGATACACATGGCCCATGAATCCAACAATTTGATTACCTCTGTCTTAAATTATTAGCTTTACCTTCACTTTTCTGATCAGTTATTTGGCTCATTTGATTGTGGTTGGGTTGTGCTAATATATTTATTTTAGCTGACATTGTATGTAGCTGAATTGTCTGCCTCCAACAAGTCAAAAATGAAAGAAATGGAATAACAAAAGGAAATTGTTAATAATCCACATATATATTGTAAGAAATAGAAACATAATAATAAATGCTCAAAACAATTCTATTAGAGTTTAATCTTGCATACATTGGTATACTTGTACATTCACTGAAAAAGATAATTTGGGTAGAAGCAAAAGCAGCCCCTCACATCTTACTAAAATATTTCCCTTTCTGTCTGCCTTAATTTCTGTTCTTTTAAATGGTCAGTGACACCAGCGATGGCCCTTGTGCGCTCCATAACCAAGTACTATGCATTGGTATGGACTAGAAAAAGCCATACTCATCTTGTTGATGTCCAACTGAACACTACAATGTGGTGCATCACTGGAACCCTTGATTCGACCCCAACACCTTGGCTGCTGGTGCTGACGCACATTACTTTCCCCATCCATTTGCTGCAATACCACAACTCTTTGGGAATTCCAGAGGATCGTGGAAAATGAACGTCTCCCCATCCACCAGGACCTTAACAATGTCCCTCGTCACTGCCTGAAGTCGCATAAGCCCATTTGGACACATGCATTTATGCAACTTCAACCCTGATGAAGCTTGGAAGGCCGAATGAAGTTCACAAGAAGTCACAAATAACGACCTTGTGAAAGACCCGACGCAGAAGGACCCCGGCTTTGATCTGCCACGAAGATCACGGGCAACCCTAAATGGCATCCACACACATTATGGCAGATGTGGATACTTGCTGCATAGTGGAAAAGTAAAGACTCTCCAGTGTGCAACTGTGGTCACCCAAAATATACCATGGAACATATAACAACTCAATGCCCCCGCTCTGATGGGTTTGCCCTGCTGGAGGAAGGACTTCCCCTCAGTAATTGACAGAAGATGCTCCTCCCAGTGGTTCCAATTAAGCCAAGTCAAATCAAGATTAAGACAAAAAGTCAGGGTATCAAATCCTAAGTATGTTCACCTTATTTCATGGCCTGAACAGCTGCTTGGTTTCTGCCATTGTTTATGTTTTCCTGACTGCAGTTTTTTCATTAACTTAGTGGCTGGCCATCTATCATCATCAAGGACAACATAAGGCCTGATACCAAATCTGGGAAGACTAGGTGGGAGATATTTTCTCCTAATGGTGAGATTAGTGATGGGTGTTCATAGAAAGATTGAAAGGGTCTATTTGGAAAGTAGTTAAATCAGTACCTAAGGATTGCAAAGGTTTATAAAGGACCTTGAGATCCCTAGATGGAAGGCACTATGGAAGTATAGAGTATTATGATTAAGTATTCAAACTTTGGATACATACTTGAACCTGAAAAATTGGACTAGCAATCATATGCAAACTGGCTTTGTTGTAAGATTTCTGTTATTTCCTGTTAATAACCAAGTTGGAAAATAAGCAGGAACACCATTCTGGCATATTTCACTATTTGGCATCCAGAATAATCAGGAAATGGAGAATCACAAAAAATTGGATGGAAAAAGAAAATCATAAAAAAAAATTAACCACACTTTTACAAACATCAAAATATCATTGAATTTGAGATAGAAGGTTCAGTTTGGTTCATTCTTTGTCTGAACAAGTTCAGCCCTTCCTTGCTGGGATTTCAAAGAGAAAATTAAATGTTGTTTTCGCCTTAAGAGAGAATGACTCCCAGTTTGACTTTCCAAACTTCCTTTCAGAGAGCCTATTATGGTTTATATAATTACATTTGTTCTTGCTTTGTAATATGTGCTGAATATAAACCATCTTGGGGCATGCAGCTAAATACATCAGCTATATAACATTACACATTTTATTCAATGCCAGTTAATATACTAAACTTGTCTCCTATTAAAAAAAATGGAATTTCCAACCCATCCCCAAAATCCCCTTAATCAAATACCTGTGTAAACTGGTGAGCCTTGCTGGGGCTCTACTAGATCAGCAAGATGGGATAGTTGTTGGGTCAAGGCTTTTGCACCACCAGCAGCCTTGAACTGAACATTACCTCAAGAGCCCCAAACTAAGCTCATTTTCTGCAGTATCAGATGAGAGGTGAAGTCAATTTAGCTCTGCGGCCTGTTTATGCTTATGTTGGGTGCAGCAAAGATAAGAGGTTATCAAGGAGCCTATTATGGCTCCTTGATTCTCTGCCTGGCCCCAGGACCAGGTTAGAGCAGTCTTGTCCGATGATTATGCTCCCCTACTTAGCATGCACAAGCTAGAGATAGCAGGAGCACGTTTCACTGTGGCCATTTCCCCCCCACCCCCCAACACAACAGCAGTACCTGGGACTGTGAGGGAAGTTTTAGTAGTTGCTGTGCTGACTCTACACCTACTCAGGCTCACCTACACTAGGAGAATACCCAGAAGGGTTCTTGCAGTAGCTTGCCACTGACTTTGCATTGTCTGAGCAGCACAAAGGAAGCCGAGTAGGTCTGAGAATCTGTTCCATGGTCTATAAGGCAGCCAGAACTCAAACCATATTGGGATTTACTGGTAAAAGAACAACTTGAATGGCACATGAAAAAATGAAAAGCAAGCACAGATGTCATGCATTCCTTCTAACAAGCTCCACGAAGTGGGTAGAGCATCACAGCCTGGTTAAAGAGTCTGAATAGTGTTCCAAGCACCTTGCTGTATCATGAGATTAAAAGGCATGGCTAACCATGCTACGATCGGAAAGGAAAAGTTACAGTCTCTGAGCCACGAAAAATAAAATAGAATAAAATAAAACAAAATAAGCCAACCACCCTACATTTGGCCACCTCAGCAACTTGATCTTCTAAATGTAGCTAACTGCTTACTTTCCTAGCAACAGATGGGCGGAATCACTCTATGATGGGTCAGATAACAACTCCTCTGTCTCTTTGTGAAATTTTCCTTGGCCATTGAGCATCAGCTCCATCTTTCTTAGTTGGATTGAATCTCAGCCAAGTAGCTCTCACTAAGGCCTGTTTCAGCTAAAATTGGCAAAACTGAGGGAAAGCCCACTTGGCTCAAATGAAAAAGAGACCCAGAGCTGTGATATCAGCATGATGGCACTGGCATTCAGACTGCCTCACTCCATCCCTCTGTGGTCTCACAAAGTTACTGAAAAGGTGACAAAATTATCTGTTGGACTTATATGGCCCCCTTCACTATAGTATCTGAGCATAATTTTGAAGCAGTTGAAATGAGAGAGACTTTGAGTAGCAAACTCTCAACACTAACCTTTGGGTTCTCTCAGAGAAAGGAGAACAAAGTGTTCATGTGCCTCCAACCTGCTAGAGTCTGCAGCCATGTCAACAAACCCTTCCTGGTCCGTGGTGTCAAAGGCAGCTGATAGATTAGAGCTTCTGTCTTAATCTTTTTCATGTCTGAGAGCCACCCAAGGAATATTGCTTTCTGGTCCTTATAGGTGCCCTACATGTTTCAAGAAAGTAGTGTGTTACTGGAATACCAGCATACAAAATCGTTAAAGACTCGTTTCTTGCTAAGCTGCCTCAGCTTCAGTCTGCCGGCTGAGTGGGCCCAGCCTGGGTTATATTTCAGTCACTTTTCCAGAATCCACTACTGCTGAGACCTGGATTATCCCTCTCTAAAAATTCAGTCCTCCTGTGTCTGAAGGTGAAATTCGGTTTAGCAGCAGGAAGGTGTTAACATGACCACATTATGGAGATTAACATTATAGCAAATCATCAAAAGAACCAGAAATATCCAATGCACTCAAGAGCTCGATTTCTGGTGAAAGTCTCAAGAAAGTAATAAGAGAACAGTACTATATAGTAGGTCAGTTATTAATTTTTCTTGGAATCCCAACAGAAACAAGAGCTGGCAAGAGTCAATATGTCTGCACTGTAATTTTTTACTTTTTATTTCATAACATGATCCACATACCAATTAACTTTCTTTGCTCAGCTAAGTATTGTTTCACCTGCTTTTAACTAGCTGCAGTCATGTTAGTATATGGATAGAAAGAGTATTTAGTTTCATTGTACTTACCATATGTACCTCTGTATTCTGTGATGAAGTGTCACCTTGTGATACCCAACAGCAATAGTTAGAGCACTCTATGGGCCAGGTTGTACCCAGCTGTTGCATGGGTGTACAAGAGAAAATGGGGGAGGGTGAAAGCATTACCTCTTCCCTGTTGTGCCCCTGAGCAGGACCACGCCTGCAATCCTTGAGCTTCTCTGGGAAGTCAGAATAATCCTGGTTATTACTTCTAGCCACCTCAAAAAGAGTAAGAAAGTTGTGGTAGAGGCAGCCATGGCCACCCCTCTCCCAGTATTGGCCAGCTATGTTGGCTGAGCTTGGAAGGGAGCACACAGTACATCTTCTGAAAAGGTGGCTATGCTCCCTGGAAATTCTTGGAGCCACACATACAATGCCTCGGAGCTCCTGGTAGGGCAGTGCACCTCTCCACCACTCTCAATGCATTGCTGTGCCTCCAAGGCACAATTGAGACCTGAGCCAGTAAGAGATTCCACATTAGAGAGGGGACTAGCAAAGGCAACTGTAAAGTTTAGTAAACGTTCCAGAGGCAGGAGAAGACACACTTTTTGTTAATATACTACTTAATTCAGTTGGAGTCTGCTCCTGCTTCTAGCAATGTCTAGTTCACACTGGGCATGCTCATAGGTTACCATATCTATTAGCATAGTTATGCTAGGTCACATGCTGAGCCTATGACCAACTGTAGAGATGTGGGATATGTATGGCTGCATTTGTGAGGCCCTGGCTAAAGTAATTATGGGATTCTGACAGCATTTTGTTGGTATGCGCAAGCCTTTCAAAGAAATGGTGGACACACCACTACTTCAGTAATTTAAAACTAGACTGGTCAAATAATTGAGAATATACAACAGGGAAAAGTCCTGAATTGCCAAGAGAATGGATATCACCTAGAAGTTAGCAATGGGAAAGGCCTTTTATAATGCTATTCTTTTATTCATATGTTTGAGGCAGTGTATAGAGCAAAACATTCATGTTTTTAGGCCACATATGGCAAAATTCATACTGGCTGCATTTGTTTCAAGGGGTGTTCCTTGTGATACTCAATATTGACCAAGTAGTAACTGAGGAGGCACAATGAAAATAACTTTCTAGTATCTATCTATCTATCTATCTATCTATCTATCTTATTTCTAAGGCCAATGCCAGTTCATTCAATGCTGCCAAACTGCAGTCACAGCAGGTCTCTTAGTCATTATGGCCCCATTTCATCAGGGACAGGTTGAACAGATAGTGAGATGTTTACCAACCATTCTCCTGTGATATTGGTAACAGGTACAATCTGACTAGGATCTCTGTGGAGATCATTCAGTCCCCCTGGGGGAAAATACATGCATCAGTTTTGGATATGTTCCCTAGTGTCACTCATTCTATGGAACTAACACTCCGTCTGATAGGGCAGTGCTACTTGAGGTAGGTGGTGGGGGGAAAAGGTCATAACTTGTAAATAGGAATCCAAATGAATGGCTTTGTTAGAACCAGTCCTGACTCAGGCACATATCTAAATGTCATTAGTCTGTGCAATCATTCTGTGTGAGGATTTCCTCACTTGAAATCAATGGTTTCACTCTGGCACTTCTATTATGATGAGAAAGAAAGAAAGAAAGAAAGAAAGAAAGAAAGAAAGAAAGAAGGACACACTCAGCACTATCCTTGTTGCAGTAGACAGAGGAATAAAATAAACTAAAGTGTGCTTGGAACCACTGTGATCTGCTCTAAAACTGACAGTATGTGAACTCCAGTACAGATGGTAGTCATGCATGCTCATAATCATGTTAAAACTGAAAAACCATGAGCCTAAGCTCAGACTCAAATAGCAGTTCTCTGAAATGACTCAGACAACACACAGAAGGGCTTTTTCTGAGTAGTTTCTAGCTTTGCTACATCATATCCTCATATACTGCATTGGTGGATCAAGAGGAAAAATATGATTAAGGTATTTCAAGACCGACATGAATATTTTTCCAGTGGAAGGAGTTTTGATAATGTAGACTTGTGGACTGAATTTGGAATTTGCTTTGCTGCTGTAATTGTGCTTCTAATGCCTGCAGAAGAATCAAGGCTTAAGAAGCCAAGTAAAAAAAATTATTTCAAGTGAATGCTCATCTCTGGAACAGTAAATCTATTAGGCTACTGAATATCTGTTTTGAATTATATCAAATCACCTGAAGACCATACGGCAAATGGAAATTTTTATCTTAACATTCGCTGCCTTTTACAATAACAAGAAAGAATTTTCTTTAGTTAAGCCTATATAATGTTTATACTAATATGCCTTGAACTTTTTGTAACTGGTAACTGAATGTCAATTTTGATCTAAGTGGATCAATTACACATATTTTATCTGTCAAATAGTTAGTTAGAAAATATGGCCACATTTTACAAAAGTGGGATTTTAAAATTAGGCAGCTAAACCAACATTCATCCACCTATTTCTTAGAGGTGCTGAGTGAAGTGACTCTTGTTGCAGTCAGTGGGGGTTCAGCACCTCTGAATAGGAGGGTAAGATATGGATTTAACAGTGCAAACTATTTCAAAATAGGCCCCCTTGTCTGAAAATTTCAACCTATCAATCAAAGCACTAGCTTTCAGAGAGCACTCTACTGCATTCCCATTAGCTATATGGATGTTGGGGAAGGGGAGGCAGTTGATGAGTTTTCTTGCATGGGGCAACCCCTAACCCTCGACAGAAGATTCAGATAAAATGCTTAAGGTAAACCTTGCAGAGTTTCCTAATGCTTATAAGGGAATTTTTGCATGAGTGCATGATTTGGCCCTACTTTAAGAATGACGCTTACCTAAAACTCTTGCATGGTACAGAAGCCTTTGCCATCACATCACAGGATTTAGGTATGTGTGTATGCCAGTGTCTGATCCTATGTCCAGTCAGTCTCAGGGATGTATATCTAGATCCAGAAGTCTTGCAACTTCTTCACTAAACCTGAGCTCCTATCTATCCTAAAAAGTCCACAGTAGTAGAAACTAGTTTAAAGTTCACTTAATGTGGCTCAGGTTTCCTGGTCTTTCCTAATACATATTCCTCACTACTGAAAAGGGGCCTTTTGTTTCCCTTCTTGCTGCAGGGATTTTAATGTTTATTAGAATAATATCCTTGAGATGGGCCTTTTGTTAATAGGTTTGGGCAGTCCTCACTCAAGACCACTTGTAAACAAAATAACTACCCTGGGCAAATATGTAAGGCAGACACTGCACCGAAATCTTCCCTCATTTACACATTGAAAACTATGATAATTGCACCTGTGTAACTGAGCACAGAATTTGGCTCATTGATTTTCAGATAAAATTGACTCAGGGGGTTAATATGGCCTCATACCTCATATTTTCAGTCACTCACAGGTTGTTTCTCTGATGCTTCTGTCTTTTGCCTTCCACAAGAGAGGACCTGTGTAATATAATAGCTCTGCTCCAAAGCACTTATCTCTTTAGAACTACTAGTTGGTTTATTATTCATGTTCAGCTTTGTCCCTGTGAGAAAAGAGGAGCTTTTCTAGATCTAAGGGGTTATATGATCCATCCTGTCTAATGAGACATGAAACTTCATCATAGCTGTATGATAGTCCATTATCTGGGATGTAACATAACAATGTGTTGGACCTACATCTCAAAATTCAAATATATTTTTTAAATGACATGACCTGAGAAAGTTACTTTACTTTAACAAAAAATACACGACAACCTGATTTCTCTACTGATGTTCTGATACGTTTTAAAATTGTTTTTGCAAGGTTACAATAAAGGTATTAGTTTAACACTTGACTGGGATGATTCTCTTTTCTGTTTTTAGGACATATTTGTTCAGGAATGTATCCCAGGTGCTGCATGTACTCTTCTGGCCTGATCCTGAATTCCTTATACACAAAAAGCTCCTATTGGCTTCAGTGTTAAAGAATGCAGGACTGTTTATATTTAGTGTAATTACATATACATTGTGCCTTAGTCTCCACTTACATTGGTTTGATCTCTGTGTAATGCCACTGACTGCAGCGGAGTTATTTCTGATGTTCACCAGGTTAAGTGAGTAGAGAATCAGGCCCATTATTTCTTATGCTCACCCAGGGTAAGTGAAAAACAACCTCCTCTGCAAGTTCCCAGGACGCACTTGACTAGGGTTCTGGGTATTGCATTGCCAACTCTAAGCACTGTAATTTTATTTCTTTGCTAAAGACCATTAGGTTTTGCATGCACTGTTAAAGATCAATTAACATTAAAAGATTCTTTATTAATAGAGAAATGGAGAGTTAACACAGACCAAAAATCCTTATTATTGCCAGTGCTTTTAATTTCTGAAGAAGCAAAACAAACTGAATTAAATCTGACATTTCATGTAATTTTTCACGCATGTAGATCTTGGTATGGAACAAAAGCATGCACTTTGTGTGAACTCCATACCCTCATTTTTTACTTTTTTATTAGTTTTTCTTTTGAATTCACAACATGTTTCTGTTTCTTTTATGGAACAATATGGGTGCTTTCCAGTGGCCAAAAATAATATCTCTAAATTCCAATGGCTTTTAACCAAAGAGTATGTAGCCCAGTGGATAATGCCTCTGCCTTATATGCCACAGATATTGAGTTCAAATTTATAGGTGTTGTATTTTTATTTTTAAAATTTCATGGGCCAGATTCTCAGCTGGCATAAATTGACTCATGGAGTTATGCTAAGTTATACTAGTTTAGGATCTGGCCCAATACCATTTTTTTTTCAGTATCAAATGCAGCATTCAGTATTCATACACTAACAATTTGTTTGATGTCTGTAACCAAATGTTTTCATTGTCAGTACAAACCTACCCTGTGAATTCATGAAAATGACTAGGCTGTATGAAAGCGGGAACATGGGCATGAAATGATACTAAAATTAGAACTTCCCCAAGCAGACCCCTCCTGACATCTATAGAAAAGTTGCCTGAGTAGGAACTGAGAAATCCTAACTGTACTGAAGTCAACGGGAGTTTCACTATTAATAGCAATGGAGCTAGGATTTCACCCATCATCTTTTGTCTAAATACCTTTGAGGCTCTGGGCCAAAAGGACTGAAAAAGGATGAGGACAGAGAACAGAGCCATGGTTCTGCCCCTGTGAATTGCCAAGAGAGCTAATCAGGGGCAAAAGAGGGAAGATGATTCATGAGTAGTGCAGTGAGTGTGCATGAGTGCCCTACCAGAGAGTCCCAAGGAGGACTTCTGTTTGAGTCATAAGGGTACTCTAAATTGTAGTCACTCCTTACTCAGGCGAAGGTTTATTTGGAATCTGTTTGAGTAAGGAGCAAAGGATTTGGTCTACACTGAACAGGAATAATGCAGGTAGCAGCACTGTTCTGTCAACATGCTGCAGTGCTCTAGAGGAAGGTCTGTATTTAGGAATAAGAGGATAGTTGACTTTCCATGTCCTTTCAGTTGGCACATAAAGCAGAATCTAGCCCTTAGTGAAGGGATGGGGGTTAATATTTCTTATCAATATAATTATAACCTGATTACCTTTAGAATTAGCCAAGTTTATACTATTTCAACAAATACGATTTAGGAGATAACTGTACAATCATATAAGAAAAGAAAGCTTCTGAGCTGCCATGAAAAGTTAATTATTCTGGTTACAACTATAATCAAAGAACTGCAAGTAATTAAAATGATGATCATTTTTACCATGGCTGTAAAAATTAATTTTCTGTGTTCTGTGATTCAAGCAGGCTTATGGGAAGTATTAGGAGATTGTGATGTGTAATATCAGAATGCTTCCATCACTGTCTGTAGTTTTAGAAAAGATTTTAATGGACATCTCCTTATCCTTCTGATTTTTGGCTCATTTCTGAGAGTGTTGGTTCCAGTGATAAAATACAGATTTGGCTTCCAGTACTCAGATTGTCTGCAAAAAAGGCTAAAAATGCACATATTTTTTCTGGCACTTTTGAAAAGATCTTGATAATGATTTTAGAAATAAAAGTTGACTGGTGCTACAATGAATAGTGTGATTTTCAACTGTTTTTTTATTAGCGTAGCTCACATTTATTCAATTTTTATGATCAGATTAAATTTTGTTATATTTGGATGAAATTTAGTGAGCCTATAGTCAGAAACCCACAAAAAAACTAGTTACTTTTAAGTAGAATGCCAAATTCTTCCCAAATATATATCCTGTGCAAACACATTAACTTCCTGGTTGTAACTGAGGCAGAGTTTGGCCCAGTATGCTGAGGAAATTAATGTAATTTTTTGCCAAAAAAAAACCCCAACAACAAACACAACTGAGCTTTAAGTGGATGTAGTCACATGAGGTCACAGAGCCAACCAAATATGTTGATAAGGACTTCCTAATTGAGCAGCAACACATCTGTCATAGTTCAGGGCAACTGCACCTGTATTTCCCCCTTGTGATCCAGCAAGGGCACCAACTTTTAGGCTCCTAGCTCCTCAGCTTGAGCAGAGACCCACATCTTTCTCCCTCCTAGCCACTGTTTGTTCAGGCTGCACAGCTCCCTGCCTACAATATGAGTTCCCCAGTAAGTCAGATTGCCTCATCAGGCCTGTTTTGCTTTCTTCTCAGGTACTATGAACAGTATAATTGCCCAGAGTTATAGGTTACTGCACAGCCCTTTCTACACAAGCACATTTATTCTTAAGGTGAAACCATCATAGAGAAACATTAAAAATAATAAAAGAACCTACATACGCTAAAAGCTTACCAGAGATCACTTCCAATCCCAACAACAGCTCTGGCAGATGATCAGTCCTTCAAACCCCACCAAGGGGATTTTTTTGTGGTTACAAGTCTATAGCAGCTGTTAGCTCAGAACAAGCACACCCAGGAATCTGTGAGTCAGTCCTTTGTACAATTTGGGTCTTTGATCTTAAGACCCTGGGAAAAACATCAACAGGCAATCACCCTTCTGAGGGCATAGTTTCAAAGAGATGGGTTTTTGCATAACCACAGATGGGGAAAGAGGAGAGGGAAGTTGCAACACCCCCCCACCCCAGATATTTCCTAGGAAATCCACTTCACACATATTGTCCCAAAAGTTCATTCTTGTCTGCCACATTGTTCAATACAGTCCTTTGATGATCCAGGCCTGCAGTAATACATAACCTTAGCAGTTTACAATGGACTCCAAAGATACTTAAACTTAATTCATGGCAGGAAATTGCCATATCTGTCACAAGACCTACCAGGCAAAAAAAGCATACACTTCTTCATGTCTGAAGTATCATAGAAATTAAGTGGATGAGAGGAAGAACTGAAGATCATTAATATCCACCCCCTGCAACTGTGAAAAACTGGTATGTGAGGAACATCCATCTGATCCTAACAGATTAACCTTGCTCAATGCACCAGAAGTAGTTGTTAACCGCTTGGTGGTTTATCTTTCTGCCAGGATCATCAAAGTTCTGTAGTAGAAGGAGTTGCAAATATAATCAGTACTAAAGCAGGAAGGGAAACAAAGCAAAAAAAAGTGTTAAATGTCATTCTAAAACTTCTTGATGGAAAAGGATTGTTTTAAAACACAAGGGCAAGGACCACATTTTGTCCTCCAGTTTTAAGACTGCAAGAGAATCTGCTCCATTAGGTCACAAATTGGGGTCAGAGTGGAATCACATCTCTGTGTTCAACTCTGTGGAAGTCACACTGTGTAAACTCTACTCAGTCATGGTTGCTCTGATTTTAGGCGTGTGGCTAGGTGGGGAGCAGTTGCACTCCATAGCATCATTTCCCTGAAAACTCCTCAGAGAGTTCCATGTTACTAATGGGGAATTAGGGTTCTGAAGAGAACCAAACAGAGTGCAGACATTTTCCTGGATAATCCAGCTAGCCAAAGCTTGAGTTTATGGGAATTTCTCTGAGGATTTTGGGATATGCACAGGTCAGGATGGCCATGTTCCCTGCCCACCACGCAAATAGGTCGGACCAACCTCCTGACCTATAGTTTGGCAGAAACTCATGGTTCTAAGGCTGCAAATATGTCTGCCTAAGGTTTTGTGTGGGAAGGATTTGGGTTTTTATGTTTTACATTAAACTACTGTAATTTATTTGCACACTGCTATATATTACATTATTTTTCAGATTATTAAAAATATTCCATGAATTAACTTTTACAGGACAGGTAAGAACACATAGGACAAGCAGACACTTAACCAAGCAGACAGGCTTGTTGATCTTTTGGAGATCATTTTTGTTCTGAGGTAGAATTTCACAACTGATTTTTGTTTGGTTTTGTTAATCTTATTACATGTGAATCTAGCCCTGAACAAAACAAATCACTTTGCTTCAGGCCAAGCATTACAAAAGTACACTAGCAAATGAATCTTCTCATGTTATGGGTGATTAATATGTATATAGTGTTAGTTTAGTGCCATCAAGTGACCAAAAATGTGAAACAACACTTCTACATTTTGTAATCAAATGAAAACTGAACTGTTATCCTTTTCATAAAAGAATGGGGAATTTCTGAAAAGTTTTATTAAAACAAAAGGTATTTCTAAAAAGAGAAAGAATCTAAAAGTTAGTTTAAAAGTCTCTCACATATTTTGATAAAACTAGGCCTCCACTCCTTTACTAGCTAAATTTGTTTGAAGAACATGAACTCTTGGGGTAAAATCCTAGTTCCATTCTCTCTCTCTCTCATACACACACACTATCTCTCTCTCTCTCTCTCTCTCTCTCTCTCCTTCCCAGTTATATCTCGATTCTGCACTCTGGTCTGGGATTTAGGATGGAGTGCTCTCTTCACCTAGTGAGGAAGACATTTGTTTTCCTCAAGGATAGTTCTGTATTTGTAAATGAGCCAGCACATCCCTCAGGAATCAATCATCTCTCACAGTCAGTACTTTCTGTTCGCAGATAGACCATCAACATATCTAGTGTTCCACAATTTCAGGCCCTAGAGAAAAAAGGGAAGTGAACAAGCTACAAGGGATAAGGAACAATTACTCTGTGTTGCTATATTTTCCCCTTTTTCATGGCCCTAATACTATGTTAAAACCAAGATTTTCCAAACTGGTACCTAAATCCTTATGTAAGTCCCTGACATATAGTGGGGCCTGGGGCCCTTTAGAGACAGGATACTAGACTACATGGCTACATAGATCACTGGTCAGATTCAGTATGACAATTGCTTTGTTCTAGAATGTGTGATGCTGCCCCTTTCACAAACTCACTAAACAGTACAAGTGAGAAAACATTTCTACAAATCTATCCATCTAGCTGATGAAACCAAAGTATTTCTAGAGCACCCATTGCTGTAGTAGCTAAGCACTAATAAGTTGCCATTTTGATTTTATTGAACCATTTTAAAAATAAACTTTTATTCTGATATGAAGTACAGGCATATTTCACTTTTTAGGATGGATGTGTTGTAATAGCATCTCACCAGCAGGGGGAGCTCTAAATCAAGCTGACGGGAAATAGTAGCCTCCCCACTCCGCCCCACACACAAGCAGGAAATACTGTATGCAATCAGATAGAGAACTTTAAAACACATTTGATAAGGAGGGAAGTTATTAAATGTGCTCAGAAAACCAAATGCAAGTGCCTGAAAATCAAAGGGAATACACAGGAAGTACTAAACTATGTTCAAGACTATCACCTTAGTAGAGTTTGATTGTGGTCACAAGGATGGATTTAAAAAAGTATGTAGTAGGGCTACAGCTCATCTTGTTAAAGTGGTAGTGCAGATATGACTAATAAGACTATGGCTGACTTCTAAAGCTATTTTGTCTGTAGCATCCAATACCTGTAAATATATGCATGGAACAAACAGTATGATAGACCATAAAGCTTCACTTTCCTCTAAAACTGCTGGTGACAATATAAGCAAGAAGAACAAAGCTTGAGTGGCTTGACTATTTTAAGAGAGCCTGTTATTTATAGTTGATTCTACTTTTTTAAAATACTAGGTTTAAAAACAAAAGCCCTGTACGTGTGCCCTTTAACGTTCAAAGTGTTTGGTATGTTGGATGTTAGGATTCCCATATGTGTTAGTGACAATCATGTGCCAGCCCAATGCTTTGAACATTTAGAACCACTGTAAACTTTCAAATGTATTTCTAACCATTGACATCACTTCCTCTCTCCTTTTTGAACTTGCATTGTTTTGTTCCTCTACCCTTCTACTTCTCTTGTTTTTTCATATGAAAGAGTAAATTGAGTACATTAAAGACAGTTTCCTTCTCACCAGAGAAGTTACTCAAAGCCCTCTGGAGAGAGCCAATGTGGGGAGCACAGTATTAGTGCCCTCCTTCTCCCCACAACCCTGGCCAAGTGGGGCTGGAGCTGTCCCCCAGGAGGTGGCTTTGGCTTTAGGGTGACCACCCAACATGAATTGGGTGGGACAGTCCCGAAGCATAGTACCTAGATGAATCATTCCAAGGCAGCATTTGTCCCAGATTCCCAGCGGTGCTGCTCTGTGCCTGATGCTCAGGGGTAGCGCCAGCCTTTTCCTGGTTGGGGGAGGTTAGATGGACCTTAGCCCCGCAACAAGGCCCTGCCCCCTGCTTCTCCTCTCCTGCCCCCAGGCCCCACCTCCTGGCCAGGCCAGAAGCAGTGCTTCTATATTCTGGGAAATTTCCCAAAATCTGGGAATTTTTGAGCAAAATGTTTCAATTTGGGAAATTGGGAATTTTCATTCAAAACCTAAATAACCCTGGGAAAATTTCATAAAAAGTAAAAGACTTTCCAAATCTCAAGAATCTTGGGAAGTTTTCAATAAAGTAAAATATTTGTGCTTCTTCTAAATTTCCCTCAAAATATGTTCTTCGATTGGTGACTATTTGTCACGTGATTTTCATAATCGGACTGTGCTGCTCTCTATTGGTGGTGCTTCAACGTACTATATCATGACAGCACAAGTGAAGTGACAAGTGTGCACATGCACTCACAACAAACCAACCTCAGCAACAGCTGGCTGGCGGGTAATGAGGAGATGGTTATCAAATTTATCTTCTAGGTAAGATTTCTTCCAATAATTAAATATATTGCAATACTTACTGATTATGATTAGTTTCTGGATCTGTCATTAAATCTCTAAAATCGTGTATTTCGTGCTTGCAGTTGCACAGAGAATGTGGACCAGAGCTTTTGGCTGTTCATAAATTTGTAACAGCACCTTCCTCCAGGCAAATATTAAATATCTTCCCCTACTGTGTTAGGTAATAATATATAATATGTTCCCTTCTTTGATTTAAATATAAATTGAACTATACATTATACTAATTATTGCATTCCATTATTTCAGAGATCTCTTTCCATTTTTTATCTAACATAAAAAATGAAGAAAGAGACCTGTAAGGCTGGTGAGAAGAGGAAGAGGACTGCAGGAGTAGACAAAGATCCATCCACGTTGAAACGAAAACAACAGGATAGCACCCCCGACAGAGTCTCGGGGTGAACTTCCACCAAAAGAGACGCCATCTACTTTCAAAAAAGCCTTTCGAGACTTGTGGCTTCAAAAGACTGGCTGCAGAAAGTAGAAAACAATCATTTTTTAGCTTATTGCAAATGTTGTGATGTAAAAATCCAGGCAGGTACTAGTGAATTAGATAAGCACGTTAATGGTAAAAAACATAAACAAAAGGTTGAGACAGTATCTAATACAAAGAAAATTGATGATACATTTAATAAACAAGAATGTGAAATTAAAAAGCACAAAAGTTTGAAGAGCAAGTTAAAAATGCAGAGATTAGAATGGCCTGTTACTTTGCTGACCACAATGTCAGTATTCAGTCTGTAGAACACTTGACTGAAGTAGTTAAAAAATGTTTCCCTGATTCCAAAATTGCTAAGGCTGTAACATTAAAGAAAGATAAATGTACGGCTATAATTAGCAATGTTTTGGTGCAAACTGAGACTGAGGAACTTGTAGAAAAATTGAAAGTTAATGAATTTAGATTATTCAGGTCAATTCATGTTTGCAAATATAGCTGAACTGGCTAAAAAGTTTTTCACATTCAAATGCAGCATGTGAAAGAATTTTTTCCATGGTAACTGACATAAAAACCAAAAAAAGAAACTGTATGTCAACCAAAACACTCAATTCTAGTGTAGGTATAAGGTCAGCTTTGAAAGCAAAGCAAAAGAAATGTTTTAATTTTTTAATTACTATTAAGCACTTGTATTTACATTGTAAAAACATGTACAGTAAAAATGACAGTGATAAAACTAGTAAAAATATTAATGATGGTAATGATGTTCCTAGTGACAACTCAGACCATGAGTCAGAAAATGGACAAAACTCAGAGATTATAATAATAACAAAAATTATATAAAAGAGTGTTATTTGTTCTTTCTGTTTGCTTTTTTATCTTATTTTATAATCATATGTTTACTTTTTATTTTTTCAAAGTAGCTTTGATGTACAGTACACTGCAGGGCACATGCTGTACGTATTAATATTTTTGTTTTTAAAATAGTGAAATTTGTGTAAAATACATTGTTTTCTATAATTTCAATCCTACTCCTCATGTGTTAAATATTTTATTTACTGTATAAGTAACATAAGTTTTAAATTGAAAAATATGTCTGAACGTATAAAAATTATAATAAATGTGAAATATCTCAAATGAATACCAATAATTTGGATATAATATACATTATATAGTTATTAAAAACACACATATTACATTCCTTTGAGATTTTGAAATAAAAAGCTTTATCTGGGAATTTTTCACCAGATTTGGGGAATTTTTAGCGCTAGGCTGGAGCTGGGCAGTAGTAAGCCACTGAGGGATCCCAGGCTGCTGTGGGGCATCCTGGACCCTTCATGAGTCCTCATTCTCACCAAGAAGACACAGCAGCAGCAGCAGGGACCAGAAGTCCCAGGCAGAGAAACCCCACTGCCAGACATGCAGAGAGAGACAATGGCAGAAACTGCGCCCAAAGGCACTCTCTGTCTGCCACCAACCCCTATCTCTCACTCAGTCACCTGTTTGGCAACCTTGGCTTTGAGGAACTGTATTTGATCACCTGACTGAAGCTGAAACCTGGAAAGATAGAAATGATTCTGGTAGCAAGGGAAGTACTTACAAGAATTTGCCTCCTGTAGAACATCTCCCTCTAGTCAAAATATCTGCTCAGAAATTGCTAAACTGAATCACAGTTTTGGGGCCTAGCTGGACTCCACAATCCTACTGATATCCCCAAATAGCCATGGCAGGGAAAAAATATCTACTGCCATCTGTGGCTGCCTAAAAGATTGCACACTATCCACTGGGCAAAAACTTGGCCATGATGATCCCCATATTTTTGAAACCGAAGCACGATTACTGTGACTTTTGGTCCTGCTATATTATTGTTCTTTGATTACACTCAATGCTGTAAACCAAAGCTGGCTGCTTTCATGGCCTGATTTTCAGAACTACTGAATACACGCAGCTCCCTTTGCAGTCAATGGGATCTGTATTCAGAACCTCTGAAAAATAGCCAGTCTTCTTTGCTTTCATTTTTTAAAAAAAAACTCTTCTTAGCTACTTACTGGATGCAACATCTCAATCCTTTAAACTATAACTTCTATAAATGCGGAGACAGTCATTGCTTGACTGCCTGAACCTTCTTTCCAATATGATTGCTCTCTATAAATATATCAGAGGGAGGGAAGGAGAGGAATTATTTAAGCTCAGTACCGATGTGGACACAAGAACAAATGGATATAAACTGGCTATCAGGAAGTTTAGACTTGAAATTAGATGACAGTTTCTAACCATCAGAGGAGTGAAGTTCTGGAACAGCCTTCCAAAGGGAGTAGTGCGGGCAAAAGACATATCTGGCTTCAAGACTAAGCTTGATAAGTTTATGGAGGGGATGGTATAATGGGATAGCCTAATTTTCGCAATCAATTTGTCTTTGACTACTAGCAGTAAATATGTCCAATGACTTGTGATGGGATGTTAGATGGGGTGGGATCTGAGTTACTACAGAGAATTCTTTCCTGGGTGTCTGGCTGGTGAGTCTTGCCCACATGCTCAGGGTTTAGCTGATCCCCATATTTGGGGTCAGGAAGGAATTTTCCTTGAGGGCAGATTGGCAGAAGCCCTGGGATTTTTTTGCCTTTCTCTGCAGCATGGGGCACTGGTTACTTGCTGGAAGATTCTCTGGATCTTGAAGTCTTTAAACCATGATTTGAGGATTTCAGTGTCTCAGACATAGGATAGTGGTTTGTTACAGGAGTGAGTGGGTGAGATTCTGTGGCCTGCATTGTGCAGGAGGTCAGACTAGATGATCATAATGGTCCCTTCTGACCTTAAAGTCTATGATTCTTTTATTCTATATCTTTCTTTACAAAGGTGTGAGTGTCATGCTGTCTGTAGTGGCTCATGACCATGAGTGCCCACCTCAGGACAAACTGTCAAAAACAGGGCAAATACCTCAAACTGGTGGTATGTTCTATAATTAGGGTCCTACCAAATTCACAGTCCATTTTGGTCAATTTCATGGTCATAGGAATTTAAAAAATCATAAATGATTTCCACTATTTAAATCTGAAATGTTACAGTATTGTAATTGTAGTGGTCCTGATCCAAAAAGGAGTTGTGTGAGGGGTGTGTGTAGGGTGGCCTGATGTCCCAATTTTATAGGGACAGTCACAATTTTTGGGGGCTTTGTCTTATATAGGTGCCTATTACCCCCTCACCCCCATCCCAATTTTTCACACTTGCTGTCTGGTTACCCTAGGGGCACGCAAAGTTATTGTAGTGGGTGTTGTGGTACTGCTACCCTTATTTATGCACTGCTGCGCACAGTGGCAGGAAAGCTGGAGAGTGGCAGCTGTTGGCCGGGAGCCCAGCTCTGAAGGCAGAGCCTCCACCAGCAGCAGCGCAGAATGAAGGATGGTATGCTGAGCCCTCAGTCAACAGCTGCCACTCTCTGGCCGCACAGCTCTGAAGGCAGCAGCGCAAGAGTAAGGGTGGCATGGTATGGTATTGCCACCCTTACTTCTGCACTGCTGTTGGTGAGCATGTGCCTTTATTAATGGCTTTTTCCTCTCAGGAATTTGTTGAATGTTTTAATTACTTGAATATAGTATGAGGAGTCGCTTAATTGATTTCCTGCATATTGCTGAATGATGCAGTTCTGAGTAGATTCTCACACATTATACTGTTTCAGCTCTTTGAACATAAGGCCACTGAAGTCGGGTTTATTATAATAAGGCAGCAATGTCAAATAGAGTACTTCTCTTTCAAATCATACCAAGTGGGGATGTTAAGCTTGATGCTTTAAAAATGATCCAACGCTTATGGATCCAGGGCAGAAACTCTAATGTCATCTTGGAAAATTTTCCAAACACACGAGGAACCAGAATTGCATCTCTCTGCTAGGATAAAAATCAGTATCAGTTTAAAATGCAGAAGACTGCTTCTTCCTCTCTCCTCCTAACCTGTCAGTTGTTATAGAATAGACTAGAGTTAGGGGCCTTTTCTCTTTGAAGCACTCTTCTTTAGTGTCCCAACTACACATATTTCCTGAAACAATTCCTGTTTTTTAAAAACACTATGAATACAAAAAGGACAAAATCTAAATTGTACTAATTGTTACTTTCTAGAACTGTTGAAAAATAGGAGATAACAATACTGACGGGGACAGAAGGTACACAATTTTCCAGATCAAAAAGAATTCTGGTCTAGTGTTCATAACTATACCCATTAGGACATCCGTTTTCAGTCTACTAAATCACACAAAATCAGATTTTGTGTAGAACTTATTACCTTGGTGAATCAGGGTCTGATTTATGCAAGAGAGGCTATTTAAAAAAATGGTGATTTCGATCACATATGGGAAAATGTTCCATAGCTAACTGTTTCTGTGAAAAGTAATCTTACTCATGAATCTACTTTACTGAACTGTGATTGTGACATAAATAGGAATCCCGCTCATCCTCTAGCACAGTGGTGCCCAAACTGTGGGGCATGTAGGAACGGCCAGGGGGGCACAGCAGGGTCTGGGCCAGCCCCCACAAGGGGAGAGGCAGTGCCACCTAGCCCCACTCTGCCTCCAGCTCCACCTACGGCTCCGGTTCGGCCCCCAGCCCCCACTCCTGGCCGCAACCCTGCTCCTGGCTTGGAAGAGGTGGGGCATGAACACATTTTATTACTAGTGAGCGGGGGGGCGTGAGAGGAAAAGTTTGGAGACCTCTGCTCTAGCACCAGCTTCTCTTAGCGGTCAGGGTGGTGGTGAACTCAGAGTAGAAGTCTCCAGTAAATAAATGGGTTAACATATCATGGGATGTTTGTCCATGGAAAAACTTAGAAGCGTTACAAAAGATTCTTAGCTGAAATTTTTTAAAGGGCTCAGCTAAAGCCTGACAAAACAAATCAGATGGCTTATCCTACAGGGGAGAGCAACAGGCAAATACGTTGTTGCTTCTTTTGAACTTTTGGAAATCATTCAGCTACTATGGTGACAGATACAGATAGAAAGAAAAAGAGAGATAAATCTGAGAGCTTTCAATTTCTTGCACCATTTTGTTTGTGCTGAACAGGTCAGGTTCTCGTCTATTGATATTCCAATTCTAGTATATTGTCTCATCATTATCATCCTTATTTATTTTCATATATACTATGGAAGTGCTCAATGGTCCTAATCGAAACTGGGGCCTCATTGCGCCAGGAGCTGTATAAACATATATGAAAAGAGAAACCCTGTCCCAAAAAGCTAATGTTCCTGTACTGCCAGACAAATCATAATGTGATCATATAATAATTCACCTATCCCATTCAGAGAGCTAAAACCTTCAGATAACTAAAACATTAGAAGCAAAAACATCTCTGGAGCATCTTCACGGAAATTAACAGAGTTACATCAGGGATGAATTTAGGGGTCAGTCTTTAGGGGCAAGAAAAGGTGTCCTAAGCCCAAATACCACCCCCAGTTTTACTCCTGACCAGCAGTAGACAAAGTATAATTCAGAGCAGCATATGAGGTTAGTCTAAGCCTAACTATTCCAAATTGCACTCACTGTAGCAGTCCCAAATAGATTGCTGCACTGTCTGAGAATTGCATGGCCTCTATGTGCTCTGCCCCTGAAATACCCTCTGTGTGGTGTGATTGACTGAATTGCATACAGCCAGCTATGCCTGCTTTACATAGCCACTTTATACTGCCTGAGCAGAACAAAGCGACATGGAGCTGAGAACCTGGCCCTTGGTTTCTATATACATTAACATGCTGGTGAAGAAGAGTTGCTAGTTATGCTAAGGAAGGAGTAGAGCATTCTAGAGTTTATTTATTGATTGCTGAATGCTTCTCTGTATAATAAAATCAATAGAACTTCATGACCAAATCCTACTCACTTTAAATATGTGAATAGTCACAGTGAATAAGGGGAACTGGATTTGGCCTTTACTTTGGCCTGGTCTACACTACAAGTTTATTTCGAATTTAGCAGCGTTAAATCGCATTAACTCTGCACACGTACACACAATGAAGCCATTTACTTCGACATAAAGGGCTCTTAAAATTGATTTCTGTACTCCTCCCCGATGAGGGGAGTAGCGCCGAAATCGACATTGCCATTTCAAATTAAGGTTAGTGTCATCACAATTCGATGGTATTGGCCTCTGGGAGCTATCCCACAGTGCACCATTGTGACCGCTCTGGACAGCAATCTGAACTCGGATGCACTGGCCAGGTAGACAGGAAAAGCCCCGTGAACTTTTGAATTTCATTTCCTGTTTGCCCAGCGTGGAGAGCATAGGTGACCACGCAGAGCTCATCAGCACAGGTAACCATGCAGTCCGAGAATGCCAAAGATGAAATGCCAAAACGTTTGAAAAAATCTCCAAGGGCATGATGGAGAGAGGCCACAATAGGGACTCATTACAATGCTGTGTGAAAGTTAAGGAGCTCAGACAAGCCTACCAGAAAACCAAAGAAGCAAACGGAAGGTCCGGGGCAGAGCTGCAGACATGCCACTTCTACGCTGAGCTGCATGCAATTCTAGGGGGGTCCGCCACCATTACCCCACTCCTGACCGTGGATTCTGAGGAGGGGGTAATCTCAGCCCTGGCTGAGGATTCTGCGGACAGAAAGATGAGCAGGAAGAGGAGGAGGAGAACGAGCATGCAGAGAGCACACAGCACTCCGTTCTCTCCAACAGCCAAGATCTTTTTCTCAGCCTGACTGAAGTACCCTCCCAACCCTCCCAAGGCAGTATCCCAGACCATGAAACCATGGAAGGGACCTCTGGTGAGTGTACCTTTGTAAATATAAAACATGGTTTAAAAGCAAGCTTTTTTAATGATTAATTTGCCCTGAGGAGTTGGGATGCATTTGCGGCCAGTACAGCTACTGGAAAAGTCTGTTAACGTGTCTGGGGATGGAGCGGAAATCCTCCAGGGACATCTCCATGAAGCTCTTCTGGAGGTACTCCAAAAGCCTTTCCAGAAGGTTTCTGGGCAGTGCAGCCTTATTCCGTCCTCCATGGTAGGACACATGACCACGCCATGCATGTAGCAAGTAATCTGGTCCCGGTGTTTGCTGGCATTCAAGCAACATCCGTTCTTTATCTCGCTGTGTTATCCTTAGGAGAGTGATATTATTCATGGTAACCTGGTTGAAATATGGGAATTTAATTAAGGGGACAGAGGTGGCCGTTCCTACTGGGCTGTTTGCCTGTGGCTGAAAAGAAATCCTTCCCTGCAGTTAGCCAAGCCGGGGCGGGGGAGGGAGGGGGAGGCGGGGATTGGCACTGAGATTTTTGCGTTTGGCTAGCAGGGATCTTCCCTGAGACCAGCCAGTAGGGGGAGGGGTAAAGCGATCATCCCAGAGAATTGGATGGGGGTGGGGGGTTAGATTGGTTTCTGCAGGGATCTTCCCTGATACCAGCCATGCAGTGGGGGGAGGGATAAAGCAATCATCCCAGAGAATTGGATGGGCGGGGGCTAGTTTGGTTTCTGCTGCTGCACATTAACAGGAAAGCCGCAGCACTCAACGGGCTTTGTTTGGTATGTGGGAAAGGAGGGCGCTGCTTTTATGAAGGCTGCAGAAGCCGAGAGACAATGGCTTACCAAGGCTGCATGCAAGCCGAATTCTGCTGCCCGGACCTGCGTCTGTGATCTCTAACACCAAAGCCGCAGGAACTCAATATTAAGATGCAAAATGTGACCTTGTACTGAAATCACATGTGCTATGTAATGTGAATAGTGTTCACCGTGAAAGAGTATAAGCATTGTTCTGTAAAATGTATCTTTTTAAATACTTCTCTCCCTTTTTTTCCCTCCCTCCCGCAGCTGCAAATTTTTCAAGCCTCCCTCATCCGTCCTGAAGGCTATCTCAGATAAGGTGGCGGAAAAATAGGACGCGAGACTAAATATTCTCTGAAATCATGGAATCGATCCGCAGTGAAAGAACTCATCTGAATGAGTGGAAGAACATGGTATCAAAGTACAGGAAAGATGCCAGTGAACATGAGGACGGAAGGGACCAATGTGAGGACATGAAGGACCAACGTGAGGACAGAAGGGACCAACGTGAGGAGAGGAGAAACGCTCGAGATGAGAGGTGGTGGCAGGAAGATCAGAGGAGGCATGATGCAACGCTGGGGCTTCTGTGTGATCAAACTGACATGCTCCGGCATCTGGTGGAGCTTCAGGAACGGCAGCAGGATCACAGACTACCAGTACAGCCCCTGTATAACCACCCTCCCTGCTCACCATGTTCCATAGTCTCCTCACCCAGATGTGTAAAAACGCGGGGGGGGAGGGGTTCCGTGCACCCGCCCACTCCATACCAGTGGACAGCCCAAGCAAAAGGCTGTCATTATTTTGAACTTCTGAAGTGGCCTTTTCCTTTCCTCCTATCCTCCTCCCAAACCCCACCCAGGCTACCTTGTCAGTTCTCTCCCTCTTTTTATAATCAATTAATAAAGAATACATGATTTTAAACAATAGTGACTTTATTTCCTTAGAAAGCAAGCTGTGATCGAAGGGGAAGGTGGGTTGCTTACAGGGAATGAGTCAATCAAGGGGGCGGGTTTTCATCAAGGAGAAACAAACAGAACTTTCACACCGTAGCCTGGCCAGTCATGAAACTGGTTTTCAAAGCTTCTCTGATGCGCAGCGCTTCCTGGTGTGCTCTTCTAATCGCCCTGGTGTCTGGCTGCACGTAATCAGCGGCCAGGTGATTTGCCTCAGCCTCCCACACCGACGTAAAGGTCTCCTCCTTACTCTCACAGAGATTGTGGTGCACACAGCAAGCAGCAATAACAATGGGGATATTGGTTTGGCTGAGGTCTGAGTGAGTCAGTAACATGCGCCAGCGTCCCTTTAAACGTTCAAATGCACATTCTACCACCATTCTGCACTTGCTCAGCCTGTAGTCTAACAGCTCCTGACTACTGTCCAGGCTGCCTGTGTATGGCTTCATGAGCCATGGCATCAAGGGGTAGGCTGGGTCCCCAAGGATAACTATAGGCATTTCAACATCCCCAACTGTTATTTTCTGGTCTGGGAAGTAAATCCCTTGCTGCCGCCATTTAAACAGACCAGAGTTCCTGAAGACGCGAGCATCATGAACCCTTCCCGGCCATCCCACGTTGATGTAGGTGAAACATCCCTTGCAATCCACCAGTGCTTGCAGCACCATTGAAAAGTACCCCTTGCGGTTTATGTAGTGGGTGCCCTGGTGCTCCGGTGCCAAGATAGGGATATGGGTTCCATCTATCGCCCCACCACAATTAGGGAATCCCATTGCAGCAAAGCCATCCACTATGACCTGCACATTTCCCAGAGTCACTACCTTTGGTAGCAGCAGCTCAGTGATTGCTTTGGTTACTTGCATCACAGCAGCCCGCACAGTAGATTTGCCCACTCCAAATTGATTCCCGACTGACTGGTAGCTGTCTGGCATTGCAAGCTTCCAGAGGGCTATCGCCACTCACCTGTGAACTGTGAGGGCTGCTCTCATCTTGGTATTCTGGCGCTTCAGGGCAGGGGAAAGCAAGTCACAAAGTTCCATGAAAGTGCCCTTACGCATGCGAAAGTTTCGCAGCCACTGGGAATCGTCCCACACCTGCAACACTATGCGATCCCACCAGTCTGTGCGTGTTTCCTGGGCCCAAAATTGGCGTTCCATGGCTAGAACCTGCCCCATAAACAGCATGATCTCCAAAGTGCCGGGGCCCGCGATTTGAGAGAATTCTGTGTCCATGTCCTCATCACTCTCGTTACTGCACTGCCGTAGCTGCCTCCTCCTTGCCTGGTTTTGCAGGTCCTGGTTCAGCATAAACTGCACGATAATGCGTGAGGTGTTTACAATGTTCATGACTGCTGTCTTGAGGTGAGCGGGCTCCAGGCTTGCTGTGGTATGGCGTCTGCACAGTTCACCCAGGAAAAAAGGTGTGAAACGGTTGTCTGACCTTGCTTTCACGGAGGGAGGAGGAGGATGTACCCAGAACCACCAGCAACAATATTTTTTGCCCCATCAGGCACTGGGATCTCAACCCAGAATTCCAATGGGCGAGGGAGACTGCGGGAACTATGGGATAGCTATGGGATAGCTACCCACAGTGCAAAGCTCCGGAAATCGACACTAGCCTTGGTACATGGACGCACACCGCCGAATTAATGTGCTTAGTGTGGCTGCGTGCACTCGACTTTTTACAATCTGTTTCCAAAAATCGGTTTCTGTAAAATCAGAATAATCCCATAGAGTAGACATGCCCTTAGTGTTGTGGCATGACATACTGTTTGAAATAAATATTGTAAGCAAGAGACTCCGAGGTGTTGACCTTGATATATCTGGAGCAATGGAACAACTGGACAAAGCAAAGTCATACCTACAGTCTTACCGGTCAGATGAGGGATTTCAAAACATTCTGAAGAGTGCACAGAAGTTGGCAGAGGAACTTCACACTGATGCTATTTTCCTACCCATTCAAGAATACAAGAGTCACCAAAGAAGAAGACATTTTGATTACGAAGCATGGGATAATCCCGTAAGAGACCCCAAACAACAATTCAAAGTTGAATTCTTTAACCAAGTGCTAGATTGTGCAATACAATCAGTTGAAGAACATTTCATGCAGCTCAAGGAACACAGCGGTATATTTGGGATGTTGTATGATATTCCCAAACTCCTCACTATACCAGAAGAAGACCTACACTAGCAATGCAGGGCACTAGAGACAGTGTTGACACATGATGACATGCGTGATATTGATGCGAGTCATTTAGGTGATGAACTGAAAGCCCTTTCAAGATACATTTCAGCAGGATCAACTCCAAAGGCTGTTTGGAATATATGTGCACAAATAAGATGACGGTTCTCTTTCCAAATGCTTTTGGTGCTCTGCGCATACTACTAACACTTCCTGAAACAGTTGCCAATGGAGAATGCAGCTTCTCCCAGCTGATGTTAATAAAAACACATCTACGCTCCACAATGACACAGGAGAGGCTGTTTGGCCTTGCAACCATCTCAATAGATCATGAGCTGGCCCAGACTGTGGACCTTCAGCAGGAAGCAGTTCAAATCTTTGCAACCAAGAAGGCACGGAAAGCACCACTTTGATTATTCAAACAGATAAAAATCCCAGTGTTTACTGTGCAGACAAGAAAAGTTACATTTGCTGTTCAGGTATTTGAAAGTTAAGTGTTACTTAAAATTGTTGAATAAGGCATTTTAAGTAGTTAGTTCTCCTTTATTGGGGTAGGTAGCAGAGCAGTACCATGAGAGGAGTAGAACAGGAAGAAGGCAGAATTGAGATCTTTCCAAGTTTTGGCCCAAGTGAGGGGGCTTTTGAGCTCCCCGCCTCAGGTGCCAAAATGTTGTGGGCAGGCCCTGGGCCCAGGGGCGGCTCTAGGCACCAGCAAAACAAGCTGGTGCCTAGGGCGGCAAAATCTAGGGGGCGGCAAAAGGCTGGGGCCCCAGCTCATCCTGCCGCTGCGAGCCGAGGAGCGGCCCGTCCCCTGCAGCCGGGGGGGGCGGCAGGCTGGGCCGGCGGACCTGCCGCAGTCATGCCTGCGGGAGGTCCACCGGAGCCCCGGGACGACTGGACCTGCCGCAGGCATGACTGCGGAGGGGGCGCTCGTCCCGCGAACCGTCCGCAGCCGCGGGGGTCCAGCCGAGCCACGCGGGACCAGCGGTCCCTCTGCAGTCATGCCCGCGGGAGGTCCGCTGCTCCCGCGGCTCCGGGGTGCCTCCCGCTATGACTGCTTGGGGCGGCCAAAAAGATAGAGCCGCCCCTGCCTGGGCCCAGCATGCAGATCCCCTTGGCAGCAGCTGGGGCTCCCCTGATAAGCAGGCCCATCAAACCCTCACCTTGACAAGCCCCATCTCACCTGCATCTGTACCACCCCAATGAGCCCCCCCAACACCCACCCCACTGAGCCTCAACCACCTACACCTGGACCCCCACCAAATGAATCCCATCTCCCCTGCACCCAGACACTGCCCTCCCCCCCCGCTGAGCTCCAACCACTTTCACTTGGTCCCCACTGCGGACTTCCATTGCCCCTGCACCTGGAACCTCCCTGTGCATCCAGATCCCCCACTGAGCTGGCTGCACCCAGACTTCCTCACACAGAACCCTCTTACCACAAGCTGGATCCCCCCACACTAAATCCCTCTGCACTTGAATCCTGCTGCCATGCTGAGCCTCCCTGCCCACATCTGGTGTGCCTGGCGCAAAAGGGGCAGGGACCCAGGTATTTTCTGTGGCAAACCTGGCCCTTGTGCTGTGTCAGGGTCAGGTTGAGCCTCACTGCCAAGTCCCTGTCCCAGAGGGGCAGGGGAGGCTGCAGGGTATTCTCCCACTTCCATGCAGCCAGTGGCCTGTGCTCCCCACTGCCATGGTGGAGCTTTCACATTTATTTATTGCAAAAAAAAATTGCACAATTTTAAAATATTATGCACAGAATTTGATGGAGAATTCCCTGAGAAATATGGGGCACTGTACAGCTGTGATGGTGAAGGGGGTGCTGGACAGTAGGGAATCTGTGGGTGGGCGAGCTGGGCAGGGGGTATGGTGTGCAGGGTGCTGTGTAGTTGTGGTAGAAGGTCAGCAGGAGGGATCTCTGGGCTGGGGGGGCTAGGCGTAGCAGGTCTGGGGGCATTGGGCATGGGGATCTGTGGGGGAGGTCTCTGAGTGAGGGGGCACTGGGCGTAGGGATCTGTGGGGGAAGTCTCAGGATGAGGGGGTGCTTGGCATAAGGGCAGAGCACTGGGCAGGGGGGCAGTGTGGAAGGGGCACGCTGGCAGCGCAGGGCTGGGCAGGCCAGTGTGCGTCTAGCAGTTGTGAATTTGTAAACAGTGCCCTTGTGCTGGGCTGCCACTCCCACTGTGCTGCACCTCATTGCCCCCAAACAGCCCCTCGCTCTGCAGACCGCCCCCATCAGATCTATTTCCCCAATGGGGGCCCACAAATATGTTTGGTGCTGGGCCCACAAAAAGTTAATCTGGCCCTGCCACAGGGATATTGTGAAGCTAAATATAGTGAAGGTTGTGAGGTGCTCAGACACTGTGGTGATGGGGGCCATCTGAACTAAAAATAGTTAGGGGTAAAAACACTTGTAAGATTGGATGTTTGTCTCCCTTATATGTTACTTTTCTTAAATTCGGAACACCGTGGTGTAGGAACTGTGTCTTGAATGTGTGGGCAGCCCCGGGCACATTGTGGGTATCACTGGAATAAAATAAAGTAAAAATAATTATACATGGAAGATACTACATTTGCATTCTATGTTTTAAGTACATTAAATAAATCAGGAATTACTTTTTTAGTTCAAAACATTTATGGTTATAAGAAAGATAAATAAAAGGCTAGCTAATGAACAAACATCCAAGTGAGTTAATTAATAAGATAGGGCTATTTATATTCTAACCCTTCGCTTTTTCAAAATCACCTTTCCTAAAATATCCTTAAGTTGTTGGGTCAGGTTCTTCCTGGGTGTAATTACATGGCCATGGAGTTACAATCTGGGATGAATCTGATCTAGGGCTGTCAATTAATTGCAGTTAATTCATGCGATTAACTCAAAAAATTAATTGCAATTACAAAAATTAATTGCAATTAATCACAGTTGTAATTGCTCAGCTAAACAATAGAATACCTATTGAAATTTATTAAATGTTTTGGGTGTTTTTCTACATTTTAATATATATTGTATTCTGTGTTGTAATTGAAATCAAAATGTATATTATTTTTTATTATAAATATTTGCACTGTAAAAATGATAAACAAATGAAATAGTATTTTTCAGTTCACCTCATATAACTATGGTAGTGCAATCTCTTTGTTGTGAAAGTGCAATTTACAAATGTAGATTTTTTGTTCCATAACTGCACTCAAAACCAAAACAATGTAAGGGCTTGGCTACACTTGCAGATGTGCAGCGCTGGGAGTTACAGCTGTGTTCGTACAGCTGTGTAGGGAAAGCGCTGGTGTGTGGCCACACTCACAGCTACCAGCGCTGCAGTGTGGCCATATTTGCAGCATTTGCAGCGCTGTTGGGAGTGGTGCATTATGGGCAGCTATCCCAGCGTTCAAGTGGCAGCAACGTGCTTTTCAAAAGCGGGGGGTGGGGTGGAGTGTGACAGGGATCGGGGGGGGGGAGAGAGAGTGGATTTTTGGAGCAGACACTGTGTGTCAGCTCCCTGCCTTGCAAAATCTGAACATTTCCTCGACCCCTCATTCACTCTTAACTGCAAATAGCCTGCAGACCAGATAAGCAGCTGCTCCAACGGACTCCCTTTCTCCCCCACCCGCCCCTGCTGTTTCTCTCCTCAAGCAAACACTAAGCTGTAGACATTCATCCCCCTGCCTACCTCATTCACAGCAAGGTAGTGGGTTATCTCAATTGATTGTTCACAGTCAGTTACAGATTGATCACAGCAAACAAGAACTGTGTTTGTTTTTTAGATAAGCAGCTCCCGGAGCCCCGAGTTCACAACAAAACAAAGAGAGGCATCATAACAAACAAAGAGAGTAATTTAGTTAAAAGCATTCTGGGATATCTCCTAATACCCTGGAGGCCAATAACAGCGCTGGTGTGTGGCCACACTTGACGAGCAGCGCTGCATCACCAGCGCTGCACTCGTTATACCCCAAGCAGACCAGGTGTACAGCCAGCGCTGCAGCCAGGGAGTTGCAGCGCTGGATGTGCCTTGCAGGTGTGGACAGTTACTAAGTTGCAGCGCTGTAAAGCCTCCACCAGTGTAGCCAAGCCCTAAAACTTCAAATCCTACAAGTCCACTCAGTCCTACTTCTTGTTCAGCCAATTGCTAAGACAAACAAGTTTGTTTACATTTACAGGAGCTAATGGTAAAACAAGGAATTTGCATGGCACTTCTGTAGCCTGCATTGCAAGGTATTGATGTGCCGGATATGCAAAACATTCGTATGCCCCTTCATGCTTCAGCCACCATTCCAGAGGACATGCTTCCATACTGATGACACTCATTAAAAAAATGCATTAATTAAATTTGTGACTAAACTCCTTGGGGGAGAATTGTATGTCTCCTGCTCCGTTTTACCCACATTCTGACATATATTTCATATTATAGCAGTCTTGGATGATAACCTAGCACATGGGTTCATTTTAAGAACACTTTCACTGCAGATTTCACAAAACACAAAGGTACCAATGTGAGATTTCTAATGTAGAAGCTGTGGTATGTACATGAACCTGGAGGGGGTACCTGAAAAGAGTTTCACCTGCATGAAGTGCCGCCTGATAAAGCTGATGGAAGAAAAGATCCGAGGATTGGAGATGCAGGTGGAAACTCCGGTTGAGTTTAGAAGGGGGTTTGAGCAGATGATTGAGCAAAGACATGAGGCTGAAGCGAAAAGCTCAGACTTGCAGATGGAAGCAGGACCGAAGAACTCTGAGGGGAGACTGCTTGGTGAAGACAGTAGACAGTGGAAGCATGTGACTAAGAGAACCAGCTAGAGGAAAAGACAGGCTAGTGAAGGAAAAATAGAGCTCAGGGACAGGTTTGCGGAGTTGGAAAATGAAGAAGGGGCACAGCAGGTGGTTACTGAAAGTGAAAGGGCAAGGAAGAAGAGAAGAGCAGCGAGTTCTATAGGAAGAGGGGAAGAGTCAATGGAGATAACACCAAATATGAGTCCCAGGAGGATACAGGATGGGTTGCAGAGGATTGTAAAGGAGAATAGGAATCGAGAGGACTTGCAGCCAGAGGGAACAGGGGCTAGACCGGAGAATCGCACCATCACCAGGAAAAGGCAAGTCTATGTGATTGGGGACTCCTTACTGAGAAGAACAGACAGGCCTGTAACCAAAGCTGATCCAGAGAACAGAAGGGCATGCTGTCTGCTGGATGCGAAAATACGGGATGTGGACGTAAGGCTGAAGAGGATCCTAATGGGAGCGGGAAAGAATCCACTGATTGTCCTTCATGTGGGAACAAATGATACGGCTAGATTCTCACTGGAACGAGATGATGCCAGGCTGGGGAAGACGCTTAAGGAATCTGAGGCTCAGGTGATCAAAAATAGATCTGTGACTAAGGTTTTTTATTTCTAAAGGGCTAACTTAAAAAAATTAAGGAAATTAGTTAGGGAAGTGGATTGGACTGAAGAACTTGTGGATCTAAAGGCCTGGAATTACTTCAAGTCAAGGTTGCAGAAACTATCAGAAGCCTGCATCCCAAGAAAGGGGAAAAAATTCATAGGCAGGAGTTGTAGACCAAGCTGGATGAGCAAGCATCTCAGAGAGGGGATTAAGAAAAAGCAGAAAGCCTACAAACAGTGGAAGATGGGAGGGATCAGCAAGGAAAGCTACCTTATTGAGGTCAGAACATATAGGGATAAAGTGAGAAAGGCCAAAAGCCATGTAGAGTTGGACCTTACAAAGGGAATTAAAACCAATAGTAAAAGGTTCTATAGCCATATCAATAAGAAGAAAACAAAGAAAGAAGAAGTGGGACCACTAAACACTGAGGATGGAGTGGAGGTTAAGGATAATCTAGGCATGGCCCAATATCTAAACAAATATTTGCCTCAGTCTTTAATGAGGCTAATGAGGAGCTTAAGGATAATGGCAGGATGACAAATGGGAATGAGGATATGGAGGTAGATATTACCACATCTGAGGTAGAAGCCAAACTCGAACAGCTTAATGGGACTAAATCGGGGGGCCCAGATAATCTTCATCCAAGAATATTAAAGGAACTGGCACATGAAATTGCAAGCCCATTAGCAAGAATTTTTTAATGAATCTATAAACTCAGGGGTTGTACTGTATGACTGGAGACTTGCTAACATAGTTCCTATTTTTAAGAAAGGAAAAAAAGGTGATCCGGGCAACTACAGGCCTGTTAGTTTGACATCTGTAGTATGCAAGGTCTTGGAAAAAATGTTGAAAGAGAAAGTGGTTAAGGACATTGAGGACAATGGTAATTGGGACAAAATACAACATGGTTTTACAAAAGGTAGATCGTGCCAAAGCAACCTGATCTCCTTCTTTGAGAAGGTAACAGGCTTTTTAGACAAAGGAAACACAGTGGATCTAATTTACCTCGATTTCAGTAAGGCATTTGATACGGTTCCACATGGGGAATTATTAGCTAAATTGGAAAAGATGGGGATCAATATGAAAATTGAAAGGTGGATAAGGAACTGGATAAAGAGGAGATTACAACGGGTCATACTGAAAGGTGAACTGTCAGCCTCAGCCTGGAGGAAGGTTACTAGTGGAATTCCTCAGGAATTGGTTTTGGGACCAATCTAATTTAATCTCTCACAAAAAGTGGGAATGTGCTAATAAAGTTTGTGGATGACATGAAGCTAGGAGGTATTGCCCATACAGAGAAGGACCGAGATATCATACAGGAATATCTGGATGACCTTGTAAACTGGATTAAAAGTAACAGGATGAAATTTAATAGTGAAAAGTGCAAGGCCATGCATTTAGGGATTAATAACAAGAATTTTGGTTATAAGCTCGGGACGCATCAGTTGGAAGTAACAGAGGAGGAGAAGGACCTCGGAGTATTGGTTGATCACAGGATGACTATGAGTCGCCAATGTGATATGGCCGTGCAAAAAGCTAATGCAGTCTTGGGATGCATCAGGCGAGGTATTTCCAGTAGAGATAAGGAGGTGTTAGTACCGTTATACAAGGCACTGGTGAGACCTCATCTGGAATACTGTGTGCAGTTCTGGTCTCCCATGTTTAAGAAGGATGAATTCAAACTGGAACAGGTACAGAGAAGGGCTACTAGGATTATCCGAGGAATGGAAAACCTGTCTTATGAAAGGAGACTGAAAGAGCTTGCCTTGTTTAGCCTAACCAAAAGAAGGCTGAGGGGAGAGATGATTGCTCTCTATAAATACATCAGAGGGATAAATACGAGGGAGGAGGAGGAATTATTTAAGCTCAGTACCAATGTGGACACAAGAACAAATGGATATAAAGTAGCCATTAGGAAGTTTAGACTTGAAATTAGATGAAGGTTTCTAACCATCAGAGGAGTGAAGTTCTGGAACAATCTTCCAAGGGGAGTAGTGGAGGCAAAAGACATATCTGGCTTCAAGACTAAGCTTGATAAGTTTATGGAGGGGATGGTATGATGGGATAGCCTAATTTTGGCTATTAATTGATCTTTGACTATTAGCGGTAAATATGCCCAATGGCTTGTGATGGGATGTTAGATGGGGTGGGATCTGAGTTACTACAGAGATTTCTTTCCTGGGTGTCTGTCTAGTGAGTCTTGCCCACATGCTCAGGGTTTAGCTGATCACCATATTTGGGGTTGGGAAGGAATTTCCCCCCAGGGCAGATTGGCAGAGGCCCTGAGGGTTTTTTCCTTCATCTGCAGCGTGGGGCATAGGTCACTTGCTGGAGGATACTCTGCGCCTTGAAGTCTTTAAACCGTGATTTGAAGACTTCAGTGTTTCAGACATAGGATAGGGGTTTGTTACAGGAGTGAGTGGGTGAGATTCTGTGGCCTGCATTGCGCAGGAGGTCAGACTAGATGGTTATAATGGTCCCTTCTGACAGTAAAGTCTATGAAATCTAAAGATAGCTACAGCACTTGACCCATGGTTTAAGAATCTGAAGCACCTTCCAAAATCTGAGAGGGACGATGTGTGGAACATGCTTTCAGAAGTCTCAAAAGATCAACACTCCAATGTGGAAACTACAGAACCCAAACCACCAAAAAAGAAAATCAACCTTCTGCTAGTGGCATCTGACTCAGATAATGAAAAGGAACATGTGTCAGTCTGTATTACTTTGGATTGTTATTGAGCAGAACCCATCAGCAGTATGGATGCATGTCTCCTGGAATGGTGGTTGAAGTATGAAGGGACATATGAATCTTTAGTGCATCTGGCATGTAAATATCTTGCAACCCCGGCTACCACAATGCCATGAGAACACCTGTTCTCACTTTCAGGTGACATTGTAAACAAGAAGTGGGCAGCATTATCTCCTACATATATAAACAAACTTGTCTTCACGATTGGCTGAACAAGAAGTAGGACTGATTGGACTTGTAGGCTCTAAAATTGTACAGTTTTATTTTTGAATGCAGTTTTCTTCATACATGATTCTACAGTTGTAAGTTCAATTTTCATGAGAAAGAGATTGCACTACAATACTTGTATTAAGTGAACTGAAAAATACCATTTCTTTTATTTTTGTACAGTGCAAATACTTGTGATAAAAAATAAATATAAAGTGAGCTCTGTACACTTGGTATTCTGTCAGGTTTCAGAGCAGCGGCCGTGTTAGTCTGTATCAGCAAAAAGAACAGGAGTACTTGTGGCACCTTAGAGACTAACAAATTTATTTGAGCATAAGCTTTCGTGGGCTACAGCCCACTTCATCAGATGCATAGAATGGAACATACAGTAAGAAGATATTTATACATACAGAGAACATGAAAAGGTGGAAGTACCCATACCAACTGTAAGAGGCTAATTAATTAAGAGAAGCTATTATCAGCAGGGGAGAAAAACTTTTGAAGTGATAATCAAGATGGCCCATTTTGGACAGTTGATGCGAAGGTGTGAGGATACTTTAACATGGGGGAATAGATTCAATTAGGGTAATGACCGAGCCATTCCCAGTCTCTGTTCAAACCTAAGTTTATGGTATCTAGTTTGCATATTAATTCAAGTTCCGCAGCTTCTCGCTGGAGTCTGTTTTTGAACCTTTTCTGTTGCAAAATTGCCACCTTAACGTCTGTCACTGAGTGATTAGAGAGGTTGAAGTGTTCTCCTACTGGTTTTTGAATGTTATGATTCCTGATGTCAGATTTGTGTCCGTTTATTCTTTTGCATAGAGACTGTTCAGTTTGGCCAATGTACATGGCAGAGGGGCATTGCTGGCACATGATGACATATATCACATTGGTAGATGTGCAGGTGAATGAGCCTGTGATGGCGTGGCTGATGTGATTAAGTCCTATGATGGAGTCACTTGAACAGATATGTGGACAGAGTTGACATCGGGCTTTGATGCAAGGATAGGTTCTTGGGTTAGTGTTTTTGTTGTATGGTGTGTGGTTGCTGATGAGTATTTGCTTCAGGTTGGGGGGCTGTCTGTAAGCGAGGACAGGTCTGTCTCCCAAGATCTGTGAGAGTGAGGGATCATCTTTCAGGATAGGTTGTAAATCTTTGATGATGCGCTGGAGAGGTTTTAGTTGGGGGCTGAAGGTGACGCCTAATGGCGTTCTGTTATTTTCTTTGTTGGGCCTGTCCTGTAGTAGCTGACTTCTGGGTACTCTTCTGGCTCTGTCAATCTGTTTTTTCACTTCAGCAGGTGGGTACTGTAGTTTTAAGAATGCTTGATGGAGATCTTGTAGGTGTTTGTCTCTGTCTGAGGGATTGGAACAAATGTGGTTGTATCTTAGAGCTTGGCTGTAGACAATGGATTGTGTGGTGTGTCCTGGATGGAAGCTGGAGGCATGTAGGTAAGTATAGCGGTCAGTAGGTTTCCGGTATAGGGTGGTGTTTATGTGACCATCGCTTATTAGCCCAGTAGTGTCTAGGAAATGGACCGTTTGTGTGGACTGGTCTAGGCTGAGGTTAATGGTGGGATGGAAATTGTTAAAATCATGGTGGAATTCCTCAAGGGCTTCTTTTCCATGGGTCCAGATGATGAAGATGTCATCAATGTAGCGCAAGTAGAGTAGGGGTGTTAGGGTACGAGAGCTGAGGAAGCGTTGTTCTAAGTCAGCCATAAAAATGTTGGCATACTGTGGGGCCATGCAAATACACATAGCAGTGCCGCTGACTTGAAGGTATATATGGTCTCCAAATGTGAAATAGTTGTGGGTGACAAAACCATAAAGTTCAGCCACCAGTTTGCCGTGACATTCTCAGAGATACTGTTCCTGATTTCCATCTTTGTGTGGAATGTTGGTGTAGAGGATTGTAAAGGAGAATAGGATCCTTAGTGGCCAGGATGGTGTTTTCTGGAAGATCATCGATGGATTGTAGTTTCCTCAGGAAGTCAGTGGTGTCTCGAAAATAGCTGGGAGTGCTGGTAGCATAGGGCCTGAGGAGTCCACATAGCCAGACAATCCTGCTGTTGGGGTGCCAATGCCTGAGATGATGGGGCATCCAGGATTTCCAGGTTTTTGGATCTTGGGTAGCAAATAGAATACCCCGGTCGGGGTTCTAGGCATGTATCTGTACAGATCTGTTCCTGTGCTTTTTCAGGGAGTTTCTGGAGCAGATGATGTAGTTTCTTTTGGTAATCCTCAGTGGGATCAGAGGATAATGGCCTGTAGAATGTGGAGTTAGAGAGTTGCCTAGCAGCCTGTTCATAGCTTGTTCATATTCCAACTTATTCATGATGACGACAGCACCTCCTTTGTCAGCCTTTTTGATTATGATGTAAGAGTTGTTCTTGAGGCTGTTGATGGCATTGTGTTCAGCACGGCTGAGGTTATGGGGCAAGAAATGCTGCTTTTCCACAATTTCAGCCCGCGCACGTCGACGGAAGTAATCTATGTAGAAGTCCAGTCTGTTGTTTCGACCTTTAGGAAGAGTCCGCGCAGAATCCTTCTTTTAGCAGTGTTGGTAAGAAGGATTCTGTAGATTAGTATGTTGTTCAGAGGTGTGTTGGAAATATTCTTTGAGTCGGAGAAGTCGAAAGTAAGATTCTAGGTCACCGCAGAACTGTATCATGTTCGTGGGCCTGGAGGGACAAAAAGAGAAGCCCCGAGAAAGCATATGCTCAAATAAATTTGTTAGTCTCTAAGGTGTTACAAGTACTCCTGTTCTTTTTGGTATTCTGCGTTTTAATTGAAATCAATATAGTTGAAAATCTAGAAGACATCCAAAATATTTAAATAAATGGTCTATTATTATTTAAGAGTGCAATTAATCATGATTTTTTTTCATCGCTCGACAGCTCTAATCTGCTCCACTGAGACCAGGAGGAAGCTGTCCTTAAGGCCTAGTTCTGCCATCAGCTCTGCAAGGCAGAGGCCCGAGGGGTACGCAGAGAGCAGCGCGCACAGCGCTGATTGCACAGTCAGCGCCCCTGCCCGGATGGGTGTCCCCGGGCGAATCCCGGCCCCGCGCTGAGGCTCGGTTATGGGGCGGGAGGCCCGGCTTTGGCGCCGCCTCTGCACGACTGGGAAGGGCGGGGAGCCCCGCTCGGGCCGCCCTCTGCCAGGCCTGGTTAATAACCAATAACAGCAGCGGCCGCTGCTCGGGGGCGTGTCCCCCGCACGGGGCCGGGCTCTGGCACATCCCCTGCAGCCGCCACCGCCGGGCGCCGTGTGGAGGGAGCCGGACTCGGGCCTGGCGAGCCGGGGCCGCCGCCGCTCGCTGCCCGCCGCGGGATAAATGCGCCAGGGGCGGCGCGGGCGCCCCGGGCAGTGAGGGGGAGGCCGCCGGCCCCGCGGTCTCGGCCCCCGGCGGCCCCATGGCTTTCACCCGGAAGAGGCGGCAGGAGCAGCAGCTCTACTCCAAGGAGAGGTGGGGACTCCGCCGCGGGCTCGGCTCGGCTGGGCCGGGCTGTGAGGTGGGAGGCTCCGGCTTGGCCTCCTGCGGCAGGGGCGCCGACAGGCCCCCCGAGAGAGGAAGGGCAGATTTGGGCAGCGCTGGCACTTCCCCCCTCGTTCCCCAAGGGGAGGGGGTCAGATTTGGGCAGCGCTGGCAGTTTCCTTCTCCTTTCACAACGCGGGGGTCTCCTGCTGGGCTCTGCATCCTGCAAACTCTCCCTCGCATACACACATGCTTATACCCAGGGAGCAGGTGTTCAGGACATATGCGAGCGCAGGATAAAGATCTGTTTGTTGTTTCATTTGCGGTATGGGGTTGGGAAGATGACATCAACACTACTCAGCACTTCTGGTTAATGGGGAAGATCAGAGTCACACATTGGGTCAAGCCTAACTACTATTAACTGATCAGGAAAATCATTCCCTAAAATAGGGTTAGCTAAAGTTGGGAAAGTCTCTTAAATGGAGATAAATATATGATCTACTTCAGGGGTTGGCAACCTTTCAGAAGTGGTGTGCTGAGTCTTCATTTATTCACTCTGATTTAAGGTTTCGCATGCTGGTAATATATTTTAATGTTTTTTCGAAGGTCTCTTTCTATGTCTCTAATATATAACTAAACTATTGTATGTAAAGTAAATAAGGTTTTTAAAATGTTTAAGAAGCTTCATTTAAAATTAATTTTAAAATGCAGAGTCCCCCGGACCGGTGGCCAGGCCCCGGGCAGTATGAGTGCCACTGAAAATCAGCTCGCATGCTGTGCTGCCTTTGGCACGTGTGCTATAGGTTGCCTACCCCAATCTACTTTAAGATACACATTAAAATAGTAGCCATGTCAGTTGTATACTCAGTCGCTTAAAACATTGTAAGCATCATTTTGGCACACATTGCAGTACCAGTAGTAATAGGGACGGAGTAGTAAACTAATCACGTGCCCATTTTACAAATGCTAATCTTATGAGTGCTTCTCTGCAGCTGTTGGATGCATTGCACTCTTAATCCTTGGCAAGGAAACCACAGGACTATGAGACAAACTGAATGGCTAATTAACCAATGGCTAATGAAAAAGGAGAGCTGGGGTGAAATTAGTAAAGCACTTCTACATATGTATTAAATACAAATGTCCATTGGATTACTTTTATATTATTGAACATGTAATTCTGTTTTTTATATAAAAAATACCACTTTTATGCTACACTGATGCTTTTGGGGTAGCGTTGGGCACTGCCATAGGAGAAGGGTGTGATTCTTAGGAATATAGCGCCTTGAGGGTGAGATGTATAAAGTAGAGGGGAAAAAATCTTCTCTGAGGAGGAGGAAAAGAACAATCCTTAAAGCTTTGATTGGGCAAAGAAGTTCTTAGAGCGGGAAAGAGGATAGGAAAGAAACACTAAATTTCTTATTTTGTGGAAGAATGTTTTTCTTTTGTTTGAATGGAGAAGTTTTAAATTGTAAAAAACATGATGAGATCAGGGATTGGAAAATGTAGTAGTGGCGGATGGAAAAGGTGAGGGACCCATCATCTGGGTTTGTGGGCAAACTCATGTCTAATTCACAGTCTGTTATTTGTGGACTGTCATCACTACTTCTGAGAGGTCTTCTCAGTCACTGAAATCTATAATGAGTATTTTTCTCCCAAATTTAATCTCACAATTTTATTGCCTATTAATGTTTCTAATTTCAGCAATTCAAGAAATACTGATTTCTGTCTTTACTAGTATTTGTAACCCCTCCCAGTTTAATATCTGTGAATTTCATTTCAATTGCTTGCTCCTTCCTAATCATTAGTCAAAATCAAAGTTACCTTGAGCCAGTGGCTCATGGGGCTGACATGGTTAAGTGACGTCAATTTCATAGCCAACAGTGCACAAGGTAATGATGTGGCCAGGGTCCTGTTGCCTTTGACTGCACTAACCTGATGGACCAGATACCCATTTTGCAGCTGGGTGAACTGGAGGTGGCCTTTCAGTGTGAAATCGAGTGAGACTTGAACCCACAACCTTCAGAATTGTGATCATGTGATTGTACCTGCAGATCCCTTTGTTTTGATACCCAAATAGATGCTCCCCCTTTAGTACACCTCTGCCTCGATAGAACGCCGTCCTTGGGAGCCAAAAAATCTTACCGCATTACAGGTGAAACCACGTTATATTGAACTTGCTTTGATCCACTGGAGTGTGCAGCTCTTCCCCCCCACCCTCCCGGAGCACTGCTTTACCATGTTATATCCGAATTTGTGTTATATCAGGTCGCGTTATATCAAGGTAGCGGTGTATATTGGTTTGTACCCTTTTTATGACAAAGAAGACGTGAAAACATTTAAAGCAGGGATAGTCAGTAGGCAGACTATGGGCCAAATCCAGACTGCCAGATGCTTTTGAATGGACCCTGAAATCTTTTTATTTACATGTTATCATTATTGTTATTTTTTTAAATTTATTTTTCTCTAGAGAAAATAGAATGCCTATACATTGACCAAGAAATTTGGACCTTGACAAAAAGTAATTGACTACTGCTGCTTTAAAGTGTTTTTCTGCTCCACTGATTTTTTTTTTTTTAAACATCAGTAATATAAAGTCTTGACACTTCTGTTTTTCTCAGATGCTTTTTCATCCCTTAATTGAAGGGCTAAGCTGTTGAATCTCTAACAGAGAGCTTTTCTTCTATTTGTTTGCTGGGTATTTGTTAAAGGGGCACAACTTTTGTCAAAATGCCTTTATCTACTAATGTGATCTTGGGTGTTGTAACTATATAACTGAAAGAAATTTGATTCCCCCCCCCTTTTTATTTACTTTGTGCATTTGACAGTTTGTGTATAGTCAGTTTTGTTGGCTTTTTGGACAGCAGCATAGAGCGATATTTAAGATGGTAAAAATAGAAAATTGACTGAGAGGCAGGTATAGTACCTCAAACAACATTTAACTGGCTTTATGAAACTGACTAGATTACAAGTTAATTATATCCCTTTTAAATAGATGACCCACAGAAAAAGTTTCAAATAATCTCAATAAAAATCATTCCCTTCTCACTTAATCAAGTTTAACTTTCTTAGTATCTGGTTTCATAAGCCTCCTACTTCTCCAGTTTTCCAGAAAAACATGACATCAGAATTTCTCATGTGTGTACAAACTGAGCAAATAAAAAAGCAAGACTTCTTTGTAGTTCATAAAAAATGTCAAACACCAAAAAAGGGCACAAAACCCAGTGTGTTTTTTTTTTTTTTTCCTTTGCAGGCCATCTTTCATAGGTTTAGAACAGAAATATCCCTTTCAGATGGGTAGACATCAATTCTCATTTCTCTGACATTTCTTTTCTCCCATTTGCTTTGTAAGAAAATTACTTGAGGGGCATGTATTATGTCCTTTTCAATTGACTTGAACTAAAATCTTCTATTTTGTACCTGCTATTTTGCTGTATGTTTGCTATTTGAAGGAAATAAAATTAGGTTTCTAAAAAGTACACTAATTTTAGTTACAAAATTTACAAGTAAAATGATATGGCTTTATTTCCTGTAAGATCATTGTAGCATTTATGGATTGAGTTCTCTATGCTGTGGGCTATTAGCATGAACAGATGGGGGTGGGATTAACTCATTGGTCTGACACCTGATACAGAGGATCTTATAAACCGATATCTAATGATCTACATTGTGCATGCTATGCTGTTTCCTGTTTAGGAAGCTTATCTGTTTCTGCATTAGTGTTCTGTTTGCATGTAAGATATTGGCAGCATACAGTTCTGCAGGTGGATCCTGAGCAAAACAATTGTTTAGCTTTTTTTTCTAAGCTAATAACCTTGTCTTATCCTCTTAGAGCAAAATATCCAAAACCAAAAACTTACTGAGGACTGTCATGCTCAAATATCTATAAATGAGTGTCACTTCTTATTTATGGATACTTTGTTCAGTTAATAGTGTCTAAATTTTTATTCAGAGTTTTAGTTTAGAAATAACCTGGTGATTCCAGCCATTGCAGATGTTCCTCACGTTCTGATGCTGCAAGCTGTTCTATACAGATAGATGCCTGATAACTTCAGTGGGGCTCTGTGCAGGCACAGAGGTCCACCCATGTGGGGCATCTTGCAGAATTGAGGCTTAAAGTTGCACAAGTTGGAAATCCTACTTAAGGTTGCCTCCTCTCAAATGAGTATACCTTTGAAAGGCTGAGAGTGAGCTGAGGGTGGAAATGGAACTTTTATTTTATCTTACTGAAAGCTTTAAAACTCTGTAGTTATCTAAAATCTTATCTCAGTGAATATAATTGGGCTGATTTGGTAAGCAGACAGCTTAGAGACCCAGTGGGAAGGGAGAGGGGAGGGTGGTGAAACTTCAAATTTTCAGGCATCTGTTAATCAGATTGATACGGATACATTTCTCAGCAGGATCCAGGGAGTACCCTCTCTGCTTAAGCTCTGAGGGTGGTAATGATAGAAATGGGCTTCTCACAAGACCTTGACCTTGGTATCCTCGCTTTCATATCTACCTCTTGTTAGTAGGTTTGACCAAGGGGTTCTTGTGGTACAGACTCTCAGGGGAAAAAACAGCTTTTCTTAATGATGACACACTCTAGTAAACATTTTTTTGTGCACAGATAGAGATGAAACCAGGGCTCTGATCATCTCACCAGGATCTCAATTGCTCAAGGGTGTCTGGCACCCATCAGCCTTTTGGGGGGGCTCAAATTAAAGCAGCATTTGAAAAAGAGTTTGGTTCTCCACCTTTGTGCCTATTTATGTGGCTGATGGATTACAGAGCACATGTGCAGAGAAAGAGCGAGGCTAGCTATCTGGAAAACTCTCTCAGCATCACAAGACCTGAGGGTGTGTTATGGTTAAGGCTGTGAATCTGTTATGGATTCCATGACTTTCTGCAACCTCCATGAAATTCTTGCAGCTGCAGCGGCCAGTGTGGCTGTCTCCCTCCCCCTCCCCCCCCGGGGCAACTGCTCAGGTGGCTGTATGGTCAGCCACACCAGCTGCTGCTGGAGCGGCTCCGTAGCCAGCCACACTGTCCGCTGCTGGAGCAGCCACACCAGCCACTGCTTGTGGCCCCGGGCAGCTGGCCCCAGGGACCGCCCAAACAGCGGCCAGTGCTGCTGGTCCCAGGTGCTTCCCAGAGCAGCGGCACCCAGGGGGCTCCCCGGAGTAGTGGGTCCCATGACAGTTAAGATTTAGTCGGGGATGTTTATAGTAAAAGTCATGGACAGGTTACAGCTGTGAATTTTTGTTCGTTGCCCATGATCTGTCAATGATTTTTTCTAAAAATATCCATGACTAAATCTTAGTCTTAGTTATGGCCACTGAATCTGTGCACCACCTCAGGCATTGTAGGTTTGAATCCAGACCAGGTCAGAATCTGAAATGAAAAAAGCAGACACAGTGCTCCAATCTGCCTCTGTCAAAGGGCAGTTCTTATTTTGCAGAAAAGTAATGTGAATACAGCAGAATATTCAAAAGGTGCTGAAAACATTTTTTGAAAAGAAAATAAACTACATAAGGAAATGCTTGCTGGTAGGGGAGGTGATTGGGGTGGAAGAGCAGGTGGGAATAGGGGAGAGGAGTTAGTGGATGGGAGGGGGAAGTGGGAAGTAGGACATAGAGATGAGTGACAGAGGATTGGGGAAGAATGGGGCAAGTGCTTGTCAGCCCCACGTTCCCCTCCCATATGTGTGCCGTGATCAGGAGGCCCCCAGCCCATCTACAGGGCTGTGACCCTCCTACCATGCCTCCTTCCCATTTGAACCAGGTTCTGGAGGGAGCTTGTCTGTCTGAGTGAGGGGGGTTCCTGTCCTTTGGGTGTTTCTGAGCCCTGTGCCATGCCCTGGTGGTGTGCCAGGATCTGGGGAGACCCTGCCCATATATGGGAATGTGACTTCCCCTTCTCTAACCTGGTTTGTGGCGTGAGTGTGCCTTTCTGTGGTGGTGCCACCCACTCCTTAATCCCCTTATGTGATACGCAGGTCAGTGCTGCTCTGGGAAGTCCCACTCGCTGCCCCGCTTTGTTTTCCAGAATCTGGGTGCTCCTGCCCATCTGTAGGGGACTGATTTTCCCCCCCCCCCGTGTGAGCTAGATTTGGGGGCGGGAGCTTGCCTCTCGGAGTGTCTGGGACCTTCTCCTTACTTTCTCATGTGAACTGGGATCTAGATTTCCTTGTGCCTCTAAGGAGGCCTGAGCCCATCTCCCTACCGCCTCCTCCCATGTAAATTAGGATTTGGGGAAGCCCTGCCCCAGTGGGTGGGGAATTTAGAACAGGTGTGCTCAGAATGTGCCTGGACAACACACTGTTACCCATCCTCAGCTCCTCACCCCAGCGTATGTTTGATACATCTCAGAAACTCTCCAGTCCTTGAGTGGGGTAAGGGAACGCCCACCAACATGAATGGAGCAGTTCATGTATCACAGAGCTATTGTTTTAGGCTGTATTAATCTCCATTGGATGTTCTGTTTCAGCTGAGAACAAAGCCATGTCTATACTACCATTTATGTCAGCAAAACTTATGTCGCTCAAGCGTGTGAAAAAAACACCCTCCCGAGCGACTTAAGTTTCACTGACATAAATGGTAGAGAGCTTCTCCTGCTAACATAGCTACCGTCGCTTGTGGTGGTGGTTTTATTATGTCGATGGGAGAGCTCTCTCCTGTCGGCATAGAGCGGCTACACAAGCGATCTTACAGCAGCAGCTGCATCGGTACAGAGGTGCTGCTGTAAGCTCTCTAGTGTAAACATGGCCCAACTCATCGAGATGAATGGTCACTTAACACCCCTCTGAGCCTGCTATACTGCTCCCCTTCAGTCTCCCTCTAATTTCATAAGATATTGTAATGAAGCATCAGGTCAGCCATAGCTACGGTGAGATTCTTGCTTAAAGGCTGACTCTTTTGAGGGTGTAGCTACACTTAAAACACTATAGCAGCACAGATGTGTCACTGCAGCTGTGCCACTAGCGCTTCAGGGTAAATACTATCTACACTGATGGGAGGGGTTCTTCTGTTGGCGTAGGTACGACAGGCGGTAGCTGTGCTGGCAGGAGATGGAAGAATTTTGGGGAATAGAGATCCTGGCGGTAGTCTGCAATCCTCTGCCCAAGGCTTCTTGGAAGGGATGCCTTGTTTCTTCTCCCAGGGTTGGACGCTTTGCCATGCCACTGGGCAATGACTTCAGGATGCACCATTGCGGCACACAGGCTAGCAGCATACAGACCTGGTCTACAGCTAGACACATTCAGGAGCTGTTCCCTTGCAGCTTCAGTTACTCTCAGGAGTGAGATATCAGGTACAGTCACCATCAGCAGTGGAAGACAGAGCTAGTTTTAAGTGCAGTAGCCCTATCTGCTTGTACTGATGGCCCAGTGCTATCCCCCCATATTGTTCCAACTCGCCCCTTTCTTCCCCAGACTATACTCGGCTAGGGCTGCCACCATGATCTGAGTCCCAAGGGGAAGTGAGAATGTTGTGCTTGTAACTTGTGTGGATCAAGAGGAGTAAAGGCACTGACAATAGTACCTCTGCCCATTGTTTCTTAAGAGCTGCAAATGTGGCCTTGAGGTTCTCTTCATCCACACCAGTGGGGTGGCTCAGCCAGATAAGGAGGAAAAAGAAGAGGACAAGGGAAGACCTATTCCAGGAGCTCCTGCAAGCCTCTGGTGCTTTGGATTGCAAGCAGAGGGCTTGGAGGGTGCGATCAATGACAAAATGCAGAGGGATAGCAAGGACAGGAGAAACGGGCAGCAAGAGATGGTAGTGCTGCTCAAGGAGCAAAGAGACATGCTGTGATCTCTGAATGAACTTCAGGCTGAACACATCTGTTCTACCTCCCTCTGAAGGCAATAGAGAACTGCATTTTAGGACTTCCCTACACTCCCCTGCTACATTCCACGTATCTTACAGTACACAGGGCACTCACCCTGCAGGAGATTTACACAAAATGACAGCCACACTTACCCTATGAGAGCCTCGTTGGTGTATATGTGCTTGTGAATTCTTTGTTCCTTCCCCTTTTCCCTGTATGTATGAAGTTTAGCTCAGCATTACGTAGGTATGTTTGCATGGGCGTGGAATAAAAATTTACTTATGGAAACTGAATTTATTATTCTCCAATATAAGATGGCTGCTTAACGTTCACAGAGAATAGCAGCGGGTGCATTTGCATTGTTATATTAGTGGGCGCACCACAGTCATTACCAGGTTCACAGTATGCTTCAAAAAAACCAGTGCCAGGCGCAGCACACTACAGCAACACACGTTACTGTGGCTCATTGTTAAAATGCTTCTTCAAAACTTCCCTGAGCCAAATAGCTCCGTGTTGAGCTCTTCTTATAGCCCTGCTATCTGGCTGCTCCAAATCAGCAGCCAGCCAATCCACCTCACGTTCCACCTCTGCGGAAACTTCTCCTCCTTTGCTTCACGTATTATGAAGCACACAGCAGGCACCTATGACCATGGGAATATTGTCCTCGCTGAGGTCTAACCTCCTGAGTAGACAGTACCAGTGACCCTTCAAACTGCCAAAGGCCCCTTCAGCAGTCATTCTGCATCTGCTGAGATTGTTGTTGAAGTGCTCCTTGCTATTGTCAAGGTGACCAGTGTACGGCTTCATAAGCCATGGGAGTAAGGGATAGGCTGGGTCTCCCAGGATGACTATTGGCATTTCCACATCCCCAGTGGTAATCTTGTGTTCTGGAAAAAAATCCCTGCTTGCAACTTTCTATACAGGCCTGTGATTCTAAAGATGTATGCATCATGCACCTTCCTTGACCAGCCTGTGTTGATGTTGGTGAAACAGCCCCAGTGACCCACCGCACTTGCAATATCATAGGAAAGTAGCCCTTTCTGTTGATGTACTCTGTCGCAAAGTGGTGTGGTGCCAAAATAGGCATATGTGGGCCATCTATTGCCCCACCGCAGTTAGGGAATCCCATTGTTGCAAAACCATCCACTATTTCCCGCACAGTGCCCAGAGTCACAGTCCTTCTTAGCAGGCTGCAGTTAATGGCTCCACACACTAGCATCACAGCAACCCCCACGGTGGACTGACTCCAAACTGATTCCCGACTGATTGATAGCAATCTGGCATTGCCGGCTTCCTCATCGTGATCACCACTTGCTTCTCCACTGTGAATGCAGCTCTCATTTTGGTGTCGCTGTGCCGGAGGGCTAGGGTGAGCTCTGCCCACAGTTCCAGGAAGCAGGGCCGGCTCCAGACACCAGCCAGCCACGCACGTGCTTGGGGCGGCACGTTGGGGCAGAGTGGTGCTCGGGGTTTTCTATTCTTGTGTCTTAGTATCTCCTTAGGCAAGATTTTTTTTTTCAAAATTTCTTCTCCAGAAATTATATTCCACTTAGTCACCACATTGATTTTTCATGTTTCTTAGTAAATTAATTCATTAATTTAATTGGCACAGTGTAGAAAACAGAGCTGTGAAATGAAAGCTGTTCAAGCAAAACTATAGGCTGTGCTTGGTTACTACAGAAAGTGCCCTTATGTAGGCATTTTAAATTCAGCTGGTACTGTGATATGTACAATATTAAAAAGAGTGCTAAGCACTTTCAGCACCCACTGACATCAATGGGAGTTGAAGTCACTCACTACCTTGCAGGTTCTAGTCCCTAAATAAAGATGATCTTTTATGAATCTGTAATCTCTTATATAATAGCAAATGCTTTTCAAGCCTCCAGTTACTAGGTTCATACCCCTCCATTACCAAGCTGTATTTCAGGTTTCAGCACATCTCATGAAAGTAAGTAACAGGCAGTCTGGAACTCCCCCATCTCCAGTATGTTTTTTAAAAAGCTAAAATAAACATGTATAAATAGCCCTTCTTTTTTTTTTTGAGATAGACTTGAACAATCTCATCATGCCATATCAGGGAGATATCAGTGTGAGCTAATACACAATATTACAATGCTTCCTGTTTCACAATCAGTCTGACTAGGTTAATTGAATATCAGCAGAATTCCTTTCCTTAAACTCACATCTTCTCCTCTTTTAATGTACACATCGATACTGATGTGCATCCTGAAGGTTTTCCCTCCACTCTCAATAAATATTTTTACCTGAAGAAGTGAGACCAGCTTGTGATCTTAGGTAGTCTCCAGAGTTTCACTGACACCTTCTGATTGCCATGAACACTTTCTGGAGAATGTTTCTGTGGATGTAGCCCCTTTGCAGACAGTCTGTTTGCAGACATGGTCTATATTCAATTGAGTTCCCTTCCGCTAGCTGTTTGCTGGCTTCATTATGTTGGAACTGGTAGGATAGTTGCTTCCAGAAAAAGAATTATATTGAACAGCGGGGTTTGAGTTGGCACATTGTGTTGATAGTGTCAAAAAAGGGAAACTGTACTCTTGTGGTATTCTCTTGTGGTTTCCATTTTAAAATGAATTTCTCTTTGCTCTGGCCTTCTACTGCTGTAATACAAAATAATTATAATCTTAATAATTAATATTTTCACATTGGTTTCAGAAACAGTAGACGCTAATCTTATGTATCCTAGCTGTCCTGCTCTCTCTTAAAATACAGCCCCAAGGCCCACAAGTCGGCAGGGGTGGCTCAGGCAGATATAATACCAGAAGCTTCTTTTAGCTGACTAGATTTTAAATGCTCAAGTCCAATATATGAAACCCTGCCCCTTTCCTAGGCTTCATAACCTGAGCTCCAGCTTGAACCTCAACTTCAAAGCAATGTCGCTACAGCTACGTTTAGAGTGCTAGTGTGAGCCCTGATAACCCCGAGTCTCTTGATCTGCTCTGGGAGGCTCACTCCTGCTAGTAGCTTCAAAACATTGTGTAGAGATACCCTTTGTGCTCTTTTGAAAGCTGACCCCTCTTGTTTAACTCAACAAAGATGTCCTTTTCCTTTGTCTTCTGTTTTAAGGGTATTTTTGCCTTTAAAAGCAGTCTATTTTTCATTCCAATCCCACACTTAAGATAAAATATTGAATGATCCTCAAAGAAGTAATAATTTATCAGATACTCATTGTATGATGTGTTGCTATCAATGTATTTCTGAGCAATTAAATTGCATAGTGGTTCTACAACTTGTGGCCATATCTATGAAAAGTGTGTTCTCTTGACTTACAGAGAGGCAACATAATTTGATTGTATTACATACCCTGGGGGGAATTCTGTGACATGCGCAATGCAGAATTTTGCAGAAATTGGCATGCATGCAGAATTTCCTTTTTGCCTCCACAGAAATGTGATGCAGAGATGTTGGCCACCACTGGGTGAAGGAGAGGGAACTTGAGGGTTCCCAGCCACTGCAGTTCCCAGCATGAGCTCAGGCCAGGAGGGGGCGGCGCCATGCAGAAAACTCTGTGCAAGCATGGGACTCAGTATCAGTTGTTTCTCTCTCTCTGGATCCCTGGGCTGGGGGTAGAGGGTGTGAGTGTCAGGGCTGGGGTGGCCTGCAGCTGGGCTCTGGGTGAGAGAAAGTGTGAGTGTCTAGGCTGGGGGAGGGGAGGGGGAAGCCACAGCTGACCTCTGGGGAGTAGGGGATGTGAGTGTCTGGGCTTGGGGGAACGGACCCACAGCTGGCCTCTTGGGGATAGGAGGTGTGAGTGTCTGGGTGGGGGTGGGCATGGCTGGGCTCTGGTGGGGAGGGGTTGAGAGTGTCTTGTCTCAGGCTGGACTCTGAGTGGGAGGGGGCAGAGAAACAGGAAATGGGCTGTCATAGGGGCTTCTGGGAGAATTTTTGTCTGTGTCTGTATTATTACAGACACATTTGCTGATGGGTATTTTGGAATAAATTACCAAAATAATTGAAACTGGTATGATTATATAGTGTTATTTTGACAAAAACAGTTTGCAGAATTTTAAAATGTGCGCAGAATTTTTAATATTTTTGGTGCAAAATTCCCTCAGGAGTATATTACACAAGTGCTTCCTGTTTGTACACTTAAAGTGAAGTTTTAGGTGGAGTCACTTAGGGCTTGAGCCCAACAATGTTGAAGTCAAAGGTGATATTTCCATTGGCTTCAATGGACTTTGAATCAGCTGGTTATAGTGCTGAGCTATTTAATATTGGTAACAATTAGTGTTAATTAGCTAAGTGTCTTACACATGGCAAATTTCTGATAGCAACAGTCAATTTACACATTTCCAGAAAGCTGACCACTTTTTGGTGTTCAGAGAATTCTTGGGGTACGTCTACACTACGGGATTAATCCGATTTTACATAAACCGGTTTAGTAAAACAGATTGTATAAAATCGAGTGCACGTGGCCACACTAAGCACATTAATTCGGTGGTGTGCGTCCGCGGTCCGAGGCTAGCATCGATTTCTGGAGCGTTGCACTGTGGGTAGCTATTCCGTAGCTATCCCATAGTTCCCGCAGTCTCCCCCGCCCCTTGGAATTCTGGGTTGAGATCCCAGTGCCTGATGCGGCAAAAATCATTGTTGCGGGTGGTTCTGGGTAAATGTCGTCAGTCACTCCTTCCTCTGGGAAAGCAATGGCAGAGAATCATTTTGCGCCCTTTTTCCCTGGATTGCCCTGGCAGATGCCATTAGCATGGCAACCACGGAGCCTGTTTTGCCTTTTGTCACTGTCACCGTATGTGTACTAGATGCCGCTGACAGAGGCGATTCAGCAGCGCTACACAGCAGCATTCATTTGCTTTTGCATGATAGCAGAGATGGTTATCAGCCGTTCTGTACCATCTACCATGCCATTGTAAATTGGCAATGAGATGACGGTTACCAGTCCTTCTGTACTGTACCCTCTGCTGCTGTCATAGGTACCCCTGGCTGAGATCGGCCGGGGGTGCAAAAGACAAAAATGGGAATGACTCCCTGAGTCAATCCCTCCTTTATGGTATCTAAAAATAGAATCAGTCCTGCCTAGAATATGGGGCAAGTGTACTAGAGAACCAGAGAGCACAGCCGTTCTGTGTTAGATCCCGCAGAAATGATGAGCTGTATGCCATTCACAGGGGGTGCTCCTGCAACAACCCCACCTGTTGATTCCCTCCTCCCCCAGCCTTCCTGGGCTACCATTGCAGAGTCCCCCCATTTGTGTGATGAAGTAATAAAGAATGCAGGAATAAGAAACAGTGACTTGTTAGTGAGATAAAATGAGGGGAAGGCAGCCTCCAGCTGCTATGATAGTCCAGACAGGACATTAAGCAGCGTGGGGGAGAGGAGCCCAGCATCCCGCTGCTGTGATAGTCCAGGCAGAACAGAATCTTTTCTTTACACATGAAGGGCGGGAGCTGATGGAGCTCAGCCCCCTGTTGCTATGATGAAGACGGTTACCAGCCGTTCTGTACCATCTACTGGGAAGTAGTAGCACTCATGGGCTGATGATGAGGACAGATACCAGTCCTTCTGCACTATACCATCTGCCACAAGGCTGATGATGACGACAGATATCAGCCATATTGTACCATCAGCCACCAAGGACAGGGTGGGGAGGATGCTACAGTTCAGTGCCGCAGCATCGCGTCTACCAGCAGCATTCAGTAGACATAGGGTGACATTTAAGAGTCAAGAGACTATTTTTTTCCCTTTTCCTTCTGGGGGTGGGTGGGTGGGGGTAAATTGACGAGCTATGCCCTGAACCACCGCGGACAATGTGTTTGACCCTACAGGCATTGGGAGCTCAGCCAAGAATGCAAATGCTTTTCGGAGACTGCAGGAACTGTGGGATAGCTTGAGTCCTCAGTCCCCCCTCCCTCCATGAGCGTCCATTTGATTCTTTGGCTTTCCGTTACGCTTATCACGCAGCAGCGTGCTGAGTCCCTGCTGTGCCCTCTGTCTGGAGATTTTTTTAAAATGCTTTGGAATTTCGTCTTCTGTAACGGAGCTCTGAACAGATTTGTCTGCCCATTCAGCGATCACATCCGTACGGTCCATGCTGGAGCTCTTTTTGGATTTGGGACTGCATCGCCACCCGTGCAGATCAGAACTCCACGCTGGGCAAGCAGGAAATGATATTCAAAAGTTTGCGGGGCTTTTCCTGTCTATCTGGCCACTGCATCTGAGTTCTGATCGCTGTCCAGAGCGGTCAGTGGTGCACTGTGGGATACCGCCTGGAGGCCAATACTGTCGATTTGCGGCCACACTAACCCTAATCCGATATGGTAATACCGATATTAGCACTACTCCTCTCGTTGGGGAGGAGTACAGAAACCGGTTTAAAGAGCCCTTTATATTGATATAAAGGGCCTCTTAGTGTGGACAGGTGTGGCGTTAAATCGGTTTAACGCTCCTAAAACCGGTTTAAACGCGTAGTGTAGACCAGGCCTTAGTCATCCACGGTTCTCTCTAACTTCACAGGTTTCAGAGGGGTAATCTGTATCAGCAAAAACAATGAGGAGTCCTTGTGGCACCTTAGAGACTAACAAACAAATTTATTTGGGCATTAATTTCACAAAGACCTTAAAGGTAAGAGCCAGACATTAGTTTTCACTCATACCAAATAATGGAACCGAGAAGGACTGAAACAAATTTTGACCGAAAGTGGGGGGGAAACATCCCTCTTTTATTTCCAATACAGAAAGCAAGGCCTTTCAGAAGGATTCATTGTTGTGGTTATTCACAGATTGCCCAAACAATCTTGGCAGTGCAGTTTTAAAAAACGTTTATTACTATAATAATGTAAAAGATTATGCATATACATAATGTTTTCCTTATAGTTTCAGTAACGTAAATCTAAGTGATGGTGGCATAGATGATATCAAATGATTCAAGGCTATATGGTAGAGAGAAGCCTTATTTATTTTGAAATAATTGATTGCTTCCTGTTTCCTTTCAAACTGGTGTGAGTTCAGCTTCTGTGAACTGCGCTTTGTGATACTTTTTCCATGGTTTACAGGTTGAGCCATACTGGCCTTTGTGGTCCTGCTGGGTTCATCCAGGTAATCCGGATTGTTTTTTTGGCCAGCATAGTAACAGAGCATAAAAGGATCTCTCTTATGGTATTTCACACTTCAGAAATGCCTAAAACACAATTCTATTTTTTAGGAAAACCAGTCTCCAACATGTCTTTAATTGTGTTACTCCTACCCATTTGACAGTATATTTTAATAAGAGTAATGCAGAGTCTGATCCCTGCATGAAAAAAAAAGTTTCTTAAACAAAGAGAACATTTTCCTCTCTCTTTTTTTATTTATAGATTTTCGCTGCTCCTTCTTAATCTGGAGGAATATTATTTTGAACAGCATACAGCTAACCATATTATAAACAAAGATTGCAGAGATGAAAGGTAGAAAACCATTTCTGTTTTGAAAATTATACTGGAGTCATTCAGCTATTGGATCTCAATTTAGTTATGCAAATCTTTTTTTTTCTTTTTCCTTTTCTTTTTAGGAAAATCAGAGGTTCACTAAAAATCTGCTCAAAATCAATTATTTTTGAACCGGATGAGAAAATCCAACCCATTATTAAGGTAAATTGTCCAGTCTGATCATTTGGTAGTAACTTTTAGTTTCTTTTTAAAACGTATGTTTAAAGAAATACATATTTCTATAACTTGCTGCAGATTCCATTGCGAGATTGTATCAGTATAGAAGCACCAGAAGATAATGAAGCAAATAACCCTTTCACCTGGTATGTGAATTTAAGATGTTTAGATACTTCTATTTTTGTTTTTAATAAGTTGAATACTTGTATTTCAAGTACCTTATCTGCATTATAGGTATACACCTGGAGTGATTTCTGTTGTATCCAATCAGGTAAGAAAAACATGTAACAAATTCATGGCTCATAACTAAGAAAAGTTTTGTGTTTTTTCTAGGATTTCTTTAAGTATTTTCAGAAAACAGTATTGGACATAATGAACTAGAAAATTAATATGTGACATTACCGTTCTTAAAATCTTTCATAAATAAGTAAATACAGAAAAAAAACAAATGTTCAAATCAAACTGAGATGAGGTTGACATGTTGAGGGTATCTCTTGAATACCTGGTAAGTCAGATACAATAAATTTACCTCCACGCTCAATTGCATATTGCCTAGTAAAGATAATATTTTCAGAAATTAATGCATACAAGAGGATCACTTTTATCATTAAAAACCAAGGGAGGTGTATTTCAACTGTTTGATACTTCTTGTTTTGGTCTTTCTACATATCTTGCAGTTTTTCTGACTCTCCACTACCACCATGGCTTGCTTACATTTGTCTTTTCAAAGTTTCAAGTGGAAAACGCTGTTCAAAGATTGGACTCTGTACTGTGTGTGTGCATTTTAGTTTTCAGTAACTGGTCATGAAGTATGGAAGTATTGTTAGAGCATGGAATGTCTTGGATATGGTTAATTCAAATTTGTAAATAATCAACACTCTAAGGGCAGGTCTACACTAAGAGCGGGGGTCGAACTAGGGTACGCAAGTTCAGCTACGTGAATAGCGTAGCTGAATTCGAAGTAGCCTAGTTCGAACTACTCACCCGTCCAGACGCCGCGGAATCGAAGTCCGCAGCTCCAAGGTCGACTCCGCCACCGCCTTTTGCAGTGGTGGAGTACCGGAGTCGACCCCGGCGCTTCCGGAGTTCGAACTATCGCGTCCAGATTAGACGCGATAGTTCGAACTCCGAGAAGTCGAACTCACCGCGTCGACCCGGCTGGTAAGTGTAGACTAGCCCTAAGCTTCATTTAAAAAAAATGGAGCAGATCTAAAGATTTCAAAATTAGAAAGACTTCAACAGAAAATGGGCACACTTTTCATGAAATCTTTTGAGGAAAAAAATTCAACCCATTTTCATGTTGGTTCACTGGTGGATTTTGCACTTGTAATCTTGTTTTTGCCCTAATAAAGAACAAATGGCTACAGTCCAAAATTAATTTGGGCAGGTCACTAGACTGTCTACATGGGAAAGTTGTACTAGTTATACTGATGTAGTTATACCTAGTACAGTTAGGTACTTTTCAGTGTAGAGCTGCTGTGAAAATGGCATTGTGGGTCCATGGCAACAACTTCTATATAAAATGTCCTTTGTTTACAAATTTAAAGATGCCTTTCTAACAACCAGCAAAGAATCCTGTGGCACCTTATAGACTAACAGATGTTTTGCAGCACGAGCTTTCGTGGGTGAATACCCACTTCTTCGGATGCAAGCAGTGGAAATTTCCAGGGGCAGGTGTGTATATATAAGCAAGCAAGAAGCAAGCTAGAGATAACGAGGTTAGATCAATCAGGGAGGATGGGGCCCTGTTCCAGCAGCTGAGGTGTGAAAACCAAGGGAGGAGAAACTGGTTCTGTAATTGGCAAGCCATTCACAGTCTTTGTGCTCTAACCCCGCAGACAGAGACCAACACTTAGAAAATCTCCACCAAGCATTCTCAAGACTACAGTACCCACATGAGGAAATAAGGAAACAGATCAACAGAGCCAGATGTGTACCCAGAAGCCTCCTACTGCAAGACAAGCCCAAGAAAGAAACCAACAGGACTCCACTGGCCATCACATACAGTCCCCAGCTCAAACCCCTCCAACGCATCATCAGGGATCTACAACCCATCCTGGACAATGATCCCACACTTTCACAGGCCTTGGGTGGCAGGCCAGTCCTTGCCCACAGACAGCCTGCCAACCTGAAGCATATTCTCACCAGCAACTGCACACCGCACCATAGTAACTCTAGCTCAGGAACCAACCCATGCAACAAACCTCGATGCCAACTCTGCCCACATATCTACACCAGCAACACCATCACAGGACCTAACCAGATCAGCCACACCATCACCGGTTCATTCACCTGCACGTCCATCAATGTAATATATGCCATCATATGCCAGCAATGCCCCTCTGCTATGTACATCGGCCAAACTGGACAGTCTCTAAGGAAAAGGATAAATGGACACAAATCAGACATTAGGAATGGCAATATACAAAAACCTGTAGGAGAACACTTCAACCTCCCTGGCCACACAATAGCAGATTTTAAGGTGGCCATCCTCCAGCAAAAAAACTTTAGGACCAGACTCCAAAGAGAAACTGCTGAGCTCCAGTTCATCTGCAAATTTAACACCATCAGTTTAGGACTAAACAAAGACTGTGAATGGCTTGCCAATTACAGAACCAGTTTCTCCTCCCTTGGTTTTCACACCTCAGCTGCTGGAACAGGGCCCCATCCTCCCTGATTGATCTAACCTCGTTATCTCTAGCTTGCTTCTTGCTTGCTTATATATACACACCTGCCCCTGGAAATTTCCACTGCTTGCATCCGAAGAAGTGGGTATTCACCCACGAAAGCTCATGCTGCAAAACATCTGTTAGTCTATAAGGTGCCACAGGATTCTTTGCTGCTTCTACAGAACCAGACTAACACGGCTACCCCTCTGATACTTTCTAACAACCAGTCCTGCAAACTCAGTCACGTCCCTAAGAGTGGAGCTATGTTCTTTTCCTTTTTGTCCCCACATTCTCCTGTTAAAGTTGTGAAGAACAATACATGTTAGCCCAATCTGTAGTCCAAGGAGGATTCCTCTTACAGTATCTCAAAAACATCTTTTATAATGGAAAGTGTTTGCAAACTAAACATGGGGTAGTTAGGCGCTACCATCTCCTCCCTATAATCAGGGGTGCTGGAACAATTTTTATGAGGGGGTGCTGATGATGGAAACCAGGTCTTTGGTGTTTTGTTATTACTACTTCAAGCCAGAGGATGCAGGAACACTCTTAGTTCCAGCACCACTGCCTATAATACTGGTAACGTATTGAAATCCTTGGATGAAAGCTGTGATATAAAAAGGAGGGAATTTTAAAGTGTATAAAATGTGTATAATTGACACTTTCTGATGTCTGTCAGACTCCATGCAGAGAAACCTTTATTAGTATATAAGACTTAGACATTATTACATCCATTATGTAATAAGTTGTAGTTACAGCCAATTATAATGGAACAGGTGTACAGTATAATCGCAGACAGGATTACTTTCTCTGTACACTCAAAACTTATTGCCAGTGCATGACTGAATAAGAAGCCTTTTGTTTTGATTGCGAGTAATGGGCAACTGAAAAGCTATTTAATGCCATCATAGCTGCGAAATAAAAGCTGTAATGTGAAGGTCATTAGAGATTATCAAAACAGTATAAAAAAAAACTAACTACCGCTTTCATTATCTCTGAGGAATAACAAGATGCATTAATAATATATGTTAAAACCTGAAAGTGTCTTTTCTGTTATGCTTGTTTTGAAATGCAGATACTTTCAACCTTCATGTTCTATTTGCTAATTTAAATTTGGGATATCTATTTGAGAGTTCTCCAAACTGTAAAATATTCATTTAACATGCAGTAATACAAGCTAACTGCAATGTATGCAAATCTTAGGTATTAGGCCACAATCCTGAAATGTGGGCAAACCTCTGTGCCTGCACAGAGCTTGTTGCTAGATCAGAGCTTTCATAGCCATAGTTTGATTATTACCAGAGCACCTAGGAGCTCTAGTCATGGACCAGTACCCCATTGTGTACCAGTACCCCCATGCACTAAATCAAAAAAGATGTTTTAAGAAATTAAGCTTCTTGGTTGAGTTGAACACTTGTGCCTTTTGTAGGTGGTGATCATATTGCTGAAGAGCGATAGCTCTCGCTAGCAGAAGTCACTCAAAGCAAAAGAGCAATCCTGCTTCTATCTTGCTTAATAGTAGTTTACTGTCTTTAAAACCAGAAAGTGCTTACAACTTCTTACATCAGTTTTAGTCTATCTGTGCCTTTCTTCAGCAGTATTACCAGTGAACCTGCCATGCTAACGACAACTTAAATTCTGGATACAGCTAATTGAGTGAAAGGCATCATAACATACTTTAGTTAAAGTCAGTTATATTAAATGTTTTTATTATTATTATTTGTTTCTATCTTTGGTCTTTTTACATAGCTTAATAAAACAGTGATGTTAACAAGTTGTTTTAACAGTCATAAATCTTTAACTTTTTAAATCTCAACATTTACCATCACTAAATAACTCTGACGACCACATAATTTCCTGCAACTGTGAAAATTTAATTGATAAAAAGTTTAAAAATAAATATTGATATTATCCATCAAAAGTATATATTAAAAAAATTGCATTGTGCCAAGTCTAATTATATAGGATTAGAAAACAAAGCAAAAGCTGCCAAATTTAAGAATGGATACAAGCCCTTATGCTTCAGGGCATAAGCCAACTTCTAAATGAAGAGTTTTATGAACGATGTGGGTGGGTGAGATTCTGTGGCCTGCGTTGTGCAGGAGGTCAGACTAGATGATCATAATGGTCCCTTCTGACCTTAAAGTCTATGAATTTCTCAATGAAGAAATTTTCAAAATGAAGAATTTTTTACAAAAAGATAGCTCAATAATTGCCCACTTCTCGGTTTCTTGCACCTTACTCTGAAGCATCTGGTACTGGCCACTTTTCGCAACAGGATACCAGACGGGCCATTCCTGGCAATTTCTGTGTTCCAACCCCCTTTGTCACTGTCACTCTCCTCTCGCTTCCACCCCAAGTTAATAGCAGATCTTTCCTCCCTGCTCAGACCTCCACATACACATCATGAGTGCACACACTTTATCCACACATTATCACCAAACAATATAATTCATAGAGAATTTATTGTCCAAGCATATTCTGGCTAAATTATGTTTTATCCTTTTTCAGGCTTTTCTCATTAAAGAACAAAACATTATTGCACCTTATAAAACTGAAAGAGTAAGTAGACATTTTTCATTATGTATAACAATCTAAGGATTTTATATGAATTATGTTCTTGTTCCTGAAAGGTCAAGATTATTTATGTAATCGGCATCTGAGAACAAATGCAAAGTACTCATAATAAGTACTTCTGTGTACTGTATAATAAATGTTGTCTGGGTATTTGCCTTAATGTATGCGTGATGTGTCATCAAAGGTCTAAGGCTGCCATGACTTAGTACTGAAACAAACTTCGAATGCATATAAAAGCTTTTCAATTGCTAGGTTAAACTAGATCAAGGAAAGGCAAATGAAAGAAAATGCAGTGCAAAGAAACCAGCTTTTATAAATATGCTGTGAAAGAACGTAAGCGCTCAAATACCAACAAACTTCCTTCTTACCCAAAAGTTACTGAAAAAGAGTGAACAGGCACAAGAATTGTTTAAATTGCTCAAGATATTCTAACTTCCTTAAATAAGAGCAAGATTTCAAGGATAACACAGCCCACAAATTCCTATTTCTATAATGAACAGCAACATGTCTTGGAAATGCTCTCTTGCTCTCTTCACAACTTTTTTAGGTTTTCTGTGTACTCTTTATTAACTAGATCTCTAGTCATAAAGCATAAGCACTCTTGAAAGTTAGGGGGAAACAGTGAAAACCTTGTTGCACTGCTTTTCCCCTTATTCACCAGCAGTGTGTTGGCAGTACAGACAATAACACCTTATTGACAGGAAAAGGTCCCTGTGACAGGGTGCTTAGCTGGGACTGCTGAGTCAGCCCTCTGTCATGCCAGCTCCAATTAAGAGAGGTAGAAACCTGTGCCTGATTGAAAAGGGGAAACATCTGCCAGCCCAGTTAGCCTAAAACTTCTGCATAAAAGCCTCAGAAGAAGGAAGCCAAGGTAGGGCAGACAGAAAGGGGGAAGCCAGAGAGTGTACTGTATAATAAATACATATAATACATATAATAAGTAGCCCCCTCCCCCTGGTTGCAGAGCTTGAGAAGCCCTTAAGGCTGAAACCTCCAAGCTTTAGATGGTGAGAAGACGGTGGGATTACACGCTGTAAATAAACTGCACCGGTGATTTCTGAAGATCTCTGAGTGGTTTTTGGAACAGAGCAGAGGCAGGAGCAAAGGGGCCCTGCACGCCCTATTACAGTCCTGGACAACAAGAAACCCAGCTGGATTGAGCTTGACAGGAAGAGATTGAGTCCTTGCTCCAGAATTCAAACTTACTGAAGGCTAACTAGTTGGGAGGAACTTTTTCAGTCCAGTTCATGTCAATTATTTTTTAGGTACTGGAGCAGATTTTTTTTTTTCCTGTCTTGTCCTTGTCATTTCTGTTCCTAATTAATCCTTATTTATGTGAGTAGCAGGGAATCATAACTAACACCATAAAGGGATGCAGCTGTATCGCTGCATGTTAAAACAAGAAACCTAGTGTTTCTTCCATAGCTTCAGGGGCTCACTCGTTCTGCTGTTGCCAAACCGATTTTCACCCTGAATGATTACTAATTCCAGATGCTCATCTGAGTACTTTGCTCTGGTGCTAAATTTAGGTATATGTGTTTTGAAACTCCACTGATCCTCTCCATTTAGCACCTATGTAGTAACACTCTCTAGCAAATCAGAATATCCTGAGTACTTGTTATCTTTCCATGTGACTGGGGAGATGGACTTTTTCTGAGTTCCCTTTTGCCGCTAGTGGCTCTAAATAACCCACAAAACTGTTCTCTAGCTTTAAAGTTTGTAAAGGCCTCTTGATCTCCCAGAGCCACTCCTAGCCATTGAAGAAAAGGTACAATTCCTGAAACGTGCCATAAGGATCGTCTTATCAGGCTAGCACCAGAAAAATTTTATTGTTCAACCCTCTTTCTCTTCACTCCAATCCCAAGTTCTTTGAGACTTCCTATTTTCTTCACTATCAAACATTTTATTTTTTTTTCCCTTAGTTGGATTGTTTTCTACCTTCTGTGTACTGGAACTGTAAAACCAGATCTCACTAGTTCTTTGAGCCTGAAAAGCAGCTCTTCTGCAAAATAAATCTTTCATTGCATCTACCTATATCCCAATGTCACCAAATACCTCTTAGTATTCATCTTGCCTGATTAGGTTATATATTTAAAAAATCATAGGAGTATATTTGATATACTTTTATACCATATGTAAGGGTTGTCAGAAGATTCTGTGATCTCCTTGCGGTGATACAATAGAGTGCAGACCTAAATGTAGATAGTTAAAATTGAACCTTGTTTTTAATGTTCAGTGTTTTTTCCATTGTATATATTCTCCTTCCTCATTCAGAGACCTGTACTGCAATTAACCTGTATAGCCTGATCTTCTAAGATGTTGTAGATTAGAAACTTTTGTCTAAAAGGTATACAGTAGCACTAAACATATCCTACAATAAAAACGTCAGTCGATAGATAAGCATGTACTGGTTCTAAAGTTACAAATAAATATGTTGATCCTTTTGTTTTATGTGTACAAGCATTTAAAAGCTTTTGCTTCTGACTAAGGCTGTCAATTAATTGCAGTTAACTCACGCGATTAACTCAAAAAGATTAATCATGATTAATCGCAGTTTTAATTGCACTGTTAAACAATAGAATACCAATTGAAATTTCATTAAATATTTTTTGTTTTTTTGCATTTCTACATTTTCAAATATATTGATTTCAGTTACAACACAGAATACAAAGTGTACAGCGCTCACTTTATATTTTTATTACAAATATTTACACTGCAAGAAAGATAAAGAAAAGAAATAGTATTTTTCAGTTCACCTCATACGAATACTGTAGTGCAATCTCTTTATCGTGAAAGTGCAACTTAAACAAATGTAGATTTTTTTTGTTACATAACTGCACTCAAAAAGAAAACAATGTAAAACTTTAGAGCCTACAAGTCCACTCAGTCCTGCTTCTTCTTCAGCTAATCGCTCACACAAACAAGTTTGTTTATATTTACGGGAGATAATACTGCCCACTTCTTATTTACAATAACACCTGAAAGTGAGAACAGGTGTTTGCATGACACTTTTGTAGCCAGCATTGCAAGGTATTGATGTACCAGATATGCTAAACAGTCTCTCAGATGATGACTGAGCACATGTTGTTCATCTTAAGAACACTTTCACTGCAGATTTCGCAAAACACAAAGAAGGTACCAATGTGAGATTTCTAAAGATAGCTACAGCACTCAACCCTGGGTTAAGAATCTGAAGTGCTTTCCAAAATCTGAGAGGGATGAGGTGTGGAGCATGCTTTCAGAAGTCTTAGAAGAGCAACAGTCCGATGTGGAAACTACAGAACCCGAACCACCAAAAAAGAAAATCAACCTTCTGCTGGTGGCATCTGACTCAGATGATGAAAATGAATATGTGTCAGTCCACATTGCTCTCGATTGTTATCGAGCAGAATCTGTCATCAGCATGGATGCATGTCCTATAGAATGGTGGTTGAAGTATGAAGGGACATACGAATGTTTGGTGTATCTACCACGTAAATATCTTGAGATGCCAGCTACAGTGGTGCCATGCAAACACCTGTTCTCACTTTCAGGTGACATTGTGAACAAAAAGCAGGCAGCATTATCTCCTGCAAATGTAAAACAGCTTGTTTTTCTGAGCGATTGGCTGCACAAGAACTAGGACTGAGTGGACTTGTAGGGTCTAAAGTTTTACATTGTTTTATTTTTGAATGCAGGTTTTTTTGTACATAATTTTACATTTGTAAGTTCAATTTTTATGATAAAGAGATTGCACTGCAGTATTTGTATGGGTGAATTGAATACTACACTGTCACCTCGATATAACACCACCCGATATAACACGAATTTGGATATAACACGATAAAGCAGTGCTCCGAGGGATGGGGCTGTGCACTCCGGTGGATCGAAGCAAGTTCATTATAACACGGTTTCACCTATAACACGGTAAGATTTTTTGGCTCTCAAAGACAGCGTTATATCGAGGTAGAGGTGTGTATTTCTTTTGTTTTTTACAATGCAAATATTTGATACAGTGAGCACTGTACATTTTGTATTCTGTTGTAATTGAAATCAATATATTTGAAAATGTAGAAAAATCCAAAAATATTTAAATAAATTGTATTCTCTTATTGTTTAACAGTGCAATTAATTGTGTGATTAATCATGATTAATTTTTATAATCGTGATTAACTTTTTAATCTCTTGACTGCTCTACCTCTAACACTATAATAATCTGAAAACTTGTCTCAAAATGTTTATTAAATACCGAATAGCTTGCCAAATACTGCTTAAAAAGCAAATTTACTCCAACAAAGCTGCATTTTGTAATTTATTGTATATTTGTCATGGGCATGAAATCCAAAATAGTTCAAGAATGCCATCTTCCTTTAAAATATGGTTTGGCTAGAGAGTGTGTGGTCTTTTGGTACTGTGTCTAATTATAGTCTCTCATCCAGTATTAAACGTACTTTTTGTCTTTGTTAGGGTAAAACTGAATACCTCTTTCAGTTGGATGTTGCTGGGAAGGTGGATGATGTTATACAGACTCTACTTCAGGTACAAGTGTTTGACATCTTTGCAAACTTCACCACCACATCATCCAGTTTTGGAATATGTGATACAGGTAGACTCTCTCTAAGCAAATAGTTTGAATAGCTTCACCTTCTGAAAGCAAATGAAAGGATTTAGGACACTTGCCTAAGAGTCCTACCGATTTGCTTGGAGCACCTGATATAAAGTACACTAATCAAACATAGTGCTCGTTTTGAAATCTGCCTTATACGTCTCTTAGAAAACTTTTGTTTCTTGATGGTGCTTGTCTGTATAGACCAGATAGTAAAATGACTTCAAATTTGAACAGTAGCTCTGAGTAATAACTTTTTTTACAATTATTGCACGTCATTTCTCTGTTAACAGTCAGTGTGCAAGTCTGCTGAGTGACCTCAACTTCTATTGACTATAGTATGAAACTATGTGGTATTTAATTTTAACTCCTTTTTTAATAGCTCAACCGGGCCTCTCATCTGGACAAGCTGGGAGATCAGGCTGCCATGGTAAATCCAATGACATATTTTAAGGGCATGTTGTTGATGATGATGATGATCCGACTGCAATTAGGAACATAAAACATTTTAACCTTTTTTCATTAGATAACTGCTATATTGCAGTCACGTTTGGCTAGAACATCATTTGATAAAAACAGGTATGTTTCTAATTATTTTTTACTACAAAATTCATGCTTGTTTAGAGATTAACAAAAGCTAATCTTGTTTACCACAGCATGTGCATTTTAATTTTAGAGGATCTTAATTCTCTTTGCATTATGACTCAGTAGCACCTTACATTTAGCATAGAGGATGGAAAATTCTCTCCTATAAAGTTTATACATCTTCATACTGTTCTGAGTCCTTATCCATGAGTTTCTGGTGGAAATATGGCATTTCTGAACGGATTGTGAAAAATGCAGCAGTGTGTGTGAAGCTGCCAGTGCTTTAAAATGATGGCTGCTGTGGAATGTGATGGAGACTGTGTAACAACTTCTACTTTGGAGTAACAGGGAAGATGGGGAGAGGACTCTGGTACATTTTTCAGAGAACCTGTTTTAGGCATGCAATAAGATGCACGTAGAAATATTTCTAGAGCAGCATGTGCCTGCTTAACCATTTCAGTTAAGCAGGAACCAGTGAGAGAGAAATTGACTTCTGTGTTTGTGGGGTGTGTTTTTTTTTTTTTTTTTTTTTTACTTTTCTCAGATTTCAAAATGTTTCTGAAACCTTACATATGGAATGTGAAGCAGAAATGGTGACACCACTGGTGACTAATCCGGGGCATGTATGCATCACTGATGCAAACCTGTATTTCCAGCCTCTTAATGGGTATCCTGTAAGTAACCAAATTTCATGTGATTTTTTTTTCCACTCTGTTTATCTATGTACCATATATAACTTCTTTTTTCTAGATTACTCCTCATAAGAAAATGCCTCCTCTTGGAACACATGCAATAAGTACCTACGTAGATGTAATTTGTTGTGCTGATTAAAGTAATAACCAGGGGCGGCTCTAGGCACCAGCAAAACAAGCTGGTGCCTACCTGCCGCCGGGAGGGCGGGAGGCTGGGCGCGAACCTGCCGCAGTCATGGCTGCGAGCTCAACCGAGCCGTGGGAAGAGGACCCGCCAGCGGGACAGGGAAAGCGCGCGCACCGCTGCTTGGGGCAGCGTGATTTCTAGAGCCGCCCCTGGTAATAACCATTTAATTTTCCACAGTTTTCCTGTGTTGACTGTTCATATGTAATATTATACATATCACTTAAATTACCGGGACTGTTTCTTGATCTTGACTATTTCATTGAAATGAAAACATAGTTCTTACTTTTTGATTTGTCAGAAAGAGATTATTTTCATTGGATTACTGGCCTAATAGCAGTTATTCAATTGCATGGTAGACTTTCCTTGTCTGAATATTCCATGTAATTTACAATGTATAGGACCTTATTCTGAAGTGCTGTCCCTGCATACTGGAGATTTGAGTACATTCTGTGTCTAGTTAAATCAGAACAAGGTTAACTACATGTATGGGGCTCTCCAGTTCCTGACCTACTAAACCTTTTTTTCCATGAGGGTGTTGTAGATTAAACTGGTTTATCATTGCTGCTTCATTCATGGGACTGTTTTTTGTTTGTGCTGTCAAAGGGTTAAAATTATTCTAAAACAATTGTTTAAAAATCTGTTCCTGAACCTACAGTAGGTTACCACTCACTATAGGTTTGTAATGTCCTAAAGTCAGCTCCACTGCCACCTTGTGCTGTGTTAGGTAAAAGAGATGCTATTTTATGTTTGTCCATAAGGTGGTATCCATAGCTAGCAAATATTTTCCCCAGCATGCTTACTCCTCAAGGGCCCCTTCCATATTCTGACAACTTCCTCATTTTTGCCTTCTACTGTTGTGTGACTAGTGTTGTTTGAGAAATTTTTTAGAATGACCCGTGAACAATGGAGTTTCCACTAAAGTTGCCTCTCAATCTGGGAAGCTGCCAATAGCAAAGTAATTATTTCTGCTACAAAATTACTATTTCTGTAGGGGATCAGAGGTAGTTTCTTATCTAATGTGGCCGATAAATCTTGCCTCCAGGGCATTACATGCTTACAAACAGAATAATCCTTGTTTAATTTCTTTTAATGTTACTGATATCATATATAAGAATCTGTGGAGTATTTAATGCTTTTGGGGTATGTCTTGATTTTTATTTTACAGAAACCTGTGGTTCACATAATGATGCACAATGTCCGTCGCATCTACAAAAGAAGACATGGTCTAATGCCATTGGTGAGCTGGGGTTGTTTACTTTTAGCTACATATATTGTTAATACCTTTCATGCTTACTTTTTCTCCCATTGGATAAATTCAGAGAAACTCCGCTTGCTTTCTGAGAAGTATGAATTAAGAATAGGACTGCAGTTTTCACCCACCATTTACATTTTGTTAGCAAGGTAGAAGTTATCAACTGAAAGGAACAGTGAACTGTCTGTATGAGGGGTGAGGGCCTCTTTCATAGTTACTTTTTAAAAATTAATATTTCAGTTTGGTATTAGTGGAGACTAGTCCAGATCTTATGCCAAAAAGGATTTTACTTAATTTGCTGATCATTCCAATGTGTGAATGAGATGGAAATTTAAGTACACTCTCCCGTTCTACTGATCCATATTACAGTTCTTTTACAATGAAATAACAGACCTATTTTCTTTTGTTTGCCATAAAGTAATTTGGTTTATACATTGACTTCCGTGGCTTTACAGTACCCAGATTTGGAGTATATAGACCTCTCTAATGATTTTTTTAAATTACATATTCTTCTGCAAAATGGCCAGGTTGGTAAATGTGAGTTCTAAAGATTATATATAGTCTTGAAGTACAAGAAGGAAATTGTGTTAGGTTACATGACTGATGTGAGAGTGTGGCAATGGGGCAGCACAACAATTCTGCAGTGAGATCTTGGTTGTATACGTCCAGTGTTTTTGTTTGTTTTTAACATAATGTAAATGTAAAGTCTAGGTGCAACACCATTTGAAAGGAGGGACCCAAAGGGGCTCACTTTGACGTTGTTTCAGTCCATTCGTATATATTTTATAAAGTTAAAATGTACTGTGCATTGTATATGAAATTGTTAGATTGTCTCATTTGAATCAATTGTGTACAGCCATAAATTCCCTTTCTCTGAGTACAAGAAAGTGCATGTGTATATGGCTGAGGAGGGGAGGAATCTTTACAACAGGCAGTGTATTAGCCAATAGTTTGGCAAAACTGCCGACAAACTTCTTGTGTGGGAACAGTCTTAAGTTTTGGATGTCACTAACTGAAATTGGCTGTTAGTAACATGGGCAGTAGGGTTTGTCGCTGAATTTCCAGACTTAATTTTTCTCCTTTTAATTTCAAAGGGTCTAGAAGTATTTTGCACGGAAAATGACCTGTGTTCTGACATCTACTTAAAATTCTACAACTCTCAAGATCGAGATGAGCTCTATTTCTATATTGCAACATATCTAGGTTTGAAACCATTTATTTATTAAATGTCTTACTTTTTTCCCTTGTGGGAAATATGCTGGGTTCTGTTGTCTTGATGTGTGGGAAGAGGTAGGTCACAATTATGCATCTTTTTAATAGGTGGAAAACTCCATTCCTCTGTAGACTTTTGGGCATATGGCAGTCCATTTAGAGGCCACCTGTACCCCCTATAATAGGGGTCAGCAACCTTTGACACGCGGCCCATCAGGGTAATCTTCCGGCGGGCCGTGAGACATTTTGTTTACATTGACCGTCCCCAACTCTCCCAGTGGCCGCGTTTTGCCGTTCCCGGCCAATGGGAGCTGCGGGAAGCGGCGGTCACCCATGCTGCTTCCCGCAGTTCCCATCGTCCAGAAACGGCAAACCGCGGCCACTGGGAGATGCCAGGGGCCATGCCTGTGGACAATCAACGTAAACAAAATGTCTTGTCGCCCGCTGGCAGATTACCCTGATGGGCTGCGTGCCAAAGGTTGCCAACCCCTGTTCTATAAAAGTTACTGGGTAGCTGCAAGGGAAGGAGAATGAGAGGGTATGAAGAATATCCGGTTTCTACATATCCATGCTGTAGGAGCATATATAGGCCTCTCTCTTCCCCTCGCAATAGGTTATCATGCTTGCACTGTAACTAGCCAAAGAGTTTTTATTTTTGGTGGAGGTTGGAAGGGGGATTGGTTTCTAGGAGCCATCCACAGACTTGCATCTAATCTTTGATAGTGTTAAAGGACCTGTCATCTGCTATGCCACCACCCCCAAGTTGCCTGTATCAGCCTTTGTAACTGTGCCTTCTAGTTGCAGAAGATTGTATCTTCCACCTTGATTGTTGACTTCTTTGGTTTTTTAAATAAGAGATGAATGCCAGTCATTCATCAGTAGGATTAAAACTACAGAGTGGGCCAATATTGTTAGGGGGAGTTCACTTTGTGACAACATGTATTTGTGAAATAGCTCTCAACAGTGCATCCTACTATCTCTTCATCTTACGGACTCAATGAGGGTGTTAACAACAGGATTGGTTAATGAATAACATAATTAATGTTCTGTGAATAATTTAATAAGAGGCTGGCATACAAATCCCAACCCCCTTAGTCTATGATAAACGCAGTGTATGTCACAGGGGTGAGAGATAGCAGAATCTACTTAGATATGCTCAAATATAATCAAAGAAGCAGCCAGCATGGCAACAGTACCGTATTCTGGAAATGGTCTGTCAGCTCAGGCCATCTTTTCCTTTAAGAGTATGGCTTGCATATCCATACTTCCATTAGAACTGTATTATTTGGTTCTGGAGCTAGTGGAGGGGAGGATCTCTGACAGACACTCCACTCCGTATTCCGCAGGCAAAGAGATCTTCCTATAATCATTTCCTTTTTTCTGTATGGTGTTGGTATTGCACCTTCATCCAATCTGTTTGTTAAACAGGACCTCGTTCACAGAAAGGTGAGACCACATTTCACTAACAGATGTTAAGCAGGCACCATTAGTTACTCCCTAGCAAAACAAATTCCTTTCATGTAGTCTCATCCCTTAGTAAGCCATGATCCAGAATCTTAAGGGTCTTCTCACTGCTGAGAAGAAAATTCTTCAAATACTGTAGACATCATGTTTCTCTTTACTTTCACAGATGTTAAGTCTTTTCCCCCTGTCCAGTCAATTGGACTCCTTAATGATTTTTATGCATTTTAAAGCTATGGATAGGTATGTTTTAATTAGATTGTTTAAACTACTACACATTTGCAGTATATAATGCAGTGAAATAATTCAAGGTGCTGTAAAGTTAAATATATTTTAGAATAGAGAAAGAAGTTAATTTTTTTTTGTTTTGTTTTAAGAAAATCATATTACAGAGCAGACGGCTGAGAGTTACATGTTGCAATGGCAGCGAGGTCATATTTCAAACTACCAGTACCTTCTTCATCTCAACAATCTGGCTGATCGGAGCTGCAATGATCTCTCCCAGTATCCTGTATTTCCTTGGATCATAGCAGATTATTCTAGTTCAGAATTAGGTAAACAACATATATAGGAGGAAAAATATATAGTCTGCACATGATGTACAAATCTGAAACTGCTGCTTTTACACTGCATAAAAATCATGCCACATCACGCTGAGGTTGGAGGGTAAGGAACAGGATGTTAATCAGTATCTAATCCCAGCTCTATTGTGTCAAGCAAGTGACCATGCCTGATTTCCCCATCTGTAAAATGGGGCTAATGCTTGATGAGGCCTGAAGCTTAACTAATGTTTGTAAAATCTTTTGAGGTGCTTGCTAAAAGGGCCACATTGTCTTCTTCCACAATATTTTTTATGAATGAGTCAACAATATCTGGTGGTCAAAAAGCTGTTGAGATTATTGCATTTTCTTATAATTCTATATGGAGCAATCATATGATAATCTGGCATGGAACAGACTGATAAGGTACAGAAGAAATGTATGGACCAGGTGTTGCTAGACTGGGGCCATCACCACTTTCTCAGAAACGCTTCCTAAAAAAGGGAGGTTCAAGGCAGGGTGCTTCCTGAGTAAGGTTCTAATTGTAACATGTTTGTGTTGCTGGTAGCTTGCCCATTTCAAAGCTGTTTAAAAGGGGACTGGATAAATTCATGGTGACTAAGTCCATAAATGGCTATTAGCCAGGATGGGTAAGAATGGTGTCCCTAGCCTCTGTTCGTCAGAGGATGGAGATGGATGGCAGGAGAGAGATCACTTGATCATTGCCTGTTAGGTTCACTCCCTCTGGGGCACCTGGCATTGGCCACTGTCGGTAGACAGATACTGGGCTAGATGGACCTTTGGTCTGACCTGGTACGGCCTTTCTTATGTTCTTATGTTCTGTGAATGCCTTTGCCGTTAATGGGTCCAGTGTGTCTTCGCTTGTGCTTCTCAGCTCCCACTCAGACATCTCCTATTCAAACAATGTTGTTGTGACACATTGAAGGTGTCCAGTTACTTAAGGAATGGTAGGGGGAAGATATGCCATTTATCTGTGCCTCAAGGCCACTGGGGTCCATGTTAACAGATGGGAGATGTTTGCCCAATCGTAGTGCTGTGGAACATAAAATGTTAACAAAATCCTACTCCAGAGCTAGCCATGGTGTGCAACTTTTAGATAAGCTGAAAAACTAATGTTGGGAACAGGGTATAGTCACTTAGGGGAAGTCTACACCACAAAATTAAGTCAACCTAAGTTATGTCTACATGCAGCCATTGCAGTAATTTAATAGCTTTTGCATGTCCACACTGCGCACCTTGTGTTGGTGGTGCATGTCCTCATCAGGAGCACTTGCACTGATTTAACTGTCAGTGTGGGACATTGTGGTACTGCTTCTGAAAGGCATCAACAATTGATGTAAGCAATGCACTGGCACTGTGTCGCCCTAACTACATCAAACTAAGCGCTACGCCTCTCATGAAGGTGGAGTTAAGTCAGTGTAATGGGTGAGTTACATCGGTGGGAGCTACATTTTAGTGTAAGCTGCCTTACGTTGACCTAACTCTATAGTGTAGGCCAGGCCTTAGGGTGAGAGCTTCTTGTGCCTGTAGGAAGAGGAGGAAAATGTTGTTTTAAAATATTGGTTCACAAGTGATTCCTATCAGTGGGACCAATCCATACAGATTAATTTCTTTTCCCTTTTAGATTTGACAAAGCCTGAAACATTCCGGGACCTTAGTAAACCAGTTGGTGCTCTGAATAAAGAGAGGCTGGAAAGACTACTGGTATGTGGAGTTCAGTTTTTTTGTTTTATAATTTGTGACCTACAAATCTTATTACTAAGAGGACTCCGTTTTCCATCTAGTATCTCTCTTATGAGGATGAAATTTGCACAATACAAAAATAAAATAAACATGCTTGTATGATTTGTATTCAGATATATTTCTAGGATTATTCACTGTATTTCCTATGTTCTGTAATTCTTAAAACTGTTATTGAGACTTAGACTACAAACATCAGAAACAAACTCTACCTGTATTAAGTTAGTGTGGTGTGGAATTCAATATATACATAACTAATAGTGCAAACTTAAATATCTAAGGTTTCAGAGTAGCAGCCGTGTTAGTCTGTAGCCGCAAAAAGAACAGGAGTATTTGTGGCACCTTAGAGACGAACAAATTTATTTGAGCCTAAGCTTTCGTGGGCTACAGCTCACTTCATCAGATGCATGCAGTGGAAATTACAGTAGGAAGATAGATATATACACAGAGAACATGAAACAATGGGTGTTACCATACACACTATAAGGAGAGTGATCAGTTATAAGTGAGCTATTATCAGCAGGAGAGAAAAAGAACTGTTTGTAGTGGTAATGAAAATGGCCCATTTCCAGCAATTGACAAGGAGATGTGAGGAACTGTAGGGGGGGAGGGGGGGAAATAAGCATGGGGAAATAGTTTTACTTTGTGTAATGGCCCATCGACTCCCAGTCTTTATTCAAGCCTAATTTGATGGTGTCCAATTTGCAAATTAATTCCAATTCAGCAGTCTCTCGTTGGAGTCTGTTTTTTAAGTGTTTTTTTTGTTGTAATATTGTGACTTTTAGGTCTGTAATCGAGTGGCCAGGGAGATTGAAGTGTTCTCCGACTGGTTTTTGAATGTTATAATTCTTGACGTCTGATTTGTGTCCATTTATTCTTTTGCATAGAGACTGTCCGGTTTGGCCAATGTACATGGCAGAGGGGCATTGCTGGCACATGATGGCATATATCACATTGGTAGCTGTGTGTGTGGATGGGTCAAATTATTTTTAAGAAGAACATAAGAATCTGTTTTAACAAACAATATAGTTACAAATTAAGGTAGAACTTCTAAAGCCATGTCTATATTTATGTCGGCAAAACATATGTCATTCGGGGGGTGTGAAAAAGCACCCCGTCAAGCGACACAAGTTTTGCCAGGATAAGCACTTGGTGCACAGTGCACATCTCCTGCCGACATAGCTACTGCCACTCGTTTAGGTAGTTTTGTATATGTCAGTGGGAGAGCTCTCTCCTGTCAGCATAGAGTGGCTACATGAGCGATCTTACAGTTGCACAGTTGTGATGATACAGCTGTGCCACCGTAAGCTTGCTAGTATAGACATGGCCTAAGTATCTAAGAAAAGGGGTTTAATGGGGAGAGGAAAGTGGGAGAATATTAAAAAAAATTAAAAAAAAATAAAAAAATCCACACACATGGCAAAAGACCAGGGTAAAAAGTGAATGATTAATACCTGAATTGGAGTACTGCCACTGTACTTCATATGCAGTTATAGATGATACCACATAAGAAATTCCTTTCCATTCCACATCAGGCAGGAATTTTTTTTTCATGAGCAATCTAACATATAAATGAAGTGTTTGAAAGATCCCCATCCCCATCTCTTCACTGGCATTAGACTTCATGATTGAAATTCTTAGACATAAAGCTGCAAAACCACTTTAGAGAATCCTAGTATATTCTTTATAGGACCTGTCTTATTGGCAGCATTAATTTATCATAAAGGAACAATCATATGAAGAACATAAATATCCTTTAATAATTATCCCCATGTTACTGAACTGCTTATCTCTTTTTAAGAAGCACTGGGACAGGAAATTCTTGCCAAATCAGTAGCATATTTACTGGTGAAAAAGAGAGAAGGATTTTAAAGAAATAAAGATTCTTAATGCAAATTCTGATTTCCACCCCTACGTTTCTTTGATTCTATAATCTGAATCCGTTGATTGCTTTATTTGTATTGGCATACATTCTAATTTCAAGAGGTACCTTGAATATATTAGTCTCTGCTAATAGATACCATTGAGTTGGAGTTGCATATGGAAAGGCAGCATGTCCAAATAAAACACTTAAAAACCACTGTAGTGATACATGTTTGGAAACTTACGTAGATTCTTGGTCTATGATTGTTATGGATGATTTAAAGAAGTGTAACCTTTAACTTATCCTAAGATGTGAAGAAGAGCTATAACGCTGAATTTACAGAAATGCTATAAACTTACAAAAACGCAAACTGCCAATGTACCTTGTTTTTTTCCCCACATTTAGCCTGTTCTGCTCTTTTCAGCTTACTAGGAATGCATTTCAGATATTGTGTATAGAAATAAAATAAATACAGGAATTCTTTCCTGAGATTAAGTATACAATTTAAAAAGCTTTGTATTGTGTTTTTTATCTGAATGAGAAGAAGTGTTTAATCCTAGCTTAAGTTTTCTGATAAACATGTTTAATACAGGAAGAAAATACTACTCTAATTTTAAATAGTTTGTCTTTTTTTCAATATGTTGCAGACACGTTATCGGGAAATGCCAGAGCCTAAGTTTATGTATGGCAGCCACTACTCGTCTCCAGGTTATGTTCTGTTCTATCTTGTTAGAGTTGGTAAGATTGCTTTCATTGCAAGTCTTTTGAATACCTGTTGGGTTTGAAAATAAGCAGAATTTGGACAGATCTGACTTCCATTCTTATCTCCCTAGCACCAGAGTACATGCTTTGTTTACAAAATGGAAAGTTTGATCATGCTGACAGAACGTTCAACAGGTTTGTTTAAATTGAATTTAACAGATTTATTTTTCACTAAATAATGGTTTCCTTTAAATTGCATGCTTATATGGGGCTTAATGTACTTTCCTGACCAATATACCTTTGACTTGTATTATGTCTAGTATTGCAGAAACCTGGAAAAACTGTCTGGATGGTGCAACAGACTTCAAAGAAGTAAGTAGCCAGAAGCTACTTGAGGTCACATTACCTGACTGCTCTGTCCTTTTTTCCATTTCAAAAATTTTAAATTTCTGTTGGTTGTTTCCTTATGGAGGTGAAGACTGCTTTGCTACGCTTGGTTTGAGCTTGGCACTGGAGATAGGTTTAAATTCCTTCTCTGAATGGTCACATGGCTTCTGGTGGGCTGCTTTTCCTTTTTTTCAGTTCTATTTTGATCAGATCTTTAGTTGGAGATTTTAATGAAGATCATGAGATTATTCGACCAAGTTCCTTTTCTCGCTAAATATAATTGGGACTTGGCTTTTATAGTGCAGCCCATTTTGAGAGTTTAGAATTATAGTACATCTTCTTTTTTTTTTTTGTATCTTCTGTTTTTAAGCATCACAGAAATATTGCAACTGAAGCATCTTAAAAGCCTTCTCACTGTTCTTAATGTCTTTTAAATAACTAAAGGAGATCTGTCAGGTAGATGTTTGGAGTTGGTAAATTATGCTTCACTGACATCAGAGAAACTTGAATTGGGAAAGGAGGCTTTTTTTTAACATTGCAGTCCAATTTTCCACTGCAGTTAGGAGTAGTGAATTATATCTGATCTTAGACAGCTGGCTTACCTGAAATGCTTTAGAACCTTGGCCTGATATGTTTAAGTCAGAGTTCTGTTTGCTATTTTCAGAACTTTAAAATTGAATCTATACAAGACTTAGCTTTTTATCTACCTTTAAAATACTTTGGAGACTTTCCAAAATGTTGACAAGTTTGTAATACTGTAATGTTATAATACACCATGTTTTTAGCAGTGTTGTTTCAGTATATGTATTGATGCATTTCATTTAAAATTATTTAAAAAAAAAAAAGGACATCCTGAAATTTTTTTCTTCTCTCTCTTCCATCCCCGCACTAGCTGATTCCAGAATTCTATGAAAATGATTCCAGTTTTCTAGTAAATAGTCTGAAGCTGGACCTGGGGAAAAGACAGGGAGGAAAGATGGTTGAACATGTAGAACTTCCTCCTTGGGCATCAGGTAATGACATTCTGAATGCATTTCCTAAACTCAATACTGCACAGTTTACCTTTATTGCTTTCAGACTCTTGGAATCTTTTGTGTCTGCCCCCCCCCCCCAATTTTATTTTTCTCTTCTGTTCTATTTTCTGTTACAAAAACTTTAAATAAAAATAAGCAGATCGAGGGACATGAGCATTCCCCTCTATTCAGCACTGGTGAGGCCTCATTTGGAGTACTGTGTCCAGTTTTGGGCCCCACACTACAAGAAGGATGTGGATAAATTGGAGAGAGTCCAGCTGAGGGCAACAAAAATGATTAGGGGGCTGGAGCACATGACTTATGAGGAGAGGCTGAGGGAACTGGGATTGTTTAGTCTGCAGAAGAGAAGAATGAGGGGGGATTTGATAGCTGCTTTCAACTACCTGAAAGGGGGTTCCAAAGAGGATGGATCTAGACTGTTCTCAATGGTAGAAGATGACAGAACAAGGAGTAATGGTCTCAAGTTGCAGAGGGGGAGGTTTAGGTTGGACATTAGGAAAAACTTTTTCACTAGTAGAGTGGTGAAGCACTGGAATGGGTTACCTAGGGAGGTGGTGGAATCTCCTTCCTTAGAGGTTTTTAAGGTCAGGCTTGACAAAGCCCTGGCTGGGATGATTTAGTTGGGTTTGATCCTGCTTTGAGCAGGGGGTTGGACTAGATGACCTCCTGAGGTCCCTTCCAACCCTGATATTCTATGATTCTATGAAGTGCAGATATTGGGGGAGGAATAATCTAAAGTGGCTATTAATGAATGAAGATCATATTCTTATATGAATGTATAAATCAAATACTTTTTTCAAAATGTTACTAAATAGCTGTAGTAGTGTTATTTTAATAAATCTGGAAGGTTTCTCCATGGAATGTCTGTGGGGGGTGAGAGAGAGGAGAGTTCATCCACATTTAACAGTAGTAGATTTCTGCACTGATTAAACTTTCTCTTGATAGATCCTGATGACTTTCTTCAGAAGAGCCAAAATGCCTTAGAAAGCCAGTATGTGTCAGAACATCTCCATGAATGGATTGACTTAATATTTGGCTACAAGCAGAAGGGAAGTGAAGCCATTGCAGCCCACAATGGTAAATTGTAAAATTCTCTAAAGAATCACTTTTTTGACATTCTAACTAAACTTGGGTGGAAAATGTGACTAGCAAGGTTTCCATGCTGCCCTGCATTCTTTTGAACGTGCATCAAGCCTGTGTTTGATCCTTCAGTACTTGAGAAAATTGCCAGTCCTTTTCCACTGGAAATAGTGACTCATCTTCTAAAACTTTTTCCCTTTCTTGTAATGTCTGTCTTCCTAGAATACAGTATATACATGAGAAATGTTCGATTATGTATTGTGTGTAGATGTTGCACTTAGGGTGACCAGAGAGCAAGTGTGAAAAATCGGGACGGGGGTGGGGGTAATAGGGCCTATATAAGATAAAACCCCAAATATTGGGACTGTCACTATAAAATCGGGATATCTGGTCACCCTTGTTGCACTTAAAATGACAGTCAAGGGAGACGGACAATATTTTTGTCTGTTATTTACTCAAGTCAATGATAATGGTAATTTTGGTGCTGAAATAGTCTCTTGTGTATTTCACATTTCTGCCCAGAAATTGCAGCATGAAACTTCAGGTTCATGTGGGTAACATTGGTTTCCAAGAAGAAAGTGAGAGGGAAGGGAAAGGATAAATAGGTCGCTGGGCTTCTCCCTGTGTGCCACTCTAGCGACAGTAACTCTTTGACTCACTTAAGTTTCCTCTTTTTAGTATTTTTTGTGATCTTTATTTTGAGAGTCTTATTGCTCTCTTTGCTATAATTAGCCCAGAATATTAAGAAATTGTAAATACTTAAAGAAAAGTAATACATTATTTTCTGAGTGACTGAAAACTGTTTGCAGCATCAAAAGCAGTTCTCTCACGATGAAGTTCTCTGCATTAAACTACTGCAAGTCTGCTACATCAGAAATCTGATGTCTAGTTTAGTTGGTTTGTTAATACATTAACTAACTTCTCAGTGAGGAAACACATAACATTTTGCCAAAGACTCTCTCACCTTTATCTGTTGTAAGCATCTTCCTCCCCCCAACACACATTCTTGAGTTTCCTTTATAACCACCTCTAAGCCAAATGACCATGTAGTCAGTTCTTGTTACTTGTTACATAGCTTTAATTTAGATGTAGCTGAATGTGAGGCACATGTAGCTTAGTTGTACTAAGCTAAGTTTTATGTCTCTGAATTGCGTTCAATGTTTATCTTCCTGGGGAGCAAGAGATTGAGATCTGAAATCCATCCTAGGGACCTATTAGCATGTTAGTCCTGCAGAGATCTAATGAGGAAGTAATATTTGGGGGGGTTTAATACTGAACTAACCCTAAATCACCAAGCCTCTCAGCTTATCATTTAATCACAGTTTACAAAATTCTCACTTTCTTACAGATAGGGGATTGGTCCACTGTGATGATGGGCTCTTATAATGAAGTAATAAGATCACTGTTGTGTATCCAGGTACTGAGAGTCTTTGAAATCACAGAAAACGTGCTAGGGAAATGCACAGAGTCAGGAAATGTGGTATCTGAAACTGGTTTTTCCTCTTTGGCCTAGCTGACATACTTTTCTATACATCAAAAGGCTTGAAACAAACTATAACTTGCATTAGGTGTGAGGTGGGTGGAATTGCATAGATATGTAGCACAGTTAAATATTCATGTACTTTACAGTTGGTGTGTGAATTGGAAAAAAAAAGAGACATGTTTATCTACACTGTGCAAATGGCTCTCTTTCCCTCTTCTTTCAGTGTTTCATCCATTAACTTATGAAGGTGGAGTGGATTTGAACAGGTAATTAAATGTTTATAAGCAATGTTTGGTAGAGGCACATAATAAATTTCTCTTTATCCCATAAAGTTCCCCGTTATCTATCTAAGTGCTCCCAACAATTGAGAGAGCCATTCTGTTTTGGACTCCAAAAGACACTGTCCACCAATCTTACCATTGTAACAAAGGTTGAATTGAAGGATTATGCTCTCAAATGTCTGTGCAGTCTGAGATTTGAGTTACACTGATACAAATTGCTATATTTGCAGAGTACCATGCATGCAATTATTGCTGTTGTACACACAATCATGGTTATGTGCTTGCCTGCAATTGTCCAGTCAACTGTGTAATAGGTCAGTTGTGTATGCCTTTACTGTGACTGTATTTTACAGCAATAACTGCACACGTGTGCCTACATTTTCAGAAACAATCTTTCTGTCTTAAAATATTTTACGGAACACTTTTTGCTTTTCTTAAGTATTATGGACCCCAATGAGAAAGTAGCTCTGTTGACACAAATCTTGGAGTTTGGACAGACACCGAAACAGTTGTTTACAACTCCTCATCCCCGGAGGATAATACCGAAGCTCAAAAGTTTGCGAACATCCAGTCACAATGTTTCCATAGCTGAATCTCCAGGTAAACGTATAAAAGAATCATAGTTATTGTTTGTATTGCTATCTGATAACATAACTGACTTGACCTTATTTCTGGGAGGGCTGTATCTTTTGTTTCAGAGGATCATAAGTTATATAACTGCTTGCATCCGAAGAAGTGGGTATTCACCCACGAAAGCTCATGCTGCAAAACATCTGTTAGTCTATAAGGTGCCCCAGGATTCTTTGCTGCTTCTCATGAATGAGTAACCGCTTAAAAGATAGGAAACAAAGGGTAGGAATTAATTGTCAGTTTTAACAATGGAGAGAGGTAAATAGTGGGGTCCTCCAAGGATCTGTACCAGGACTAACGCTGCTCAACATATTCATAAATGTGGGGGGAGGGGAGGTTTGAACAGTGAGGTGGCAAAATTTGCTGACAATACAAAATTAATCCACAATAGTTAACTCTTCGCAGTCAGCTTTGGATTTATGTGGGATCTCACAAAACTGTGTGACTGGGCAACAAAATGACTGACAATATTCAATGCAATGCACATTGGAAAAGTATTCCCAACTATACATACAAATGATGAAGTCTAAATTATGAAGTCCAAGAGATCTTGGAGTCATTGTGGATAGTTTTCTGAAAACATCCATTCAATGTGCAACAACAGTCAAAAAAGTGAACAATGTTAAGAACCATTAGGAAAGGGTTAGTTAGATCATAAAACAAAAAATATGATGATGCCACTATATAAACCCATGGCATGCCAGTTTCCTGGGGTTATCTGAACCTGAAAAAATAGTAACTAGTCTGTTTTCTGGGCAGTTTCAGGACATAAATCACTAGGGACACAGCTCGTCTGTCTGATAAATGATTGTACACGCAAGAGCGCTTTCACTCAAAAGTCCTTGTTTTTATTGAGTCCAAAGCACACATCTAAAATAACAATAGTCTTTTGAGCACCCCAGATATAGTTATCCAAAGTCTGAGATGGTGTCAAGTGGTCAGCAGTACATTTCCAGTGGCCAGCCTTTCTCCTAGCTGCGGGGGAGTTGGATGTCAATCTCTTAGCTCATCAAAATCCTCTCCAAAACTTCTCCAAATTCACACTCTAACTAATCTCTTTTATAGGTTACTCAAAACAAAGCACATATCTCATAGTAACCCCCTAATGAACTAATAATTTCCCTAGCAACAGCAAAAAAAAAAAATCTACTTATTAACAAAGCAACTCACACACCCAGATCCAAGGTCAGCTATCCACACTCCTTCCCCGTCTCATGAATATATCACTTTATCACTTCTTGTCAGCAACAATGAAGTTGAACAGCTGTTTTGTCTGCTCCGGCAAAGGCCAAATTATTCCTGACTATGTGGTGTTCTCGTTTCCAAATAATGATGGTTGAATACACAAAATGGCTGCAGTTATGTCAATTCCAGTTTGTCATAATGCCCACACGTTGAATACCACATGCGGTTCTGGTCATCCCATCTCAAAAAAAGCTATATTAGAACTGGAAAAGGTGCAGAGAGGGTGTTGGAATTATTAACATTTATGAAGGGTATTTGCTCGACACTAATTTAACCACAAATTCCTTTATTAAATTCAAAGGCCACATGGTATTTATAGGCATGTTTGGAGCAATTGTATAAAGTCTAACTAATAAGCAATTTATTACATCGAATACAGTAACAAAACATTTATAAGCATTTGCTCCAGATAATTACAAACGGGCTAAATGCATCCATATTGGTCGGTTCCAAAGTGGTCAGGCAGGTATTAGCAATGAACTTTTTCCGTTCTATATCCTTTAACAAACAAATGATGTAATTGCCAGTTACTGACTTCAGCTAACCACCAATTTGGGACAAATCACCCTTATTTGCAGTCTTAATCCAGATAAAATTTACCACCTCCTTTCTCCCCAAGGCCTTTCCTCCTTATCTCTTCCCCTCCTTGCTAACCAACAGTTTTTCTTTTGCGTCTGGTTCACATAGGCCCTAATTTTTTAAATAACACTAGTGTGGGGTGGGAAGGGCCATGTTGGCTCATTTAAAACAGATTCTGTTTCTTATTTAAAACCAGCTGCAGTCACCCCTATCTGTCAGAGATCTACTTTTTAGAAACTTTTCCTTATTTCATTAGTTATTCTTTTAACCAGACATCTTCACTACTTCATTCCTTCTGGCCTTATAACTAAGGCTAAGATTTTGTCACAGTTATTTTTAGTAAAAGTTATGGACAGGTCAGGGGCACCAAACAGAAATTCATGCAGCCCGTGACTTTTACTAAAAATAACTGTACAAACAGTGGCAGGGCGCACAGCCCCAGCTGCAGCCCCCGCCACGGGGCAGAGGCACACGGCCCTGGTGGTGGCCCCAATGCAAGCAGGGCAGAGATGCGTGGCATTGGGGCATTCATTCCCCAATAGGAATGAAGCAGGGCAGAGATGCGTGGCGACCCCCAGCACAAGCCGCGGGGCAGGGGCGTGTGGCCCCCGGCGGCAGCCCCCACCACGGGGCTACGTGGGGAGTATAGCCCTTGCTCCAGCCCCAGCCATGGCTCCAACTGCTGACAGAAGCTGAAGTCACGTAGGTCCGGTAAGATCACGGAATCCATGACTGCTATGAGCTCCATGACTAAATCGTAGCCTTACTTATAACTTCTTATTTTCAAGGCTTCAGCCTGCTAGCCAGGGCCTTTCTTTACAACACACGTATTTTGTTAACCAAACTTAAGCTAACCCTAATTCTTTAATTTCATATTTATCCTACAGAAGAGCAATAAAAATAATTAGTAGTATGGAACCGATTTTACATGAGGAGAGATTCAAAAGACTGGGACTGTTCGGCTTTGAAAAGAGGCAAGGGTGGATGTGAAAGAGGTCTATAAAATCATGAATAGTGTGGAGAAAGTGAATAGGGAAGTGTCGTTTACCTCTCACGTAACACAAGAACTAAGGATCAGCCCATGAAAATAATAGGCAGCAGGTTTAAAACAAATAAGAAGTCCTTCTTTACACAACATGCAGTCAAACAATGGAACTTATTGCCATGGGATGTTGTGAAGGCCAAAAGTAATACTGGGTTAAAAAACGAATTGGACAAGTTCATAGAGAATAGGTCCGTCAATGACTATTAGCCAAGATGCTTAGGAATGCAGCCCCATGCTCTGGGTGTCCCTAAACATCTAGCTGCCTAAAATGAGCTGGATGACAAGTGATGTTCACTCAAAATTAACTTCTGTTCATTCCCTCTGAAGCAGGGGTTCCCAACTTGGTTTGCGGCTTGTTCAAAGTAAGCCCCTCGTGGGTCACGAGACACGTTGTTTACCTGAGTGTCCACAGGTATGACCGTTCACAGCTCCCAATGGCCACGGTTTGCCGTTCCCAGTCAATGGGAGCTGCAGGAAGCGTCACAGGCTGTGAACCAAATTTGGGAACCCCTGCTCTGAAGCAACTGGCATTGACCACTATCGGAAGAAAGGATAATTTGGCTAGATGGACCATTGGCCTGGCCCAGTATGGCTATTATGTTCTTATACCTTATCAGTTGTCAGCAAATAACTATGCTTTTGACCGCCATCTTAGATTTATATCATTTTCCTCATTCCCCTATTGGGTGATCTTTAACTTTGAAGTACAGGAGTGACAATACAGGTTGCTGTTTTAAGTAGAATGTCTCTTCCAGATGACTCACGTAGAATTAATTCTAAAATTATGTTGGGTGGTTTGCCAAAATAGGATTCTATTTAAAAAAATTCTCGAAATTTAAACATCTCTAAATCGTGCTATGTATTCTCACAGCTTGGCAATTCTTATTGAGTTGGTGGTATTCTTGGTAGCAGTTTCCACATAGTAAGCTCATTTAATTTCTTTAAACCCCCATAACCTTTAAAAAAACATAAACCATAATTTTAAACCTACAGCTTTACAGAATCTGACTCTTAAATACGTGAACATAAAAGTGGCAGCCAGTCATAACAGAAGAACATATGCTGTCTAAAAACTTCTGATCCATTTAGGAATTAACCTGAAGATTTCTGGCTATTTATGTTCTTGAACTTCTGTCAATAAATATTGTGGGGCAATTAAACATTCTCTCATAAATTCTCTCCTCTCTATAATAGAACTGGAAATAATAGATATGATGCATATGCCTTTTTGTATCATTTAATATATTCATATTTGGTATAACTTCAACTCATTTATTATCTGAAGTCTGTCTTTTTTTTTTAATTTTCAATTTGTTACTTCTCATTTTATGGTGGTATTTTATGTTAGTTTCTCCAAGTGAAGAATCTTTTGAAGATTTGACAGAAGAAAGTATAACGCTTGCATGGAACAACATTGCCAAACTAAAGTTAGATGAGCAACATAAAATTCATAAAGAGTAAGTCTTTGTAATGTCCTTGTCTGTGGTATAATTATCTCAAAATCCAATAATCTGCTGTAGTCATCCTGCTAGTTATTGGATCATGTGTTTATCTGGATGTGAAGGAAAGCTTCTAGAACAGGGGTGGTCGAACTTTTTGGCCCTAGGGCCGCATCGGGGAATAAAAATTGTATGGCAGGCCATGAATGCTCACAAAATTGGGGTTGGAGTGTGGGCTCTGGGGTGGGGCTGAGGATGAGAGGTTTGGGGTGCAGGAGGGTGCTCCAGGCTGGGATTGAGGGGTTCGGAGAGCAGGGCGGGGATTAGGGCTGGGGCAGGGCGTTGGGGCGTGGGGAGAGGCTCAGGATGCAGGCTCTGAGCGGTGCTTATCTCAAGCAGCTCCCAGAAGCAGTGGCATGTCCCTTTTTCCGGCTCCTACATGGAGGTGCGGCCAGGTGGCTCTGCGCTGCCCCATCTGCAGGCACCACCCCTGCAACTCCCATTGGAGTGCATAGGAGCCGGAAAGAGGCTGTGCCGCGGCTTTCGGGAGCTGCGTGGTGTGGCCCCCGACCCAGCGCCCCAGCTTAAAACAGCTTGTGGGCTGTAGTTTGCCCACCCCTGTTCTAGAAGGTGCATTCCTTCATGAGATTATCTGGTTGTTTGGTAGTGAAAAATGAGTTGTATACTAGGAATTGGCCTGCTATCTTAACAGTCATCTTATTATTGGCTGCCCCACTAGAAGCTAAATGATTTAAGTGGGTGTGGGCTAATTTAGGCTTTCACCACCTTAAGCAGGTCGTTTTTGGTAGAATTGAAGCATGCTGGCAGAACAATGTGGGGGGAACTTGCACTGCTCCTTCCAGTTCTTTGGCAAGGTATATTTTTGTCTGTAGAACTGTGATGCACTCTACAACAATCTTCATAATTTGCTTGAGTGTCTAAATTTACCCTTGTGAAGATCAGATACTGAATTGCAGCTGTAAAAAAGTCACTGTATGGTATGATCGTTGGAATTAAATACCCTTTGAATTCACTTCCAAACTTATTTGTCTTGAATAGGGAAATTACTGGAATAGCAGTCTCTTGCAATGGGTCTTCAGTTTTCACAACATCTCAAGGTGAGTATTCTTGTACAAGTGTCTTCTTGTAAGACACTGTGATGCAAACATTGCATCACTGTGTTATAATGTCTTGACTTAATGAAGTTACATGAACCAGCAAAAATTCAGACCACTCAAAGTGTACTTTTTGCTTTTTGGACGGGATTTGCAAAAGTGCTTAGCATTGGCCTAGCTCTGCTGTTCTTGAATTCACGGGAGTAACTTCACTGAAAACAAAGTTAGGCCAATGCAGTGATTTTGAAAATCCCATCCTTAAGTTGTTTCTTGGACTTTTTCAATAAAGCAATCCACTGTTTGACCTCTAGACAGGCTTTAATGACCTGTCGAATGCAAAAATCTGTGTCAGCCTGTACTATGTCGCCACCATCAGCGTTTCCATTATGTGTCTGTTTCTCTCTCTCCAAAAACATGTGCATAGATACAGTCTTAAAAATCTTCAACAATAGTCTAATGTGACGTGAAGGCTTCTTATCTGAATGAGTTTGGGGTAGTCAGGTTATCCAGCTTATGCCAAACAAATGTTAATAAAACTGTATACCGCATTACAACGTGTATTCTGCCATATATTTAACACACTTAAAACACCTATAAAACCAATTTTAGGTCACTTTTCATATACATAGTTGTATGCTGTTGAAGTTGTATATTGAAAATTTCCAGGTGCCAAGTAACTGAGAAACTGATAATGCTGGTAACTTCTCTTATTTGCAAGCTTATTGGCTCACAAGATACCTGACATCTAAACTTGTCAATGATGCAGAGTAGATTATTGCTACTCCTGAACCTCAGATCAGTGTAAAATTTGGGGTAGGGGATTATTTAAAAAAAAAATCTATTCCAAGGAGTGTCGACTGATGAATTAGTGGGTAGAGTGCAAATTAAGTGGGAAAAGGATGCATGCTGGATTAAGTTAAATTGCAGGGCTCTGCAACTTCTTTTGGATACTAGATCTGTGTTACAAGATGCAGAAGTGTGAGTCCTGTGGGAGCTATACCTCTTAAACTTCCTATCTTGCACATTAAAATATCAGTGATGAGCAACAAATGAGAATGTTTAAAGGTTACACCTGCAACATACCTGAGTTATCTTGGGTTACATTTGAATATAAAACACGAGGACTGCCTTTCCCTTCAACTCCCAGTTCTCCTTCCTCATTCAGTTCTTCAGAATTAAGAAAGAAAAATGCTCTGTAGTTTCTGTATTTAACAGTAGCCTACAATGTGGCTTTTATAGTGGCTTTTTAGAAGTGATGTATGCATCCCTTGCCTGCTGTTAGACCTAAACATTTGAATATTCACACAGGAGCAAAAATTATTCGTTTAGATTAGAGTATTGCAGTACAGTCCAGTTCTGTCTTTGTAATTACTTCCCTAATGTTTGCATTAGATTCAACCCTGAAGATGTTTTCTAAAGAATCAAAAACGCTCCAAAGAAGTGTGTCCTTTTCAAACATGGTGAGTAGTTATTGTCATTAAGGGAAGTCGTCCTGAAAGCTACCCACAGAAAGATGTTCCTTGTCAGCAGTGTATCAATAAAATACCAGGTTTGCCTTTGTTTCCTTCCTTCTCCAGCCTTCTGCATTTTTCTCTTGCACGAGTAATTTACCGACGTGGGGTGAGGTTCAGTACTGTGCCTCCGAAGAAGCATAGCACAACTTGCGCCTTCCCAAGTTTGGGCTGCTCTGAGGCCCAGTGTAAACCTTGTGGTGTAGGCAGACCCTCCAGGGGGTCTGCCTACATTACATAGGTTCATCACTGGCTGCCTAAGGCCAGCCATGCTTCCCCAGAATCTCTGCAGCACTACATGCTCTCTCATGCCCCTGACATGTCCCCTATACTAAGACTTGTAAGGGGATCCTTGAAAGAACATCTTTTGTCTGTCTTCCTCAGTTCTGTGCCAGGGGAGTTCTCCACCAGAGGGAGCTGAGGCTTTTAGAGCCTCTTTACATAGCTCCTGTCATTTTAGTTAGCAGAAAGGGTCTGGAGCAAGGGTGAGAATCTCACCTGTGGCTCTGACTAGGCTACTGCTACTTCTGACTGTGACTGCTGTTTTCTTTTCATTGGTAATTTTTTCCTAATCCTTGGCCAAGGAGCCAGTTTCTCTCAATAATGGGCCTTGTCTACACTGACATTTTTCTTAGTCTCCTACAGGTGCCGTGCAGCTACATTGCAGAAATGGTGAAAGACCTAGTAGAGACTTGCAGCTGCCTTTCTGCCACTGTTACACCTAACCCTGCTTAGAGCAGGTGTAGCACGCAAGGCAATAAAAACACCAGCAACAGAACTACACAAATTCTCCCGCTGTTGCTGGTAATGTAACTACAGCAGATGTCAATAGACAAGCTAGTGTAGACAAAGACCTGAGCAGTAACAGCACTGTCCTTCCTTAAATTGAGAGATATTCTACACTTGTTCAGAGTTAACAGGGCTGCTTTTTTACTTATGCACTGCGGAGAGAATACCCTTTCACAATCAGAAAAATATCATCTTTCATGCAACCCTTTTCATGAAAATACCATTCTCTGACTAGTAGTTATCATGAGATGGTTCTTTGGCAGCGTAAATATAGAACAAAAGCTTCCATTTACTTTGGTGGTTTTAGGTTTGTTCAGTATTTGCTGTGTCTCAAGTTGATAGGTAGCTGCAAAATTGGAAAGCTTGCTCATGCAAATAGGATGAGCCAGGATGAAGCAATGCACTGTATTCTTGAAGCATGAGCTAAGATTTACTGAATCCTCCCATAACATACTGGAGTTGCAACTCTTATGCAAAGCTGGTAACTCTCTTTTATGTTGACCATAGTGAATCCACTGTCCTTTAAGGCAGTAAGAGTTAATCTCTGACACCTGTCACAATTTTTTTGTTTGTTTTGAGAACATTAAATGCATAAGTTGTAGATACTGTTTGTGTTTTTTTTCCAAATATGTGCTAATGCACTTTAATTGACTTCTGTTCTATCTGGCACTAAATTGAACATTGCTTTATTTTCCTTTTCGTTATAGGCTTTGTCATCTTGTTTAATCTTACCAGGAGACACCACTGTCATAAGCTCTTCGTGGGACAATCATATGTGTGTATTTATTTGTGGATTATATTTAATCATACTGTTTTTGGGTAACTATGATTTATGAAACTTCTTTTGAGAACATGGAAGTAAGTCACTATCAGGAAGCATTTACTCTTTTTCTACATTTTTTTGGCAGATTTCTATCTGTTGTTTAGAAATTATAGAAGCCAAATTATTTTAATGTATTTAAAATCTATAAAAGTTTGCTCTCTGAAGCTATACTTTCATAACTCATACTTTTTTCCTGATAGCTATTTTTATTCAGTCGCATTTGGAAGACGACAAGATACCCTAATGGGACATGATGATGCCGTCAGCAAGATCTGCTGGCATGATAATCGCTTGTATTCTGCATCTTGGGACTCCACTGTAAAGGTTTGTATGTCAGCCACTTTACTAATTATACTCATGGTTTTCATTAAGGTAATAGTGAAATACTCCAGAGTTCGTGATAGTAGCTGTCCTGTTATTAACAAAGATTGCCGTAATTGTGTCTTTATCTCCTTTATAATTAAGACTGCGAGTTTGTCACGGAGGTCACAGATTCTATGACTCCATGACCACCATGACTTCTGCAGTGGCCAGTGCGGCTGGCCCAGGGGCCACTTGAGCTGCTCAAGCAGCCCCTGGGCCAGCTGCACCGGCCATTGCCGGGGAAGTCTTGCACCACCGTCTCCTCCCCCAGCAGGAGCAGGAGTTTGGGTGGCTTACCTCGGGGGCTCCATGGAAGCGGCAACATCCCTCAGCTCCTAGGAGGAGGTGCAGCCAGGGGGCTCTGGGTGCTGCCTTCACCTGTAGACACCGCCTCCTCAGCTCCCATTGGCTGTGGTTCCCAGCCAATGGGAGCTGTGGAGCTGGTGCTCAGGGAGGAGTCAGCGTGCAGAGCTGCGTGGCCGCACCCCTCTCCTCCGCACCAACTGGGGTCCCAGGCTGCCCTCCCTCCCCCGAGCACCCGCAGCACCCCCGGGCCACCCTCCTCCCCGAGATTTAGTTAGGGGTCTATAGTACAAGTCATGGACAGGTCCCGGGCAGTGAATTTTTGTTTACTGTCCATGACTTTTACTAAAAATACCTGTGACTAAAACGTAGCCTTATTTATAAAAGCCCAGTGGTTTTCAACCTTTTTACATTTGTGGACCCCTAAAAAATTTCGAATGGAGGTGTTTTTGGAAATCTTAGACATATTCCACAGGTTGAAAATCACTATTCTATGGTAATGACAACTTTTTGTGGACCCCTAAGACATAGTCTGCAAACCCCTATGGTCCGCAGACCACAGGTTGAAAACCACTGTAAAAACCCCTGTACCTTAAATCTAATCAAAAGTTAAAGGTAATGCACTACTTAAATGGAATATCTTGCAGTGATGCCAGTGCTCTGTGATCTGTATTGACTATCTGTTGGGTTTTGAGAGGAAATTAAGGTGTTGGCTTTGCCTTATGACCATTAAATGGGATAAGATCTGCCTAATTAAAATATCACCTCTCCCTGTCTAATACTGCCATAGTTAGAATCGGAGCCCTCCCCCCAACATATTTGTTTTAAGGGGGGGGCTGCTGGCATCATTTGGATGCCCCCCAACTTTGAAATTCGTCACTGCCCTTAGGGGCAAAAGCCTGCCTGTTTGGTGGATTGAGGGGCAGGAATGTTTTGTCATGTTTTCTTGCTCAATGGGCTGAGGATGCTTCTGTTTGGTAGAGTGGAGTATGCTGCTGCTACTAACTGTTTTTAATTGTTATCGACCAAGTTCTTCATGATTTGTCAAGAGACCTTAGAACTTCTGACAGACAGGTTTAATGTTTAATCCAAAATGAGAATTATTTTTCCTTTTACTTAACTTAGAGACAAGGAGGAAGTTTCTGTAGCTGACCTTCATACAGCTTTTAGTTAGCACAGACAACTTACCTTGCAATGACAGAGCTAGGTAATAAAAAATAGTTAACACGACAAGTTGTCCTAATGCTTGTTTAAACAAACTGCAATGTTGGTATTCTAGGTGTGGCACTGTGTTCCTGCAGATGTCCTGGGCACCAAAAGGCATCATTTTGAATTGCTTGCTGAGTTAGAACATGATGTTAGTGTGAGTATGGAAATGTACACACATATAACTTCTAATCAATCAAAGACTATAGTCTGGAGTTACTTGACAGTATCTCAATCAAGCTTTTAAAAGATGTGGCATAAACCAACAAAAGCGAAAATTCTGAATTAAGACTACTGTTCGTCAAAGGCTGACAGTTGCTAAATATTGCAAGAATGCCAAGACTAGGAGGGAATAGAATAGACTAAGGGCCAAGTGAAAGTAACTCCAAATATTTTTCTGTTTTCTTAAAAGAATTGGTTCAACTGTCCACTTCTGGAGAGTGGAAAGCTTGCATAAAGAAATGGGTTTTCTTATTATTGGTCAGGCACTACTTGTGGCGTGTGCAAAGGGTTCATGGGCTCTTTCAGTAAATCAAAATAAATTTTGTCTGAAGTATTTGCATCCTCATGCCTTCTGTACAAATACCAAATTTGCCTGTTTAGAGTTTTTAGGTAAAAGTCTGACTTGTTTTCCATATTTTGTACTTGGCTATGATATATATTATCATAAAGACCACTGTGACTATCTAAATACATTGTACGTGTTTGGCTCAAACATTCAATTAAAAATAAATATGGGCAGATACAGGATTTGTGTACATTTTATATCTCAGTAACTTCTGACATCATTCCTGCAGAATATTTAGAACACTTGCATTTAAATTTCTTAAACATCTCAGTGGATTTATTTATAGATCACAAGGAGGCAACAATGCCTGGTAAAATTTACCAACAGCATCCAAGGATATCCAAAACATGGGTTGGGCAAAGCACAGGCTAGTGGTTTTCTAGACTTGCTTGCTATGGTTAAACATTACAGCCTACATTTCTAATTAGTTAATGAAATCAGTCATCTTCTCTTGGATAAGAACTTAAATGTCAATTCAAATGTCTGATACTGCAAGGAAAAACAATGCTTATAAATCTGCTTAAGACTCCATTTATGACACACCTCCCCTCCATTTCCTGCTCACATATACACCTCTACCTCGATATAACACTGTCCTCGGGATCCAAAAAATCTTACCGTGTTATAGGGGAAACCGTGTTATATCGAACTTGCTTTGATCCACTGGAGTGTGCCCTTTCCCCCACCCTCCGAGCACTGCTTTACCGCGTTATGTCCGAATTCATGTTATGTTGGGTCGTGTTATATCAAGGTAGAGGTGTAGTTGGCAAGGATTTTATATTTTAAAAATAAGTCCGGATTTTATATAAAAATATGTAATCAACTGATGTAATAAAATTGGATACTTATGGAAGACAGGCTTGCTTTGTGAACACTTAAAGGTCTATCAAGAATGCCCATGTGAGAGCTGAGTAAAGGAATAATGTGGTACTTAATTGTCTAGGTAAATACTATCAACCTAAATGCTGCAAATGCAATGCTGGTGTCCGGAACCAAAGAAGGTACCATTAGTATTTGGGATGTTACTACTGCCACTATGTTGCATCAACTTTCATGTCATTCAGGGACCGTGTATGCTGCTGCTTTTAGTCCTGGTATGTTGTGTTTAAGTCTCTTCTAATATGCAGATGTTGAGAGAGATGAGAATTTCTAGAGGAATCTCCATCTTTGTAATGCTCAATTATACATTGATATCTGGATTTTTAACATAATTGTAGATTTTAAATGTTCAGCTATAGTCAGACACAAATCTCCAGTGTCCAGGTTTTATTAGTGCTTTGCAGTGCCATACTTGATGTGAGAATACTATTTTCTGGGCTAGTGATAAATTGCTTCAGTTTTTTTTGCTTGAAGATTTATTTACTTCTCATTATCTGAGACGTAACTGGAATAACTGCTTTTAATTAAAGCATGATGTTTTCTGACATACCTAACTAATGTGCAATATTAGTCATCATTCCTTTGACCACTGGAAATATTAGATATGCATTACTGTGTGTGCTTAATACATTTAATTTTTGTATAGACAGCAGACATCTGCTCAGCACAGGAGAAGATGGCTGTTTTAAAGTAATAGATGTGCAAACTGGAATGCTCATCTCTTCTATGGCCTCAGAGCAGCCACAAAGGTAATGGTGAGAGAAAGCTGTGTGTGAAGCCCAACCCCTTCTAGCTACAGTGGCTGTAATTGATAGTTATATCTCTGAATTACAGTCGGGGCAGAAAGTGGACATCTGTGTTTGCATCAAATGCCCAAAGGGAATGTGGAAATGACACAAATATTAAACACGTCTAAGGTATATATCATCTAGGAGAAATTGGGTCATCTTAACAAGATCAACAGAGGGAAGTGCAAAGGCTGGGATTCTGTGTGCATTGTCTGCTGCAGCCAAAGTTTCTCAACTTGGATGCTAAAGCTAGGCACTTGTATATGTGCTAAGCAGCTGCAGTTTTCACTGAAATTAGTGAGAGCTGACACTGAAATTGTTACAGTTAATAGATGCAATTTTGTGTGTACGTCAGCAGCTGTAAAAGATGTTTGATTCAAAACTTGTTAGTTTGTAGTATACCAAAAACTATAGAAGTGTCAGCCTTGTTATCTTACACTAAAGAAAGTATCAGTTTTAACTTGAAGGGCTCTCTTTCCCACCTGTCTCTCTCAGACTGATCTAGTGTTTCAGAATGTAGAGCAATATGATATGTGATTTAAACTATCAACAGACAGTTTTCTTCATTTTTAAAACTTTCCCTTTACCCTTGCACCTCTCATTGCTTAATTCATAGAGCAGCATTGGCCTCAGTACTTAGTAGAACAGTTTCTTTTATGCATAGGTGATGGACTAAATTAACAGGTAGAAGAGTCTTAAATAAATAATGCCACTTCTTAATGCAAATGGGCTAAATGATTACTGAATTATTTTGCAGATGTTTCAAATGGGATGGACATTCTGTGTTATCAGGAAGCCAGTCTGGTGAATTATTGGTTTGGGACCTTCTTGCGGGAAAAGTTATTGAAAGAATCAAAGGACATACAGGTGTGTGTGCAGTACTGTGTAATCTCCTAGGGCCAGATCCACAAAGGGACTTAGGCCCCTAAAACTGGGTTTTAGGCACCCAAGTCCCAGATTTAGGCTCTCCTGTGATCCTGCCTACTCCTGTGGTATCTAAACTCACTCGACCCCTAAATTTTTGCTATAAATGTTCCCTCAGCACCTATGTTTCTGCCTCTGCACATGCAGACTGCTACCTCCCTCTAGGTATTTGGACCTATCTCCTGTCTAGGCCCCACCACCATCCACAAATGCGGGGACGATAGGTGCTACTCTGCCTGTCTTGTCTGCAGAGCCTGATCTGGTAGACATGCTCAGAGCAATCTAACTACACACACAGCAACCAGAGAGTGGTGGGGAGGAGGTCTTTCTCTCTTTTAATCTTCAGCATAATGGCTAGGATAGTCCCCAGGATGGTAGGAGACCCAAGTGAGTCTCTCCTATTGAATCTGTTCCACTTCAATTCAGTGTTTGAATAGTTAAATGTGAATTGGGCCAGAGGGAGTGAGGTCATGTCTACACTATGGGCGCTACAGTGCTGTAGCTATACTGTTGTAGCTCTGTAGTGTAGATACTTCCTACCGCAGTGGAAGGGCTTTTTCCTTCATTATTGATAATCCACCTCTCCGTGCAGCAGAATGCTATGCGAGGGATTCGGTTGGCTTAACTATTGTGCTCAGGGGTATGAATTTTTCACATGCTTAAGTGATGTAGCTTGGTGAATCTAAATTTTAAGGGTAGACCAGGTCTGAGTTACTATATAGTCCACTGGCTTCAGCACTCAACTGAGTGGGGAGAACCTCCTGTTCAAATCCCTTCCCTCGTCAGGCAGAGGGGGAATTGGTCTGTGATCTTCTGCATCCCAGGTGAGTGCTCTAACCATTGGGCTAACGGTTATAAGGGAGGTGGTGGTCCTCCTCTTGTTTTGTGTGGAATGAGGCAGGCACCTAACTTATCCCTGCAGAAAGGGGCTTAAGCGCCTAAGCTGCCTGACTTCAGGAGAGAGATTCCTGTCTGTGCGTCATAGGCAGAGAAAAGCACCTCACTCCATGCGAAGGGCGGGACTGAGGTTACACCCCTCTTATTGGCATCTCCCCGGGGCTGGCTTAGGCAGCTCCTCACCTAACGTGCTGGCTTTTGTGGATCCCATTCTGTCTCTCCCCCTGTTGTGTATAGGGAGCCCAGGCACCTAATTCAGGCTTTGTGGACTCCATTGTTCCAGTGATTTTTCTAGGCACCTAAAAGTTAAGCATTTCAACACTCTACATGCCTTTGTGAATCTGAGTCCCAGTTCTGTGCAAGGTTCCTTTTTCCAAAGGAGCACTGTACTCTGACATGGGTCATACAACAGTTACAATTTCTGACATAGTCACCAGTTGAGGCGAACTGGAATTTAGAATCAAATGACAATTGTATCAAATGCTAAATTTAAGACCATAGAAAGTCTCCCATTGGCTTTAGTGGAAGATGCAGAGGGCCCTTAAGCCATTATTCCTGGGCCAGCAGCATTATAAAGGGAGATGATCTGCCCCTTGGGTGGCATGAGGGAGGAAGAGAAAAGATTAACAGGAGAAATGTTGAATTCTACTGATTTGGGTGTTTCAGTGGTACTGATGGAAACAGGATGCTCTAATAGCATTCAAGGTCTAGTATACTCCAGCTGTGGCAAAATACCCAGGTTTCTGCAGCAGATGTGAAATTTTGGGAAAGTCAGAGTTTGTATTTTCCACATTTAATAAAACCTAATTTTGAAAAAAACTGACCAAAGTCCATATATTTATTTTGATGTCAAATTCAATTTTACAGTCTCCACACTTTGTCTCAGTGTGTGAGTCTGACACAAACCTGTTTCAGGGCAACTAAGGGCTTAAAGATAATACCATCTAGCATCAGTTTGCTTTTAAGATTTCCCTTGATCTTATGAGGGCTGGAAACAGCAGTGTAATAAAAGCTGATGTGTGGAATTCCCCTCTGCATGGAGGGGTAGAATCTCAGAAAACACGAGGGTTCTGGCCATATGCTCCCACTGAAGTGTATTGTAGGATTGTGTAGGATGCCAAGTCCGATTTTAACGTGAAAAATGGGCCAAGTGGCAGGGGCTAAGAATGCTGTGAATGGTCATCTGAAAGTTGGGCTGAAGGAAAATTCTTGTAGCCTTCTACCTGTTGATTAGAGTGGAAATGGCTGTGGCTAAATTGATTCATTCACTTCAAAAGACTGCTAAGGATATGCAGTGTGTTGGAGTTCAGTATACATACTGTAAATGAGATCACTGATCCTCACTGAGCATGCTCAAGCAAGAGAAATTTAAGCCTGTGCTGTTCAGTGCTATTAATTTGATCAAAACTACCTCCTGCAAACTTGTTTTTAAAATAGTACACTTCTCAAATATTCCCACTGTATTTGTATCTAACACACAATTCAATGATCTGTTTTTCTCAGGTGCTGTAACTTGTATGTGGATGAATGAGCAATGCAGCAGTATTATCACAGGAGGGGAAGATAAACAAATCATGTTCTGGAAACTGCAATATTAAGTGCCTTTTCCCTCCAGATATTTAAATGAACTCAATATATTTTAAACCAAACTTCATAAAGGAACTTACCCATGTGCAATGATGGCTGCAGAAGGTCAACCAAATAGAAAGCTTGGTTTATCTAAAACTTTCTAGCTTATGGTGACTTCATTTAAAGCTCTTGTACTGTAATTTCCATACTGTAATATTTTTGTTTGTATTTCATTATGGCTGTCATATTGTCTCAACTTGAAAATGCTTGTCTTAATTTGAGATGAGACTTATTTTTCTGTAATTAAAGAGATTTTAACTTGCAGTCACTGTGTCATCTACTTGAACTGCATCAAATAGGGTAGTGTATGTTTGAATTAATAAAGTAAGCCTCTCATTTCGGCAAGGACCACATTCATAACATCTGGTGCATCTTTTTTTTTTTTAATTGGAGGCTTCTAAGCAAACGTGCTTTCATCAACCTCTGTGCTCTTTACAAATTTATTAGAAGGAAACACCATGATCTTCACTTAGCCCTACCACTCTAAAGAGTCTCTTTCCTCTGTCACACCTACCTTCTTCCTAGTAAGTAGAACCACCAACTTTAACAGGGGGTAAAGGAGGGATCCTTACTCATGAACAGAAAGTGTTTCTATATCTGAGGCAGCTGTCATATTTTAATCGCCTACAGGACACTTGCAGTAGGTCCCAGTTGGAGCAGAGCAAATGTTTCTCCTGCACAAAAGGAGCAGAATTGGGGATTGTGAGAAAAAGGTTACTTACCAATAACTTGTTCTTCCAGTTGCCTTTGTATATTCACAGTGGTGGAATTGGTACCTCCTGGTGTTGAGTTGCAAAGCCACCATAGCTGTGGTGGGGAAATGGGGGTGGACATGCATTCAAATGCGAAGGTGATATCAGCACCCTACTCCTACATTCATCCTCCCAAACTAGAGTTCTGATGTTTTGTAGAACAAGGCAGAGGGGAAGTGGGTAAGTACTGTGATTGCAGAAGTGACAGAACAGTAACCCTCTTATTTGAAGCCCCTATGTATCCTCAGCAGGGGGAGATGAGTGAGCAGTGCCCCTTGGACAGTGAAGGAGGAGGTCCATAGATGAATATGGACTAGCACTGCTCTCCCAACTGGGCATCTGAGCATGTAGTCTGATGAATAGTGCTTCCTGATTGTATGTCTGGTGCTGTTCCGTCAACAGGAATGTGCCTGAAAAAAGCCCCAGATGCTGCAGCAGCTCGGACAGGAGTGTATTTTAATGCTGGGAGCATTGTGGTTATAGCTAAAGCGTCACTTCACTCTATACATCTTAGTATCCTTCCAAGGAGGGTCAAGTTAGAGCTGAACCCTGGGTTACCAAGCTCACAATTGATTCCTTCTGTTCCACTGGCAGAGTTGAGTAAGGCAGTGGTTCTCAAAGCGGCTCTGCTGCTTATTCAGGGAAAGCCCCTGGTAGACCAGGCTGGTTTGTTTACCCGCCACAAGTTCAGCCAATCATGGCTACAGGTCAATGAGAGCTGCTGGAAGCGGTGGCCAGCACATCCCTAGGCCTGTGCTGCTTCCTACAGCCCCCGCATTGGCCTGGAATGGCAAACCGGGGCCAGTGGGAGCTGAGATCAGCTGAACCTGTGGATGTAGCAGGTAAACAAACTGGCCTGGCCAGGGACTTTCCCTGAACAAGTGATGGACCAGCTTTGAGAACCACTGTAGTAAGGGAAACTATGATTAAAACTGGGAAAAACATTTTGCCAAAAACTTTTCCAGTAAAAAGTACATTGTTACACTGAAAGTTTTGCCAAATTGTTTGGGGGTGGGGGGCAGATAGGGATGGAAGGGACTTTAAAAAATTGAAGTGTTTTGACACTTTGGAAATATTTTGATTTTTTTTCATGCAAAATGACTTGGAAATTTTCATTTTTATGTAAAATTGTCAAATGCTCAAAAAACAAACAAAATTTGATCTTTTTAATTCAAGCTTAGTTTGACTTTTTTTTTTTTTTTTTTTGGAATTGCCAGAAAACTGAAAAGTTGGTTATTCACTTACCTGCCCTCAGGGTGCCCCACAAGCTGGTAATAAAAAGCCAGGCAAACTTGATAATTGGCCATTCAACAGTCTACTGAGCCCACAGATCCATTTCAAGCTATTTCTATCTAGAAAGAATCTAAAGGATTGGTGGTGTCTCAGGAGGTCATATTGGTACCAGTGAAGATAATGGTGCTGAAGGTAGGCATGTGTGGACAGGGGTATTGGTGGCTATGCTGGGGCAGATGTAATGGCCTGAGGAAGGAACTGGTCCCTTAGCTTCAGTAAGAGCCTTCATAGATTACTGTATGTAAGGACACAAGAGAAGCTAGAGTGGATGCTATATTATGGTCTTTCCCTGATGCCCACTCTGAGGAGAGAAAACAGTATTCAAGTCCTTGGATCCTTCAAGCCCATCTCTGATTATGTGGAAGGGGCTCAGGATTATACTAGATTAACACTGAAAAGCTAAGTATTGGGGCAGCATCAAAAGGCAGCTGTATTTGGATGGGGTCCCCAGGATTTTTAACAGTGCAGTGCTCAGGTTCATCCATGCTGAGATGTCACTACTTTTCCCCCCCATCATACACTGGACAACTGCCATTGGAGAGGCCCCATACCAATCTTATATTGATGGGAGAGTATGCTTCCTCTTATTTACATCTCCCACCCTTGGAGGGAGCTGACCTTCCTTTTTCTCTTTCCCAGTGCTGGAGGACAGGCCCAGTACAGGACTCAGAACTGGTGCAGATAGCAGTGGTGCTGGTTGAAGAGGTAATAACAGACACCTGAATCTGCACCAGAGCTTATGGAGCCTTGTGAAACAGTGCTGTGCTATGAATCAACACAGAGGCAAAGCAGCATTGGCTGATTCACTCCATGAGTAGTACTGATGAACTCCCATTCCCATCTTTAGTGGAAGGGTGTGCTGAAGCCAAAGTAGTGGTGTGTATATTCCACCCCACAGAGAATTCAGCCCTGAGGCTGCACATGGCCTGTGTGCATTCTAAGGCCAGATGAGCCTGAGACCTCAAATCTCTCTCCCTGCTCATCTGAGGAGTAAGGGTGCAGCAGAGGAGCTGAGTAGGCTTCACCCAAACAGCATCAGCTGTGGGTATGAGATACCAGCATAATCATGGGTTTGTCTACTCTACAGCTGGGAGCAAGCTTCCCACCTGAGCTAGATAGACTTGTACTAATGGGCTTGAGCATGGGCTCTCAAGCATTCTAATGCAGTGACATCACTGCTATTTTTAGCATACTAGCTCAAGCCCTGCACCCATGAGTCTGTCTGCTTGGTCTAGATGATTGACTCCCAGCTGCAGCATAGCCTCATGGGAGAGGCTCAGGTCTCAACATAGTCCTAGTAGATGACTGGACTATTTAACATAATGGTGCCCTGTCTCCCAGCATCTTGCCCAAGGCAGTGCTATTGCTTGACAGCAGGGTGTTAATCCCACAAGCACGTACACAGAGATGGTTTGAAAAACAACAAGGGCATAAATGCCATCCCTTCCCTGTGGCAAAACTACATCGGGAATTTGAATGAAGCACTACTGCCTAGGCAGAACCTTGGGACTAGAGTCACAAAGAGAGCTAGCCCCCTAACTCCCCCATAACTGCCTTTCACAACTCTCACCCCCTGCCACACACACTCACTCACTCAGCTGTGGATACAGATGAAGCCACCTAGATCCTGATGCTCTCCCAGAGCTGATAGCCCACCTCAACCCAAATGGGAGTCTCAAGGTAGCTATTCAGCCCCTTATCTCTGCAGTGGCATCTGAGCACTAGGAGGCATTCCCAAGACATGCCTCAGTGGTGGCAGCTGGGTGTAAGTAGGTTGGGAATTTGGGGAGGCTGTCTGCCCCAGAACACGTAGTAGCCTAGTGCTTAGGGAAAGCACCTGGGATACAGAGAACCTAGGTTTGAAATCCCTCTGACTGATTTGCCTACCTACTGAGCAGAAACAGTGCAAAGGGCAGCGCTTAACTCTCTTGGAGGGGCAAGGCTTAGGTCCCCCTCCTTCCCTTCAGCATTTCCCACTAACTAGCTTGGGTTGCTGGCTTCTGTAGTCAATTGGAGTTAGGCACCTAAATGCCTTTGAGGCTCTTGGCCTCAATGACTTCAGAAAAGCAGACTGACTCCCTCAGGGAACTGATGGGCAGGATCCCCTGGGAAAATAACATGAGGGGGAAAGGAGTCCAGGAGAGTTGGCTGTATTTTAAAGAATCCTTATTGAGGGTGCAGGAAAAAAATATCCCGATGTGTAGAAAGAATAGTAAATATGGCAGGCAACCAGCTTGGCTTAACAGTGCAATCCTTGCTAATCTTAAACGCAAAAAAGAAGCTTACAAGCGGAAGATTGGACAAATGACCAGGGAGGAGTATAAAAATATTGCTCAGGAATGCAGGAGTGAAATCAGAGAAGCCAAATCACACTTGGAGTTGCAGCTAGAAAGAGATGTTAAGAGTAACAAGAAGGGTTTCTTCAGGTATGTTAGCAACAAGAAGAAAGTCAAGGAAAGTGTGGGCCCCTTACTGAATGAGGGAGGCAACCTAGTGACAAAGGATGTGGAAAAAGCTAATGTACTCAATGATTTTTTTGCTTGTCTTCACAAACAAGGTCAGCTCCCAGACTGCTGCACTGGGCAGCACAGTATGGGGAGAAGGTGACCAGCCCACTCTGTGGAGAAAAAAGTGGTTCGGGACTATTTAGAAAAGCTGGACGAGCACAAGTCCCTGGGCCGGATGCGCTGCATCCGAGGGTGCTAAAGGAGTTGGGGGATGTGATTGCAGAGCCATTGGCCATTATCTTTGAAAACTCATGGCAAACAGGGGAGGTCCCGGATGACTGTAAAAAGGCTAATGTAGTGCCCATCTTTAAAAAAGGGAAGAAGGAGGATTCCGGGGAACTACAGGCCAGTCAGCCTCACCTCAGTCCCTAAAAAAAAAAATCATGGAGCAGGTCCTCAAGGAATCAATTTTGAAGCACTTAGAGGAGAGGAAAGTGATCAGGAACAGTCAGCATGGATTCACCAGGGGCAAGTCATGGCTGACTAACCTAATTGCCTTTATGAGAAGATAACTGGGTCTGTGGATGAGGGGAAAGCAGTGGATGTGTTATTCCTTGACTTGAGCAAAGCTTTTGATACGGTCTCCCACAGTATTCTTGCCAGCAAGTTAAAGACATATGGACTGGATGAATAGACTATAAAATGGATAGAAAGCTGGCTAGATCGTCGGGCTCAACGGGTAATGATCAACGGCTCCATGTCTAGTTGGCAGCCGGTTTCAAGCGGAGTGCCCCAAGGGTCAGTCCTGGGGCTGGTTTTGTTCAATATCTTCATTAATGATCTGGAGGATGGCGTGGACTGCACTCTCAGCAAGTTTGCAGATGACACTAAACTGGGAGGAGTGGTAGATACGCTGGAGAGTAGGGATAGGATACAGAGGGACCTAGACAAATTAGAGGACTGGGCCAAAAGAAATCTGATGAAGTTCAACAAGGACAAGTGCAGAGTCCTGCACTTAGGACGGAAGAATCCCATGCACTGCTACAGACTAGGGACCGAATGGATAGGCAGCAGTTCTGCAGAAAAAGACCTAGGGGTTACAGTGGATGAGAAGCTGGGTATGAGTCAGTAGTATGCCCTTGTTGCCAAGAAGGCTAACGGCATTTTGGGCTGTATAAGTAGGGGCATTGCCAGCAGATCGAGGGATGTGATCATTCCCCTCTATTCGACATTGGTGAGGCCTCATCTGGAGTACTGTGTCCAGTTTTGGACCCCACACTACAAGAAGGATGTGGAAAAATTGGAAAGAGTCCAGTAAAGGGCAACAAAAATGATTAGGGTGCTGGAGCATATGACTTATGAGGAGAGGCTGAGGGAACTGGGATTGTTTAGTCTGCAGAAGAATGAGGGGGGATTTGATAGCTGCTTTCAGCTACCTGAAAGGGGGTTCCAAAGAGGATGGAGACTGTTCTCAGTGGTACCTGATGACAGAACAAGGAGTAATGGTCTCAGGTTGCAGTGGGGGAAGTTTAGGTTGGATATTAGGAAAAACTTTTTCACTCGGAGGGTGGTGAAGCACTGGAATGGGTTACCTAGAGAGGTGGTGGAATCTCCTTCCTTAGAGGTTTTTAAGGTCAGGCTTGACAAAGCCCTGGCTGGGATGATTTAGTTGGGAATTGGTCCTACTTTGAGCAGGGGGTTGGGCTAGATACCTCCTGAGGTCCCTTCCAACCCTGATATTCTATGATTCTATGACTTGGCCAAAGTCACACAGGAAATCAATGCCAGAGCAGGGAACATGACTCCCTTTCCACTGCATCTCTCTTTCCTGTCAGACTGACTCCTAGAATGACTATGGCATGCATCTGCTTCTCTTCAGGAAAGGAGGTAGTTTTTTCCTCTATGAGCAGCAACAACTGGATTGAGCGTGAACAGCTATTGCATTTTAATAAAGAGTGGGAGTTTAGTACATTCTCCTTCAACAGTCCCCACGTTCAGAACCAACCCTTTGTTGATCAGTTGGACTTTTTTTTTTTCTAGCAAGTTCACTGCAACAGTGATGATTTTTAGCTTGCAAACAACCTAAAATAACATTAGTTATGATTGGTGAGGCCTGAGAAACTTAAACCTCCTATCACTGAAGTTAATTACAACCACACAGACATCCCCTAGGGTATGTCTACACTACCTGCCGGATCAGCGGGTAGTGATTGATCTATCGGGGATTGATTTATCGCGTCCAGTGTAGACGCAATAAAAATTGATCCCCAATCGCTCTGCTGTCCACTCTGGCACTCCACCATGGCAAGAGGCGGAAGCGGCGTCGACGGGAGAGCAGCAGCAGTCGACTCACCGCCATCCTCACAGCCACGTAAATTTACCGAAGATACTATTCGCATAGCTGAAGTTGCGTATCTTAGGTCGACCCCAGTGAAGACCTAGCCTTAGTCTCAAACAGATCACAAGGGAGTTGCCTTCTGATTTTACCAGAGTCTTGCTTGAAAGCTTTTCCTTCCTATTTTTCAGAAAGCAAGTTTGCAAGACCAGTAGGTTTTGACAGGGAGAGTGCACAATTAGGTGTATGTACTAGAACAATCACATAAATGACCCAACCTCATAGGCAAAGACTTCTTTTGTACTGGAATTGGTTTAGGAGCAGCTCACCCTCTAATGCTCAACCCAATGCTCAAATAGCTGGTGCTCTGGAGTAGGAGCACAAAGCAGGACAAATTTGTGCCAATCATTGGCCTATGGCATCATCTGGCCCCATTTCATTAGTAAATATGGGGAAGTGATTTCAGCATGCATTAAACCTCCATTTCAAACTATGAGAAGGATGTAATGTTTCTAGTCGCATAGATTTTCTGTTAAAAATGCACAATCATGTGAAATCTAGGCATTCTAAAATTAGAAGTACTTTCACTAATTACACTTTCTGCTGAATGCCTTTCATTTATTTATTTCTAAATGTTTTGCCCCATTGCTAGGTCAGACCCTCAAAGAAACAGAGCAAACTAACTCCATAAAGGGGAAAGAGTGAAATTGACACCACACACAGGACAAATACAGGAAGCTCTTTACAATATGTTTGTTCTGTAAGTATTCAACTTATACCAATTAGCTGTTATTTGCAACAGTAGGTAATGTGTATGTTTAAGTCTAAAAAGCTCTGGGGCTGTTTCAAACCAAGACTGCTGCTAGCCAAAACCATTTACAGGAAAGGGAAACCATTTCTATGCTAACCCATTGGAGCAGCTTATAATATACAGCTATTTGAATTGTAACATAGGGGAGATTTAGACTCCTGTTGAGCTACCAATAGAAAGAACCATCTCCTCCTCAAAGAATGAATGCTTCCATTTTGCAGATGCCAACCAGGAATAGCATTTTGCACAAAGTATCAATTTTAATTTAATAAGGATATACTTCCTTATATTTATCCTTAAGCTCATGTTACTCTGCATTTTAAAATGTTCATCCTACATCTTAAAAAAAAAATCCAAAGTTTTGCAATCTTTTTGGTTATTCCTGAACTTTATTTTTAAACATGGTTAAGGATACAGAATTTAAGAGTATTAGAGAGTTACAATTTGTAAAGTAAGAGTAGTAAAAAGTTGAGCATAAATCTATTTTTATCATCTATACACTTTACCATTTAAAGCGCTTCTTTAAGGTTTAATGCCAATATTAGCTAAACTTGGTTTTCAATTGGCTTTATTTTTGCCAACAAGATTACTTGAACAAAAAGTGCACTACCACTAAAATAGTCAGTCTGCTAAATATACTGTTCTAAATATATGGTTATAAAGAGAAGGCAATAAAAATACTTATTCATCTGAAAAGGAACATACAAAGAGCAGCAATATGTTCTAGATCATGGATAACTGATACTATCACTTGCAGAAGAAACATGTATTAGTTTCCTTTAGTTGTAATGGCTTATAATCATAGAAACAGTAGTAAACTAGAGTAGCATGATCCTACAGAAAAAGAGATCAGCAGAACTTTGTTGAAAATTTCACATTTGTAAAATCAGCATTAGACTACAAAGTCTTACAGTTGTATGAATAAACAAGATAACATGTTGAACTGTAACATTCCCAGCCCCTAGACATAATGTAAATGATCAATGCAGCATCTCTCTTCTTGGCCTCAAGGAAGGCTCATGTGCAGTATCCAGAAGTCGCTGAGTATAATAGCCCAAGATTAGCAGAGTTCTCATTACATATGCATATACAATACAATGGCTTTAAATTTAGACTTCAGGGATTGTATGGTCCATCAGACTTTTCATGATGCCAGAAGCCATTCTGGGGGGTGAGAAAAAAAATCTCTTTTACTAAGTTTAAAAAACCCCAAACTCTTACTTTGTTGTTAAAAATAATGCAAAGAAAGAGAAACTAGAGAATACTTGGCACTAAAGGTTTTAAATCAAAGCATTTTGACTTACTAGGTTAACAGAACATTGCAGCAAATGATACAGAAAACTAGTAGGCAACTGTGCTGTTGGCATTTTATTCTACCTTGTATGTTACCAAAGAAAACAGAATATTCTAATATACCTTGTATATGAGTGCAGAACTGGGAGATGTATTCTGTCTGATGTCTACTATAGAGAAACTGCCAAGTGTTACAGCTAAGGATAACTTTTTTTTTTTTTTACATCCTCAACATTGAAAGCAATATGTTTTTGTCATACTGCAATCAGGGCTCAGGTAGTGGCAGTGGCTTAAAGCACAAATGAAGATGGCATGAATGTCTCAGTTTTACATAGAGACTAGTGGAGTCTAGTCCAGCTTAACAGAAACTGGACAAGTTTTAGTGCATCACCATGGTCTAACACAGTGGTAGGCAAACTTTTTGGCCTGAGGGCCATATCTGGGTATGGAAATTGTATAGCGGGTCATGAATGCTCACAAAATTGGGGTCAGGGTGTGTGTGTGTGGGGGGGGAATGAGGGGTTTGGGGTGTAGGAGGGGGCTCCAGGCTGGGACTGAGGGGTTTGGAGGGAGATCAGGGCTGGGGCGTGCGTGTTTTTTGCAGGCTCCAAGTGGCACTTACCTCAAGTTGCTCCCGAAAGCTGCATCAACGGGTCCCCCCTCTGGCTCTTACATGGAGGCAGAGCCAGACAGCTCTGCTGCGCATTGCCCTGTCCACAGGCGCCGCCCCTGCAGCTCACATTGGCCATAGTTCCCAGCCAATGGGAGCGGTGCTTGGGCAGGGGCAGTGTGCAGATCAGAGCTGTCTGGTTGTCTCTATGCATAGGAGCTGAAGGGAGGACATGCCACTGCTTCTGGGGGCCACGCGGACAAGCCCCAGACCCCACTCCCCAGCAGGAGCTCAAGGGCCAGATTAAAACGGCTGGTGGGCCAGATGCAGCCCACGGGCCGTAGTTTGCCCACCCCGGTCTATCAGGCAAGTTAGTATGCAACAGGATTCACTCCCCTCTAGGGCACATTGCCTCATTGTGTAGACAAGCCCTTACTATTTATTGGACAATCCTGTTAATACACGCCAGAACGATATTGGCCTTTTTCACAACTGCACCACATTGTTGGCTCATCTTCAGCTTATGATCCACTATAAATCCCAAATCCTCTTCTGCAGACTACTACCTAGCTACTTATTTCCTATTTTGTAGATGCGCATTTGATTTTTCCTTCTTAAATGTAGTACTTTGCCCTTAACTTTATTGAATTTCATCTCATTGATTTCAGACCAAAATTTTACAATTTGTTGAGGTCACTTTGAATTCTAAGCCTGTCCTCCAAACTGCTTGCAATCCTTCCCAGTTTGGTGTCAGAGACAAACTCTCCACTCCATTATCCAAATAACTAATGAAAACACTGAATAGTACTGGACCTAGGACTGACACCTGTTGGACTCCCAAACTGATGCATCTCCCAAACTGACAGCAAACCACTGATAAATATTTGAGATTTCAAATACACTGCTATATTAAAAAATCCATTAGAAGTCTGAAATATTATTTGGCTAAATTTCAAAGAGGGCTGTTACTTGAAAAACATTAATGAAGCAGAAAGTTACATATTACAGATTTTTTGTATATGAGAAATATGGAATAACAGGATTAAAGCCAATGATTTTCCAGTCCCAAGACTCCATTTCAGGTTTACAACTGTTTGAAGTAAAAGATATTTCTGTAATCAGCTACTCTAACATTACACATGAACTCTGCCTGAGTCATAGCAGGACTGAAATGAAATACAAATATTGTTCTAAAATAATCTGAGATCTAGTCTAAATTGTGGGAAATTTGTATGTTACACACTTCCCACATAAAGCTATTTCAGTGACCTAATTCCTTGCCACTAACTTCTTCTGTAACAGTTTACTCTGTCTTGTTTGCAGAAAACAAGTTTTCAAAAAACTTTTGTCTTAAAAAGGATACCATGGTCATCCCCCACAAATTCAGATTAAATCATGTTAGTGAACTGAAACATATTACAGCAAAGCCCTTAGCATAAATGCATTTCCACAGCGTGCCTGATGTCAGATTTGGCATTTTCTTGACTCAAACGCATAAAATGCATTTGTGTTTGAGTTAAAATTTACCCTAGAACCAAAGGAGTAATCGTCCATTGGAATATTATTTCCACAACACTTAAGAAGCAGATTTGTGCAACTAAATTAGCTATTTTTAAAAAATGATTCAAAGTTTTCTTGCTTACCTCTTAATTATGTGTTCAAAGATGTATGAAGGCATGATAGTAATTGTCACAACATTTCCGGCTGTTGCCAATATGTCTGCAATTTGTGAGTCCTGTTAATGAAATACAAATGAACAAAACCTCATGGTATGAATACCTGAAATCCTTCCACATCTGCTTAACAGCTACGGACTATAAACAGGGCACAAAGAACCTTTTCAAAATGTCTGCAAAGAAGCTCTAAGGGAAGATATCCAATGTAGACTAGGACCAAACAATAGCTTTTACCATCATTAAAAAAATCCCTGGTCTTGGAACAGAAGGGTCAGCATGTACCCAGACACAAGAAGGAAACCCTGGACTGGAAGCCATAAGTTTGCAGGGCAATCACTGCCAATGTTGATACTGGCAAGTGAACATCTAGCAAGCTGTACCTCATGTCTCCAGATGGAGTAGGAGAAGAAATACCATGCACACAATTCTTAGAGAAGCTATACTAAGAGAGGCGGTTTAAGAAAGTTGATGACAAAAACCTAAGATAAAGCTAGTTAAGAGCCTAACTCTATTAATAGCCATTTCTACCTGCCATGAAACACAGTAAACCGGAATAGTCAGACAGAAGACCCTCTGATATTGAGATACTTTAAAATTTTGTTGAGCATTCTTGATTACATCGACTGGTAAAAAGTCACATCACTAAGTGTTCAGAATGACACTCTACAACAAAAAACAAAAAAACAAACAAAAAACACACCTAAAAGCACCACTCCCCCTCTCAGAAGAGTACGAAGATAGGACTATTGTTACGCTGAGTTTGTTTTTGTAAAGCACATTACTTTACCTTCAGTCCAATTACGTTCTGGCCATTTAGTTCACACATGTTGTGCTCTGTAAGAAGTCCATTTCTAGCAGCAGAACTGTCTTTTACTATTGAGGTTACTTTTCCATTTTTGAATATGAAGCCAACATGACCTGTGCTGTCCTTATGCATAGTAAGAGTTCGTTCAAAAGGCCTGTAAGAAATATGTTCACAACATGCTATTGTACTATATTCAGTAAGCATTCAACATATACTGAACAATTCCACAACAGATTAGAATTACTACTAAAAACCTGCAGAGCTGTTAGTGTATCCCATAATATATAACATTTACAATATCTTTGACCTACAAGTATTCCTTTTGTCTGAAATGTCTGTTCTCAATACTGTTACTATTCATGTTGCTAGCTAAAATATTTATTAAAAATATATACAGATTAAGATATAGTACATTCACATAATTCAGTTTTGATTATTCAATTTTATGAGTAATTGCCATTTCAGTTTGAAGTTATGATTCTAATACAAAATGCAAAAAAAAAAAAAGTTCACTTCAGCAATGAAATAGACTATGGTATTTTAGGTGACTAATGTACTCTACACCAGTGGTTCTCAAAGCTGGTCCGCCGGTCATTCAGGGAAAGCCCCTGGTGGGCCAGGCCAGTTTATCTGCCACGTCCACAGGTTCAGTCGATCGCAGCTCCAACTGGCCACGGTTCGCTGCTCCAGGCCAATGGGGGCTGCGGGAAGCGGCGCGGGCTGAGAGATGTGCTGGCTACCCTTCCCGCAGCCCCCATTGGCCTGGAGCTGCGATCAGCCGAACCAGCAAATGCGGCAGGTAAACAAACCGGCCCGGCCCACCAGGGGCGCTCTCTGAACAAGCAGCAGACTGGCTTTGAGAACCACTGCTCTACACACCCATACATTCAACTATATGCAGAAACAGCCATATATAACCAGCTACTTCACTTAATACTTCAAGCTTATTTTTCCACTCAGGCTATAATCATTGTTCTTTGGCTTTTTACCTATATTCCCCTATGCCACAGGAAATACGCAAGATTCCCACCATCTTTAACATATATACATTTACATTTCAAATTACATGTTCTTGTAGAATGGATTAGTCTGCAAGTGTTACAAGACAACTAAAATAGCATCGGCACATATAGTAATAACATCAGTTAGATCACTGGTCTCCTTTCTGAAGGCTTAATACTCGCCCACATACAAACTTGCACTGGTGTGTTTTTAAACCAGTTTAAATTCAGTGCAAAGGAAGATATAATGCAGAAGATGAACAGGCAATATATTTTTTTTAATTTTATTTTATGCAGACACTTATTTCAGTTTAACTAACAGTATAAAAAAAATACACCACTAGTTAAAATGGCACAAGTTTGTATTGCTAAAGACCTTGGTTTAAAGGGTAACTTCAAAGCTTTCAATATGAAAATTAAGATTCCAAATCAATACCAAAATACTGTATGCATTTATACGTAAAGACATATATTTTAAGGCAAAAATCTTGGAAATAATTGAGTATCAGTGGCTCTGACATCAATAGCTCAGAACCTTGAACTAAGGACTAGACAGATAGTAAAGGAAATTGTCTTGAGATACACGTATACTTTTTTCTATTCAAAAGAGGCCTAGACCGAAGTAGCAAAAACCTAAGCAGAATTGCATTGGCAGAGTTTGCGAGAAACTTTACAGAGTACCTGCCTGAGACAGAGTTAGCCCTTGCCAAGTCTTAATTTAACAGATTTACTCCTGAAATATTAGACAGGAAAAGGAAGCTTCTGAACTACTTAGGACTGTAAGCTCTTTGGGACAGGGATAGTCTTTGTTATGTGTGTTTGGTGCTTAAACCCAGAAGAACCCCATGCCTGGACTTGGGGCCCATTGTACTACTGCAATACAAATAAATAATAATGAACACTTTCCATTTTTACTTGATAGTTTTACCTGTCACGAATGATCATCGAAATTCTCTCCCCTGAAGCCTGCTTGAGAAATTTATGGGATTTCTCAGAGCTCCATCCTGCACAATTTTCACCATTAATTTGCAGAACTTGGTCCCCAAACCTCAGACCGGCTAAAGATGCTGGAGAGTTGGCTTGTACTAACTGGACAAATATACCCTAAATGGAGTGATAAAAATGTATCATTATTCTTGAATATTAACAGTCCAAAAAGTTCCCAGTGCCTATTTTATACATTACATAAAGTATACATAAACAGCAAGCAGAAGATGGGTTGAACAATTGCACCTTTTTAAAATAAAGATATAATACAGCAGATGAATAGGCAATAATTTTTTTTAATACATACAAAGGTGCCCTACAAAAGCTAAAAGGCTTATTAATCCTTTTCTGATACAATGAAGGCTTGAAATCTTGTTTTTCATTTTTTAAAATGAAGTATTACCATCACAGAACTATCAGGAAGACTAGTCTCCATATTCTCTAATTTTACTGCAGGATCTCTTGGTGTCTCAAAGCAGGTTTATTGTGAGCTTTAAAGACTTACATTAAGTGGTGAAGGATAGTGAATCTTTAGCAATGGATTTTACGTATCTCAAATGCTACTCCGAGATACGTAACAGTTGACTGAAAACCCCTTCCTCTCTGAACTACTCAGCTTTGTTCCTGTGAGGTTGTTTTAGTAGTGCTTCAGTCATCATGGACCCTGTCTACAATTATAAAGCAAAACTAGCAATCCTGGGAGCCCTGACATAGATGGGGTTGTGTCTGCAATTATGGTTATCAACACCATGCTGATTAGACTTGCTCTTGCTTCGCTTTCATGAAAGGGTTCTAAAAGCTAAACCCAACCTGTGCTGGGACACACAAAACACTGCTAACACCTGTTCAGTTGAACCAGTGTTGACAATAGTGGGTTGTTTCCAAAATGCAGACAAAGCCTTAGGGGCTTCCAAGGTAGACCACACCAGAATTTCTAGTTTATAAAAAAGCCAGAAGATAATTCAACTTTTGATACCTCGGACACAAGCCCAGTTTCTCCTGATTTTGCGGGTCACTTAAGAATGTGACAAGTTAACATGTCTCTTTCACAGTTGGGAATAGTCAGAGTCCACAATGAGGAGAGACTGGCTGCAGAGAAGTTAAAATGATTTCTTTGCACCTTTGGTCACCACAAAGGAGAATAAAAAAAAGCACACTTTGGTGTTACTCTTTGTAGATAGTCTATAAGGTGCCACAGGACTCTTTGTTGCTTTTTACAGATCCAGACTAACACAGCTACCCCTCTGATACTTAACTAACAGAAGTATTGGAGCATAAGCACATGCGTCTCATTAAGTGGGTATTCACCCACAAAAGCTTATGCGCCAATACTTCTGTTAGTCTAATAAGGTGCCACAGGACTCTGTCGCTTTTTGTAGCTAGTGTAGGCCACGGGTAGGCAACCTATGGCATGGGTGCTGAAGGTGGCACACAAGCTGATTTTCAGTGGCACTCATACTGCCCGGCTCCTGGCCACTGGTCCAGGGGGCTCTGCATTTTAATTTAATTTTAAATGAAGCTTCTTAAACATTTTAAAAACCATATTTACTTTACATACAACAATAGTTTAGTTATATATTATAGACTTACAGAAAGAGACCTTCTAAAAACATTAAAATGTTTTCCTGGCATGCAAAACCTTAAATTAGAGTGAATAAAGAAGACTCGGCACACCACTCCTGAAAGGTTGCCAGCCCCTGCTGTAGACCAAATCAGAGCTTCACTTTCCCTAAATGCTTCCCATATTGTCCTAATCTAAAGGTGATGCAGGCACTCTTACCAGTGGTTATTAGCACAATAAGAAATTAAATTGCAATGTGTTACCCATCAAAAGTTTATGAATGAAGACTAAAGCTACTGAGCTAGTGACCAAAATGCCATTTAACAAGTACTATAGCAGATAACTGAAAGGTGTCCAGTATCTATGTGACACTGCACCCCTTATTCTTCATAGTGATATGATACAATTATAGCATAATTACGATGCATTTTGTACAAGATGGGTCATGTGAAGTGTCATTGGAAAAGTTATGATTTGCTGAATATGCTTTGTACGCATGTATCATTTTTGTATCTAAAATTAGGAACAGTGACTACATATCTGTACTTCAATGTGCTTACTCTGGGTGAGACCCACAACTTGCCTTTGAGCTACAACAATGAAGAAGCCAGACAGGGCTGATAGTCCATCAGCAAAGACAATGGACTGTGGAATAGATTAACCTTCCTGTGGCATTTTGGCCAGCCTGTAAGCAATGGCTGCTATAACACTGAAAGGGCATGTGACCAGAGCACATGTCTCTGGACTCCATCTTGGATGTCAGTATTTTTCCACAAACCAGTTTGGGAACCAAGTTTTGAAACAAAGGGTTCCTGCTATATGCTAAAACTATATAAGGCAGAGGAGTGACATCATCAGTAATACTTCACTCCCCACACAAGATGACTCTTGGAAACACCTGAGGAACAAAGACAGAACTGGGGGAGGTGCTGGACCCAGGCTAAAGACATTTTTAGTCTGTATATGAAACAACTGGGCATCCCAAGCTGCAAAGCAAGTGTAGACTCTGCGGCCCGCTTGTATCATCTGTTAGGGTGAGATACTGTTAATTCAAATCCTATCTTTTGAGTATGTTAAGCTTAGTTTACCTAGTAAATAAACAAAAAAGCAAAACAGATCAAAGCAGATTGCAATCACTTATAACAACTTAAAATCTATCTTTGTAGTTAATAAATGTAGTTTATACTTTAATCTAAACCAGTGAGTCTGAAGTGAAGTGCATGGGAATCTTAGCTCAGAGGGGCTGTTGCATTTCCTCCCCACATTGAGGGGGAGGTGAACTGGATAATAAATTCATACTGGGTTAGGGTTTGTACCAGGGCAGGACAGTACAACTCTGGGGTCCTAGTCTGGGAAACTGGTGGTTATTTTGGCTGTAGCCTCTCTCTAGTTGGTTCAGATGCAGTGGCTGGTCAGAGAATTGCAGCTGGGTGTGTCCCCACCTGTGTGAATGCTGGTGGAAGTGTAAGACGGGGAGCATGTCTGCAGCTTGTCATAACAGCACAGTGTGAGAGGGAGCCCAGGCTGGTGGGTCAGAGGGCTCAGTGGTACCCCAGTTCCAAGTGGCATGCCAGGGGGAGGGAAATCGGTCACAATCTGTACTTACTATATAAAAAGGTGCTATGTGTAAACTTGGGTACTAAATGTACAAGTAGTACAGAAGCCAGTTGCTTCTGTACATTTATATAAAAAGTAAATCATTATGTCGTACTTAAGTTTAGATCTTTAATCCATTAGTATATTTTGAAAGCATTAACAGAAGACAAAAACAGCAGCCATAGATAAAAAGATACTAGAAACATTACACACTGGGTAGAAGTTTACCCCATTTTGTATTAAACACAAATACATGCCTTTGCATCAGCAACTTCACACTCCCATACTATTTCATTTTTTATTACAACAGGATTCAGTTACTGACCTACAGAAGCAAGACACAATTAAGTTTCCATATACTTACATTGTCTATAGATTTAAGACGAAGTCCAATTTTTCCATCCTGATCTTTACATACAATTATTTCACGGATGCCTTGTTTAATCTCTGCTCTGCGAATTCCAACATCATTTCCAGTTACTGGAGCCACCATATAATTCATAGTGGAGGGTCTTGTTACCAGCTGCTGCTGATTAAAAACCACACAATAAACTACTTAGGACAGCTACTTGTGTAGACATGTCAGTCAAAATGAAATCACATTTTCACACAAATTAAATTTTAAGATGTCTGTCTTCTAGTTATTTTGGGGGCAATAAAATTGTTAAGGTTTAGTAAAAATTTCTTTATACAAAGTTCTTACTGAAAGGTAAGCTCTAGAGATGGAATGACTTCGCCTCTTAAGATCATTAATCCATCACTGAATAACTATGGTAATGACCAGAAGTATAATCCACTAAATAGAATATGGAGAGTCCTTTTCTAAGAACAAGTTATTTTGTTAATAAATATTCTGTCTCTCTGTGTTTTCTAAAGATCAGGTTTACCTGAATGGTACTTACCCCCTGAGATTGTGTACCTGCAACCATTGTCAAGTTTTTCTGTACCTCTTCTTCATTAAGACTCAGACCCATGTACTCAGAAAGTTCTGGGTATAGTCTGGGATAGAGGCCTATTGAAAGAAAAAAATGCAAAGTAGATGATTCACTATTTAGAATACAGAAAATATTTAGTATTTTAGTGAATAAGCATTTACTGATTTACTAGAACACCTGTACGTCTGACAAAGTGGGTATTCACCCATGAAAGCTTATGCTCCAATACTTCTGTTAGTCTAAGGTGCCACAGGACTCTGTCGCTTTTTGTAGCTAGTGTAGGCCATAGGTAGGCAACCTATGGCATGGGTGCCGAAGGCGGCACACGAGCTGATTTTCAGTGGCACTCATACTGCCCGGCTCCTGGCCACTGGTCTAGGGGGCTCTGCATTTTACATAAAGCACTCTCCATAGTTCAGGTAATTTTAAGCTTTTTTTTTTTTTTTAATCCCAGTAGAATCTATTTCATGCCATTTTTAGTTTCCAGTGATTCATGAAAACAAGGGTGAAGAGCTTTATCATCACAAATATGGGGTGAGAAACCACTTAAAAGCTCTGGAAATCTCTGAGCAGAAGGCATGCGCTTCCGTCTGCCCAGACCTGTGCGGAAGTGTTGGGGGGGACCATTTCCCTTTGACCCCATTCCCAAGACTGTATAAAGGACACTGCATTGGGAGGGACCCAATCTGGATGGACATGCACATGTTGCAAGGGAGCAAAGTATCAGATCAGTAGTTCTCTCAGGGTATGTCTACACTATGAAATTAGGTTGATTTTATAGACGTGGAGTTTTAGAAATCAATTTTATCCAGTCGATTGCATATGTCCTCACTAAGCGCATTAAGTCGGCAGAGTGTGTCTTCACTACTGTGGCTAGCCTCGACTTACGGAGCAGTGCACTGTGGGTAGCTATCCCACAGTCTCCACCGCCCATTGGAATTCTGGGTTAAGCTCCCAGTGCCTGGTGGGGCAAAAACATTGTCACAGGTGGTTGAGTACATGTCGTCAGTCGTCCCTCCATCTGTGAAAGCAATGGTAGACAATCAATTTGCGTCTTTTTCCTGGGTTACCCATGCAGATGCCATACCACGGCAAGCATGGAGCCTGCTCAGCTCACTGTCAGTGCTGCTGTTATGGGTAAGTCTACTGTGGGGGCTGCTGTAATCCAAGTAACCAATGCAACCATTCACTTTCTGTTATCAAGGGTAGTGACTCTGGGAAATGCACGGGCCTTTTTAGATTTTAGGTGCATCATATTCCTGTCCTTTGTTGCTGGTGAAGAAGTCTTGCAGCCGTACATTCCTGTCCAGTCGGTGCTGTAACACCCCATAGCACTTCTGTGGTTGACATATGTAACAGCTCCAGGGCTCTTACTCTTTTGCCTTGGCATCTTGCCCTACCTCCAAGCATTTGACACACAAGCACCTGCAGCAGCTAGCATTGCTACACAGCAGCAGCAGCTCCTTGCCTTTGCAGCAGACGGTGCAGTAGAACTGGTACCGGTCCTCAAACATGTAGCTTGGCCAGGGGTTCTGGGAACTTCTTCCCTGCCCGGCTCCTAGCAAGCCAACTCCAGGGCATGGCATACAGCTCCACCACTTCCCCTGCAACTCTGCTCGCCTGCTCCCCAGCAACGAGCTTGGGGGATACGTTCTGGTCCTCCTAGCAGACATGGTACTGCTACTCTGGGAGGACTCCTTGGAATCCTCCTCAGCAAGGTCGATCAGGGCGCCTGGACAGACACAGCCATCCTCCTCTTAGAGCACCGAATGGGAGCCAGAGACTCCAGGTCATTCTCTTCTTTAAGTTTAGTCTCATGGAGATTCAGTCCTGCCTGGAATATCATGCAAGCTGGAGGGTTCTGCCTCAGGCTGTTCTCCCAGCTGGCAGCACCGCGCGGTCGCACCTACCCCAGCCTGCCCCTTGCTCCCATGGCTCATGAAGCCTGGACAGTAATAAGGAGCAGTTCAGCTATAGGCTGAGCAAGTGCCGAATGTGTCTTTGGACATTTAAAAGCTCACTGGTGCTGTTGGTCAGACCTCAGTGCAACCAACATTCCCATTGTTATTGCTGCTTGCTGTGTGCTCCATAATATCTGAGAGAGTAAGGGAAAGATGTTTATGGTGGGGTGGGAGGTTAAGGCAAATTGCCTGGCGTCTGATTTTGAGCAGCCAGACACCACGGCAATTAGAAGAGCACAGCAAGGCGCGCTGCACATGAGACAGGCTTTGAAAACCAGTTTCATGACAGGCAAGGCTTCAGTGTGACAGTTGTGTGTGTTTCTCCTTGATGCAAACCCACCCCCTTTGTTGATTTTAATTCCCTGTAAGCCAACCACCCTCCCCCCTTTGAAATAAAGTAACTATTGTTTTGAAACCATGCATTCTTTCTTTATTAATTTTAAAAAAATGATATAACGGACAAGGTAGCCTGGGTGGGGTGGGGGAGAAGGGAAGGACAAGGCCACATTGCTTATTATAGCCATACTAAAAATCAAACTGTTTGAATGACAGCCTTCTGTTGCTTAGGCCATCCTCTGGAGTGGAGTGGCTGGGTGCCTGGAGCCTTCTCACCCGTGTTCTTGGGCATCTGGGTGGGGAGACTATGGAACATGGGGAGGAGGGTGGGCAGTTATGCAGTGGATGCAGCAGAGGTCTGTGCTCTTGTTGGCTTTCCTGCAGCTCCAACAGACGCTTCATCATGTCTGTTTGCTCCCCAATTAGCCTCAGCATCATCTCCTGTCTCCGCTCTTCACGCTCACTTAATTCTTTCCTGGCCTCCACCACTGAATGCCTCCATGCATTAAGCTGTGCCCTATCAGTGCGGGAGGACTGCATGAGCTCGGAAAACATGTCATCGTGAATGTTTTTTCACTTTCTAATCTGAGATAACCTCAGGGACGGAGATGATAGGGGGAGCATAAAAACATTCTATGGTCTACGATTCTGGGGGGACTGCATGGTCACCTCTGCTGCTAAGTTCGCCACTCTGACCAAACAGGAAATGAAATTAAAAAGTTTCCGGGGCTTTTCCTGTGTACCTGACTAGTACATTGGAGTTCAAAGTGCTGTCCAGAGTGGTCACTATGGAGCACTCTGGGATAGCTCCTGGAGGCCAATACCATCCATACTACCCCAAATTTGACCCAGCAAGGTTGATTTTAGGGCTACTCCCCTCGTCGGGGAGGAGTACAGAAGTCGATTTTAAGAGCCTTTTAGGTCAACGCAACAGGGTTGGTTGTATGGACGCAGTTATTTTTAAATTGACCTAACACGGCTAAATTCGACCCAACCCCATAGTGTAGACGAGACCTCAGACTCAGGGACGCCACATAGATTATCCTTGCTTTTTGACGATCCCCAGATACCTGTGGAGTTTTGGAAGGCAAGAGGCCATAGCCATATCTTGTCAACAGGGGAAAGAATAAGCCTAAAGGAATTCCCTCCCACTATACCTCTTTCTACAGGTTTTACCAGAAGCACACCCAGTGTGACCCTCTGTTATTTCAACTTTCTGTAGTGGTTGTACTGAATAGGAGTAAGCAAAGGTTAGAAAAGCATGAACTATTCATTCTCTTCAATACCTATTTGTTTTACCACTTAAATTAGTTAATGCATAAATTAAGACTGAAAAGGATGATCTGTCCTGAATAATAGTAATCACATTTTAATAACTGTGGTGTCAATTTCCCTAAGGCAACACAGTATTTTGATTACTTAAAATATTTTAAGTATAAATTCAGTATTTTAAATTACTGATGAGACTATTAAGTACCCCGATACAGTGTGTAGTACCAGCAAGTTAATGGCACTATGAAAACCTTCTGTATTTCCTATCTTGCAAGTTCAAAACCCTGAGTGTTACACAAAGGATTTTGCATTTAAAGCTACTGTGAATTTGCTTTTCATTGTACAGTGTTTTAAGTGTTTCACTGTACTTAGTGATTAATATATTTCTGCTTTCAATAGTACCAGCTGACAGTAAACACATCTTGATAGTTTGCTCTAACACAATTCACTTCTTATAGATATATGAAACTGAGGCACACAATCCACTTTATAAGACAGTGTTTGGCCAAATCATACTTTCATGGGGAAAAAAAGCCTTTAGAAGGGCCAGAAAGCTATTAGTTGAAAGTCAGTTTCTGTAGAATAGTAAGATAAAGGGAGCAGAATGTCCTTTCCCACAGAGCAAACAGGTTACACCATGGCAAAAATTGGAAGAAGTCATTGTTTTATTACAACAAGAAGAAAGTCAATTTTGTTGAAAGAAAAGTGGTATAAAAATATTTTATATTGAGTTGTTGGTCACTGGAAATTTCACAAAAGCCATGACGATTTAAAAAAAAAAAACTGTTCAAATACATTTAACGCTTAATAGTTAAAGCCATAAAACTGTCCTTAATATGTTGGAGAATTTTTTTTTAAAAGAATAGTTCTGCTCAACAGCAGTGCAGTTGGGTGACCAAAAACAACATAAACAAAAAAACCAACCCACTTTATTATAGTGGAGCAGCGGCACCTCTATCTAAGGTTGCTTCACAATTTCTGTTTAAAGGTTATCTTTCCTAAATCCTCTAAAATTGACATGCTTAGTCGTATTTCTTTGAAATTTGGTAGGGTGTAGACCAGGATTAGTGACCTAAATGGAGTAATTTGAGCCCATGGAGCAGAAATACAAGTCCCCCTGCAAAAAACAGCAATATTTTAAAAAGTTTCTAGGTGGGATTTTTTTGCCCAGAGCTAAAGAACAGAAGGTGGGTCAAAATAGTCTCAATCTGTCAAATTTTAGCCAAGATAGTGCATGGCACCCATGAAATCTCTGGGGGGCAGGGACCCAAACTGAGAAAAGTAATAAGAAAATGCACCAAAATAGAAAAAGTGCTAGGTTTCTATTACTGCCATTTTATAAGCATTGAAGCTGCACACTTGCAAGTGCTCTCAAATTGAAACGGTTAACTGGATTGCGCTGAAATTTGGTGTGCTTCATGGTGTCATGGGACAGCATTAGGGGATACAAATTTGGGATCACCTGACCAAGAGATTCCCGCATTACAGCCCCCCCAAAATGGTTTCCTTTTGTTGCACTATACTGTTAAACTGATAGATGCTATGGATGGGATGAATCAACAGAGCTCTGGATGGCTGTGAATTCACCCTTCAGTTAACAAAACTAAGGATAAATTAATCACAAACCCTCCACCTAAGACAAAAGAAATTTTGGACAAGTGGCTGGAGGTTGCTATAATCTGTGAGTCATGCATGGCAATTTTATTTTGGGGATAACGTAATCAGTCACTGAAGGAAAAAACTTAGACTTGTGAATACTTCCTGGGAGGGAGGGTTTATTAGGGAGGGGAGGAATAGAGAAAAAAGGGGTTGCGGCTGCAGCAAAGAGATGAGGGTTATGTGGATGGATGGCACCTTCAGCTCTGCCAGTACATCCCAAGCCCTGTGCACCACCAATACTACCAGTACATCCCAATCTGGATGGAATGCTATTGGTGACAGTGAACAGGCTGTAAAAGGAGACGAGGTACTTCTGCATTTCAGGAACAGTGGGGTGGGCAGAGAAAAGGTGTGTGTTAACAGGGAACACTGGGGCACAGCTGAAAGAGGAGAGTTAAGGTTGCATGGGCAACCTTAACTCTGCATTTCCTGGTTTTCAGAAGTTTGAGTTTTGCTCAACTCAACATTCTGCAAGGGAACAACATTCCACCAAGCAAACTTAATGCTGCATTAAAATATTTAAAGCCATTGAATCTTATAGTGACTAGTTCTTCGAGATGATGTTGTCCACATGGATCCCATGTTCATGAGGTTAATATCTTTGAATAGCAATTTCAGAGCCATCCTTGTACATCCCCATCAGAGGGCTCAAAGGCCAGAGTGGCTACAACCTACCCTTAGTTTTCTTTACCTGGGATTTTGAAATGGCAAGTGAATGCCAGGTAAGCGGGGATAGGGTTTGTGGGATCTATGTGGACAACAACCCATTCTCAAAGAATCATAGTTACTTTAAGGTAATTACCATATTTTCCGGCGTATAAGACTGGGCGTATAAGACGACCCCCTAATTTTCCACTTAAAACATAGGTTTTGGCCTATACTCGCCGTATAAGACTACCCCCCCTTCCGAGGCTGAAGGACCCACCACCGAAGACCCGGTAGGGAACTGTCTAGTGAGTACACCCCCCACCCACGTCCTACCCCCCCCTCAGAAAACACAACCCATAACCCCTCCTGCCCTGCTCCTTGTCCCCTGACCACTCCTTCCCAAGACCCCCAACCCTAACTCCCCCCCAGGACCCCACCCCCTGCCAAACTTGCCCCGCTCCCTGTCCCCTGACTGCCCCGACTCCATCCACCACCATCCCAACAGACCACAGGAATTCCCACGCGGCGCCTACCCAACCCCCCCTTCCCCATCCCGTCTGCCCCCCCAGAACCTCTGCCCGAGCCAACCCCTCCTCCCCCGCCCCAGTCCCGGCCCGGGCCTCTTACCCCTGCCGGGGCCGGGCCCGCGCTGGGCCCGCCTCGGCCCGCCGCACGGGGCCCGGCTCGCCGCCGGCCCGGGCCCGGCTCCAGGCCCGGCCGCGCCGGGCCGCCCCGGCGCCGGCGCCGGCCCGCTCCCGGCCCGGCCGTTGCCGCGCCACAGCCGCGGGGCCCAGCTCCCCGGGCCCGGCCGACACCAGGACCGGCGCCGCAGGTAAGCCGTCCTGCCCCCTCCCCCACACGCCCGGCTTACCTGCCCACTCCTTTTTTCAGGCTTCCCGTGAACATTTGATTCGCAGGAAGCCAGGGAAGGGGAGGAGAAGGAGGGCGGAGCGTTCAGGGGAGCAGTGTCATCTATTAAGCCTGCTCGGATTGGCTGAGTCAGAGAGGCAGGCTATTACAACCTTTGCCAATCCGAGCAGGCTTTGTATGCATTAATGGCATACACCAGAGAGACGGCTCCCAGGACTGGCTCAGCCGAAACCTGTTTATACCCGGCGTATAAGACGACCCCCGATTTTTGGGGGTTGTTTTTTAGTTTAAAAAGTCGTCTTATACGCCGGAAAATACGGTAACTGTTTTTCCATCGAGTGTGTGTGGACTGCACTCTAGTCTAGATGACTAATAAGCAGACATGCCAAACCGGGGGAGGGGAGAAACTGGCTTGTTTTTTTTACTTAATTGGTTTGTGAGTTACTTGTTAGCTTGTAGCTTGCTGCTTTTTTTTTTCTGATCAGCTCTTAGCAAGCAGGGCAAGGGGGGGCAAGAGAGTCAGGGGTGCACAGCGGGTCCGCCACAGTTCCAGACTGCACACCGAGGGGGGGGGGGGGAGAAAGAAGAGAGATCTACTCATATAGAGTGTTGGGGTTCTTAGGGATTGGTTTGTTTTGGCTTTGTTTTGAAATGGGATTAGCTTAATTTTGGGCTTGCTGTGAAAATTGGGGTGCTTATTTACCAAAACTGTGCTAATAAGCAGTATGGAAGATGGGACTGGGGAGTCTTAACTGCCACTAACAGTGCCCTACCAAATCTCACATTTGATCTCATAGCCAGGAGAAGGGCACAGATTTTAACCAAGTTAAGGGGACTACCACAATTAGCTGCCTTGCAAATTTCAGATATGGTGATGTGTCCAAAGCATGCACAAAATGCAGCTTGTGCTGTAGCAGAGTGAGCTTTAGCATTTGAAGGAAGAGGTATATCAGCCACATTACTGCAGACTGAAATACATGCATAATTCTTTTTTATATTCTCTGGGAGACAATGGGTTGCCCCATAGGAGTACCAGAGATGGCAAGAAAAAGATGGGAAGTTTGTGTAAAAGGCTTTGTCTTATCAAGATAATATAACAAGCTCTTTGAAACATCCAGGATGTAGAGTTTCTTCTCTCCTGAAGAACAATGAGGTTTTCGAAAGAAAACAGATAAATTAATTGTAGTTCAAATGAGAGTGACAAGTTTGGGAATAAACTTGTGATGAGGTCTTTACACCAATCTCTCTCTGTTGAGCACTGTGTGAGAAGGGTGAGCCATTAGAAACTGGAGTCTGGTCGTCCAGCTGATGTAATGCTGACTAAAAAGGCCATCTTGAAGGTAAGGTAGTGTAAAGTGCAATCGAGACTTAAAAGAGGGGGCTTGTAAGGACAATATGGAATCTTAATATTGGAGACAGTTCTCTAACTGCTGGATAAGTATGGAGTAACTACTTTAGAAATCTAGATACTGTGGGGTGAGCGAAAAAATGAACGTGATGGTGCTTTAAGTACCAAATATATTATAGGGTTGGTTTTTTTTGTTTTTTTTTCTGGGGTGGGGGGTTGCATTTTTCCCTTTTGTCTGGAGGTGGTATGGGTGAATATACAATGCATCTGTGATCAATGTCTTCATAGGAGGAGCAGAGAAGGGAAGCTGTCTGAGTATATTATTGGGGTCTAACCACCCATTCAGTGCCAACAAAATGTATCCTGACACTACAGTCACATGCTCATTTGATGTTGTGTAAGGTAATACACCAACTTTAATCAGGTGAAGTCTGGCTAATAAGTGTCACATAAAAGCAAGGTGATGTGGGCTAAAAGTTTGAGGCAGTTTTCTTACTATAGTTGACATTCAATTTGACACTGATCATCATATGAAGAGAAAAATCTGCCTTCAGTAATGTATGTTTTTGCTGATTTGGAGTCCACTACAGCTCTTATAAACTATAATTTATGATGGATCGAGACAATTTTTCATAAGTTACCACAAGGCCCAGCTATCTGATGTGATGTCTCCTCAGATCAACCCATCATCTAGTTATGGGTAGACGTGAATGCCCTGTCTTCTTGGATGTGCCACCACTACAGTGAGGCATTTTATAAGGCCTCCGTGCTAGAGAGACACTGAATAGCAGAACCTTGAATGGGCCCTACCGTGAACCTACTGTGCACCAGTGGGTGGCAATATAGAAGACTGTGTCTTTGAGGATAAACAGCCAACCAACCAGTTTTGAGCATGAAGGGACAGGATGATGGAGGCAAGACACCATTTCTTCCTTTAGGTGATTTTCATGAAAAGGTCCCTGAAGGACAAGAAAGGGGATGGGCAGGGGTTAAGGATTGAAACTGGATGGAACAACCATGGGAGATAACAGGGTATTAGAAGTTGTTATGCCCCAAGTCTGATGGAAGAACGAAAGCCAGCATCTAAAGACAGAGTTTGGAAATGGCTTTTGAGTGACTTTAGTGTGGTTCTCGACCCTCACATCAAACTTGCTATTCTGGAAGCAGCTGTAGACGGCTCAAACAAGGAAGATTGTTTTGTCCAAGGCAAGTTGTCTTCTGCCTTGACTGACATCCTAGTATCTGAAGGTCTTACAATTTGGGGTCAAGGTGTAGATTCTCCTCCCCCCCCCCCAAAACAAACTAATGAACAAACAAAAAAAAACAAACCACCCACTGTGTGTGGCCCTGGAATCCCTATAGGGAGTGTAGTGATTCATCTGTGTACAAGTTAAATAAATCTGTGCTTTCAAATGACGCATCCTCAATTACATTTTACTGAATGCCAGAGGCTTGCAGCAATGAAGCTATGGGCAGTTGCCACAGCAGCCACAGATCAAGCTGTGTCCTATTTATCTGTTGCTGACTGTAACAATGTTTTAGCCACTAGACCTCTTCAACTATGCCTTTCAATTCCCCACTCAAGTCTCAGAGGAGTTTAGCTAGATGGAGAATACCTAATCTCACATGAGATATTTTGCATTTAAGCCCTGATGATTAGCAACACATAGTTCCAGTGAGCCTGACAAATAGGCTTTTCTCCAAAATAAATCTAATTTCTTGTGTGTGTCTGTCTTTTGGAATGTTCTTAAATAGCTTGTTCTTTTCATGGACCACAATCAATCATCAACAAATCCGATGTTGGATAGATATAAAACTGTTCAAACCCCTTTTGGGGTAATCGATGCGTCTTTTCTGCTGTCTTAGCCAGAAGAGGCAGTGTGGCTGGTGCCTGTCAGAGTCTTTACTGGATCTAATATGCCCTCATTAATTGCTGTCCTAGCAAAAACAGAAGAATGTAGAAGACCAAGGAGCTTGTGAGCTTTTTCTTCTATCACAGATGTACTATCCTGAGAGTCTCAACAACGAGGGAGAGCAGCTCCAGACATGCTCTAAAGTCATCAAAGGCTGATACATGAGTTGAAAAAGTCATCCGTAGAAGATGAAGATGGGTCCCTGGGAAATGAGGTGTGTTGCTCAGGGGGCACTAAAGCCCATTCCTCCTCTGCCAGCTGCTGATGTTCTTCCCTGTCTGCAGATAAAGATCAAGACCCTCTATATTTCCTTCTCTATCATTCAAGAAGGATCAGCCCCTGGATGCAGGTCCCTGGTGTGCCTATATGTAAGGCTTGCTCAGATAAGAGTTGCCAGACAGGGAGACACTGGGGCTCTGAAATGGAGTCCCTGGTCTGTAGAGAGAGACCTTTGCCTGATCTGTTAGAAAAAGGTTCCCTGCTGGATAGTGGAGAGGTGGTGCTGGAGATGAAGAACGAACATCTTCTAGAGGGAGTGCCAAACTTCAAGACAACCTCAGTACTGGGAGGTCAGAAATATGCACCAGTATTGAATGTAAACATGGGTGCTAAGGGTAGTACTGGGGCATAATTATCTCCTTCAACATTGAATCGGGTGGTACATTTAAGGCCTTCATTGACAGGGCTGATGTTGGCATGGGTGCCAATGTTCATGCTGATGTTTACTAGTTACCAGTATTTTCAGGTATGGGTACCAAATGTGACTTCAATTCAATGGCCACTGCTATTCAAAGATTTTTGACCTGAGGAGCATGAGGTTCATGCAGAATTAGATGGGATCCACATGGTCACATACTCTAAGAAGAAATATGTTTTTATCATGAAAAGCGGCAAGTCAGTTTGTATCAGTCTTTAACACACTCTCCAAAACATGGATCTTAAAACATCAGCAGGAACTCCATGCAGAAACTACATACTGACACACTATTCCACTTTTCTGGCCTCTCTCCAGTACTAGAGATAGGATCCCTGACCGTCCCAAAATTCCCCCTCAGTTTATGACTGTGTGTGCAGGGACGAAAAATATGCAAAGAGAACGCTGACAGTCCTCCAACTTGCAAATCTCCCACGGATTTCAAGGGGGATAATGGCACAAAGAGCAGGCAACCCACTAACTCCCCAGCTTCAGAACTGTAATCACTTGAAAGAGGTATCCGCAGTGAGGGGAAGGGAAGAAAACATATATTAACCACACAACTCCCTCTAATTACTTCATTTTAAAAAAAAATTCTGTAGCCTACCACCCAAATATTTGCATTTCCAGAAGACACTGTTTGACCCTTAGTCAACAATGAAAGAATTTTGTTCTCACATACAGTACAGTTTGACTGTACTTCAAGCTCCCCTTCAAAAGAGTGTTTGTTTACAAAATTTCAAGATTTTACGCTTTTTTCAAAACATCAACTTTTTGTACAGTACATTAACTTACTTCCATCTTGAGGGATGGGAGCAGAGGCTTCAGACAAAATTGCTGGATTGGCAGGGTTTGAAGAAAAGGCAGTCTGGGCCTAACAGGAAAAAGGAATTCACATGCATTATTCTGTATGAGAGACTATTAGATAGTTACTATGCAGCTGCGAGGTCAAATATTCAGTTTTTTTAGAAAGTACAGTTCGTTATATTAAAGGACAAAATTTCAGAACCCATTCTTGGATTTGAACACCAATTAATATGGATCTGAACACTATTCATATAAATGGAGTCTTTTTCAATGGTGTTAAAATTGCTTAATTAAATATCACTTGTCAAAACAGCTTACAGCTGTGACTTTCTACAGGGAAAAAGAAAGGGTAACAGCATAAAGAGGTAGTACCTTATAAAGAAAGAGGGTTGGTAAGTTTATTAACTGTAAGTGTACTTACTAAAACAGACTCAGAATTTAAGACATTTACACTAAATAACTTTGCATCCAGAATACAAGAGACACTAAACAGTTTCAGATGTTCTGACATGGCACTGTTTAAATGTAATATGAAATTTATAAAACTTCAGCAATTGCAAATAGCCAAAATATTTTTTTAGTTCAGTAATTCATAAGCACCTTCAGAGTCTAGATGTGTCAAACTCATCCAATTACACCTACCTCTTCTTGTGTGACCCACAGGGATTAATTGTGAATCAAAGCTAAAATGTCAACAATCCTTTAACATTTAGAGCTCCTATTCAGAGCCGTGAACCTTCTAATTAGATTTGTATACAGAACTCAAAGAAGTGGGTTATTATAAGAGAGGACACAATGTTTACAGCTAATGCCCCCCAAAATACTCTCTATTTATAAATTAGTATTTGCTAGTCACTGGAAGAGAGTAAATAAGTTTATTTGTAATGCTAGGTATTTCCTTCTTTTCAGTCTCCCCCTCTTTTGGTAGTTTTAGAGAACATAGATATATGTTTTCTACACCTCTGAATGCAAGCCAGGTACTACTGACTATTTAAAAACTACCTTTAACCAAACTAGTTGCCATAGTTCATGGTTATCTGACATTTTACAATAGAATTAAAAAAAACACAGGCATCAAATACACTGTAATGCATTATGATTTAACCACCTAGTTCAACACATTGGTCAAATTAACCAACAATTTAAGAAAATAACATTAAAAAAATAAACATCACTAATAATACCTTCTCTAGAAAGCTGTGGATTAGAAGTCAAACACATTGAACTTGAAAATAAGTCTGACCAATAAATGAAAACAATTGTAATGGTTTAATATGACAAGCCATTTGGGGGTTAGTTTCCAGTTTAACTATTCCTGTTGTTCAAATTTGTCCATTTAATCTATACTCACTGGCTGAGACTAGAGAATTTGTGCTTTTTTCTTCAAATGAAGTTATTGAAGGGGAGGGAAGTTCTCAGATCTCAACTACTACAAAAAAGCTTTAATATGTATCCACACTTGAGTGATTGATGTTACAACCAAGTAAAAGAATCATCACTGGTAATATAAAAGAAAAAAACATGTCTGAACACAGATGCCTCTAAGTGTAAAAGACAACCAGGCTACTGCATATCTCAACTTCTAGCGTGGACAGGCCTTTATAAAGGCTGGTTAGCAGGATTCATTAAACTTTAAACTATTTGGTGCTCCAGCATGTGGTCTGACGTAAAGTTCTCAGTGATAAACATAAAACAGCAGTGAAACTGGAGTGGTACAAACCTAGAACATTAAGATCAATTAACTGTCCCAAAAAGAAAAGACATATGTTCAACACTGTATTCCAGGATGCAGACTGTGCTTTGAGATCAAAATTTCAAGTGGGGGTGGAAATAAACCCTTGACTGTCAAGTTATTTTCTTTATTACACACACTCTAAGTGAGACGTGAAAAGTAGGACTACTGACCTATCTAGCAGAGTTGAATAAAAGTTTTATTCAAGGAAGAGGCAGTTTTGAATCAGCATTTTGTTACTCAATGGTTTACTTTATGATCTAACTTATTTGCTGCAGCCTTTATCCTTAAAATAAAAATGTATATCTTATCTTTAACTTGTCATTTTGATATAAGCAGAGAAGTTGCTATCAACTTTTAGATATCAGCAAACAAACACCTATTTGGTTAAAAAAAGGATAAGTGTTCCATATGGATCACATAAGATTTACATTGAAATATTTGTAAAAGCAAGCTCGTCTAATTTAAGAAAGTATTAATATCCAATCCATTCAAATAGGTGGCAAAGTACCAAAAAAATAAAAATAAAGACTTTATAGTAATTTAGTCAAGTATTAAATGTAGTACCTACACATTTAACATGAGAAACTTGTTTAAAAATGAAATTAATTGAACTGTTCCTTTTTAACTAGAACTCATCTCAGAAAGAAGTCTATATATTTCAGCATACCTGAATTACCTTGTCCACTTTCAGATCTTCCAGAGAAGGATAGAGAGACATTTCTGTGCAATTCCCACTGAAGAAAAATAAGAACATTATTTTAATAATCAAGTTATTTTACTCTCAAAAAGTATAAAATGCCAAGTAAAGCTTGGAAGTTGGCTATGTTAAAAGCTACTGTCCAGAAAAGAGAATTTCTGTTAGCATCAAACAAGAGTAAATCATGTTATAGAAGAAAGATGAAACCCTCAGTTGATCTGTAGTCTAAAGTCTTGCTTAATGTTGAACAAAAAGCTTCAGGATAGATTGATGCACAGGAGCATTACTATCATCATCATCAGACTTCTATTCTACCAACCAAAGAACCTCCAAATGTTCAATTTTACTGAAAGATAGATCTGGAATGTAAACAGAACTTCTAATGGAGGTATTTCTTTTGGAACACAGTTATTTTATTCTCTAAAGATTGATTTCTAGGAAGCCAAGATTCACAGAACCACAGGTTTAGATGAGGCCAGAAGGGTCATCTAGTCTAACCCCCTGCTAAAATGCAGGATTTGATGTCACCTATTTGATGTCAAAACCGTCAAAGACGGATAGCTAATCCAGCCTCTTTCTAAAAACCTCCAGTGAAGGAGATTCAACAACTTCCCTAGGCAGTTTGTTCCATAGTGCTACTGTTCTTACAGTTAGGCAGTTTTTCCTGAGACTTCAATCTAAATCTGCTATGCTGTAGTTTGAACCCATTGCCTCTTGTCCTGCCCTCTGTTGCAAGAGAACACAATTATTCTCCATCTTTTTTATGGCAGCCTTTTCAGTATTTGAAAACTGCTATCATGTCCCCCCTTAATCTCCTCTTTTCCAAACTAAACGTACCCAGTTCCTTCAGCCTTTGCTCATATGGTTTGCATTCAATCCCTTTGATCATCTTTGTTGCTCATCTCTGGAATCTTTCCAGTTTCTCTATATCATGACCAAAATTGGACACCGTAGTCCAGCTGAGGCCTATCCAGCACCAAGTAAAGCAATACTATCACCTCTCGTGACTTGCATGCTATGCCTCTGGTAATGCAACCAAAAATTGCATTTGCTTTTATTTGCAACAGCACTACATTGTTTACTCATGCTGAGGTTTTGGTCCACCACAACTCCCAGATCATTCTCAGCAGCTCTGCTGCCGACAAGCCAGTTATTCCTCATTCTCTATTTGTGCATTTGGTTTTTCTTCTCTAAGTGTAGCACCTTAAATTTGTCTTTATTTAATTTCATTTTGTTGTCTATAGTCCAGTTGTCTAATTTAAGATCCCCTTGAATTTTAGTTCTACCCTCCAAAGTATTTGCAACCACCCCTCCTCCTCCCAGCTTTGTATTATCTGCAAATTATTCAATTTAAAAAATAATCTCTATTCCTACATCCAGGTCATTAATAAAGAAGTTAAACAACACCGAACTGAGAACAGATCCCTGTGAACCCCACTTGAGACCTCCTTCCAATCTGACTTTCTATTAGTCACTTTTTTGCAGTTGTTTAACCAATTATGTATTCACTTAATGGTAGTTCTACTGAGCCCACCTTTCTCCAGCTTACTTATGGGAATGTCACATGGGACTGTGTCAAAAGTCCAGGTGTTTTATGTCCACTGCATTCCCTCTATCTACCAAACCAATTACTTTGTCAAAGAAGGAAATCAAGCTGGTTTGGCATGACTTCCTTTTAGTAAATCCATGCTGGCTGCTAGTGATCACCCCTTCACCCTCCAAGTATTTGCAAATTTAATGTTTTATACCCTTGCATAGCTTCACAGGTATCAAAGTCAGGCTGACTGGTCTATAGATCCACGGCTCCTTCTTTTCCCCCTTTTTAAAGATGGATACTACATTGTTCTGGAGGACTGGAGAAGGGTTCTCTCCTGTCATCCATGAGTTTGCAGGGGCTCCAAGATTTCTTCAGCTAATTCCTTCAGCACCTCGGGGTGAATAGTATCAGGCCCTGCTGAACTGAATTCATTCAAATTAGTCAGAAGATCTGACGTGTTCTTTACTTATCCTGATCTGCATTCCTTCCCTTTTATTGTCTATGATAACTTTGTCAGTAATCCTGTCACGTTATTTTTTATGTGAAGACTGAAGCAAAGTAGGTATTCAGCAGCTCTATCTTCCATAGTCAGCTCACCTTCTCCACTGAGTAGTAAGCCCACATCATCCCTGATCTTTCTTTTTTTGCCTGACATAATTTGTCAAAACCCTTCTTAGTCTTGGCTTTCCTGATTTTATCCCTACACACTCATGCTATTTGCATGTATACTTCCATAGTTACATGCCCCTCTTTCCATTTCCTGTATGTATCCCTTTTGGTTTTTAGTTATCTTGTGCTGACACACTGGTGTCCTGTGGCTCTTATCTTTCCTCTGCATTGCAATAGCTTGATGTTGAGCCTCTAGTATTGCATCTTTTAGGAACTGCTGGCCCCCTTCGACACCTTTTCTTCTTGATTGGTCTCTCCCCAGGACCTTGCCTGCTATTTCTCCAAGTTGAAGTCTGCTTTTCGAAGTCCAGTGTCCTTGTTTTGCTGTTCTCATGTCCTTGTTTCTTTAGGACCTTGAATTCTATCAGAGCATGATAATTTCCTAACTACCTTCACATTCAAAATTAATTTATCCCTGTTGGTCAAAACCAGATCCAAAATGGATGAACCCTCGTTGTTTAGTCAAATTTTTGAATCAAAGTTGTTCCCTACATACAGTAAGAGCTTGCAGGACATATTATATTTTGCTGTATTAGTCTGCCAACAGCTACCAGGGAAGTTAAAATCCCCCTTTAATAGAAGCTCGTGTGTGTTAGCTAATCTTGTTACCTGCTTGAAGAATGTTGAATTAGAAGTTATGTCCTTCTAATTAAGTTGAAGTGTAAACATGAAATTCCAGAAGTGCCACCTTAAGTGCAGCTCTATGAAATCTGTGTTAACGAGAACACGGACAGAATTGCGGAATCAAAACAATAACACCGAATCCAGGCTCTCCCTGGCACTAGGACCACAGCACAGGCAGGCAGGGTGAGCTGCACAGCTGAAGTATGGGCACCCACTGGAGGTAACAGAGCATTGGGCACAGGGTGGGAGAGTGTAGGGGCCAGGGGAGAAGTGCCAGCATCTGGGATTTAAGGGCAGCTTCTGAGAACTCAGTTCTTTGCTGTGTCAGTATCATATCAGGAGTTGCAACTCCCAGGCAGACTCCAGCCAGGCAACAAAACATTGATCAGTACAACAAACTACCAACTCCCCACACAGTTCTGGTGAGGGGTGGAGAACAATGGTTGGTGTTTATGAATACCACTCAGAATGAGCCCACCTCAGATCCACGGGATCTTTGCGCTTACTGGAAGGTTATGAAGGGACGAGTGCCTAAAGTAGCAGAGGTTGCCCTACCTTACATCTTCCTTGTCAGTTCTGTAGATGCAGAGAGAAGCTTTAGTAAATATAAAAATCTACTTATAGACAAGAGGGAATCACTTTCTGAGGAAAAACACTAAAAGGCTAACCATAATGTATCACAATGGAAATGTCCATCAGAGACGGCAAAAACAACAACATTTAAGTTTATGAATTTGTAATGCTACTCAGCAATAAACTGTTGATTTGATAGTTTGAAATTTAATCAAATCTGAAATTAATTTGAGAAGGAAGGAACCTTATAAGTACTGAGTTTAATTTAAAATGGCAACAATGAATGCTGCAAGGATGGATTACTTTATGTTTGGTGCTTTTTAATTTTTTTTAATTATTCAAATATTAATTCAGTTAAATTGACAGTGTACAAGGCTCTTCTATGGACTTGTGTTACTGTTCACCAATGTCAGTTTGGTCATATTACCAAGTGCTACTTTAAAAAGTGATTTAAAGTGTGTTACTTTTACAATATACTGCATATCTGCAGGATTTGTTTAAATTGTATGCTTTTTTCCTAAAATTGTTTTTTCCCATTGCAATCTAATTCTGAACATTTTAATGTATTTATAGTAGGTCCACTTAACTGTTGTCAATGCAAACAATTTTGATTAAAAAAATCAAAATATTTTTTTAAATGGAAAAAACAAAATCAGAAAATAATAAAACTGAAAACCCACAATAATAAAATGGATTTCATAGTGCCCTACTTACATATTTGCATAGCTTCTGATTCCTATGGTGTTTATAAGGCCAACTCACTGAACAAACAACTGGATTCTACTGCCCATTAAAGCCACTTTGTGCCACATCAGTAATAGTGAGTGACCTTAAAACCACCAGAATTAGAGGAGAATTCCCCTTACGTGAGTGAACTTCGCCATGAGTGGAAAACTGGCAAAAGTGGCTAGATCAGGGGTTCTCAAACTTTTTCTTTCTGAGGCCCCCTCCAGCATGCTATAAAACCTTCACGACCCACCTATGTCACAACTGATTTTCTGCATATAAAAGCCAGGGTCAGCATCAGAGGGTAGCAAACAGGGCAACTGATTGAGGCCCCATGCCACAGGGAGCCCAATGAAGCTAAGCTGCTCAGGCTCCAGCTTCAGCCTCAGGTGAGGAGTATCAGGGCCTCAGGCTTCAGCCCCATGCAGTGGGTCTTCACCTTTCTGCCCTGGGCCTCAGTAAGTCTGATGCTTGCCCTGTTTGACAGACCCCTTGAAACCTGCTCATGACCCCTCAGAGAGGCCCGGACCCCTGGTTGAGAACCATTGGGCTGGACCTCCTCTTGCACAACACCCCCTTCGCCCACAGGCTAAGGATAGGAAGGGGGCAGGTCACTGACTTTCCAGAGCCTCATTTCACTACATGATCTTCCAATGGATCTTATGGAAGTTAGAGTAGGACACCCAGCTGCTCTAACTTCTGCCAGGACTAGGTGGCTGAGGATTAGAGAGCCACAATATTGCATATTTTCTGCACATGAACTCCCACTGAAGTAAAAAGGAATTCCATATAAAGTTTGGAAACACTGGACCCTAAAGTTTTTATTTGTGCTTTCCTTTCTTAATAAGTAGTATATGGACTGTCAAGAGAGAGAGGGTTTTGCCATGTAATCTGGCATGCATGGTTCAAAACTTTCTGTTCTCATTTATGCAAGTATCAAGTGCCAGTTTCAAACTTAAAATATTTAAATCCTATCAGGTCATTAGTCCATAACCTGCTGATTTACTTTGCTATTTACAGAAGTTAACTTCCTTGTCTGCTTTTAAACAGATTACTTATATACATCTTCTTAACACTATCCCAAGTACATAGCCTAATTTTACAGCACTACAATAGACATGCCTGTGCCAGTGTCATTCCAATCATTAGCAGATTTTTGTGATTCAGTTAGCTACCTGACAGACAGCTCCTACAATGTCAATTTGCACTACAATCAAGCTTGAGGAAAAAGCACTCAAAATTCAATATCTCTGTGCACTACACAGCACCATATGTACAGTAATATCTACCTATTTTCACGGTATCAGTAGTGTAGCTAAATGCTACATCTGTGTCTAACTGTTTATGGTTTAAATTAAACCAACAAGGAATTGGGATTGAGCCTATTTCCCAAATCTCTAGCTCAGAGGACCCCAAACTGTGGGGTAAGCCCCCATAGAGGGGCCCAGGCCAGTTGCCATGGGGGGCAGGGAGGGACCACCAACCAGCCCAGCTCTGGCCCTGCCCCCAGATGCTGCCCAGCTCCCAGCCCTGCCTCAGCCTTGGCCATCGAGCATGGCCCAGATGTACTCAGCCCTGTCCCCAGTTTCTGGCCATGGCTCTTCAACAGGCCACATTCCCATCCCAGCCTTGGCCCCCTTACCCTGCCCTGTCCACTTTCTCATCCCATTCCCCCCACACACACCCCAGAGCCACATCCCCTGCCCCAGCCATAGTGGGGGAGAGCACAACACTGAAAAGTTTGAGGTCCAGTGCTCTAGTTGTTCCAATTGAAGAGGATGCAACTTCAGCATTAAGGCCTTAAATTCACTGAGCCAGTGTACATTTAACCAGTTTCGAACTGTCTTTAAAACCAGAGTTAACTTAACTGGTTCAGGTTTTCTTTTCCCCTCACAGCCAGAGTGGATGAGCTCAAACAAAATCCTGCAAAATCGTTACTCATGCAAGCAGTCCTTCAGACTTCGGCTTACACCAAGTAAGCCAATAAAGCGAGAAAGAATCTCAGCTTTCTTATAATTTTTCTTAGCAATGTTACCTGATCACAAACTGGTGGTCCCTGCAATCACAAAGAGATGGGAAAATGGCCTGAGCAGCATGAGGTTCACACTATGGAAGAGTTTGAGAATTTCTTATTTATAAATGTAAATTTGCAATGATGAGTCAAAACATAAAAACCTTAACTGCAACCACAACATCAGATATCCGTAATGACTGAATGTCTTGGTCCAAGCTTCTAAAGAAAATTCTACTAAGAAATGGCATCTTTAGTAATATTGGGTATTCTAATGGACTAAAAATTCCAGTTATTTAAAGAAAAAAGTCATGTATTCAGCTGAAATTTATCATTAAATGGTCAGATTTATACAAATATTAAAAGCCACCAAGATGAAAAATCTTGAAAGAACTCCCCACTGCAATTAGCTACTGCAGTACATTGTGTAACAGCAGACAACTTCCACCACAGACTTAGTAGCTTGTAGCTAGTTTGTTAGTTAACATATTATGACAAAAGTATGGACAGAAATCACTACTCTATTATTAGGGCTATTTAAAGTTATGAGAAACACTGAGCAGGAAAAGGATTTTGTCTCCCCACACAATCACTTAACTTGATTTTTGTACAGAGATGACTCAGTCCTTTTTGTTTATAAAGTCTTACATGCTGGTATGGGCTGCAAAACCCAACAAGGGGGGTGGGGGGGGAGAGAGAGAGAGAGAGAAGGATTAGAAAAAATGACTCAGACAGGGGAGGGGGGAGAATGTTAACTGAACTAGCAGACTTTAAAAAGCTTTTCATTACACCAAATTACTCCCTATTCCCCAAAATACTGACCTGTAGAGTACTATCAGGATGTGTCTTGTTGCTTCTCTAATATCTGTCCTAAAGATGCCACTGCCAGCAACAGACTGAGGGCAGCCAGCTGTACATCCCCTAGTTCACAGACTCCACCAACGTCATCTCTCTCCCTAGAGATCAGCCACTGGTTCAAATTCAACCCAGCAAGACCAAAGTTAAACTAGTTGGAAGAGAGAAACACTTCCAAGAACCAGCCAAGCAGCTGTTCTCATATTCCATCAAGGACATCTGTAACCTATTCACTAAAAAGATTTGAAGCCTCATGGTCTCATCTTAATTGCCACTTAGTCTGGAGTCCAGGGCAGCATCAGTGATGGAAAAAGTCTTCTTATACCTTCAATTTACTGCTAAATGATTCCTTTCTCAGGCAAGGAAGATATCTTGCAAAAGTGCACCACACATTCATCAGCTCCACTCTGGATTGCTACAACTAGTAGCATCTGCATTTGAAGCTGAAGTTTCAGCTTTTGCAGAATGCAGCAACCCAATTCTCCAGTGACACTGCAAGGCCTTAGTTATCATTATGAACATTCATGAGTCAGGATGCAGTTATATCAGCAATCATCTTCATCCACAACCCGCTAAGTAGGCAGTCCTTCTCTCAAACAATTTAGTTTACAAATCCAGGACAAAGTGAGAATCAGAGTGAAGTCATTCTCAGAAGAGGTGTTACAGAGTTTTCAGAAGAAAAAACAGTCTAATCCAGAATAGTACCATCTTCAGAATTATTTGGGGATCTTCAAGAAAACAAATAAACCTTCCAACCAACTATAGTCCAAGCCCATCCTCTATCAAGGCACAAGAAGATTAACAAACCTAGTCATGCAATCCTCATCACAAAGCTCCAGGAAGGTTACCTGAGAAGCATTTAGATTCTGTAGTGACATGCACAAAAGGGGAGGGGGGGAAGAAACAGGGCTGATAACTAACCAGAGACTAAAGATCTCTGCCTCTAAGAATATAGGCATAGATAAATATATACTATAGATCCTGGGTAAAAGAAACTTGTGGTCTCAATAGAAAATGAAAAGCAGATCAGTCAGCCAGTACACAAATGAAAAGCCAGTTTATATAGGGAATTCTATATAATCTTAGCCATGTTTTCAAGGGGATAGTTAAGGACTCCGTCTAAACTATTGACGTCCTAGCAATAAAATCTGTTACTAAATGGAGAAGTCAACGCGATTTCGTTTGTAAAAACTAAGACCATTAACCAAGTTATGGCACAGACGCCTGAATTAGCCACTGGATGGTTTGTGAAGTGCAGCCCTCCCTGTCCTGTGAGCACACCGGATCTATCCCACTGACCCTTTCAAGGGGAGGGAAAAGATTGCCAAAGATACAAAAGAAAAAACCACCTTCGCCAGTAAACCGAGCCGAGCAGACTCAGCACTAATTACTCTCGCTGGGAAATCACCAGAGAGCCCACGGGAGCAGGGGCTCAGCTCAGCCCAGACCCCTGGAGCCAGAGCTGCCTTATTTCAGCGGGGGCTGTGGGAGACTTGCGGGATTTCCCATTGAGGCGTCTCCACGGTGCCCAGGGCTGGTGTCTGCCTCCTTCAAGGAGGCAGGAGATCGAGTAAATAACACGCCTCGCTCCTCACGGGCCGCCCCCCAGCCGCCGCCGCCGCCCCCGGTGTGCGCGGGCGGGCGGAGGGACCCTCGGGGCTTTACTCCCCACCCCGCCCAGGAGAGGTGGGGAGCGCGGGTCCCAGCACCGAAGGTAACGGCCGGGCCGGGGCCGCTCCGTACCCCCCGCCCCCCCCGCCACGGCGGCTCTCAGGGTTGGGGAGCAGCGGGCGGGCGAGCGAGCCGGGGGAATGGGGAGGAGGAGGAGCCGGGCTGCTCACCCCGACACTCACCGGCCGAGGCGGCGGCGGCAGCTGCTGTTCCCAGGCCGCTATCGGCGGCGGCGGTTCCGGCTCCTGGCGACGCGACTCTGCTAAGGGAGCGGCGGCTGCGGAACAACGGCTTAGTGCGCTGCTGTGCGCATGCGCCGCCCTCGGGGCCCCGTGACACGGGGGGAGGAGGGGGCGGGGAGGCTCTTGCCGGCTGAGGCAAGTTTCCGATCTCCCCGCCCGTTCTGTCGTTCCGGGGCAGCCGCCCGCCCGCCTTGCGCGCCTGCGGAGGGCCTAGGCGGCAACCTGCGGGGGCGGGGACCGCCCGAACCCCATCGTCTGCAGCCCGGTCCGCGGGGCTGTGCCCGCCTAGCGCGGTGTTACACCCCCCCCTCTCCCCGCGCCCCAACCCGTGACCGGAGCTGTTGGCTCAGCAGCGTGATGCTGCCCCGCTTCCTTCGGCAACCGCGGCGCGTGACAAACCGCGCTGGGCTCCGGTGTAACCTCGGTGCCTCTTTTCTCACACACGCCGGGGCGAGGGGGCCGCCCCCAGCCCCATTCCAGCAGCGGTGCTGCCCCGGAGACCCTGGCCCGTAGGTGCCGGAACCAGCCTGTTGGGGGTGCGGCAGGCAGCGGCCCTGGGGCTGAAGTGGTTCCCATCATTTACAGGGTTTACAGCTTTGTTTACTGGCTTTCAGCACCCCCGGCTGTAAAAATTGTTTCGGCACCTATGCCCTGGAGGTGACTCAGTTGATAACGGAGTTAACTCGAGTTCATTTATACAGCAGAGTCCTAATTAAAGAAACGAAACTCCTCATCACAGCCTCTGTGTCGTGCTGGGAACAAGAGACCTGATTTTACAGTGTCGCAGCCCTGAATTACGCCCTTCTGCTTTCATAGCCTCGAGGTCTGATTTTGACATGGGGCTGACAAGAAAGCATGTGACAGTTGTGCATGATGTGAAGGGTGTTTTTTGTTTTTTTTAAATAGCTGGAGCTTGGGATAATCTCAGTTGAGGAGCCACAAGTGAAATCTGCAGCTTTTTCCAAAGTCTATGAAAGCTTCATAGCACCTGTGATAGCCATATTTATTTATATTGTGTGTGTTCACTCATTTCTCTAGATGGGGGTTTTTCAGTCTTTCATCATATATTTCCTTCTTTACTCATGTTTTTATCTTCTCAAGTCAGTGCCTGTGTAACCATATGATTCAGTGTTTCTGTTTCCATTTCATTTCATTTTTTTTATGTAGTCTGTTACGTACTGTTCTTGATTGTGTTTGTGGTTTCATTTCCTTATAAAAGGGACTTCAGTTGCTGTCTTGTAGACAGTTTCATTTGTAGCTAGATATGGCGCTGGCCTTCACCTCATCATTGAAAGAAAGTATTTGTGGATTTAATTTGTTTATTATTCTCAGAAACATTCATATTGTCACTTGAAGACTAATTTAGATTGCAAGGTCTTTAAGGGAGGGACCATCTTTTTGTTCTTGTGTTTGTACACTGTCTAACACAGTGGGGTCCTGGTCCATGACAGTAATACAAATAAGTAATAATAATAAGACAGATAATGACTCTTTTACTACCTTTCTAGCTTTGTGTGTGACCACAATTAGTTCTTTAAAAGACATGGAGTGAAAGGTCCAGAAACATTAAAGCAGGGATCGGCAACCTTTGGCACGCAGCTCGCCAGGGTAAGCACCCTGGCAGGCCAGGCCAGTTTGTTTACCTGCCGCGTCCACAGGTTCGGCTGATCGCAGCTCCCAGTGGCTGCGGTTTGCTGCTCCAGGCTGATGGGGGCAGCAGGAAGCGGCAGCCAGCACATCTCTCGCCCCGCACCACTTCCCGCAGCGTCCATTGGCCTGGGACTTATAATGAGCTCAGTGCTGGTGAACCCTTCCGCCCATACCAAGTTCATTGTAGGATTGGGGCTTTAGTATTGTCCACAAACTTAAAGGAAAGGCATTATATTGTAGTTTGAAATTTGTATTATTATTTATTGATTATTTTTGAGTACACAATTATGTGCTTCACAAAACCAGTTAAGACACATTTCTGAGCCTAGTCCCATTAAAGTGAATGGGAGTTTTGCCACTTACTTTCACAGAAGCAAGACTGGGTCCACAATTTCTGCCATTGGAAAAAAAAAAACCCTTATGTTTTAAGGCCCCAATCCTGTAATTGGATCTGAACAGGATGGGTCTCTCTGCAACCCCTCTCATTTCAGCAGGACTCTACATTAACATAAGGGTCCATCTCTGCCAGTTAAATGGCAGAACTGAGGCCTTAATTCAAGTATGACACAAGAACAGAGGGTAATAAACAAGAAAGAGGGAGACAAGGAGAGGTAAGATGTGAATTGCAATAACACCATTTGATTACTCAAGGCAAACACAGATCTTGTTTATGTAAAATGTGTTTTATGTTGTTAGTGTTTCAGAGAGGATCCACAAGGGGAAAAATTAGCCTGTGCCCTTTTTTTGTTGGATTTTCCTCCATTTTACAATACATACATTTTACATTAGAAATTCATGTTGTGTTTGCCTTGGAAGACTATGATGACTGGAGGAATAGTTAAATGACACTTCAAGAGCTGGGAGTGAAAGCTGAGCAATTGAGAGGAAGGAATTTTTAGTCAGACTGTTCAAAACTCTTTGCTTTTGTTACACCTATTTAACATCAGTATTAAGTAGTCTACTTACTACTTTAGATAAAATGTGTCTTTGTTAAAGATTCATGAACCCTCACTCTGCCCTTTCAATAAGGTGTGAGATTTCATAAGCATGCCCCAAGAGATCCAGAAGATTCTCCAGAAAAGTCAGGGAAGACAGAACTTGTCGTTCCCTACTACTTCAGAAGTAATAAATAAACTTTTGAAGGAAAAACCAAAACAGGCCTTATTTATACATCATAAAGAGAACAGAATCCCAATTTAAAAATAATCCTTTACAGGTTACCTTTAACTATTTTCTTGCATGTTACATGGATCAGTTTAATAACGTGATACCTGTAAATCCAGGTTGTTTTAATGAACAGAGTTTTCTGAATACATGTTCGATGCCTATAAAATCTAAAATACCTCTCTTTCCTATAAACCAGGATGTTGTAATTTTGAGGTATGATCTGTCAGGGCTAGAAATGGATACTGTATGGATAGATACGTAGACTGTCAGTCCTTCATCAGTTGAAACTGAGCCGATCACAACATGTCTTCCAATCTTCTCTTGCTCTGGCCTTCCTTCGCCATGCTTGTCCATATCACCTTGTTAAGAAATCATCCCACCTCTTTGGATGCTGACCACGTGGCCGTTTCTGTTCTCGCAGATACCACTTGGATAGAGCTGCGGTCCATTTGTTGTCACTGAGTCAGGCCACATGTCTAGCCCACTGCATTTTGCTGAGCCTGCTTTCAAAAACATCTTGCACTCCAGACTGCTGCCTAATTATTTCATTGGGGATGTGATTGTGGAGCAAAATGCCCAAAAATGTTCATTCCATCGCCCTCTGTGTCACAGACAGTTGATGTTCTTCAATCTTTGTCAGCGACCATGTTTCGCTGCCATATAACATTGCTGGAAGCACGGTCGAGTTGAAAAGATTGGCACGAGCTGTTTTACTGATCTTTCCTTGGAGGATGTCCTTGAGGTCATTGAATGCGCATCATCCAGCTTTTTTTCTGCACAACAGTTCGCCTTTCTGATTGTGACACATGTTGATTTCCTGATCCAATAAACGTATTTATCAACCTCTTGGATCTGCTCTCCTCCAAGAGTTATTTGGGTTCTTGGGAGAACATCTGATCTCATGTATTTCGTTTTTGACCAATTTATTTTTAATCCGAATTGACTACTTTTTGTGTTCAGTTCTTTAAGCACTATATCATCTGCGAACCTGAGTTGGTTTAGCCGCTCGCCGTTGATATTAATCCCAGCTTTCAAATCTGCTTATCTAAAAACCAATTCAAGACAGGCTGTGAATAATTTTGGTGAAACTGTATCTCCTTGTTTTACACCTTTCTCAATGGGGATTTGGAGGAGAGTATCTAACAGCGATATGTCCGTGCTGCAGCCAGAGTTCACTTCCTTTAGTAATGTGATATATTTCACGCTGATGCCCTGTTCTGAAAGAGCATCAAGAATGGCATTAGTCTCTGTGCTGTTGAACGCCTTCTCATAGTCCAAGAAGGCAATGCACAAAGGGAATTTATATTCCCTTGAATGCTCTAGTAGTGGGTTTAGAGTGAAGAGGTGGTCTATCGTGCTATAATTCCTTCGAAAGCTGGCCGGCTCTCTAGGTTGTTGTTCATCCAGGTTTCGTGATAGTCGATTTGTTATTATTTTAGTGAACAATTTATAAATATGCAAGAGCAGGCAGATCGGGCGATAGTTCTTTAGATTTTCTTGATCGCCTTTCTTATGCAACAAGATGGTATTGGACTCTTTCCAACTGGATGGTATCTTCTGGATTTCCAGGTAGCATCTGAACCTTTGGGTGAGAGCTTTCAAAAGTTCCTGACCTCCCATCTTAACTTCTGCTGTCAGACTGTCCTTACCTGGAGCCTTCCCCTCTTTCATTTGATGGGCTGCATGGTGGACTTCGCTAATGAGAACCGGGAGTATGTGTTCATCGGTTTGTTGAAGTGATGGCATTGGGACATCTATACGGGATGCAAACAGCTGGGTATAGAAATCCCTGCAGATTGCCTCCATCTCTGTTCAATCGGTTACTGATTCTCCGTCCCTATTCTTCAAAGCCGATAATGATGACCTGTACAACGCCAGTCCCCGTTTGCATTTTTTGAGACTTTTATGATCTTCAGTAGCCTGTAGGAGCTTTTTGGTTTGAAATTTCTCAAAGTCTTCCTTCAACTTCATTCGTATGAGCTTGCAGAGAAGGGAGTACTCTAGCCTGTTGCTACCATTTCTTTTCATTTTCCTCCTCTTCTCCAATAAAGTCTTTGTATTCTCAGAGATTCTTCCGCTAGCTCTTCTTGGTCTTTCACATTCAGCTGATTTCGTACACCATTTCAGTCTCTTACTGAAGTTCTCATAATTGTTGTCACAGTCGTCCAGGAGGCTCCAATCTTCCCTAGAAATGTTTTCCTTCAGGATTGCCTCGTCGAAAGCTACTGTTTGGTGCCTTCCCTTTCTCTATACACAGCGCCTTTTTCTCCAGCTTCACAGTGAACATGAGTCTGGCTCTCAGTAGGCGATGATCAGTACCAATATTGAATGATGGCACTACTGAAATATCCTGCAGGATGCGTCATCTATCGATCAGTAAGTAATCAACTTAAATTTTTGTCTTCGCATTTGGTGCGATCCAGGTCCATCTTCTGTTGGCCTTCTTTCAGAACCAGGTGTTACCAATGAACATTCTCCTCGGCTCTGCCAGTATAGCTAGTCGTTCTCCTCGTGTGTTTCATTCTCCGATACCATACCTTCCTATGAACTTTTTGCCCTCTTTCCCTCTTCCAACGTTGGCGTTAAAATCTCCCATCACAGTTGTATATGTGGAACTCTGAACAAGGGTTTCCTCCAGTTCCTGATCGAATCCTTCCACATCGTCATCTTCGCATTCACTTGTGGGAGCATAGATCTGGATGATTTTGAGGGTACTATTTCAGTTCAATTGGAGGTAAAGCACCCCAATACGTGATGACTTCAAATGGCATGAGACAGTTTTCGAAGACCATTCCTTATTTATGATGAATCTGACTCCTCCAATTGTCCTTGTGCCTTCTCCTTTTTCTAAAATGATCATGCTTCCATCCCTCCAGCTGACCTCCATCTCCTTCTTTCGTCATGTTTCGCAAACACCCAGCACATCGCAGGCTGTTTTTGCCTTTTCTTCCATGAGATGGTTTATCGATTCCTCCCTCGTCAGTGTTCTGCAGTTATAAGTGCACACAAAGAAATTTAATGTTAAACACCCCAAGGATAACTTGGAAGAGTCCTTGAAATGTGTCTTCTGGCCTTCCTGAGAGTGCTTTCCCTCCTTTAGCTCGCCATAAAAGATCTTTGGCAGTTTCTCATCTGATGTTCTGGTGACATGGCCCACCCATCTCATCTGTGACTTCATCAACCAAGTATGGATGCTTGGAATGCCTGCCCATATGAGAACTTCAGTATTTGGAACCTTGTCTTGCCATCATCAGTTTCCTCAGACAGCCCATGGGAAGTGAAAGTGATTCAGCTTCATAGCAAGGCATCTGTACGCCATCCAAGTTTTGCATACATACCTCAGAGTTGGCAACACAATGGTTTTGTAGACCTTCAGTTTTGTCTGATTGATGTCTCCTCGCTCCCACACATTTGCACGTATTCTGCCAAAGGCCATGCTTGCTTTGGAAAATCTGGTATTGGTTTCATCATCAGTGTGAACTGCATGCGACTGTGTACTGCTGAGGTAGGTGAACCCTCTTCAGTATGATTTTCTCTGCCATGCTTCCAGATGCCTTTCGTGACTAACGCCAGGATTGGCATCAGATACCAGACTGATGGCAAGCTCTTCAATTTGAAGAGACTATGGGAGAAGACAAAAGGTACAGGAAAAGACTGTTCATGATCTTCTGTTTGCTGATGACTGTTCCCTGAATGCCAAATTTGAGTCTGACATGTAGTGGAGTATGGATTATTTTTCTTCAGTTTATGACAATTTAGGTCTTACAGTCAACATCAAGAAGACAGAAGTGATGTACCAGCCTGCACCAGGAAAGCCTTATGTAGAGCCTACTAATCACAATGAATGGCCAAACCCTCCAGGCAGTGGACCACATAGGTAGTATGTATGTATATTCACAGTTACAGGGCTAGCTGAATCTCTGATCTGTTCAAGTGCACACTTAATGGTAGCAGGCCTTGTTCCCTTACCTGTCTTTAGGGTAGAATCACACAATTCTCCTTTCTTCAGACCAGGTCCTGGGCTGTAGTACCCTGTGGATCAACTGTGCCTTCCCAGCAGGTCTGAGTGGGTTTGGGTTCCTGTGGTTCTTCCCTTTAGGAATCTGTGACCCATGGTTTATAGTATCCCAGAACTGTCTTCTTAAAACAAAAGTATTGTTTATTTAACCATAGGAACAACTCAAGGGTTACTTGCATATCTATCATACCTAGTGTCCTAGGCATGCCTGTCTTACCTCGGACTCCTAATCTCAGGCGGGGGAGGGGAGGAGAGAGGGGAGCGGGTTGAGTGTCAGTTTCCAAAAACCCAGGTAAATCCTTAGGGGAGTGTGGGTATCTTTAATTCCTGCTATGGTTCTTTTTTCACAGTTTCCTAGACTTGGACTTACTGCCAAACATCAGTTTGGTGAGCTCTACAGGCTCAGAGGTAGAACATCCAAGCCGATGTCTCTTGTATCATTCCTGAAGTGTTTGCTGAGAGGTGTATATTGAGATCCACCTCCCCTTTCCTGGGTGCATTTCCTGACAATCCTGCTATTGAATTCACTCAGTATATACATACAGTAAACCGCACAGTTAGGGTGACCAGACATCCCGATATTTGGGTGGTTGTCCCGTGTCCCGACCGATCTTTGGTCGGGACGTAATTTGCCCCGATATTTCGCTCTGCCGGCAGCAGTGTGTTTTTGTTGTTTTGGGTTTTTTTTACTCTCCATGCGTCCCAATATTTTCTTCTTCTCATCTGATCACCCTACGCACAGTAACTAGGTCATACATAATATTTATAAATTCATACAGGAAACCCAAAATTCATCACAACCAACATAATTCATAGAGCTAGCTAGAGAACAAAAACCTATATTTGTGAACAAATTTTAAATTTTGTTTCAAATTTTCAAAATTTTGGGGAGAGGAGTTGAACATTTTCAAGATTTTTTTTTTAATGCCTTTTACTCTTTTAGCTTCTGCTAGTTTCTGCTGTGCTGAATTGGCCTTGAGCAATGACCTTTCCTGAATTGGAGAATAAGAAAAGAAGATAGAACGAAAAAGTGGGAGTGTCTTTAACAAGCCTCACATACTGTGAAAATATTTGTATAGGGATAAGTACCTTAGCAACCTGAGATAAAAAATATTAAGCAAGATAAATGTAGTAAATATTCTCACTGTATGTAAGACAGGAATGTCAACTAAATAGCTAAAAGTAGACTTTTAAATGTTATTTTTAAAAAATGCCACAAAATGCAGTTAAAATGCTTTTAGTATATGTAAACAGTTCAAAAGGGGAGGACTTGCAAGTGTTACTCCCGAGTAGTTATACTTTACCCTAGTGCACAAATCAGATAAATGTAGTATTTTTAAAGATGTATTTAACTGAGCTATTTTAGAACTAAAAATAGCGTATTTAAAACTCTAATATAAAATTGTTTCCTTTGGTTTTGAATAGCAAGATCAAGTAGAGCTGGTTGCTTTTCAGATTAACTCTTTATGGAGAGGAGTCCTTCATTTCTTAGCTATTGAAGTTAGGAGGAGTTTTGCTTGAGTAAGGGTTACAGAATTAGATCTATTGTTTGAGAGCAGATCAGAGCAAACACACGGTGAAGTCATCAGTTTTTTGCTCACTTAAATTGCAACCAATAGCTTGGAAATTTTTCTGTTGTTGAAATACTTTTTTAAACAAACCCAGTTATTGTGCTAACATCCGGAGAATAACAGACTCTACCCATGGGAAATAACTAGTAGTCAGCAGCTGAAAAATTCCTAATACAATAATCCATGGCGGATAAAGGGGGCATTTTCCTCTTGGAAGTGGAAATAGACTGTACTTTGCACATGAGAAAGCTCTCTGACCATCCAGCAGCAAAAACAGTTGTGAAGAATCATTTGGACTCTACAGAGAGCAAAGACATTTTGTGTGTGTTTGTATATGGCAAAGAGGGATCCAGCATGTATGTGGCAGATAATTATTTTTAAAAAACTACATTAAAAGAACATTATTAAGGTTGCAAAGTCAAGCACTCAAATGTTAGGAAATGCCAGAATGAAGGTTGCCTGTGCAATGTTAATTTGGCCCTCTTGTGCATATCCATGATGATACAGTCTTTATATCACATGATCATGTGCTATTTTTTCCACTTCTGGTTCATTCCAAGGAGGGAAGTGTTAACTGACTGAGCAGCTATTCAGTTTTCTCCTTGTTCAACAAGTAGCCCTATGACTTATTTACTGCACACTAATCAACCTGGCTTTGATGGCAGAATTATTAGTTTCCTCATGGGCTTTTCTGTTGTGCTTATCAGTGTGCTTCACAAACATTAATGAACTTATTTTCAGAGCAGTGATGAGGGAGTATTATTATTCCCATTTTACAAATGGGGACTGAGAGACAGAAAGATTAAAGTAAAAAAAAATGTGTATGAATTTTGGGTACCCAGTTTGAGAAGCCTATAGCCTGTTTTCCCCCCCTGAGAAATTAGCATTCTGCAGCACTTTATTGGTCAGTACACACCTGCCTACAGATTTTTACTGAGGTTCTGGCTGCATTTTTATCCCATGCCACCTGATTCATGCACATCCCATCCATGGGCCCACAAAGTCACCGAACAGCTTTTTCAACCTCCTCCTAGCACTGGCCAACATGGCCATTTATCACACCAGGTGGAGGAAGCTAGACAGGGGGGTTCTCTGTAACGGGCCTATTTCCATTCCCTTGTTCGATCATGTCTCTAGGCTGAGTTCCTCTGGGCAGTGTCCACTGATTCCTTGCACACCTTTGAGGAACAATGGGTGCTATCCAGGGTTCTCTGCTCAGTGTCCACATCTGGTTTCTTGATTTTCAACCTTGAACCTCACTCCCGTTTCTGTTTTCTCATTTGTTGTCCTCTGTAATTAACCAGAGCCTGGCCTTGGTGGTTCCTCTCCCTTAGTTTTGGGGGATGGCCTTTAGATTTGGGTGGGCTTAAATGCACCTATCCCTAGTACTTCAAATACTACATACTTTCCAACTCCAGAACCTCTTGCTGAAGTTCTGGCTGCACTTTTCCTCACACCACCTGATGAATGCACATCCCATGTGTGGTCCTATAAAATCACGGGACCTCCTTGCCAAACTCCTCTTGGCACTGGCCAAGACAGCTGGATGGGGGCGGAGCTCTGCAATCATGGGACCTATTTCTGATCCCTCGTATGATCATGCCCCCAGGAGAGTTCCTCCGAGCAGTGTCCACTGAATCCCTAACTGCCTTTGAAGAGCAGTGGGCTCTGTCTGAGATTCTTTGCTTGGTGTTCCCTTCTAGATTCCTGATTCGTTACCTCTGACATCCTTCCTGCTCCTGCTCTTTCATCTGTGGCCCTCCATAATCAATTGAAGCCTGGATTTAGTGGTGCATACCTCTTACTTGTGGACAAGGGCCTTTAATTTTGGGCAGGCCCAGACTTGGCTTTCCCCAGTACTTCAAATATAATACACCTTCCAACTTGTGTAACAAACAAGGCAGGAGCCCTACAGACAACAGCCTCTTTCATCACATGACTGATTTATTCCCTGTGAGAGGAGACAGGAAAGAAAAGTCAGGAAGTGGGTGGAGTGAAGCTCTGCAATTATACATAGAGGGGCTTATTGTGCTTTTTCTGTAACTAAATCACAGGTGGGGTTCCAGTGGAAGGGATAGTGACTGAATGAGCTAATATGTCTTTTCCATCTCCTACCTTGTATGAGTTCATGTTTTAATATGAAGAAGGCTGGAAGCTGAACTAGACAGATTAGCATTGAAATAAAGCTCACATTTTAATAGGGTAATTAATCATTAGAAGAACATACAAAGGGATGTGGTAGATTTTCTGTCTCTTGAAATCTCTAAATCAAGATTACATGTTGTTCTAAAAGATCAAACAGAAGTTAGGGGTTTGATGGAGTAACTACTGGGTAGGAAGTCAGATTAGATTATAATGTAGCCCTCAAAATCTATAAATAAAATGGAACAATTGAGTTCCAGCATTCTGCTGGTAGTAGAAGTGTAGCAAATGCTACATTCTATTCAGCTGAAACTGCAGTAGTGGTTTAGGTAGAATGTTATTAAGTGAGCTGGAATTCATCCAGGACACTGGGACTTTGCAACTCTTATGAAAAGTGCCATGGGATCTTTGGTCACTTCAAGTGGTCAGAACCTCCATTTTATAACTCAGTGCCTTCCTCCCGTCCCCCATCAGCAGCACAACGACCCTGCATACTTTCCCAAAGCACAGGGCCGCCCAGAGGAGGGGGCAAGAGGGGCAATTTGCCCCAGGCCCCGAGCCCCACAGGGGCCCCCACCAGAGTTTTTCGGGGCCCCTGGAGCGGGGTCCCTCACTTGCTCCGGGGGGCCAGGAAAACTCTTGCGGGGCTGGGTGCAGGAGCTTCTTTGCTCCCGGTCTTCGCCAGCGGGAGGGGTCCTTCCTCTCCGGGGCGTAAGGACCCCCCGCTGGCGAATTACCGCCGAAGACGGAGCGGGACCCGCCGCCGAAGTTCAGCTCGGTCTTCGGCGGTAATTCGACGGCGGGGGGCCCTTCCATTCTGGAACCCGCCGCCGAAGTGCCCCGAAGACCCGCGGCGGGGCCCCACCCGCCGCCGAATTACCGCCGAAGACCGGGCTGCACTTCGGCGGTGGGTCCCGCTTCGGCGGTGGCGGGGGGTCCCGCCGCGGGTCTTTGGGGCACTTCGGCGACGGGTCCCAGAACGGAAGGGCCCCCCGCCGCCGAAGACCCCGGGCCCCCGGAATCCTCTGGGCGGCCCTGCCAAAGCACTGTCTCAATACTAACTTAGAACAGAGGGAAGAACACTATATTAACAGTACTTTCTGCAGCTCGTGGGTTTTTCTTGGAAGTCTGCCATCTAATTACTGACCAAACTAAACCTGTTTAATTTATGAGGTCAGAAGCCTTAGATGGTATGGCTGCAGGAACACCCATGTGAACACCAATTTGTAAAGAAAATAATTTCACATATCTAAATTTTCCATCTGTTTCTATTCTTCTGTCTTCTACCCCTCTTTTCATGTCTCCTCACTTTGTGTAGGAACATGTTAGGAATAAAATATACCTCTCTTCCAGCATCTACTAGTTTTTATTTCTCTCTTCTCTTCCCTCTTCTTTCAGTATATTTTCCCCCTCTCTCCTCCTTTTCCTTTGGTTGAAGTCTTTCTCCCTTCAGTGCATGCCCAGATAGAAGCATGCTAAGTGCTAGTTCTACAGTCTTTACCAACTTAAAAGAAAAAAAATAGACAAAAAATTCTAGTGATTTTGGTACCAACATCCTGATGTTTACAGGGACAAAATAATTTGTTTACACACAACTGTACAACAGCAAAATGCAGTGTACTTAGTTTGAACAAAGGACAATTTAGCTGTGCATTTTTCGTTGCTTTTTAAATTTGTGGAGAAACTGAAGGAAAGGCTGCTTCTGAATTCCTGCTCCATCTGCTGGAGTAATACAACAGGGCTTGTCACATGCTTGGAGCAGATTAGAATCTTTTTCTGTTGGTTTTTTATGTAACTCTTCTTCACTGTACAGTAATTTTTTCATACTAATAGCTACCATTTTGTGATTTTTTTAATTTTGACTTCTTTAAAACTACTTTTTTCTCTGTTCAACTGAGTGCTTTTAGTTATTCACTTGAAACTAATGAAAGTTATTTTTTAAATATGCTGTTTTAATTGGGGCCTCATCTTTAAACAAATGATATTGCACAAGTTTTAAGAGTACACCTTTAATGTAATAACTATTAGCCATAACCCTTCTCTTCGTGCTACATTTTGTGTCCACTTCTCCAATTCTGTGTCATTTGCTGCTACTTCTCATTTGTGTTTTCTCTTTCACCCACTTGTACTTTGCTTCTGCTTCACTGGCTGTTCCCTCTTTTCAATTTGTTCTGAAGTGAAACTTAATAGAATCCTGATCCTTTGCATCACTGTTAGCCAATATAAAAGATCAGGAATTGAGTAGACTCCCTTTGCTACCAGCTGCCAATGGAAAAAAAATAAAGCACAATAAAATCATTTAAAAACAGAAGTTGTAAAATCACAATGCTAAATGTTATTAAAATCTGCTTATTTGACAGAGGGGAAACGATCTGTCCAGAAGTCGTATTTCATATTGCTTGGAATTATGGAGAACAAATGATCCCAGTCCAGGGCATCTGCACCTATATTCCCCCTCCATGGTCACTTGAGGACATTGACTCTAGGCTCCAGGCTCCTCAGCGATTACCTGTCTTGGGTAGAGACCTGGGTTGGTCTATTGCGCTCTCTCTCTCTCCCAGGTTTTTGAGGCTGCACAGTTCCCTGCTTACACTGTGATATCCTCAGCAAGCCAGGCTGTCTAAACAGGCCAGCGTCTGTGTTTTCTCTCTCTTCTGTAACTGCCAGCAGTCATAAATGACTACCCAGCCTTTTTGTAACCAAGCACATTTATTCTTAAAGTAAAAACATTACAGAAAAAAACATTAACAAAAATAAAAGAACCTACACATTAAGAAACTTACCAGAGGTCATATGTCAGTCTTATTGGGCCTTAATAGGTCAAGTCTTTGAAAAGGAGTCCTATCCGAAGTGGAAACATGGAAAAATTTCTAAGGAGGAGTATAGAAGAATTGCATAAACACGTAAGGACAAAATCAGAAAGCCTAGTGTACAGAATGACTTACACCTAGCAAGGGAGATAAAAGGAAACAAGAAGCAGTTCTTTAAATACATTAGGAGCAACAGGAAGATGAAGGAAAGTGTAGATCCTCTACTTGGTAGGGAAGAAGAGCTAATAACAGATGATATCAAGAAGACTGGGCAGTTCAATGTCTATTTTGATTCAATTTTCACTAAAATGTTAATAGTGACCAGATACTCAACATAATTAATATTAACAAGGGGGAAGGAACAGAAGCCAAAATAGGGAAAGAATAGGTAAACAGTATTTAGATAAGATAGATGTATTCAAGTCAGCAGGGCCTAATGAAATTCATCCTAGGGTACTTAAAGAACTAGCTGTAGCAATCTTGAAACCATTAGCAATTATCTTTGAGAACTCCCAGAGGATGGGTGAGGTACAGAAGACTGGAGAAGGGTAAACATGTTCCCCTTTTAAAGATAAGTACTAAATTGGACCTGGGAAATTATAGACCAATCAGCCTAACTTCAATATCTGGAAAGAGATTGGAACAAATTATTAAACAATCAATTTGAAAGCATACAGAGGGTAATAGGGTCATAAGGAATAGCCAGTATGAATAAAACGTGTCAGCAGTAAATATTATAAGCATAACCTCCACTCCATTATCCAAATAATTAATGAAAATATTGAACAGGAGTGACCCTTGCAGGATCCCACTAGATATGTCCTCTCAGTTTGACAGAGAACCATTGATAACTGCTCTTTGAATATGGGTTTTCAAGAAGTTGTGCACCTACTTTATAGTATTTTCATCTAGACTGCATTTCCCTAGTTTGCTAAGAGAATATCATGTGAGACTACTGTGTCTAAAGCCTTACTAAAATCAAGACATATCACATCTATTGCTTTCCCCCATCCACTAAGCTAGTAACCCAGTCAAAGAAGAACATTAGGTTGGTTTGGCATGATTTGTTCTTGACAAATACATGTTGACTATTACTTATCCTATTATCTTCTAGGTGCTTACAGTCTGATTGTTTAATAATCTGTTCCAGTATCTTTCCAGGTATTGAGTTTAGGTTGATTGGTCTAGAATTCCTGGGGAATTCTGGATAGAACATAGACATCAACCTGTTCATTCTCAAGAAACAGTGGTCTATACAATGTTAAATTAAATTTGAAATGTTCAGTGACTACTATGTTTGGAACAGGAGAGCAAGAAAACCACTTCTCAAGATTGGACAGCTTGGGAAACATTGATTGTCACAGTGCAAATATAATTCATTGTAGCAAAGTACTAAAATATTAACTTCTAAGATTCTTCTAGGTATAACTGGCCGAAATAAAGCAGGTGACCTGGGCTCAGAGGATGTGAGAGCTGCACCTTTGCCACATTGCCATGGTAAGAATCAGACAGGATTTGACAGAGAGCATGAGAATAACACAGAAATCTAGAACTAAGAGCATATTTTCTGATTTCTTTTGTGTAACTTTAAGAATTTGGGCTTGCCTATGAAAAACTAGAGAGTCTTGGGCTAGGTATGCTTCTTTCTACTATGTATCTTTCATTTCATTTTTTTTAGCCTTTTTTGTTCCCCCCCCCCCCCCCCCGAAATTTAATTTTCTTTAAGAGAACTGAATCCTAGAATGAGCTTTTTACTACAGTCCATCATAGGAAAGGTAAACAACTTCTGAGGAGAGGTGAAAAAAAGAGCCTAGTCTGATTGGGTTATCAGTCAAGTACACAGACTAGAGTACACAGCTGACACACAATGCCCAGAAAAAGCCTGAAACCTCAGACTAGAGAAGAGTGGAGGGAAAAGATTGACATCGATTTTGTCAGGCTATGTCTACACTGACAAGCGCCAGTGTGAAGTGCGTTATCGGCAGGAGCGCTCTCCTGCCAACAACGCCAGCATCACTCATTTGGGGGTGGAAGGTTTTTGTCGGCAGGAGAGCCGACGAACAGCGACTACACTGCACGCCTTTTAAGGGCAGGGCTGTAGCGACACAGCCCTGTGTGTAGTGTAGACATAGCCTGAGACTTATACCAACTGTTACCATAAGGCCTGGTGACTTTTGTCACAGATACCAGGCTACCTGCACCTCTGACCCTCTCTGGTCTCTTTGAGTTCCCCCCTCTCAGGCCTCAAGCCATCACCTCTTTTGGGGCAGAATCACTCATTCTCTCATTCTCAGACCAGGCCCAGGGCTGCAGTCCCCTCTGTACCAACTATGATTACCTCAGGAAGCCTGACTTGTTAGGTTCAACAGCTCTCTACCCTCCTGGAGCTAGGACCACTGATAGCCAGTGAGCAGATAGCCTTCTTAAAGCAAAGGGTTGTTTATTTAGAACCAAAGCATTTCAGAGCAAAAGACTGCACAATGAAGAACAGTCTATACCCATGCCTATCTTGCCTAAGGATTACCATTGCCTGGAAGCTTGGGAACCCCCGACTGCTTCAGACATTCCTGCAGTCTCTGTGACTATCTGTCCCCTAGGCGACCAGCTCATTAACAACTCCTCACCCCCCTCCTCCGCAGCCGTCTCTCCAGGGAATCTTTTTAACTGCTCAATGTGCCAGTAACTGAGCTGCAGCCTGGAAGTAGCATTTGCACTGCTAAAGGGTCAGCTGTTCTGTAATCACTCCCAAGTGTTTGTTAGGAAGCTGTTTATCTAAAACCATTGTGTTGTCTTCTTCCTTGTCTATCCAACAGTTCCCTATTAAACTAAAACACCACATTCATACACGAAAGCCCAGTAACCCAATATAGCTATATAATGATTAACCAGGTCCCATACTGTATTCATAAGATTATTACCCATTATTATTTCTAGATCATTACATAGCTGCTGCACATCCACTACAATTCCATCAGTGAAACTGAAATGTTGCTGTATAAAATGGTAAATGTTCTACTTCTTATATGGAAACGTTCATAAGCAAACCAGTAAGTGGATGCTAGAGACGCTGAAATACTTCTCTGGTGGATTGTATTTACTGAGGGACTATCTATCCTATATTCACAATTATGAAGGGGCAATCTGCACTCATTGCTATATTTGTTTTCCACAAGCTACTATTAGTATAACCTTTTATGAGTGATGTACCAGAATATTTGGATGCTAATATCTAAACTGTATTGTTAAATGTATTAACCTTAATTTGGGATAGTGCAGATTATGTACTATATGTATTTTATTACTTTTAAACCAAACTTTTTACTTTTGGGTAATTTAAGCATTATACCCAGAGGTATAGCCACACTTTCCTTAACCTATTAGATAATTTTAGCATTTGCTTTAATAAAATTTTTAAATCTGCCTGTTAGGTCATCTAGTACTTTACCAGGGCAATGCAGGATTGTTCTCTACGGCATATTTGCTACTACTTTACTCAGTCTCCTTTCAGATGCTTCAAAAATGGGTCTTCACTTCCTTTGAGACTGTTCCACAGTCTAAGGAAGAAGGAGAAGACTGAAAAAGAATAGTAAGCTATGTTTTGGTCGATTTACCTCTGATATCACAACCCCAACACATAATCCAAAGGTAACAATAATCTGTTATGGGGCACCAACAGAGCCAGAAGGAGGCAGAGAAAATAATGGGGAAGTGGAGGATGCAACAAACTACTTTTCATGTCACAATCCCATTGCCTAACAATAAGTTTTCCCTTTGAAATGGGGAAAATCAGCAGAAGTTGAAGTGCAACAGGGAAGAAGCAGACTAGGGCCTGGGCTACACAGGCGCTTTACAGCGCTGCAACTTTCTCACTCAACCATACACCCCTGAGCGCAGCAAGTTACAGCGCTAAAAAGTGCCAGTGTAAACACTGCCTCAGCGCTGGGAGCCCAGCGCTGTAAGCTAATTCCTGCGGGGAGGTGGAGTACCTGCAGCACTGGGAGAGCTGTCTCCCAGCGCTGGCACCACGACCACACTCACACTTCAAAGCGCTGCCGCAGGAGCGCTCCCGCGGCAGCGCTATACAGCTGCAAGTGTAGCCATACCCTAGTGCTGATCATTCCCGCCCAGGATGGGCTATTAGTACAGACTGAACTGCTTGCTCATTACTAGAGAGGAAGGAGGAAATCCTGGCCCTATGGAAGTCAGCAGCAACTCTTGTATTGACTCCAGTGAGGCAGGATTTTATCTGAACCCTCAAAGACAGAGGTGAGCTAAACTGGCACAGTAGTGTGGGGAAGGCTCCCTTTCCACTACTTGCCTAAACTACCTTTAGTCTGACTAAAATAAATACTTCCTTCTCAAGTGCTATTAGTACAATAAACTTTCAAAAGCCCTATATTTATTTTACAAAGAAGAAGAATACTTTTAAAGGAAGATACAATTATCCTTCCAAAAGGCACTTACAGTAATGGAAATAAAACCCACAAATATCAAGAGGTAAATTCTATTATTGCTAGTCTATTAGCAAAAACAACGAGGAGAGCTTGTGGCACCTTAGAGACTAACAAATTTATTTGGGCATGAGCTTTCGTTCTAGCCCACGAAAGCTTATGCCCAAATAAGTTTGTTAGTCTGTAAGATGCCACAAGGACTCCTCGTTGTTTCTATTATTGCTGTAGAAGACATTATTCAAGTGCCACTTCATGGAATGCCACTAGGTGGAGATGTTATGTAATCAGTCACTTTACAGGCGAGTAAGAGGATGCTGAGCTAGAAGCAGATACCTTGCGACTGTTCTAAACTTTTGTTTCCCACTTTCATTCTTTATTATTCAAGTTTCCAACATAGGTTTTACATATTTCACTGATGTAATTGTATCTTCTGATTGCAATGCCATAACAATACAATCTGTTGCTGACCTGTGAGCTACAGCTTTCTTTTTGTATTGCTTTCTCTGGTTCTTTTGATAGCTGATATTAACAGAGATCTCACAAAATATATAGGGAAAAGCAGCAAAAGGCAAAGTGTCTCTTCACCAGAGACATTTGTTATCAACCATCACTGCACAAACAGAAATTATAATAAGCAGCATCTAAGTACACTGCTTATTGCCACTTATTATAACAATTATCATCATTATTGTAATGACACGGTCATATAATCGAGTAGCCCTTTTTCAGTAGAATTCCCTTTAAGATTAGACTGAATTTCCATTTCTTGAGAATAAGCCCCTAAAACCTACCACTGAGTCACTAAAGAATGCAAAGAGTAGGTGACTACTCTGAATCCTTACCCCTCTCTAAGCAGAGGGAGTACCCTGATATCACAACACACACACACACACACGATTAGTGCTCAGACTGACCCTTCTCCCTCCCTGGGTTCTTCTTTTATTGGGAGTCAAAATAATAACAACAGAATAAGCTAGGCTGTTCTTAGGAATTCCCTCCAGAACCTCTCTGTCCCAGACCCTAGTCACCTCTGCCCAGAAAGCCACTCCCACCTATTTTTATCCAAGATGGTGCTAGTCAGCCAGCAAGAATCAGTCAGCAGCCCCAAGTTCTAACAGTGTGTGTGTGAGGGGTAGGTGGGTACAGAGTGGTAAAGATGAGAGAGGAACAGTTTCTGAGTCAGGTGGGATGGAAGGATGTTTCTGAGCTCCAGAAGTTCTGAGTCTATAGTGAAGTAGGTAGCATAGGAAAAGGTTCTGAGCCTGGACGTTTAGGTGAACAGGACCTTGGATTTTGAGACAGAGGGAAGAGTGAGGTCAAAGGGGGAGGGGCTTCAGAGCTATCTGTGAGATGAGTAGGAAAGGATGAGTTCTAGGTTTTGAGCTAAGAGGAAAGAAGATCTGGAAAATGGTGGGGTCAGGCTGAAGGAGATTTCTGAGCAGGAATGGGTTAGGTTAGATGGAGAATCTGATGGGGTCAAAGTTTCTGAAAGGGGAGGGAAATGGCAGAATTGAGTGTAGGTGAGTGGAGAGAATGGACCAGAGTGCCCAGATCCAGCCAAGATCCGACTAAATTGGTGGTGTGCAGATCAGGAGGTCAGAGCTAGACTGGAGGAGGGTGAGGGAGGCTGAGACTAATCAGAAACAGCAAAACGAGCTATTGCTGTTTTCTCCTACCCCAGCCCTCTGCTGTAACCAGGGGCGGCTCTAGACACCAGCACGCCAAGCAGGCGCTTGGGGCGGCCGTTTCCCGGGGGGGCGGCATTTGGCTCCGGTGGAGCTCCCGCCGCCATGCCTGCGGCAGGTCCACCGGAGCCCGGGACGAGCGGACCTGCCGCAGGCATGACTGCGGCGGGTCCCGTCTTCCCGCGGCTCCGGTTGAGCTCCCGCAGACATGACTGCGGCAGGTCCGCTCGTCCCAGGTCCGGTGGACCTGCCGCAGGCATGCCGGCAGGAGCTCAACCGGAGCCGCGGGAAGAGGGGACCCGCCGCGGGACCGGGGAAGGGCGGCGCAGCGCTCCGCGCTGCTTGGGGCAGCCCGATTTCTAGAGCCGCCCCTGGCTGTAACTGTGTCCATGCTTTTCATTTTGACAGTGATAGATGATTGGAGAAGGAAAACAGTCTTTTTCTTCCCATTTTCCTATTAATCTCTCATTCCCAGCCAAAATCTGTCCCTGACTCCCTTGAAAATTTAGTCAATCTGCAGGGAGAGCATTAGGTGAGTAGAGTACCCTGCCAGAAGAGTCAGGGAACTATGGTAAGTACTTGGGGCACCAGCTACCACTGTCTGTATGTTTGCTAGTCCTCTCATGTATTGCTAAACTTGAACTATAAACTGTACTTGATAAATCTACATGACAGATCAAAACACACCTGAGAGACCTTCAAATTATCAACTATTACAGCTCTTTGATTACTTTGGAACCTCTACTGATACCAGCTCAAGGCCATCTCTGCAACTGTACAGATTAATCCTCTCAAGTTTTTTTATGGAGATATCAGTCAGAATGAAGACATAATAGCTTCTGTCCAGAAATGGTTAATTAATAGCTTGCCTAGGTTATTTAAGTTCAATTAAGTAAATTGGTGCCCCTGATCTATATAAAAAGTGGCTATTTGATTTGTCATTTGCATCACTCGGTCTTTAAAGTGTACCAAGCTACTCTTTTTGACTTGAAATTTCACTGTAATTGTCTGAAATGTTAGCAGCATCTTTGATCTGGGGAATAGTGGTGATACTATGCTGTTGTTTTTGGTTTATTCTGGGAATAAGGAGGAGGTAAGGTTTCTTTTTAAACATATCCCAATGCTAATTTCTGTAAAAAGATAGTGTGTGTATATAGCTGAGACAAAACTAGTCTGAACATTGGCAGATTGATAAGTAAAGGATAACAGTGGTGATGGTGTTTGTTCTTTGAAATCTTTATATTATAATGGCATTTTTTGTGTACATAAGTTAAAAAAAAAATCCAAGCAGGCTATGCAAATCCATATTTATGACTAACAGAAAACAGAGATACAAAGAAAGGAGGAATCCATTTGTAAATGAGGTTATAAATAATCATAATTTGGGTCTGATTTTCAGAAGTGCTTAGTATGTGCAGCTTCTGTTGAAATCAATAGGATCTGCAGGTGATCACTATATCTGAGAAATCAGATCCTACATGTTTATGCTTCTGATATACAGATGACTGTTTTATCCCTTATACCTTTTTCATTTTATTTTCTGTATCAATGTAGTTTAATCTGGACTGTAGCAATATTGAACTCCTACTTTTTATGCTGGTTACCATTTGGCTTGTTTACTGTATTGAGTAAATACTCTCAAGCCTTTATCCTACTGGCATGTGCTCTGTACAGAAAAAAAGGAATTCATGAATATATTTACTATAAAAAAGTGGCTCTTTGACTTGTCTTTTGCATCACTCTCTGTTTTTAAAGTGTACCAAACTGTTAGCTACTCCTTTCTAGTTGAAACTCCTGAAATTTCACTCAGATTGCCTGAAATGTTAGCAGCATCTTTGATCTGGGGAATAGTGGTCTTCTGTAAGTTGTAGTACTCTTGGTTGTTGGGTTTAGTGTACAGATGCTGGGTGGTGTTGTGGCCTATGCTATACAGGTTAGATTAAGAGGTGATTGTAGCAGGATGGTCTGCCCCTTTGAGGGCCTGCAGAGGTAGGAAGCAGTAGGCTGTGGCGTAAAGAGAAGCCCAGCAGGCAGCTTTTGGGAACCAGCTGATCGAACAGGGAATCAGATCCAGTCATTAGCTGCTGCTTAACTAGATCAGCTAGTTCCCAACACGGGCTTGCTGGGCTTCTCCTTAAGCCACACCTGGCTGCTCCCTAGCTCTGCAGGTGCTTAAAGGCGCAAACTGCCCTGCTACAACAGTCTGGTGGTCTCTTCTGACTTTAAACTCTATGACTCTGACACATATTATTTAAAAGTTATTAGTGACTTACTGTGGGTATCCATATACAGGAATATAGTTGTTTGGATCCCAGTTCAACAAAGCACCTGATCACATGCTTAATTTTAAGCATGTGCTTAAGTGCTTTGTTGAAATGGAGCCTGTGGGGAAAACTCCCATTGATTTCAATGGTGCAGGATCAGATCCAAGTGGGATGTGCAAACAACAATACTGTAATACTCTTTCTTTGGAGGGTTCAAAGGGCTCAGCATTCAGTGTGCTAGAGAGAATTGTGCAAGCCAAAGACAGACCAAATAAGTAAAATAATCCCATCTTTGTGTCTCTGGAGGTCCAAATGATGCTTGTTCATCCATCTTCAATTCCTCCTTTCTTTCTGTCCATTAGAACTGTTAGTAATAAGCTTTGTTTTTTATACAGTCTTAATTGAGTGTGCATTTGAGGTAATGCTATCTATTTTAGAATTTGCAGAGCAATTAAGGGCCCAATCCTGATCAACTAAAGGGCTGATTCTTGCAAAGTGCCATGCATCCTCAACTCTCAAGGGGTATTGAGGTCACTGAAGCAACTATCAGGTGTTCAGCAACTCCCAGGATCAGGCTCTAGAGGGGCTGACCCTACACTACTTCAGCTGGAACAGGGTCAGGCCCTAGGTGCTCATTGCCCGATAAAGTCAATGAGAGCTGAGCCAATGACTTTAATGAGAGCAAGTGTGGATTCTTACTTACAGAAACTACAAACCAGAAATTCTAGACCTCATTCTGCAAAGCATTACTCACATGAGGATTGCCTATTTGCCTGAATAATCCCATTGAAGTCAGTGGGACTACTTGCATGTTATAAGGAAGAGAATGACAATTATTTTTCACAACACATTTTCAAAAAAGTGGTTGTCTTCAAACTTTCCCATGAAAATTTTTTATAGTTTCCACTGAAGAGCTGAAAACCAAACACCTTTCATATTCAAAACCCATGTACAGCAACCATTTTGGTTTTCAGTATAAACTTTTAGTGTCCCAAAAAAATGAATCTCAATTTGTTTGTTTTTTTAACACAGATTTTTTTTATTTTATTTTTTTTTAAATATAGAAATTTTTCAGGTTTCAATTTCTTGTTGAAAAAAATGGAGAGAGTTTCTACCAAAAGTGAAACTTTTCCTGAATATTTTCATTTGTTTCAAAAACCATTTTTTGGGAGACCAGCTCTCTATACTCAGCTCAGGATGGGTTGGTAAGACTGGGCCCTACAGCAGATTACCTACAAGTCAGAAATATCAGCAGACAAGTTGTCAGGAAAAAGCAAATAAAATGACAAAACCAAACAAAAACCGAGTAACCAAAAGATAAAGCAAATAAATGTCCCTTTCATCATGCCATGAAAGCTGCCAAACTAGGGCTCTGGCAGACTGTCCTGAGAAATCAGCTCAGGTAGTAGAGCTCCTGTACTGAGCCAGATTTGCCACAGGTCCTGAAAAGTACTGGGATGGGCTCCAACAAGAATATCCCAGGCAATATTAACTGCTGAGACAGGGTATTTATTTAAGGCACAATTACTTAACTGCTTGCAATGAATAGAATGTTACATTTAAAATGGTGAAAAAGAACCTACCTAAATGTAAAAAATAAAAGCTAGTGTGATATAGCTTAAGTACATTTTTTATTATTGGATTCTAATAAGGCTTCTGTAGGCTTAAGGTCATTCTTTCTAATATATTATAGACCTCACAATGGATTTATTATGAAAAGGAGGGCAATTTCCTATCAACACTGATAGAAACTAGTGTTATAAATAGGCTGGTATCACAATCTTATTTAGCAGGCCAAGCTGAAGGACAGGTCTTAATTTATAACCTTAATTTGTAACATTTGTTTGTAACTTGTAGGCGTCCAGGTGAGCCGCCAGTGGAAAATGGGCTACTTCCATATCTGGGCTGCGCTTTGCAATTTGGTGCCAACCCTCTTGAATTTCTCAAAGCAAGACAAAAGAAATATGGGCACATTTTCACTTGCAAAGTGGCTGGAAAATATGTTCATTTTCTCACTGACCCTTTTTCATACCATTCAGTGATGTGCCAAGGAAGGCATTTGGACTGGAAAAAGTTCCACTTTGCTGCTTCTGCAAAGGTACTGCTTTAAAATGACTGTAGTATTTTAACATTTTAATATTTACTATGAAAAAATCAACATGATCAAGTCATTCTGTACCTAGTTAAATTATATGTGACTTTTCAGTATGTCTGCCTGTCTGAAAGATAGTTTGTCTCCTGTCTCAAATCATAGAATATCAGGGTTGGAAGAGACGTCAGGAGATCATCTAGTCCAATCCCCTGCTCAAAGCAGGACCAACACCAACTAAATCATCCCAGCCATGGCAATGTGTCAGATACTTTATTCCTTAATATAAATAACAATGGGTTTTGCAAAAACAGATTTAGGTTATCCAAGAATAAGGTGACCAGATGTCTCGGTTTTATAGGGACAGTCCCGATTTTTGGGTCTTTTTCTTATATAGGCTCCTATTATCCCTCCACTCACTGTCCTGATTTTTCATACTTGCTGTCTGGTCACCCTATCCAAGAATGACATTAGTCATGTAATATCACAAAAATACTAGAGCAAAAGTACAGCACAAGATGGTTTGCACTATTGTGAATTTATATTGAATTGACTAATTTTAAAAACAAATGTACTGCTTGTGAAAGATGCCAGATTAGCAGCCCTGGAAACTGAAATCCTCTGTATATCCACAGATCAGGTCTGGCATAGATTCCCATCAGTACAAGTTTCTTCCCATTAGCCTAGCATTGTTCTTCAGTCACTAGTTGGAGGGATCACCTCTAGAAGTCTTTTTCAGGGCCATTCAAACCTTGGCCTTTCTGCCAACAGAATAACAGTTATAGTGTTGGCTGTGTAATGTGGAAGCCTGTGTCCTAGAATCTAAATTCTAGATTAATCCACACACTCATTTCACTGAAGACTTTTTCTCACTATTGAAAAAGCAGCAAAGAGTCTTATGGCACCTTATAGACTAACAGACAAATCACTATCGATTTATTCCTTTATTTGCCCTGCAGTGACACCCTGAGAAGCAAATATACCTCTATAAAATAGAATGTGTCTTTACAAATCAGTTTAATCTTATTTCAGACCACAAACACTAAAATGCCTTAATCATAACTCAGGCTATGTCTACACTGCAGTTGGACATCTGTGGCTGGCCCATGCCAGCTGACTTGGGCTCGTGAGGCTTGGGCTAAGGGCATAGGCGGCAGGTATAAGAGGCTCATGGAGACTAAATCTCCCCAAATGGGGCAAGAAGTGACGGATGCGACACACCTCCCTTTGGAGTCAGGCTGGCCGGCTGGCTTTAGAGCGCCGCTGCTGGAAGCTTCTGAGAAGCAGGGGCACCACCAGTGCCTGGACTGTGGCCCTTCCCATGCTCTTCCCCAAGGCCCCACTCCTACTTGGCCTTTTTTCCCATGGCCCCACACATGCTGCACCTCTTCCTCCTGAGGCCCCACCCTTGTTCCGCCTCTTCCTGCCCTCACTCTGCCTGCCTCTTGCTTCGCTCTGCCCCTGTCGCTTGCCCCTAAGGCAGGAGGGGGCAGAAAGGAGTGAGCGGTGGGCGGGAGGCCTCGGGGGAGTGGGTGGAGAAGAGCGAGTGGTGCGTGGGGGGCCCTTGGGAGTAGGGGCAGAGAGACAGTGGTGAGGTGGGGTGTCCTCAAGAGAGGGTGGCAGAGAGGAGCAAGCAGCAGGCAGGAGTCCTCAGGAGGGGGTCCTTTGGGGAGGGGGCAGAGAACAGGGGCCAGAGGAGCAAGTGGCGGGTGCAGGGCCCTCAGGGGAAAGGGCAGAGCGAAATTGCGAAGAGGCAGAGTGGGGGGCGAAGCCTCGGGCAGGGTGACCAGATAGCAAGTGTGAAAAATCAGAACATAGGGTGGGGGTAATAGGCACCTATATAAGACAACACCCCAAATATCGGGAGTGTCCTTATAAAATCGGGACATCTGGTCACCCTAGCCTTGCGGGGGAAAAGCCTCAGGATGGAGTGGAGGATGGGGCCACAGTTCAGGCGCCGGTGCCCCCTCCCTCCACCCCACCACCCGCTAGGGAGCTTCTCACATTCCACCTATGGCTAAGGGGCTGTTTAATTGCAGTATAGATGTTCGGGCTTGAGCTGGAGTCCGAGATCTGGGACACCTCCCCCTGGCCTCACGGAGTCCTAGAGCCCGGGCTCCAGCCCAAGCCGGAATGTTTACACTGCTGCTACACAGACCCTTAGCCCCAGTCGTATGAGCCCAAGTCAGCTGGCATAGGCCAGCTGTGGGTTTTTAATTGCAGTGTACACATATCTTATGTGACTATTGCATGGTGTCACTACACGACAGAGTTCAGGTTCCTTGAGTGCCTTCACTGTGAATTACCATACCTTAATGTGTCTAGTTTTATTTTGAATTAAACTTCAACTCAGTTGCCTGGGTTTGTAATGCTTTTTATGGGGACAAATACAATATCCTTGTAATTTTGTTTACTGTTAAGTTGCTGAAATGTACTCTCAAGCTTCACTGCAGCTTAATATCATTTTCTATCCGTGCTTTCATCCAGTAAGGTCCCTATCTTGCAAGCTGCAGAGTGTGTTCACTCCCTTTAATGACAATGGAAATTGAGGGCACTCAGCACCTCCCAGGAGATGCTTAGCACTTTGGAGAATTAGGCCCTAATCCTTTCAAAAACTATCTGGTCAACTAAGGGCCCAATCAAACTCTTGTTGAAGTCAGTGAAAAGATTCCCAATGGGAACTAACTGAATCCCTAAGGATATGTCTACACTGCAATAAAACACCCATGGCAGGCTTGCGTGGCTTGCTGTGGGGCTATGAAACTGCACTGTAGATGTTCAGGCTAGCTGATCCAGGCCAGTCATGGATGTTTTACTGGAGTGAAGACATACCCTAAGTGATCATACTTATTTATTTATAAGCATATAGCATAGACTATTTTTGTGTGCTTATTTAATACTTACAAAGACTTGTGGCCAATTATCACTTTACAGAGTTGACAGTTCTTACTATATGTCCCTGCATTAAGTTATGAAGATGACATATTGGCTATGATTTCCCTTGTAAATTATTATTTACCAAGGTTGTGATGATCCTCATTTATCTTACATGCAATTTATTTGGTGGCAGGCTTTTGGACATGGCAGTATTGACCCACGTGATGGAAACACCACTGAAAATATGCATCAGACTTTCATTAGAACCCTGCAAGGTAATGCCCTGAATTCCCTCATTGAAGCTATGATGGAAAATCTACAATATGTCATGCTGCAATCAAGTACATCTAAACTGCATTCCAACAACTGGGTATCAGATGGGCTTTATGCGTTCTGTTGCCGGGTGATGTTTGAATCTGGCTTTTTAACACTTTTTGGCACAGAGTTTAATTCAACCCAAGACAAGAATCTATCTCAGCAGGAAACCCAGAGAGCACTTATTCTAAATACTCTTGAAAACTTCAAGGATTTTGATAAAATTTTCCCAGCCCTTGTTGCAGGCGTGCCTATCCATGTGTTCAAGAGCGCCCACAATGCACGGGAGAAGCTGGCAGAGGCTCTACTCCATGAGAACCTCAGAAAAAGGAACAATATCTCTGAGCTCATCACTCTCCGTATGTTCTTAAATGACACTCTATCGACTTTTGATGATAAGGAAAAAGCAAAAACCCACCTGGCTGTACTATGGGCTTCACAAGCTAACACAATACCTGCTACTTTCTGGAGCTTGTTCTATCTTATAAGGTAAGTAGCAGTGTTTGCAGTTTCCAAGCCTTGATTACACTAGGGCTCCCAACATTAGGTCCAGTGGGACATTTTTAGATCATTTCCCTAGAATAGACAAGGTTTTATTGCACACTTTTGTTTATCTGCCCATCTGTTGGATTTGCAGATATATATTGGCTGCTTTACAGAAAAAAAAATGATAGGCTTCTGCAGAGCCTATATTGATGTAGCACTGTTGAAGTTAGTGCAAATTGGTATAGCTCCATTATCTGAGGATCTGACTAATAGGTCCTAATTCTTCACTCTGCTACCTTGTTTTTACTCTAGTGTAACTCAACTGCATCCAAATCCCCTACATGTCTTAAAAAAAATATCTCAGGCTAAATTTCTAGATCTGTACTTTTCAAGATGAGACTTTACACCGCCTGCCTACATTTCTGTGATAAATTGAATAAAATTAAAAAACACCGTACCTACCTGCTAATGATAATGATTGAGCTTTAGCTAGCACATTTCATTTAAAAATCCATAAGGGGTCTATTAATTTTACAAACGTTCTGATCCTGAAGTCCTTGGGCTCACGCATTGATTTCCATGGAAGTTCTGTGCCTCCCCTTCCACCCCCCCGCCCCCCGACTGTGAGATTACAATCTGTATCTCTGTTTACAATCATGTCATCCATTACAAACATCTGCCATATCTGTATGGAAGACCAGAAAGTGAAGGATAAGTTATTTAATTTAAACTACTGGGAGGTGGGTTTTTTTTCTGTTTTTTTTTGGTAGGCAGAATGTAATTATCTAACTGGATACAAGCCAGGGCAGCTGATATTGTGGATGTGATCTATATCTCTCTTCTAGATTTTTTAGCTGCAATGGGGCTATCACTATATTCCTTATTCTTGGCATAGTTTAACCAAGATGTCATTATTTAACAGCATTATACACATTAATTTGGTCTTGCTCAAAATTGGATACTGAACCAAATCTTTGAAGACCTTCTCAGTGTTTTGAACAACCAGGATTTTTCCAATATAATAAGTACACTTATATGTTTACTCTAGATTCTTACGTAGCTTTTTTGTTTTACCAGGTTACATCCATGGATTAATGAACTACACTGTAGACAGGAAAAAATTAATATCATATTTAACAGCAAACCTTTTGTACATTACTTAAGTTACAAGTAAGAAATATTTTTGTTTCTGGCATATTGATTTTAGGAGCCCAGAAGCAATGAAAGCAGCTACTGAAGAGGTGCAAAAAACACTGGGAAATGCTGGTGAAAAGATCGACTTACATTTGCCATCTATCTCCTTGAATCGAAAACAACTGGATAATATGCCAGTATTAGGTATGGTCATCACATGTAACAGTACCAGGAACACCCAGATATTTTTCTATCTATCTATAGTCAATAAAACACGTGCTATGAAATGCTAAATGACTATCCAACAGCAGGATAATAAAGCTACACTATATCTTTAGTTAGCAAAGGCCAAACTTTTCAGCAGTCCTGATGTCTGTGGTGTGGAGATTATCATAATTTTGAAATGAATCCCATTTTCCCCCATGTAATTTCATGTATGAGTAATGCTTAAGTACTATGTCATGCAGCACCAGTGATCTATAGGTAAGTCAAAGTAAGGTTGTATTTTGTTCTTTTAAAAGGGCTAAGATCAAACAGAAGGATCTTACCATATTTGGAGTTGCAACTAATGCTTGAGGAATGTTAAACAATGAATTTCTAACATGGCTAAAAGCATTATTATTATGATACATATCTTTGAAAATACGGGTAACATTTTCAAAAGCACCCAAGTGACTGAGGAGCTCACTCCCAAGTCACTTAGGCCCCTGTTAATTTCAATGGAAGTTAGGAGCCTAAATACTTGTGAGGGTCTGGGCCTTACAGCTATTGAAATTGTTGCCCTATAATTACTGGTGGGGGGAGGTTCAATGTAACTTTTTTAAAAAGCATTGTTTCTTTTTGTCAATAGCATTCTCCTTCCTTGAGCACTAAGGCTTAGGAAGATACTGCCACACTATTCTGGTTTTTTTTTTCCTGCACACCTTTCTCCATTGTCTTTATTCCATTCCACATCTCAGTGCAGGATCATTCCCCAGGCTCAAGTATTTTGTGCCTCCAGTTTCTAATGTTTCCCTGGGAGGAAAGTAGAGTGTCCTCCCAAGATGATCTGCACAGAGGGTTACCTCTGCACAGATCTCACCACTCCCTCATAGGGCAAAGAGGTGTCAGCCACCTCTGCTGCAGTATCCTCCCATCCCCACAATCCTCCAGGGGAGTAGGAGCCCACACCTGGAGAGTGGTTGGGTAGGGGAGAGCTGAAGGTAGGGCTAGGAGCTGCATATTGAGGGACTTGCAATTTCAGGCGGTGGAACTGTTTCTTTTTCCACAATGGTGAGGCAAATCCTGTTGAAGAACAATTCTAAAGGGAGGCCACAAAGGGATCTTGTCAGTTTTCTCCCTATCCAGCCCCTCTCCTTGTTTGTTTCCCTGGGAAGAGTGATCCAGGACAGTTTTCTTTTTAGGATCAAATTGACTTTTAAACACTTGAAGTCGGCATGATAAACAAAAATAGGTCTACAAACTAGGGTCCTTGATTTCAAAAGGGAAAACTTTAAAATATTAAGAGAATTAGTTACTCAAGTTGACTGGACTGAAGAACTTGGAAGGCTTGGAATTACTTTAAGACAAAGTTGCAGAAACTATCTGGAGCCTGCATCTCAAGAAAGGGGGGAAAAAACTCACAGGGAAGGGTTGCAGACCAAACTGAATGAGCAAGCATCTGAAACAGGTTATTAAGAGACAACAAAAAGACCACAAGGACTGGAAGAAGGGATGGCTTGGCAAGAAAAGCTGCCAGGAGTCACTGAATGAAAATATGCAGCAGGTTTAGAACAAACAAAAGGAAGTACTTCTTCACACAAAGCACAGTCAATGTGTGGAATTCATTCCCAGTGGATGTTGTGAAGGCCAAACGTATAATTGGATTAAAAAAAGAATTAGATGAATTCATGGAAGATTAGCCATTGATGGACCTTTAGCCAAAAGACTCAGGGTCTCAGCCCCAAATCTGGTGTCCCTAAGCCTCTGACTGCCAGATGCTGGGACTGGACAAGAGGGGATGGATCACTCAATTGCCCTGTTCTGTTCATTCCCTTTGAAGCATCTGGCACTGGCCAGTGTCGGAAAACAGGATACTGGGCTTGATAGACCATTGGTCTGACCAATTATGGCTATTCTTATGTTCTTACCTCTTGGAAGTCTGGAAGTGTAGGGATAAAGTGAGAACTTCCAAAAGCCAAGCAGAGCTGGATGTTGCAAAGGAAATTAAAACCAATAGTAGAGTGTTCTTTAGCCACATAAATAAAAAAGGAAACAAGAAAAGAAGAAGTGGGACTGCTAAACCCTGAGGACAGGGTGAAGATTAACGATAAACTAGGTTTGGCCCAACACCTAAATGAATACTTTGCCTCAGTTTTTAATAAGGGCATTGACGAGGTTGGGGCAGTGGCACGTTGGCTAATGGAAACAAGGATATGCAAGTAGAAGTTACCAAATCTAGGTGGAAGCCAAACTCAGACAGGCTAATGGGATCAAATCAAGGAGGCTGAATAATCTCCATCCAAAATTATTAAAGAAACTGGCACATGAAATTGCAAACCCAAAAGCAAGGATTTTTAATGACTTAATAAACTCTGAGGTTGTACCCTATGTCTAGAGACTTGCACATATAGTACCTATATTTAAGAAAGGGGGGGGGGAAGTGAGCCCAGAAACTATGGCCTGTTAAGTTTGACCTCAGTTGTATGCAAAATCTTAGAACAAATCTTGAAAGAGGGAGTAATTAAAGACAGAGAGATAAATGGAAATTGGGACAACACACAACATAGTTTTACAAAAGGTAGAGTGTACCAGACCAACCCAAACTCTTTCTTTGCAAAGACAACCAGTTTTCTAGGAAAAGGAAATCCAGTCTACCTGTATTTCCATAAAGTATTTGATACAGTTGCATATGGGAAATTCTTAGTTAAATTGAAGGTGGGGATTAATATGAGAACTGAAACGTGGTTAAGGAACTGGTTAAAGCGGAGACTAGAATGGGTCATGGTGAACTGTCAGGCAGAATGGAGGTTACTAGTAGAGTTCCTCAAGGATTGGTCTTGACTAGTCTTATTTATTCGTTCATTAATTACCTTGGCACAAAAAGTGGGAGTGTGCTAATAAAATTTGCAGATGACACAAAGTTGGGAGGTATTACCAAAGCAGAGGAGGACCAGGATATCATATAAGATTTGGACAACATTGAAAACTGGAGTAACAGAAATGGGATGAAATGTAATAGTGCAAAGTGCAAGATCATGAACTTTGGAATAATAAGAGATTTTGCTGTAAAATGGAGAGTTATCAGTTGGAAGCAACAGAGTATTTGTCCATCATAGGATGACTATGAGCCGCCAGTGTGATGCAGCCATGAAAAAGGGTAATTCAGTCCTAGGATGCATTAGGTGAGGTACTTCTAATAGAGTTAGGGAAATTACCATTTGTTGGGGGCTGCCTAGGCTGGCAGTAATGCCTAGTGCCAAGTGTCCATGGCCGCTCTGCCTAGCAGCTACAAATCACAGCAGTCTTGCCCAAAAGCGAGAATTGAGGGTTGCTCTGCCTAGTGGCTATAGTCCCAAAGGAGTGGGGGTAGGGAAACCCAGCCCCCCCCTGCTCTACTGGGGTCTGACCTAGGGACCATATATGTGGCCTAGGATCTGGTACACTTACTCATGCCCCCTGGGTTATTTCCTACTTCTGTTCCCTGTACTTCCGCTGCTGTCACAGCTCAGTCTTGGGATCCCCCTTAGCATCCTCCCCAGTTCATCTCCAGAGCCTCTTCCCATGGTGACAGTGAGTCGTCACCCTCAGCTCCTGCAATCGACGGGCTTCCAGCAGCTTGCTTAGGAGGCTTGGTCCCAACAGCTTGGTGTTCTGGTGACTTCTCAGTAGGAGACTGCTGCACTCAATTGCTCTCCTCCCTCAGACAGCCCAGACTGAGCTGAGCTGCTCCTTTCTGAATGCCACTGCAACAGTGTTCCTTACTTTATACTCTCTAGTGCTTTGTCCAACAATGGTGCTTCACCAGTTAGTGGTCTGTTATGTATTGCAGGCTCTGGTGATATTTAACCTATACATTTTATGCTACAAAACAACACAAATGGCTAGAACTGTGTGTGTGTGTGTGTAAGTAAATAAAATAAATGCAAATGTGCTATTCATATATGTATATATAGAGGCATAATTTCCATATTATAATAAAATAGTTTCCACAGTAAATGAAATTTGATGGTTGCAAACAAAACTTAGGGGAATTCTTCTCTTTATCAACCTCTTACGCTGTTTTCTTAGCTCTATTCATTTTATCAGTTTCCTTCTCTCCATAATATTGCATGTTATAGAAGATTACAGGCTATTACCCCCCACCCCCTTTCAAGGGGATATATAAATTCTTTTCATATTAATCCTTTCCTTTTTCTCTCTACAGATAGTATTATCAAGGAAGCAATGAGGTTGTCCAGTGCATCCATGACTGTCAGAGTTGCTAAGGAGGATTTCACTTTGCACTTGGATAATGACTCCTACAACATCCGCAAAGATGACATTGTAGCTCTTTATCCTCAGCTGCTGCACTTTGATCCAGACATCTATGCTGATCCCTTGGTGAGTAATTACAGGAACATACAAACTCCTTGTTCCAGGAGATGTTAACTGCCTGTTAATAAGGTATCTGGCCTCAGTGCCCCCCGTGCTTGGTGCTTCACTCTACCACACAGGTCCTGGATTTATGCCTGGGAACTCCCTGAACAGGCAGGGATGGGGAGTGCAGTGGAGGTAGCAAAATCAGCACTGGCCTTCCATCACTGTGCAGAAAATTCTTTGGCTGAGCAAAAAAGTCATGTTGATAGGTTTAAAGGCAGTTCCGTTCAGCCTTCCTCAGCCAGAGAAAACCACCATGTTGTGGTGTTTCAAGTGAGGACAAGAGAAGGGGAAGTCCTTAAGGACATACAGTGGTGATGAGAGAAGTGGGAAAGTCTTCCAATTTGGACACATGTACAAAAAGCTAGATTGTAGCTGTCCTCTGTGTGGGTCAGTAAAAGACAAATAGAGGTGTGAAAAGCTTTCCAACACTTTCCTGCACAGGGGCTGGTATTCTGCTACCCCAAGTGCAAGAGCTGATCCGGGTAAGGGGCCTTGCGAAGGCTAACCTCTCCCAAAAGGGTTTTGGGGACTGGAGGCATGGCCAGCTACAGAGGAGGAGCATACTGTGCATTGGCTGCTCTTCCCAGGAGGCATTGTGTCAGTGCGGTTGCACATCCTCCTGGCCCTGCATCATCTGGCTCTAATAGACATTAAACTTTAAACTTTCATTACAGACATTCAAGTATGATCGCTATCTCAATGAGAATGGAGAAGAAAAGACTATCTTCTATCGCAATGGTCAGAAGTTAAGATATTATTACATGCCATTTGGAGCAGGAGTAGCAAAATGTCCTGGAAGATTATTTGCTGTCCATGAAATCAAACAGTTTTTGACTTTGGTACTTTCATACTTTGAAATCGAGCTTCTTGACAGCAATGTGCCGTGTCCTTCTTTAGACCAATCCCGAGCAGGGCTGGGTATTTTACAACCAGCTAATGACATTAATTTCAAGTACAGATTAAAATGTCTGTGAATATATAAGACATTTTACCTATAGGGGAAAAAAAATCAGTATCGAGATTATCATTGATCTAAAACCCCCAAACAGATTGCATTAGCATTATGGTGTAATGTGAACACCACACAGTGCTGGTAGGGATTACAGAAATGGCTGTTTTTCCTTTCACCAGGGTTATCATAGGCAAACTGAGATTTTTGTATTGGGGAATCAGGCATACATTTTCTTTATTGCCAGCAAACACAACTTCTTCCTGTGAATGGAGTAAGAATATTGCCCTCTGAGTTAAATTATTTCCCCATATTTGCTTGTAAACAATTTTTTTGCCATTTTCACAGATGAAAGGTCTTATTTTTTTCATTATTGCAACATTTTTGTTGTATAATGGCAGGACATTTTTGTTTTGTACCTGTGGAAAATGCTTTATGTTTTCATGAAAAACTAGCACAATTTTTGAGGAAAACCTACAAAATGTTTCACGTTTTAGTGAAACTGCACCAGCTTGTACTATATTCCTGGTGTGAGAATCTTTTCACAAAACTCGAACCACATGGGCATGAATCATATTGACTGATGGAAATGCTTCTGTCAGTTGTCTGCTGTTTCATCATTTTTCAACAATCCAATGTCAAAGCACTGGGGTCAACCATGATTCGTTTGGCAATTCTATACAATTTTATTCATTTCAGTGTTCCAAACACTGGGTAATTAACATCATACAAGACCAATTAAATTTGGATTGATTTTTTAGGAAAATTTCTTCAGGGTGTAAAAGGTGGTTTTGTGGTCATCTGTCAATGAAAAGAACAAATGAGAATCTAATCTATAATTGGGTTTCCCCATTCCTTGTTTTTAGGGATTGAAGGTCTGATCTTGCAACCCTTACTCATGAGAGTAACCCCTTCCAGGAAGAGATCACACAAAGAGCTCTCAGCCATTTCCAAACTCCATATACAGGCAAATATTCCATTACAACTAGTAAAAGTTATTTCTAGGTATTTGGGATTGAGCCCTAAATCTGCTTTAGATTTTCCATCTGCTTCCCTTCTCACTAGTCTTTTTATTTTGAGTATTCCTGGACAAAGAAAAAGAAAAGATTCTGCTATTTGTAATTATTTATTATCCATATTTTGTCTAATTTTATTTACTCACTTTTCATTTTCAAAAGAGAACTGGTAAAAGCAGAAAATGACACCATCACTTCATGTTTACTTAGTGTTTTAACTGTTATGTACAATGTAAATATATTTTAATTTCTTATTGTAGCTGATATGGTTGTAACCTTAAAATATGGATTATTTTCATAGTTTTGTCAATCATATGTATAATGTATAATTCATTTACCATACATTGCTGCTCCCACCTAGAGTGCATTAGAAGTACAATAGTATGCTATTCATTTGCAGCCTGGCAGGCCTTGCTGCTTTTACAGTATGGCTCCTTTCCTCTTTTTTTTTTTTTTTAAAAAGAACTTTTTAAAAATCAGTGTTCTGAAGTTGGTGGAGGCAGTGGGATATGGTTTGCAGCATATTCTTCCACTATGAAAAATAGTAACTAGTAGAATGAAAACAAAAAAGAATGAGGTGAGGCTATGAAAACACTTCCTCTACTATTTTAAATATATTTATTGATAAATCAATTTTGCTTTGCTTTTACTTTATTCCAGGTTCCCTGGAACATTCAACCTCTATCTTCCTTCTCCTATCTCCTTTAATTTAGCTGTCTTTTCAGCAGCACTTTGTGGCCTAACATGCTACTTTCAGTTCACTTTGTACTTTGAAAACTAACTTGGAAGTGTTAAACAGTTGCTAATGTTGGCCTACATCACCACCTTCCACAGAGATACCTATGGGAAGGAGAACATAAGAACAAATTCTCTCCCAGAACTCCATGGGAGACAGGTGCAGGGTCTGCATCTTGTGGAATTGGTATTGATTTTAGCCCCAAACTCTGCTGATTGCGAAGAATCCACATGAGGCACGAAGGCCTGTGTTAGCTCTGAGGACCTAGTAACTTTTGCCCTTCCACTGTTTCCTAGAAGTGCAGCTCCACTGGAGACAGCTATCAGGCTTTCCCTTGACCATGCCTGCCCCTCTTACAGGAGTTTCACACTGTACAGAGGGTGTGTGCATTAAGGTAGCATAGCCCCAGGGTCTATTATCTTTTCTGGATAATGTCTCTGGGTAATGTCCATGGGAGGGTGATGCACCATTTCCCTCAGTCTTTCAACTTCTTCTCCAGCTTGCCAGTTCCTACTACCTCTCTCCTCCTTTTAGGTACATGTCCCAATAAACAGTCCTGCCTAGGGTTTGGGGATGGGGTGTGGTGCCACAGAGGCAACCAACCGCCCCGTACATACTGCACAGTACCATGTTACATAACAGTTCAGTTATAAGTAATCTAGTCACCCCATACCTCAGGGCTGGCTCTTAAATCCTCCTGCTAGCTCTTAAGAGAGTGCATGTTCCCATTTAGGCACTGCAAAGCTCCCTGAAGCCAATGGAAAGATGCCCTTTGCTTTCAGTGAGCTTCGGATAGCCTTAACAAGCAGAATACACCAGAGACAACCTACATATGCAAATTGGCACCATGGTTTCAGCAGCTTGGACACTAAGGAAAATGAACATCACTTGAGTAAAGCATTGTAAATAACACATTAAATGTACTATTCATGAACTAGAATATATCTGATACTGATTCAAATGCTAAAATAGCTGTTGCTACCTATTAAAATCTAGATGGAAAAAGTGCTTCCTTGCAACTTTCATATGCCCTCCAACATTTGTGCTGGAAATAATCTGAACTGTATTTTTTTTAAATATCATTCCAATTAAAATAGTTGTAAATATGTGATTTCTCTGTGTGTGGGGGTTTTATTTATACAGTTGTGAGTTGGGCTAAACCTTGTTATAGATCATGCATAACCACTGTCCTTGAAGATAGCTGTGAGAGACAATTTAAACCCCCTTCACCAATACAAAAGCATATGAGTTCACTCAGAAATTTGAACTATGCTGGCTAAGGGCATTTGCTGGCCATTACATTGTTTGAGTAAGGGGTATGTGGGTGCATGTGTATGTGTGGGTTGTTTGGATAAAGGGTATGTGGGGGTGGGGGTAAAGAGCAAGACAGAGAGAGAAAAGCAGAAAGAAAACCAAGCAGGCACAGCCTGGAAGCACAGCACGTGGCCCTGGGAGAAGCCTGGAGAGAGGCTTTGGGTTGGGATGCTGGCTAAAAAAGGCCCGGACCTGTAAGCAAGGACACTGTCTCCCATTGTTCACTTCCTCCTTGTTCAGCCAAATAGGGCTTTGTAATTCTTTGCAAATAAACAAAACTGCGTCAAAGAAATACCTGATTCTCATCAGGTTCCCCTCCTATCTGGAACAACTCACAGCACCACAATTTGGGCTCCCCACTTTGGTCCAAAGTGGTAACAATACTGTATATTAGATAACTTTGCTCTAAAAATGAGTCCCCATAACATACACAGCATTGAAGGAAGAGAAGGAATTATATTAAATCCAGATCCAATGTAGAATGAATCTATGTTAGCATTGGGGCTGAAATGGTTGCAGGGGCTTAAATGCAGCTAGCACTCCCAAGACATTTAGATGCTGTGGCTTTGCAGTTCTCTCTCATCACTGTACCCATGAACTTTGTTTTAAAAAAATTAGGTTGTTAAATAAAATTCTAGCCTGAGACTAAATCTTTAGGGCTCTCATAAGGATTTAGCTATTCTGGCCAACACTATTTTAAAAAAGGTCTATTTTGTTGAATGATATTGTTATTCATGGCACAATGATGGGGGGGTGGAGGGGTGGCAGGGGACTAAGCGTCCCCGTCCCCCCTTGGTTCTGGGCCGGAGCTGTAAATATGGGCAGGCCCCCCCCCCCCGTCAAGATGGAAGGAAGGTTGGGCCAAATATGAGAGGCACTGTGACTCTGTGCATCGTGTTGCAATGACACTGACTCAAATTTGGCCCAGCCACTGCCCTCCTCTCCCCCATTATGACAGAGGAGTGTCTGGGCCAAATAATAGTGGTGCTGCAACCCCATGGAATGGCTTGTTCCCTCCCACTTTTGCAATCTTTCCGGTGTCCATGAGCACTAGGCACCCCCAGCACCCTGGGAGAAGTGGAGCAGGGGGCATTTCCAGTTCCCAGGAGGGTGGGAGGATTGGATCTGGGCTTATAGCACCTCCTGGAGAAGTGGAAATGAAGGAGATGGGGTCTGGGGCTCTCAGAACTCCTGGCCCCTGCTAGGGATGGTGCTCTTCAGTTTGACTGCCCCTCTGGGTAAAAGCTTGGGATTAGGTGCAGCGGGTAGAGCTCAGAGCTGGGTGTGGGGCAATGTGGAGTGTAGAATGCAGGGCTGGGTATGGGGCACCAGGAGGGGAGTGTGTGTAGATCTGGATGCAGGGGAAAGAGCGCAGGTCTGGGTACAGAGGCTGTGGGGACAGGGAGGGAGTGTGCAGGGGGAAAGTACTGTGGGAGAGAGCTTGGGGATGGTTGCAAGGCAGAGGAGGGAGAACTCTGTGCTCTGTCCTTAGGCAAATGCTGGTTGCGTGGCTGGTGTGACTTGTATTTCCATAGCACTTGCCTCTTCAAAGTGCTGTTCAAATGTTAACCAGCTCACCCTACTAAAAGTCTGGATGCATCTCTCAATCACGTCAGACCAGCCAGCCCTCACAAGCCTCCTCTGAACAAACAGGGCACCTCCCCAGCACAGTCCAACTTCCCTTATCTCTTGCCCTGTTGTGAGGAGGACCAATGCTCTGCTACCTACTTGATTGTCTTCCAAGGTAAAATGTCAGCCCTGAGCCTTCTAGGGTGACCAGATGTTAAGGGGAAAATATCAGAACAGCCGCCAGGGAGCGGGGGGGGGGGGGATTTTTTGTTTGTTTGTTTGTTTTGGTTCTTGTTTACACTCACCTGTCCAGGAGTTTGGCAGCAATTCGGTGGAGAGTCTTTCAGTTGCGGACGGTCTTCAGTGGTATTTCAGTAGTGGGTAATAAACCTTGCTGCCAAAGACAGAAGCACCTGCCGCTGAAATACCATCAAAGACCATCTGTGACTGAAGGGCTCTCCACCGAATTGCCGCCGAAGACCAGGAAACAAAATATTGGGACAAGTGGCGTCCCGACCAAACTCTGGTTGGGACGTGGGACAAACTCCTCAAAATCGGGACAGTCCCGATTTTATCAGGACATCTGGTCACCCTAGCGCCTTCTCTTCAAATATACCTCACATTTTGCTCCACCTCTCTCAGGCTTCTTCTAGTTTTCTTTCTCCTTTATTTATACTCCTCTTTGCCTTCCTTCTCCTCACTCTGTCACTCCTTTAGTTTTCCTTCTCTTAAAGCCCCTTTCTCTTCCTATCTCAGACTCCCACTTTTAGGCTTCAGCTGAGGTCCACACTCCCCAGGGGACAATATTGATGCTGTCAGGCTGAGTGCTGTTTGTACCAGCCTCCTAGCCAGCAGGTACAGTCAGGGCTCTCTGTGCCAGAGGCTGTCCTGCTCAGTTCAGAGGGAACACAGAGGGTGCTGGGAGATGACAATGCCTGTGGCACAGAGAATGCTGTACTCTGCCAGGCGGGGAAAGAAGAAAAATCTGCCTGACTCCTGCCCAATGCAGTAACAGCACAGTTTGGCAAAAAAATTGAACTTTTGTCCTAGAAGAACTGGAAATCAAACAGAGGCAAATGGGATGGGTTGTGGTTTGAGGTCCTACAAAACTGCCCAGAGACACTGCTGTGGCAGAAGCAGATAGTGTCCCATAGTGCTCTTGTGCAGTAGCTAGAAAATTTTCTGGGTCAGCTGGGTAGGACTATACAAACTGCACTACACCTGATCAGAGAATATTAAATGGACTGGACTGATCGATCATGGGTTTGACGCGAACCCAGATATACCCTGACTTCAAGTCCTATCTAAATTTTCCTCACCACATCTTTCAGAACTTTCCCCAGCCAATCTTTCTTGTAAATTACTTTGTAAATACTCAATCTCACTTTCTGAATTCATTGCTTTCAGTGCTCCACTATTGCCATACGAAAGAAGAAGTGGATTATAACCTTAGTCATGATGTCCCGAAACACATTTATAATCAGTATCCACATATTATATATCCTGGAATTTATTTCATAATTATACCATCCTCCATCCACACATACTTTTATTCTGTGTTCTGAAGCAACATTATCCCAATGCTATTTTATACAATGTCTGCAAATAGATTGCTTTAGAACTTAATCACTATTTGAATGTCTTTGTATTTTGTCTGTATTGTTCACAAATAGTTTTATGTATGCAAAGCAAAAGTAGAAAATTCAGTTTGTATTAATAGTCTCTGACTATAAATAGCTCCTTCAGGAGAAGATGAAGGAGACATTCACTAAATTTTAAAAAGCCCATAACTCGCTCATGATATATGCTTGACTTAAACCTGTAAAAGCAAGGACACTAACAGATAACACTATGCTTCCAGGCTGACAACATGGCCTCAGCTGACTCCTTGCTACCATGAGATTACAGTAAATAGGATTTATAATATAACACACTGGTCTGATGCCATTGAAATATTGGTAAGTTCCCCTTCATCATGTATGCCTCCAGACTATTTCTGAAATTCATGTAATGTGGCTGTCCCATAATAGGAGTATGGATTTACATATTGTAAAATGCTGATGAAATATTATTGAGCATGCACAGCCACCAGCTTATATATAGTAATAACTCAAAAGTGTTGTAATTAAAAGTCTTCACAAAAAAGACCAAGCATGGAAGAGTCCAAAAGGGTCGAGCAAAGTGAAAAAAGAACAAAAAAGATGATGCAGTTTTTGAGCATTAAATCTACAGCAAGAAAGCATCAGCCAAAATGTGCAAGGATCCACACAACCAGACAATTACATCTGAAGGATCTATTTTCAAAATCAGGACCCTATATTGCATGCTATATAACTTATGAGCATACAATGCTCTTATACTTTTTTCAGTCATAATAATAACACTGACCACTTTTCATCTTCAAAATGCTTTTCAGACATTATTGTAATTAATATTTATTAATAGGACAGTAGTACTCAAAATGTGCTCTGCAACCATAGAGTAAGACATAGGTGATATTCTTCAGAAGCGCCTAATAGAACTAGACCAGGGATCGGCAACCTTTGGCACGGGGGCCAAGGGATCTGCTCGCTGCTGCTTCCCGCAGCCCCCATTGGCCTGGAGCAGCCAACCTCTGGAAGCAGCAGGTAAACAAACAGGCCCGGCCTGCCAGGGTGCTTACCCTGGCGGGCCACATGCCAAAAGTTGCTGATCCCTGAACTAGACCTAGATCCTCAAAGGTATTTAGACACTTAACTCCCATTGATGTCAAGCACAACTTCACTAGACAAACAAAACACCTGTAAAGTGTATTTTATATTTGATACATATAAAAACTTGGGTTATTGGTACTTCATATTTACTCACCCTCGATCTTCATTGGGACTACTCATGTGATAAAAGAGCTGCATGTGTGTGTTTAAAGGATTAGGGCCTCAGGTAAAAACCAGTATTAGTATATTGGTGTATATTTTCAAATAATCATTTTATATGTAGATTGTGAAATGGTGCAGTAGTTTAAATATGCAGATAATGGTAGAATGGAGACTCTTAGCAGCAGATGGTATACAGTGATACCCAACATTAGAGGATATTTTTTGAAAATGTGGGTCTCTCTCTTTTTGGGTGCCACACCTTGGACACCTGTTGCTTGATTTTCACTTATTCTCAGCAGTCACAACTCTAGTTGGAAGCTGTAGGTGTTTAGCATCTCTGTAATTCAGCCTCCTTTATGGTGCAGAAGGCACTCAAAATTAAAGGTCACTCTTGAAAATTTGTTCCTGAAGTTTTCTAAGGGTATGTCTACACTGCAATGTAAACCCAGAGTTTGAACTCAAGCTCAAACCTAATCCCAATCCTGTCTACAACTAAATTGCATTAACCCAGAGTCCACGGGGGGGTGGAAGGTCTGAGCCTGAGTCAAGCCAGGACCGAGGGTTCAAGCTGCAGTGTAGACACAGCCTCACTGGCCTCATGCTCTAGGAATCCATCAAAAGTATCCCACAATCCTATGGGATGATGTTTTTCCCCCCCTCCTCTGGATATCCAAGTTTTCCCAGACAGCATGATGAGCAGAGAGCTAGAGTGGCCACTTTTTGGGAGGGCAATAGGAAGTCTGGGATATGGGTGGTTGAACTCGAGCCCACATAATACAGTGTAGACTCTGGATCCCTAGGTTGGGACCCAGGATTCAACAATTACTAACCTGGGGTTACAAATGAGTGAAGACATTTGAGTCCTATCTTAACAAACCTGAGGTCTGTTTACTTCAGTTCTACTAACTCTGGGCTTATGTTGTAGTGTAGACATACTCTGAGGATCAGTTTGAAGCCATAGTTATTAGTTCTGCTTCATACTCAGCCAGGAAATATGATTTTTCTTGATGAGGAAAAGATATTTCACCACAGCCTTCTCCATAAACATCACAGAAAAGAAGGTTGGAGACATGGCTAAAATTGACAAGATTAACAGAATTGAGAAATGATTTTTTTTAACCAAGGGCCTAACAATAACTTGTCTGAGATATGGTGGCATGTTATCCTCCTTCATGGACATGTCAGCTGTTTCCACCAGTAAAGGACCAAATGCTTTCATCTAGCTTTAACTAGCCGTGAAGGACACGTCTTCATATTACAATTTGTAACTTCAAGTTTGCCAAGTGAAATTGGCCAAAACTCAGTGAGAAAAGCATCATATTTGCCTCTGCTCTGAAATATTACTGACACCACAGAACCAGCCAATCTGTTCCAAATCCAATGAATCATATCTATGAGGTAGATAGAAGCTTTTCACAATGAGCAAAACTTCATTCTGTATATGAGTGGAGACAATATTTCCATCGCCTGGAATGGTACCTTGAATCCAAACTTGATGGTCACAGTATCGGAGGAAAGGAAGACTTACATCACAGTCACAATATAAGACTTCACAAATGTTTCATGCCATGATCCATTGGGATCAGAGCATTTTTTCTGCTGCTAACTCTCCATGTCTGCTCATCTTTTGCACTTCATAAGAATCCTGTAATAGTAACCACTAAATACACACACCTGTCATATGACAGAGGTATTTAGCTTTGGAGGACTGAACCAAGTCACATGACTGGGACCAGGAAATAAAGTTTCTTATAGCTTCATAGATTCAAAGGCCAGAAGTGACCCTTGTGATCATCTAGTCTGACCTCCTGTACAACAGACATAGAACTTCCCCCAAATCATTCCAAGAACATAGCTTTTAGGAAAAACATATAACCGTGATTTAAAAATTGTTAGTGATGGAGAATCCACCACAACCCTTGGTAAATTGTTCCAATGGTTAATTACTCTCACCATTAACAATTTATGCCTTATTTCCAGTCTGAATTTGTCTAGCTTCAACTTCTAGCCATTGGATTGTGTTATATCTTTCTATGCTAGATTGAAGAGCCCATTATTAAATATTTGCTCCCCATGTAGATACTTGTAGACTATAATCAAGTCACCTCTTAACCTTCTCTTTGTGAAGCTAAATAGATTGAGCTCCTGGAGTCTATCACTATAAGGCATATTTTCTAACCCTTTAATCATTCTCATGGCTCTTTTCTGAACCCTCTCCAATTTATCAACATCCTTCTTGAACTGTGGCACCAGAAATTGACACAGTGTTCCAGCAGCTGTCACACCACTGCCAAATACAGAGGTCAAATAACTTCTCTACTTCTACTCAAGATTCCCCTGCTTATGCATCCCAGGATCACATTAGTTCTTTCAGCGTCACACTGGGAACTCATGTTCAGCTGATTATCCACTGCAACCCTCTAATCTTTTTGAGAGTTACTGCTACCCAGGGAGCAGTCCCCATCCTGTAAGGATGGGCTACATTCTTTGTTCCAGAAGTACACATTTACCTATATTAAAATGCATATTGTTGCTTGCGCCTAGGTACCAAGTCATCCAGATTGCTTTGAATCAATCAATGACCTGTCCTCTTTGTTATTTACAACTCCCCCCAATTTTTGGGTCATCTGCAAATTTTAATAGTGATGAATTTATTTTCTTCCAGGTCATTGATAAAAATGTTAAATAGTGTAAGGCCAAGTACCAATCTCTGTGGGACTCCACTGGCATCAAACCCAAGTGATGATTCCCTGATTACAGTTACATATTGAGACCTATGAGTTAACCAGTACCTTGCCAGCATTGCTCTCTGTAAGACCCTTATTCCAAATACCAAGATGCCCTCTAAAGATGACACAGAAGGTGGGGACATTTAAAACTCACTGTTTCGTTAATCAAAGATTATCAGTGTCCCTTAGACTGGTGATTCTCAAACAGGGGTATGTGTACCCCTGGGGATATACAGCGGTCTTCAAGGGGGTACATCAACTCATCTAGATATTTGCCTAGTTTTACTAAAGGCTACATAAAAAGCACTAGCAAAGTCATTACACACTAAAATTTCATATGGACAATGACTTGTTTATACTGCTCTATATATTATACACTGAAATGCAAGTACAATATTTATATTCCAATTGATTTATTTTAGAATTATATGGTAAAATGATAATGTAAGCAATTTTTCAGTAATAGTGTGCTGTGACACTTCTGCATTTTCATGTCTGATTTTGTAAGCAAGTAGTTTTTAAGAGAGGTGAAATTTGGGGTAAGCAAGACAAATCAGACTCCTGAAAGAGGTACAGTAGTGTGCACTAGGACCAGGTTTGAGAGCATTTAACATGGGTCACTGAACAGACATCAGAGGGTAATAACTTTCTCTCGCTGCTGATTTGGGCTGGATTTCAAAGGATGATTTATTGATGAAAAACTTTGTAACCCATTACCCGTCTCCTGAGCTATCCAGACCCCAAAAGAGAAATGAATAATTTTAAAAGAATGGCATCAGTGTCCATTCTTAACAAGATTACCACCCCACGGGAAATGCTGTTGTGTAGCAGAGGAGCCTAGACAGAGAGAGACAATTTTTGTCCCTAGATGTAGTTATGTTAAACAGAATTTAATAAAGTGAGCACCAAATTTTTGGTTTTTATCTAAATTACACATTGCAAAACTTTGCTCTCAGCCGACAACAGTAACCTCAGACCAGATCCTCAGTTGGTGTATTTACTTAACCCATGGTAACTTTATTTTACAAGGCTCTTCTGTCACAAGAACTTCAGTTAAAGACAGGTATATTAAGGCCATCTCTGTGAACCACTATGATGATAACTCAGCTAAGGATAGCAGCATTCAGGACATGATAAGTCAAATAGGTAGATTTCTAATGTTTTCTTTGAAAAACAAAAGGAAAAAAGGAATTTCCATGTACAAAATATGTTAGTTTCATACTGGGATTGAGCAAACAAGCAAAAAAATAAATAAATCAGTAAGCGTCTGATTGGATGGGAGCTGGATTGGGTTTATCCTCCTCCTCCCCCTACCAAGTGGAAGTGGCGGGAGTTCTCCCCACTGAACCGGTGCCTCTACTGAGACCAGTGTGGGATTTGGAGGCAATGCTGCAAATCAGGCCCATCCATAGAAAGGTCTGGTGCCACTTCACCTTGAATGGTCCCTTGAAATATGTATTAACTACTTATGCTAAATGATCCGTTCCATCTTTATTGAGCTGTGGCACTCTGACTGTTTCACAGACTTGGAGAAGAGCTCTGGGTAAGCTCAAAAGCTTGTCTCTCTCACCAACAGAAATTGGTCCAATAAAAGATATCACATCACCCATCTGGTCTCTCTCTATATTGCCTCTCACACTCCCTCAGTTCCATGACAAAACAGCAAGGATGGATCTGTTCTCGGAAGGTTCCCCCTACCAGCTGATGCCATTGTGTGGGAGGTGGGGTGGTTCAAATCACAGAAGGAGACCTCCCCAAGTTAATGTTGTGCTGGACAGAATTAACTGAAGTGAGTAATCTGTGAGTGGATGTGGTGCATGCTGCCACAGAGAACTGGGGTTCTGCAGTTCTAGGTCTCTTCAGTCTGTGGAGGTCCCAGTTTCCATGGAGCACCAGTTGGAGTGGGGTCAGAAGGCTGAACAATACTGCAGAGGCCACACTTCATTGTTCCATGCATGCCACCAGGATTTGCCACATCACAAAATCCCTCCTGCTTTTGGAAGCAGTGTGGTAATATGACCCCATAATATTTGGCTCCATAAAGCATATTGAGATACAGTTGGTATGAAAGTTATACAAGATAAAGCTATACCGTATGCTTTTAACAATACTGCTAGTTAAGAAACTGAAATATAGTTCAAAAACCAAATTGCATTTCCCATTTCACTTTTATTATTAATTATTAGGTTAGAGTGAATTTACAAAAAGAAAAACTACAGGGCTGAATTCAGTTGTCTGCTAAATATATTTTGCACTGCTGCCCCCTGCGTGGGTGTGTGTGTGTGCACATGTCAGATTCAGGCTGGGAGCAAGCTAGGGTTTGGAAAAGTGTAGTAGAGCTGAGCTCCAGTATGCCTGACTCCTCAGGGCAGAAGTTAGAGTAGGGCTCCTGCTTCTAAGGCTTTGGCTAGGGCTGGGCAGCTGGGGATCAAGGAGGGACAGCTAGTTCCTGGCAGCCTCCACTGCCCACTACATCAGAGCACAGCTCAGACATAGGGGAGAACGGGGTGTGTGTGTGTGTGCGGGGGGGGGGGGGGGGGGGAAGGTGCCTTAGACTTCACTTTTGTTTAATTTTAATCCTATTAAATTCCACATTATTTTCATTAATAAAACATTTCACTCCCTTTTACCTTTGCATTCCCTCTCCAATCATGACCCTACCCTAGGGTGACCAGATGTCCTGATTTTATAGGGACAGTCCCGATTTTTGGGTCTTTTCTTATATAGGTGCCTATTACCCTCCACTCCCGTCCCAATTTTTCACACTTGCTGTCTGGTCGCCCTACCCTGCCCAGATAAAGATATTTTAAAAAGCACCCTGTAGTTTGTGCAATGCATTGCTGGCGATAGGACAGAGGAAGAGATTCTCTCTCCTTGTTTGCTACTTTCAGGAGGAAGAAATGGAGAGTTGTTCTAAGAGGGTAGGGAGGGTACAGTTTTGGTTTACTCCAGCAGCTGAGAAAACTCCGGACTGAGTTACATCAGTGCCTCTGAGGAGTGAGGTCATACAGATGTGAGGGCAGAAACTGGTCCAAAGTCTGTAGCTGCTACAACTTGCTAATGTAACCAAATACTTCAGCAATCAATAAGCACTTTTTTAGCTACGGTCAGATGACATTGCAAGGTTGACAGGGGAGTTTTGTTCACTTGTAGTCCAACTAGTAGGTTTTTTTAAAAAAAAGTATTTGAATTGCTGTAGTGGCCAAGTATCTCTCTCACGGATATTTAAAGACTATAAAATCAGCAAAACACTGACAGATTCTATTTGTTAGCAAATTGAGACAAATCTTCATCTGTAGCTTTTTCAAATATTCAAAAATATTCATTTTTACATATATGTAAAAACAATTTATGTAATTGTGTGTTTCCTCTTTTAAGAGCCGTGGGTCAACCTCAGATTGTTAATGAAAGTGAGAGTTGATGAAGTTGAGATATAGTCCAGGGTATTTGGCCATCTACCTCCATTTAATTTCAGTCAGAGCTGTGTTGCTGGCTATATACCAGTAAGTTTCAAACAATTCAACTTCATCTGCTGTGACCTCTTTGTTAGGCATAGAATCTGTTTATCTTCATTCCAGCAATTAAAAAAAAAAAGGGGGGGGGGAAGAGAAGGGGAAGGGAACAGTAAAGGAAGAGTTTTCTGTCCTGTCCTTTTTCAGGGTTTATCTGATTCCCAGCTGTGTATTTTCTTATGGAGGTGAGCCATTCTACAGAGAAGGGTGTCATTCATTAAATTTCTGTTAGATACAGCATACAGACGACATCTTTCACTTGCCTTTCAAATGTCTAAGGCCTGGTCTACACTGGGCCGGGGGCGGGGGGGGGGGGGGGGAATCAATAAAAGTTACGCAATTTCAGCTATGTGAATAACATAGCTGAAGTTGACATACTTAGATCTACTTACCATAGTGTCTTCACTGCGGTGAGTTGACCACTGCCACTCCCCTGTTAACTCTGCCTGCGCCTCTCGCGGTGGTGGAGTACAGGAGTCGACAGGAGAGCATTCAGGGGTCGATTTATCGTATCTAGACTAGACGCGATAATCGACCCCCGCTGGATCGATCGCTGCTCACCGATCTGGCGGGTAGTATAGATATACCCTTAGTTTCTCTGGATTCTATTTTGGATAGCACTTAGCACATATGCATTCTGAAGATAACAGTCTCTTACTGGGTAAACTGTTTCATACAACAGTGTCTGAAGGAAAATGCTGACATTATAATCAAGTAGCAGAGATGAAGGAATGAGGAAAAGACATTGGGTAAAATTTTCTGAAATACTTAATGTAACTAAGAAATCTGAGCTCCATCTACTTTGAGATTTAGGCTTTTAAGTCACTTGGCCACTTGAAAATTTGAAAATTGCATCCACGATCTTAGAGTAAACAGATAGCTATAGCAGTGTAAAAAGATAAACACTCTCCTGAACCGGGTGAACAATCCAATTTGTAAAGTGGGTAATATACACAACCAGCAGGCTAGACATAGGGCCAAATTCTGCTCTCATTTACATTACAGCAACTGCAATTGGAGTTATTCTGGATGCAGACCCGGCTTAAATAGACTAAGCAACTGTTTAAGGCCCCAAGCAGCTCAAGGGGAATCCCTATTCATTTTTTATTATGTGTTGTGTGTGGAGGGGCAAAAATATTCCTGCTTAGAGCCCCCCGTTGGCTAGCACCGCCTCTGTCTGGATGCACGCTGGCCTGAGCAGAATAGTCTGCCACAATCTTCATTGCACCTGTTCAGGTGGCTTAGGCGAGGATGATCACTGGCAAAAATAGCTACTCCCCTAAGTAACTTTAGATTTAAATACTTTTGCTTTTGGTGCAAGATGTAGAAAAGTTTACATATTGTTAAGTGGACCAATATCAATGTAAACATACATTTCAGTGGCCATTGTTGACTCAAGCTTGTTTTCTGCCAAGACTGACAACCCTACGGGACAAAAACTCAAACAAGTTTCTTCATGGTTCACATGTCTGACATGTGAATGTAAGGGTATGAAATTGGTACGTGTGAATATAGCACTTATAGACAGTCCCAAGTTGTCTATTGATCTAATTAGATCAATAGACACTTGAGTATGTACCTAAGGTTCTGGGAGGGATGGGGTTAGCCCATGCAACCACTTCTGCTGCTGCAGCTTCACCCTGCTATTGCTATTCCTTCTAGCTTTGATCTAGCTCAAAGTTGCCCAAGTATGGCTACCTCAGCTGCAATCACAAGTCTGATTGCACAGCCTTAGTTTGATTTACTACAGGGGCTACATATTTTATGTTATTTTTAAATGAAAACTGGCATAATGTAGTTCCCAGTTAAGATAAACAAATATCCTCCAGCATTTCTTTTGTTCTTTTCAAAGATAACGCTCATTTCTGAACTTAATCACAGCAGGTAGAAAAATCCTGCAGAGATTTCAAAAGCTAACGCATCAGTTGATTAAATCATCTTTTGAAAGCCCTGGTATGTAGAGAGATGTGATTAGAATTCCATAGCATGTTGTATAAGAGCAGATTGGAAGGAGACTAAGGCTATGTCTACACTGCAATAAAAGAGAGGCAATAAAATAGCAGTATAGATGTTCAGGCTTGGGCTGGAGCCTGGGCTCCGGGACCTTCCCACTTCACAGGAGTCTGGGCTGCAGCCTGAGCCAAAACATCTACACTGAAATTTTATAACACCGTAGCTTGAGCCGGAGTCAGCTGACCCGGGCCAGCCATGGCTGTGCCACAAGTCTTTTATTGCAGTGTAGACGTACTCTACATATCTCAGAAGCTTGACAGTGAGATAAGGAGGCTTTCAATTCTTGGTCACTGCTTCAACATCAGGACAATTCAGAAGTAACTGAGGCCAATAATCTCAAACTGGAGTGCCAAATCTCAGTACACATTTTCAGAGGTGCTGAGCATACCCTGATCCTTCTGTAGCAATGGACTGATAGTCCTGGTGGTCTGGGATAGGTCCCTGGCCTCTCATGGAACTACAGGGTGACAGATTGCCTAAAGTGGCCCCCGAGACACTACTTAGGGCCCGATCCACAGTTTCCCCTCTAGTTTTTGTGCCATCTGTATTGTGGACATTTTTGCATGGCTGCTGCATGGCCTATGGGTAGATCAATCTCAGCATGTCATCCTCTGTTTCTTCTCCCATGCTGTGCATGAATGTTTGTCTTATACTGTGCAGCATGCAGGAGTAGGGCCCTGGAGACTCAGAAGCTAGACAGTGGAAAGAGATTAACTATCAGTCCATCCAGCAGCTTTAGAGAAACCTCTCTCCCCTCCACCACTCCCACACGAGTGCTTTGAAATAAGGACAAATAATTTAAGAATAAGGTTGTTTAAGAGGTGATGTAAAGAGCTGCTCCAAGGAAGCCATTTGTAGTGCATAACAGCAATATCCTTTATTGCTCCTACAACCCCCTTAAAAACAATGCTACATATTCCTGAGTGCCCTCAATTGGCACATTATCTATTTACATATATACAGACACAGAGCACTCTTGTAATAAAGGTTGACATCAAACTCTTAACTGGCAATGATCGAATCCAGATTTAAAGCTACAGCTCCAGAGTTGGAAGGCTTTCCTCCATGTTTGTGCAGAAGCATTCAACGAAAGATTTTTTTCTGAGATAATAAAGGGCAGATGACTGACTACCAGTGGGTTCTACAAAAAGCGTATATGAAATGGAATGGCCAGATCCTTAGCTAATATACATCAACATAGCTCTATTTCCTTCAATGTGGCTATGGCAATGCACAACAACTGAAAATCTGGCTCTGTGTGTGGATTCTGTGGAAAAAGGACAGCATAATTTCACCTTCGCCAGACTTCCCCACAAGGCACTTGACTTCTTGGGGGAGACACCCATTTGGTTTTAGGATTTAATTTAGGACCAGATCCACAAAAGGATTTAGGCACCTAACTGCCACTTTATGCTCCCAAATCCAACCACTGAGATCCTTATAACCCCATCTCAGCTGCTGCCTAACATGCAGGGGCTTAAAGTCTCTCGGGCACCTACATTTCTGCTCTTAAAGTCACCAAAGGCGTCTAAGTTTCTGCCACTGGGCATGTGCACAGCTGCCTCTAGTCTGATGGCTGGCACCGACCTCACACCTAAGAGCAGTCAGGATTCTCAAGCTAGGTGTTCCCCTGCCTCTCTTGTCTGTGGGGCCTGATCTGATAGGCATGCCCAAAGCACACTGCACTCCACATCTAATGACGAGAGGGAGGAGGAGGCGGCTTCTCTTATAACCTTTGACCTAGTGGTTAGGGCACTCAGCCAGGGTGTGGGAGATCCTGGCTGAATCCCCTCTCTGCCAGAAGTGAAGGAGGAATTTAAATTTGGGTTTCCCACCTGTCAGGTGAGTGTCTTGACATTGGACTACAGTATATTTTGGTGTAGGTCTCTCAATCTTTCCGGCAGAAGTTTCTCCATTGTGTTTAATTAAATATGTGTTGGGACAGAGTGAGAATGAGTCTAGTGATTAGAGCACTCTAAGAGGTGAGGAAATCCCTTATTCACATGCGGTAGAGGTAAGCATTGAACTGTGGGTTTCTACATCCTGGGTGACTAAAGGGATACCTTCTGCCTCCTTTCCCTCCCCCACTCCAGCTATTCTATGGGAGTTTAAGCATATACCACCAATCTTTTTGCAAGAAATGGCATAAGCGCCTAACTCCAGGAGAGGATTCAGAGCTGTGCATTGTGAATGGCGATAGGCACCTTGCTCCAGCCCAGATTTAGATACCCAATTCTGAGAGGGGTGGGATTTAGGCCATATCCTTTCCCTCAATCTGTTTTTCACTAGCTCTCCATTCAGTGTGCTGGCTTTTGTGGAACCCATTCTGAGGTGCCCAACTCTCCCGATGCATTGTATAGGGAGCCTGGGTGCCTACCTTGGGGCTGTGGATTTCACTAGGTAGCAAGCGGCCTAAAAATTAGGCAGTGCTGACCATGCACCATCTGAGTCCCTTTGTAGATTTATCCCTTAGTCTCCATGCACATTCATTTCTCGGCCTCTGTGAGTACTCCAAGAGCAATAACAAGGGTGCTAGTAATTGTGAAGCAGAATTTGTTAGAACTGATCTCTTTATCTTTCACACACAGACACACACACACGATTTGGCACTCTGGATCAAAGTTATTTCGTGATAGCATTCAGCCTTGAGCACTTAGCCTTGAACAGCATTTGTTAAGGTCTTCCACTACTACAGCTATTTCTAAACAACAAACTGTACTTTCAATTAGCCTTGAACCTTTGTGCAGGTGTTTTCCAATAAATAATTGCCAGAAAATATGTTATATTTCAAGGCTGTCAAATAACAGCTAACAGCAGCAGCTTAGCTAAGTGTTATTATTAATATTTAGTGTCAAAAACAAAATATCTGGTAACTATAAAATAAGATGACATGCAATAACCATCTGATTATGATAAAGGGATGTTAATGTTTATGGTCCCAAATTAGATTAACCTGACATTTTAAAACAATTTAGGGTTGTTTTTTTTAAATAATCATTTTTACCCTCATGGCATCATTACAGGGCAGAGTTAAGATTGTCTGGGTGCTTTAACTGTTCATTTCCAGACATTGACATGCTTGGATTTCTTTTACATTTAAGCCTAACTCTGAATTTCCTTTGTAATGATTGTTGTAATTCTTCCCAAAAACATTCATGATTTTTTTCTCCTCTTAAAATTACTGATATATACATCCAGCTTTAACTTCTTTTTTGCATAGTTTTTTGCATATGAATTGTATATATTATGTACAATTGTAATAAACTTATCAAAGGCTAAGCCAATAAAGATAGAATGCATGAGTACAGCAATGAAAATAGGATAAGTATACATGCATGAAAACAAATATTTCAAGATACTACATATATGTAACATGATAAAAATATTGCATGATATTATTTAAGAAATAGTACAAGATGTTGAAATTTAGGGCTATGGGACATTTTCCATAGTCCCATTTTCACAAGTTAGCAGCAGTGCAGTCCGGTCCGTTATGCCATACCAGTACTCTGGTACGCCTTACCGGAAAGACACAGGAGGAGCAGAACGTAGGCCCACCGGGCGGCCCCACTCAAACAGCTCCTCTGGTGTGGCTGTACTGCCCCCAGCCCTTCCACACAGCTGCATCTAGTGTCTCCTGTCTGGGGTGTGTAGGCAGCCCTACCGGAGGACAGGGCTGGGGGCAGTATAACTGTGCTGGAGGAGCTGCCTGTGTGGGGCCGCCTGGTGGCCCCACATTCTGCTCCTTTCACCACTGCAGTTCTGGAGAGCCCTGTGGTTCAAAAGTCTCTGGCACAGCGGGAGGAGAACAGAGCCCCCGGCCCCCAGGTAACATGGGATGGATCATGGGAGGGGTGAGGGAGAGCACGGGGCCGCAGGCTGGGGGCGGGGTCACATGAGGAGTCAGGTGGGGGTGGGGTCACGTGCCCCCTCCTCTTTAGCTGGTGCAGCGTGCTGGTAACAAATGAATTCTACTTGCACCACTGCAAGTGACAAGCACTTAGGAGATTAAGGCTGATGGGCCTTCAATGATACTTTGGTTCCTAAGTCACTTAGATGCTTTAAAGAATGTCACTGTATATTATAATGTGTGCACACAAAGGGAGAGTTAAGATTAACTGTGGCATATCCTGATCTGAAGGTTTAACCATGCAACCTTAACATTCTTTTAACACTTTTTTTGTTTTAATATGGAATTACATGTAGATCCTGCATCACATTTCTCCACGGACGTATTACAGGCCATTGCTTTGGAGCCGCTTTAGGGTAGGATTTTCCATGGGTGTTCTGTGTTGGCCTAACTCAGCTCCACTTGGGAGTTTTACCATTGATTTCAATGGTAGGAAAGTAAGGCCAATACGGACCACTCTTCCAAATGCCACTTCTAACCTTTAGCAGAAAAACATAGGTAGCATTTAGATTATTTTTAAAATGACAGCGAGGAACACCCCCAGGTATTTTGGGAGCAGTATTTTTTTTTAATAAATTTTGTATCTGCCCTTGATTCATCAGAACACACAAAGACAGGCCACTCAGTTGACTTTACACTTTGGTGCACAGGTTACATGACTGCAGCAGTCACTGTCCAAGTAAAACAAATGTTGAAGAGTGGCGAGATGCACCTTGGATAACCCCTTTATGCAAAAGTTGGAACAGCTCAGAGGCAGGGCTCTAGCTTTCTTGTTTACTTTGAAATTTACCTGAAAAGAAGTTAAATTAAGGCCTAATCAAAAAGCAAACCCAATGATTGTTATTTCATTAGGCTACTGCTTTTGTTTGCTGTTTATAAAGATAAGGTACTCCTACCTGATAAAATTGCCTCTGTAGCTTCTGACCCACAAAAGCTTCCTGGGGCTATATAGGAGTAGAAATTTCTCCCTGTTTGGGAGCCCCATCAAAGCCAGTGTCTCACAGATGAGTGAAGCTATCCTCATTCTGACTCCACTCTTTTGAGCTCATAGGAATTACATCAGACATTGTAGGGAAGAATTTTAAACCAGTCTGAAGACACCAAGGAAGTCCCTGGCTGACAATTTCACTGTGCCATAGAAAACAGTGAGGGAGAAGAGGAGCAATATTGCCAGCCCCAAAGGCTAAAACAAGCATGAATCAGACCGCACCCACCCAAAATGAGGAAAAAAAACCCTTATGATTTGGGGCCCAAATATTATACTACTGTGTTTCCTTTCTGACCTCCCTCTGCCCAGCTCCAGTATGTGCATGTGACAGATTCAGAGACTACCATGATTCCAGCCCTGCTGCAGGCGTGCTTGCTGGCTGCCCCAAAGTTAATTAATTAATACTGTGCCCCACATCTCATTAGTCATCCCCCAGCACAGAAGTTAATTCTGCACCCGCAGCCCCACCCCTGTCCTTTGCCCCTCAGTGCATCTCCACTGCTCCTGCAGTGCTAGGGGTTCTTCACCACCATCTTCCCCTTCCCAGTCATGGGGAGAAGAGAACAGTCTGACCCATTGTTCACAGAAGGGGAGGGAGGAAGGAGGGGCAGAGGTCCCTGAATTGCTGTGCTCTTTCTGCTCTGTGAGAATAGTGTTGGCTGCTCCTTCTTCCCCCACCCCTCTCCCTGACACCTCTGCTCAGTTCCTGAGGGGGGATGACAGCTCTGCTTGTTTCATGTAGAAGCCCTGACTGGCTGCCTTCCCCACCTGCCAAACAAGAGCAGCCAATGTGAGGAGGTTTTGCCCAGGCAGGCCTGAAATACAATGAGCTGTAACACTTTACATCAGTGGGAGATTTTGGCATCAGTGAGGGCCAAAACCCCATTACTTGCAATGAAATTGTGCAGATTGGTAATGCTGGAAGAGACATCCCTTCCCTTAGACTGAAGGTTTCTTGTACCCTTCCAAACCAAAATGACAATCAAGGAGCGAGGCCCCTCAAGGATTCAGATGGTTGGGGAAACTCAAATGGCAGAAAAGCACTGGGTGTGAGGTTCTGTGGGGACAGGACTGGAACCGTGAGGTGCAGGATGGCCAATACCTTCATACAACTACTCAGCAGCCCTGGTAACCTACACATGTTACCACATAGATCCTGTGCAGATCAATACCACAGGAAGTACTGTGTTGAAAGGCTGGATTGACAGCCCTGATTGGTCCAGGCACCCTATTTAAGCCCAGGAGGAGTTTTAGGAAACGTCTGTGTAAAAAGGCAAACTCCCCTGTCAGCTGTAGCAATGGTCCTGCCTCTTGGATCACTCCTGACCCCTTGTGCTGACTCCAGCTCTGATTCCTGGTTCCTGAATCCGGCTCTAATGCCTGGTTCCTGACTCCAGGTCTGACACTTGATTCTAACTCCTGCTTCAGGTCTGTTTAGAGCTTCTCACAGCTACCCCTCTGATCACTAGGTCTGACCTCCCAAGCTCCAGTAGTGACAGTTTGCATAGACCCACATCTAACCTCCCTACCAGAAATGGCCCCAGTTGGGGGAATGGAAGCAGCAGCCTTCCCACTAACCAGGGTACTCCAAAGGGCAACAGAACTGCAGGAGTGGGTTGTCCATCTCCAGGCTGAAAACCATGCACTACAGGCTCAGGCGGCACAACCGTTGGCCGAGAATTAGGGCCTTCAGAAACAAGTGGCCTGCTCACGCAAAGAAAACACTTCACTCTAGGCCTGGATCATGAGCCCATCTCCTGAAGAAGCAGCATACTCACCATGTTAGAACCATCCTAGAGAGATTGCATCAATGCAACCTGAATGTGAAATTGGAGAAATGCGTTTTTGACCAAACCTCCAAAGAATTCTTAAGGTTTATTCTACCCCCCAGATAGTATTGAGATGGATCAGAAAAAGATGGAGGCCATTCACAACTGGGCAATGCTTTGGTGCACCTGAGACCTCCAACACTTCTTAGGCTTCAATTTCCATCAGTGTTTTATCACAGACTTTGGACAAATAGCAGCTATGATCACCTTCCTCCACAAAAATGGAAGATTTATCAGGCCCCTGAAGCCCAATATGTGTTTGCACAACTCAGACTCACCTTCATCACTGCCCTGGTACACCCACATGTGTAAGCTAGTGCATCCAACATGGCAATCAAGGCAGTGCCCTCTCAGAGGCACGGTCCCCAACAGTTTCTGCATCTGTGCACCCTACTACTCCAGGAAACTCACTGCCAAAGAGCAAAATTATGAGGTCTTGGATGCAGAACTCCAGGCAATCAAAGATGCTTTTGCAGAGTGGTGTCATTACCTCGAAGGAACTCCATGTCCAGTATAGGGCTATACGGACCACAAAAACCTTGAACATCTACGCAAGGCCAAAGCACTGAACCAGAGACAACTCAGGTGGGCTACATTCTTCTAATGCTTCAACTTTATCACTACCTATCTCCCGGGGGCCAAAATGGTAAGGCCGAGGCACTATCCCGAAAGGGGGACTATCACGCAGGCCCAGAAAAAGCCTAGCTAGGAGCTGCCCTGCATTGTCAAGCCTCATCATTTCCTGAATACCATCATTCAGCAAGATCTAATCACCTTCAACTGTCTGGCCTCAAGGAGGATTTCTCCTGAAGAGCTAAGGGCTGGGGGAAAGGGACAACACTATGCAGGATAGGATAATATACGTGACTGGATGCTTATATGTCCCACTGGGACTTTCCCAGATAGAGGTGATGCATCTGTACCATGACTCTCCCCAAGTGGGGCATTTTGGTCATCTTAAAACCTATTGCCTAGCCTTCCATTTCTTCTGGTGGCCTCAAATGCAAGCCACAATACAGACTTACATTGACTCCTGTTAATTGTGCATCTGCTCCAAGATAACACCACAAACTGCTTGGCCTTCTCTTGCCCCTGGAGACCCTGCCAAGGCCCTGGGTGGCCATTATTCATTGTCAAACTTCCTCAGGCCAGTGGCCTCTCAGTAATCCTGACTGTTGTGGACCAATTTACCAAGATGGCACACTTCATCCCCTGCATTCACCTACCATTCTCTGAAGAAACAACTCAGCTTCCAGAGAAACATGTAATCTGCCTTCATGGGCTCCTGGACTATGTTATTTAAGATTGAGTCCCACAGTTCATCTTACGCTTTTGGCAGGAAGCCTTCCTGCTACTTGGAGTCCACATTTACACCTCTTCACCATACCACCCACACACAGATGGCCAGGGTAAGCCAAATATTACAATACTACGACACTTCATCATTTACCACCAGAACAACTGGTTTGCACTCCTGCCCTACACAGAATTCACATAAAACACTGACCATAACTCCACTTGGCCAAATCTCTTTTTTCTTTGGCCAATTATGGGTTTCACCCAGCAATTGTGTTACTTCCCCAACTCTGGCAGGCACTGACTGGATTCAACAGATTTACCATGTCCAAGAAGAGTTAAAGGCCTCTTTGAAGAAGCAAACACAGCCTACATGTGATATGCAGACTGTTGATGAAGGGAGAGACCAACACTTTCAGTAGGCCAAAGGGTGTGCCTTGCCACAAAACACCTGTGCGCAGATAGGCCATCCCACAAACAAAACCACCAGTTCCTTGGGCCATACTGTATCCATCAACAGAAGGCGAGAAGCTGTTCTAGATTTGATTTTCACAAATAGAGAGGAACTGATTGAGAATTTGAAATTGGAATGCAGCTTGGGTGAAAGTGATCTAAGGAATAGTAGAAGGGAAAAGAGCAATGTAAGGAGGTGCATGTGTCTCTCCCCTTCTGAGAAGGTGGGAGGCCGCACCTCCTCACTCCTTCGCAAGCAGGGCACAGCTCACAGCCAGTGAGTCCAGCTGGTGATTAATCCCATTAGCAGTTAGTCCTTCTGCCAAATCCCTCAATCAGGGCAGTGAGCAGGCCTGGTCGGCAATCAGCCCAAGCCTTAATTAGTCTTTCCACCCCAATCTTTCACTCAGGGCGATTCATAGTTTATATCTCAAGCTGAGTCTGTGCGATACAGCCCAGCAGTTCAGGGTGGGGAATTTAGCTCCCAGCTGGAGCGGCAGCAAATGCGCCTGGCACCCTAGCTCGGGCGGGTGCCAGATCATTTCAGGCCTCCTGGCGGGGAGGTGGCCACCCTTCACAGGTGGGGTGCCCAGGGTAGCAGGACGCAGGCCCTCCAACTCCCCTGCATCTCAGCCCAGGGCCCTATTAGTGGCAGAGTAGTTCACCACTAGGTCAGCAGGGATCCGCCCGCAACACACTGGCCAGTTCACAATAATTCCACAGCCAAACCCTATTTGGCTCCCTGGGCTCCTTCCTAACCTCCCCAGCTTGGGGTACCTGGGTCATCCTCAGTCTCCCCTGGATAAACAGCCAATGATAGTTCCGGTAACTCCTCTGGTTGGGCAGCCATCTCTGGCTGCAAGGAAGAGACATCCTGCTCCTCTGGCAGCTCTTCCCCTTCTGAGCTAGGAGGCTGGCCTTTTATAGTCCCGCTTCCTGTCCCACCCCTCTGCTTCCAGCAGGGCAGCCGCGGGTAGCCTAGTTCTGCCCACCAGGGGGTGATTTCAGGTCTCTCCCCTTTTGACAGGGCAGGAGGCTGCGCCTTCTCGCTACAAGCAGAATAAAGATAATGGATTTCAAGAAGGCAGACTTCAGCAAACACAGGGAGTGGGTAGGTAAGCTTTTATGGGAAGCAAGTCTAAGGGGAAAAACAGCTTGAGAGAGCTGGCAGTTTTTCAAAGAGACATTATTAAGGACACAAGAGCAAACTATCCCACTGTGTAGGAAAGCTAGGAAGTGTGGCAAGAGACCACTCTAGCATAACCAAGAGATCTTCAATAACCTGAAACTCAAAAAAGAATCCTACAAAAAAGTGGAAACTAGGCACAAAATGAGATTAAACTAGTTAGAGACTGTGACGCTGCACTCCATAATGCTTTATAGAAATATGCTTATGAGTGTAAATATGACATAACTGAAATATGTTTTATGCTAGATATGCCATGTAACATATCTTTGCAAAGGTTATGATCTACTAAATATATTCATCCTATTTATATGCATGTATCATTTTTATATTTAAAGTTATTAATATTGGTTATATACTTGTATCTCAATGTGTTTGATTCTAAGTTGCACTAGTGAAGCATTTGGCCAGTTTATTGTGAAGGAACTCTTCAGATTAAGAGCCCAGTCAAGAAACACTTAACTGACAATGGACCTCGGGAGACTCCAATTCACATATAAGGAGCCTTCCTGTGAACGTTCCAGGTAGCATGTGAGCAGTGGCTGCTCTACCTTTAAAAAGCTGAATCATTCATGGACATGTGACTTTCCCAGGTGGCTACAAACTCCATCTAGCTACTGTGATTTTTGCATAGAAGAACAAAGGTGTTTCCGCCCACAAGAGAGAAGATATAAAAGGCCCTGGAAGCCTCTCTATTTTGTCTTCAGCTGGCTCAAGGGATGGCCCCTCCACCCCAAAGAGATGCCTGAAAGAAACTGGAACAAAAACCTGTAACTATGGAGATGTGAGTAATTGCTGGACCCAGGCCACAAACTACAATGTTGGTCTGAAAAGGATTGGGCCCAGACTAGGAAGGAGTCTAGTCTGTGAAAGAAGCTTATTGGAATATCTCTGAGGGTGAGATTTAACTGTATTCAGTTTCTTAAACATATTAGTCTTAGCCTTGCATGTTTTGCTTTATTTACTTGGTGACTTACTTTGTTCTGTCTGTTATTACTTGAAACCACTTAAATCCTACTTTTTATACTTAATAAAATCACTTTTGTTTATTAATTAAGCCAGAGTAAGTAATTAATACTGGGGGAAGCAAACAGCTGTGCATATCTCTCTATCAGTGTTATAGAGGGCGGAAAATTTGAGTTTAACCTGTATAAGCTTTATAAAGAGTAAAACAGATGTATTCAGGGTTTAGGCTCCCAGAAAGACTGAATAATGGGTGCTTGGAAAGTCCCCGTTAACTGAGAAGCCCTGGGCTAAGTGAATTTTAGTTTTTTGTGAACTGCAGGGTGGCGTGGCCAATCTCTTGGTCTGTGCTGGAGTAGACTGGGGGACGCCTTTTCTGGCAAGGGGTTTCTTCTCAGTGGTATCTCAGCACAACTAGTGACAGTCCTGATGGAGTTTCTGTGACCCAACCCGTCACAAAGACATACAGGGTAGCAAGCAAATATTCTATACATACATTAGAAGCAAGACGAAGACCAATGTCATGGTAGGCCAATTACTCAATGAGGAGGGAAAGACAACAACAGAAAATGGAGGTCATTAATGATCTGGAGGATGGTGTGGACTGCACCCTCAGCAAGTTTGCAGATGACACTGAACTGGGAGGAGTGGTAGATACACTGGAGGGTAGGGATAACATACAGAGGGACCTAGACAAATTAGAGGATTGGGCCAAAAGAAATCTGATGAGGTTCAACAGGGACAAGTGCAGAGTCCTGCACTTAGGACGGAAGAATCCCATGCACTGCTACAGACTAGGGACCCAATGGCTAGGCAGCAGTTGTGCAGAAAAGGACCTAGGGGTTATAGTGGAGGAGAAGCTGGATGTGAGTTGACAGTGTCCCCTTGTTGCCAAGAAGGCTAATGGCATTTTGGGCTGTATAAGTAGGGGCATTGCCAGCAGATTGAGGGATGTGATCATTCCCGTCTATTCAACATTGGTGAGACCTCATCTGGAGTACTGTGTCCAGTTTAGGGCCTCACGCTACAGGAAGGATGTGGAGAAATTGGAAAGAGTCCAGAGGAGGGCAACAAAAATGATTGGGGGACTGGAGCACATGATTTATGAGGAGAGGCTGAGGGAACTGGGATTGTTTAGTCTACAGAAGAGAAGAATGAGGGAGGATTTGATAGCTGCTTTCAACCACCTGAAAGGGGGTTCCAAAGAGGATGGATCTAGACTGTTCTCAGTGGTACCAGATGACAGAACAAGGAGTAATGATCTCAAGTTGCAGTGGGGGAGGTTTAGGTTGGATATTAGGAAAAACTTTTTTACTAGGAGGGTGGTGAAGCACTGGAATGGGTTACCTAGGGAGGTGGTGGAATCTCCTTCCTTAGAGGTTTTTAAGGTCAGGCTTGACAAAGCCCTGGCTTGGATGATTTAGTTGGGGATTGGTCCAGCTTTGAGCAGGGGGTTGGACTAGATGACCTCCTGAGGTCCCTTCCAACCCTGATCTTCTATGATTCTATGAAAATGTGGAAATGGCAGAAGTACTAAATGACCTTTTTGTTTCAGTTTTCACCAAATAGGTTAGTGGCAAATGGGTGTCTAACATAGTGAATGCTAGTGAAAATGAGGTAGGATCAGGGCCAGATTTCCAGGTACAGTAGGCATGTGCCTAGGGGCACCAGTGTTCTAGGGGTGCCTAAAAGTTAAAAGTGGGTTAAGTTTCATTTTTTTATGGAAAACACAAAGGTTGGCTATAGGCAGGAGGGGAGCTGAGGAGGTTGTGCTTGGGGTGTGTAAGATGTAAATATGCCCCTTGGTAGGATCTGAGGATAAAAAAGGGAAAGAACAAGTTAAAAATTACTTAGACAAGTTAGATGTCTTCAAGTAAGCAGGGCCTGGTGAAATACATCCTAGAATACTCAAGGAGCTGACTGAGGAGATATCAGAGCCATTAGTGATTATCTTTGGAAACTCATGGAAGACAGGAGAGATTCCAGAGGACTGGAAGAGAAAAAATATATGCCCATCTATAAAAAGGGGAATAAGGACAACCCGGGGAATTACAGACCAGTCAGCTTAACTTCAGTACTCAGAAAGATAATGGAGCAAATAATCAAGCAATCCATTTTGGAAACACCTAGAAGATAAGGTGATAAGTAACAGCACGAATTTGTCAGGTTTGACATGATTTGTTTTTGACTAATTCATGCTGCCTGTTACTTGTCATCTTATCTTCTAGGTGTTTGCCCTGATAAAGCCTCAGCTAGAGTATTGTGTCCAGTTCTGGGCACAACATTTCAGGAAAGATGGAGACAAATTGGAGAAAGTCCAGAGGAGAGCACAAAAATTATTAAAGTTCTAGAAAACATGACCTCTGAGGGAAGATTGAAAAAACTGGGTTTGATTAGTCTGGAGTAGAGAAGACCGAGGGGAGGACATGATAACAGTTTTCAAGGATGTAAAAGGTTGTTACAAGGAGGAGGGAGAAAAATTGTTCTCCTTAACCTCTGAAGCTATGACAAGAAGCAATGGGCTTAAATTGCAGCAAGGGAGCTTTAGGTTGGACATTAGGAAAAATTTCCTAACAGTAAGGGTAATTAAGCACTTGAACAAATTGCCTAGAGAGATTGTGGAATCTCTGTCTCTGAAGGTTTTTAAGAACAGGTTAGACAAATACCTGTCAGGAATCGCCAAGTTATGGCATAGCTCTGCCTTGAGTGCAGGGGACTGGACTAGATGACCTATTGAGGTTCCTTTCTGTCCTACACTTCTCTATCTCATTGACTGGTGAGGTTATGGCCCCAAAGAATGGTCCTGGGAACCAGCTGCCCATCTCCAAGCATCTGACCTTGTGGATGCCTTTCATAAAAAACACCCATACAAGCCTGGGTCAGCAGTTAGGAGTGCCCCTGAAAGGGGGAAGGGTGATGTGAGGTCCTACAGGGAGAGGACCAGAACCTGGATCTGTGGGATGGCTCACCCCTCCACACTGCTACCCACTGGACAAGGTAGGGTTGCATGCATTACCACATAGACCCTGTAGAGATAAACACCACAGGAAGTACTTCCTCAGAAGGCTTGACTGACAGCTTCCCTTGTGGTCTCTCGTAGGTCCAGGCACTCTATTTAAGCCCAGGAGGAGTTCCAGGAAGTGTCTGTACAACAAGGTGGACTTCCTGCCAAGCATAGCAATGGACCTGCCTCTTGCCTTGCTCTCAGACTCTTTGTTTCTGATTCCAGCTCTGAACAGAAGCTGTTCCTGGCTTCTTCCTGCCACTGCGCCAACCACTAGCCCTGACTACCCAAGCTCCACTCGTATCAGTGTGGGGGCTGGGGTCACAGCACTGTTCCATTATGGGAAGGCCTGATTGCCAACTGCTTCTATGCTAACTCATGTCTCCCTTTTGGGTCTGTAAAAGCCCCCTCCTTACCTCTAATACTCACTGTAGACTTTTGTAACCCACTTCACTGGGAGAGGCCATTGGTTTTCATGCTGTTTTGACCAAGAATGAGTGAAGAGAGTGGGTTAGGTTCCAGGCACAACTTTTACCTTCTCTACCTCCCCTTAGTGGTGAAAAGGCTTTGCTCTCTCTGGGGATGGATGATGTGAAACACCCACACAACAGTCACTTATTTAAAACAAGATTTATTAGATAAAGAGAAGCAGATCAAAATAAAAATGATTCATATAACATACCGCATCCCTTAGCTCAGTGTTTCCCAAACTTGGGACGCCGCTTGTGTAGGGAAAGCCCCCGGCGGGCTGGGCCGGTTTGTTTACCTGCCCCATCCGATCGCAGCTCCCACTGGCTGAGGTTCGCTGCTCCAGGTCAATGGGAGCTGCTGGAAGCGGCAGCCAATATGTTCCTCAGCCCACGCTGCTTCCCATAGCTCCCATTGGCCTGGAGCGGCGAACTGTGGCCAGTGGGAGCCGCGATCGGCCGAACCTGCGGACGGGGCAGGTAAACAAACTGGCCCAGCCTGCCAGGGGCTTTCCCTGTACAAGCAGCGTCCCAAGTTTGGGAAACACTGCCTTAGCATCATTAAAAAAGAAAAGAAAATAGAACATGGTCCGGAAAGCAGGTCTTATCTGTGACCCAACCCTGGTCAAAACTGAGAGCCTTGCATGGCTGATTCTGGAGTGATACTCCCCTCCTAACCCAGACCAGTTTTCTCCAGCTACAGACACACAATTTAGAGGTTGGTGAACAGCTGCATTGTCTCGGTGATGCCCCACTGAGGATAAGAGGACACTTTAATGGTGGTCTTTCAAATGCTTAACCACCAAACTCAAGTACAGCCTTGCGCAGTTCATTTGATCTGGCTGTCTCCACTTTATCCAGGCCTCTTACTGAAGGCTCCATTTTTCCATTGCTGTGAAGTATAAATTATTGATAGAACCCAGATGCTCCGTCACAGAGATGAACTCAAAGGAAAGTCAGCCGAAACAGCCAAATTTTGACTTTTTTTTTTAACCAAAGCCATAAATCAGCCCCAATGTTTATGACAACTAGGCAAACTTCAACACATGCACAAGCCTTGGCAAATCCTGACTGAGTTTAGAAACAAAACCCTAATCTAAATTTGTTTTGCCTGGTTGAGAGTTTTATTACAAAACCAGCATACTGTTTTGATTGCCTTAAACAGAAATACAACATACAGAATGCAGTACAAGAAACAGTATTACAGAATGTCATGTCATTATTATATGGGAAAAGTTATCTGCAAATACTCTGTATTTTATTAATACTGAAATCTTTATGCAATCTACTTCTATGATAGAGTTAAACCTCTATCACAGCAACATTTAATGAGGGTTTAATTACTGTACTTTTCAGAGATTATTCAGTTGGAGTATCTGAGTTTGCAACAGATGGGGCTTTAAGAATTCTACTTCATATGCCACAGTTCTAGGAAAATGAAACTTGTTTGTAATTGGTCTTGGCCACTACTGAAGGTCATTTGGAAATCACTAACACCAGGTCATCACTACCTGCTCTGCTTGCACAGTAGATTGGGTAATAGCTGCCTGTATAGGCTTTCAGGCAAACAGACCTTGCCAGGTTGGCATTTTCTGAATTTTTATGGGCTGAGCTAAATATTCACTTCAAAAAGGGTAATAAATAAATAATAAAGCAAATGGACAAACATTTAGGTTTATTGGAGAGCGTCACAGAGACAACTCTTGGAGTATAATATACACTGTTGTTGGCTAATTTTGCTTGTCCATTAATAGCTACAAGTGGAGAAACTAGATAAAAATTTTTATCACTGTATTTTTTAATAATTATATTTTAGTATCATCAAGGTCCCAGTCAGAACAGCAGAGCCACTGTGCTAGGTACTGTACACATACATACAAAGACCTGTAGAAAGGCCCAAAGATAAACGGTGATGGGGCCATACAGTTGACAATCCAAACTCCCAGTCCTGCAAACATGCCTGACTTATGCATGGAAGTGGTCCCATCCATTTTAATGGGATTACTCATGTGTGTCAACTTTTGTATGGGCAGAAGTGTTTGCAGGATCAACATCTATGGAGACAGCATGAATGTCGAGCCTATTCAGAAAGTCAGGTATAGCGGAATATCCACCAGAAAAATATTTCTCATGTCTGGAAATAGTCTGTGTGGAATGGAGAAGAGATTTGGAAAGTAAAACTTCTATTGAAATATCATACCTGTATTGTGTTCAAAAGCCTCTCAAATTTGTCTCCTGTCAAAGGTGGTCTGACCTATATATATATATACAGATCTGAACAGCTATCTACTTATCTTTTTAATGTAGGCCACATAGTTTTACAAGAAGGGATAAAACCAAGCAGGGCCTTCCTCACCACCTCTAAGGCTGAGATCTGAGAACAGTGTTTGCTTAGATTGGCAACAACAGAAATCTAATAAGTACTATATCAGCAAAGCTCTTGCCCTGCTTACACACCAGTGGGGATCAAAGTCCAGATTTGCTGGATTAACTAAAACAAAATTAAGTCTCAGCTGTCAAGTGAGCTGTAACAGGGTGGAAAACCAGCACTGTATAGTCTGGAGTACAAAATGTATCTAACAGGGTTTAATACCAAAAATGCTTTTTAAATTACATTTAAAAAAATGTTTTGAGCAGCCACCTTTTAAAATAACTCAAAAGAGCTTCTTTCAGGCAAGGCTTTCCCTTGTGTATGTAGAGGGCCTGGTTGCTATAACAGGCAAGGTTGAGAAAATGAGATTCTGTAGATGGCACTTCTCACATAGGACTTAATTCAAATGTGTTTCAGAGCAAAAGTACATGAGGCTAATAATAAAGGGGGTTGGATTCCTTAGCAGCTTGGCACCTATGACTAGATGTTGCTAAGCAGGGTAAAGAGAGTCAAGGTGTGGTGTGCAGGGGACTGCACAGATGGTCAGCATGACCAGAGACCATCGAATGCACCTTCCCCCAGCCTGAAAACCTGAGGGGGGAGGGGCAAGTATTGTCTATTTTTGCCTGAGTTGGGGGTGCAATCAAAAATTGTAGGTCAAGGGGGGTGGGGTGGAGCTTAGCTCAAAGTTTAAAAACTGCTGCCTGAATATCTCCAAAGATATCAATAAATACATGTTGTATTTTCTCTGAGCTCTTTAATCTTAAAGTAAAGACTTTTACCCAGATGTTACGAAGCTCTTACATTAGAAGTTCACTGGCTATTTAAAATAAAGAAAGGGTGACAACATGTAGTTATATGTCTTTGAACAACCCTGAAAAATGAAAACCTATTTCTTTGATGTAACCACAGTTCCTTATGCATCAAAGTAAGCTGTTTAAGTTGTTATCATTACCTGTGCACTGCTTACATTTTATTAGGGATGGACGTGAAGCTACTCCTTGAATCCAAACATGGCCAAAGTTCGGAGTGGTTCAGATCCATATCAGAATTCTGACTTGGAAATCTATATTTTATGTACCAAGTATTTAGGTCTAGTATTTAAAATTGTTTTAAACATATTTCCTTCCTCCCTCACCCCAAATACACAACACTCACCATGCAAACCACACAAACAACTGCTTCTTTGTCACAACATAAAAGAGAACAGAATATGAAAAAGTTGTCTGGGACATTTTTATCTTAAAATCTTTTCTTTATTGATTAGCGCACACAATGTATTTGTGATTGTTTAAATCATGCAGATATTTGTCTTACAAAACATTTGACTTCATATATGGTTGCAAATGATTGAATATTACTTATAGTTGGAAATGCCTACTTTGAGGTAAGAACTTAAAATAAATTCTACTGACCAAGGGTGAGCTACGTATAGTGAAATAAGTTTTCAAATTTTTGGGAAATAATATTAAAGACAACATTCTACACATTCTGGCACATAGGATGCAGCCCATTCTCCTCATCTAAGGTTTGATCCTCTTTTGATGCACAGTATGCAGATTTATAATATCTGTGGCTGTGTAAGTACAGGAACCCATTTTCTATTTCACACTATTCTATCTGCATAGCAGAATGCAGGATTAAACTCTTTGAAAAGAATGTATTTTCAAATAATTGCCATGGTTTAATCACACAGCTGCCAGTGAGAATAAAGAAAATTGCATAACTAAATCACCAGTGCACTACTTTAAAAATATAATACTTTTGGTCAAAATACCAAATATGGAGAGCTGAAGTCCAGGTACAAAACTGCATACAAAACTGCACATCATCTTTTGTGTATTCAAGTGACTGCATAAACAAGTCTTGTGTTTGTGCACACAAATGTTATTTGGGCACCTAAATAACTGCTTACGCATGGAATTATGTATCTGCATAGGTCTCGATTGAACATGGGTGTTTGAATGTGATCATCAAGCCATTTCTTTTGAAAATGTCGAACTTGATGTTTGTCCATTAGTTGCTATTACTCTACCATTTCTGTTTAAAGTAAATTCTTTGCAACATGAGAATTACAACTGGAGCATGAGTGAGAAAAATATTAAATATCAGTGAGAACAATATTAAATGTACTCGGAAAAGGCTGAGATTTGTTTTTTATTACTGATCCATTAATAGTGAAGGTTATAGGATAATTTACAGGAAAAATATTTATAGGTTAATTACATAAAATAATTATACTGCACCAACAAAACACTATAAACCGAATACTTTAAAATCATATTAGGGCACGTACACATGTCAACTTACAAAGAGAATACTTGAAAATCTATGTGCTAAGGGAAATAAACATATCTCAACCTACTGGGTTAAGTGTTCAAAAGGCTGTTTGTCACTGCAGCATAAATCATTTCCTTAGTGCAAGACTTACCAAGTGTGTAAAAAGACACTGACTCCCTGAAAAAACTGCTTTTCTGCCCTAAAAATATCTGAACAATAAAGTGATAGCTGTGTTTCTCAAGTAGCTTATTAGTTTTTGTTAGGTTTTGGAACATATCGATTTATACAAGCTTAGTTTTAAAACTGTAAAAACATTTGGTGAGAAATCACTCTAAAATCTGATTCAAATATGTTATCATTGGAAGACAGAACAGAAACAAAAACAAAACTGATCTGTACAAGTGAAAGAAGATGTTGATTTGATTCCCTCCCTCCGCACCACTGGAAGCATCCTTGTTTGGCACAATACCTATCCCCAAAAGCTATATTGCACTGACAGGTGCAAGATTACTTTAGTTGTTGAAGAATCACAGTGTTAAGTATATCTGCTTCTTGTAGTGTCAGACTTTCATCTGTTAGCTCTTTATTTGGAAATGTAGTCACAAGAACAAAGTCAGCTGCTGCAAATGCAGGATGGGACTGGATAATAAAGTCTCGAATATCCATAATCCTGTTGAAATAAATATCATGGTATTATATAAACACTGAAAAATTACTAATGATTTAATTTATACAGGAATCAGCTGCCAACACCAGTAAAGGCAAAAAATTTGAATACTGCACATACAGCATGCACTATTTACAAACACACTTTTGATTGTATACCTATTGTGACAAAGTTCCTCCTCTGCCTTGGTGGGTCCTGCACTTTCCAGAGGATTTGCTCGCCTCAGAGGTTCAGCATGGGGGAAAGGGAGGAGAACAATCCCTGCAGTCTTGGTGCTCCCACCTAGTGGGTCGGGGACAGGCCAGAGACCTTCCCCTCTGATATGACTCAGAGCCCAGGTCAACTCCTCTTGTGTCAAACAGAGAGAGTTGGGGGAATGGGGGAATCCTGGGCCCGCCCTCTATTCTGGGTTCCAGCCCAAGGTCCTGTGGATCGCAGCTGTCTACAATGTCTCCTGTAACAGCTGTGTGGCAACTGCAACTCCCTGGGCCACTTCCCCATGACCTCCCCCCAGCACCTTCTTTGTCCTCACTGCAGGACCTTCTTTCTGATGCTGTTTGTATTCCTCAGTCCTCCAGCAGCACATCCTCTCACTCCCAGCTCCTTACGTGCCTCTCACTAATTGAAGGGAGGTCTTTCTTTTAACCAGGTGCCCTGATTAGCCTGCCTGCCTTAATTGGTTCTAGCAGGTTCCTGATTGTTCTGGAATAGTCCCTGTTATCTTACTCAGGGAAAAGGAACCTGCTTAATCTGGGGCTAATGTATCTATCTTCTACCACTCTCCTGTGGCCATCTGGCCTGACCCTGTTACACTATATTTTGATCATATTCTTCAAACGATTAGGGTGATAATCTAGGGATTCTTGCTTTCTGAATACAATGACTGAAAAGAAGAATGGATGTATGGTTTGTCTTATCATACAATAGAAAGTTACTCATCTTGTAAAATAACCTTGAGCTGTGTCCTTCTATAAGTGCTCCACTTCAGGTGTGTGCATGAGCCTCTTGAGTCCTTAATCAGAGATTTTCAGCTAGCAGTGTCTGTTTAGCTATGCATTCATCTATGCCTCCTATTCATTCGTCTATGCCTCTGTTTAGCTACGCATTCGTTTATGCCTCCCCAAGGCTATATAGGTGTGTGCAGGAAAACTGGCCTCAGTTCCTTCTCTACCCAATTGTCCCCAAGGAACTGTCTGAAGCAGAGGGGAAGGAGGGTAGGTGCTGGAGCACCCAGAGGGCTACACATCTCAAAGACTGTAGTTACTGCACAAGTTGAGTAACCTCCTCTTCTTCTTAGCGTCCCCATTGGTGCTCCACTTCAGGTGACTTCTGGGCAGTATCCCCAGAAGGAGGAGGGAGCTTCAAAACAGAGTCCAGAACTGAAGATGATACTGTAGAACCTATTGATGTATCAGATCTGATGACACAGATGAGGAAGTGAAGCTGGAATACCGGGTTGGTTCCATCACCCTTGGTGACCAATACAATCCTCCCTGTGAATGGTCAAAAAGGAATTCCTGAAGGGGCAGGTTGGTGAACCTCTGACCAAGACAGAGGAGAGTGATTGAAAGTCTCCCTCTTTCTCCTCCATGTCATTCCATGGGGGTGGGGGGCACCCATTGAAAATGGTGGAGATTCCTACGGTGCCAGAGGACAGTAGCCCAGAGACTGGCATCTCGGTACTGAAAGGCACTCAGTACCCATAAGAAGCAGGGAGTTCGGTCCATCAGATACCATAAGGTCCTCAGAATACTGGAATTCCTGTGATACTGAGAAGGGATCCAGTACTGAAGCAGTAGCCCAGGTCATGGTCGCCAAAGCTAATGGTACTGATGATGATTGCACTCCAGGTGAAAAGGGGGATCATGCCAAATGTGCTGGCACTGATAGCTGGATAAACTGCATCAGTACCAATGGCTGGGTTAAGGGGAGTAATGGCACTGCTGGCTGGGTCGGATGCATTGGTACTGACTGCTGGGCTGAACTCGACAGTGCCCAATGCCTGCTCTCCTTGTGGGTAAAGGAGAGGAATCTTTGGCCTCAACAGTACCCTCAGAGACCATAGACTTGACAGGGAGACTTGGTCTTTTCTGGGGCTGGCTCCTTGGAGTGAGAGTCCACACTTCTCTTTTTGGGAGTCTTCCCAGAAGCCTCCAAAATCTTCCCCTCCGTGGGGGAAGCTTGCCCCAGTGTAAAAGGCATGCTCTGGGTTTGTCTGAGGACAGGTATTGGGGAGGTGGGAGGTGTCTCCTGACCCAGTTCTGGTTGCAGGGAGTGTTCCATCACGAACAGTCTTCGCTTGGTTTCCCTGTTCTTCCTTGGCCTAGACTTGAGGGCCAAGCAAAAGTTGCACTTTTGAGAGATATGGGACTCCCCCAAGCAATGACCACACTTAGAGGGGCCATCGTTTACAAGAATAGCCTCTCAGCAGGAGAGACAGCATCTGAAGCCTGGTGAGCCAGGCATGCCCTGCCAGGAAAATGAGTCTCCCAAAGGAAAAAGGGGTACAGAGAACAAAACAATTCCCCCTAACTATCTATACAAACTAACTGTAACTACTACTACTAGTAGTCTCTCCATAGTAGTCGTCCATTGCTGATGACGACAACATTACAATTCTTATCTATGGATACGCTTATGATTCTGAAGTCCAAACCCTGATGCACAGAGTCGGCCGCACTGAGGGCACAGGAAGTCCACGTCCATGATATTTAACAATGAACCTCTATGGCGTCTTTCACATGCAGCCTGGAAACGATTTTGTCAATCCTGCTCAAAGCCATGGCTTGCTAATCTTGTCAGAGACTAACAGTGAGTCCTGTTCTGAGCTGTTTGCTCAAGTTCTTTGAGATTGATCCCAGCCCACTACAGACTGCATTTCAAGTTATCTTTAGTTATCATACCGATGACACTTCTTTGTTTTGCCCTGCCTCAGCTCCCCAGGCAGGATCTGTTTTGGGAGATGGTGGTCTTACATTCTGATGACATGTCCAGTCCACCAAAGTTGTGCTCTCAAAAGCATTTCCTCGATGCTGGCTGTGTTTGCTCTAACTATACCACCCTAACTATACTAGTAACTGCTACACTAAGTATCTTAACGCTAAGGAAAAATAGAATGGCCAAGGTAGATACACTAAGGCCAAAGTAGTTGAGAAAAAGGCCAAAGTAGTTGAGAAAAAGCTAAGGGCAGTTTGCCTGTGCAGCCCTATATAACCTTGATGTCTGGCACAAGGCGGCACAGGGCACATGCGAGAGCTGAACAGATACTGCTAGCTGAAAATCTCCAATCAAAGCCTCAAAAGGCACATGAGCACCTGGAGTGGAGCACCCGTAGGGACACATCTTGAAGAATGAAGGTGGTGGCATAGGAGTTCATTAGATAAATTCGTTTTATTTTTCAATGTAATTTACTCCTTCAGTAGTTTGAGTACATGCATAAAATCCAATACGCAACATGGAATGACAGAGCCAAACTAAGTTATGGCAGTTCCTTAATCAGCTTCAATTCCCAGTGATTAGCGTTGTCCCTACTTCCCAGCCAGGGCCAAATCTGAATGAAAAGAGAAATATTACACTGTACCCCTGTGGTGTAGCTAGGCATCAAAATTTGGGTGGGCCCCAAATCATGGTGGATGGGCAATGTCCAATACCTGAGCTCCCACCTTCATGGTGCATGGTTCCAAAATAAAGGCCATGAATAAATTGACTTAAACTTGGCATTCAGACAGACTGATTCTGGTGGGTCTGAGTGAGCTACGATCCACACAGGCCCACCCATGTCTACACCCCTGATGTACCCTGAAAGTCAGCAGACTACCTCTGACAGAAAAATGGTGGTTGGGGACAGGAATATGTTCCAAAACCAAAGTCTTCTGCTGAATACCCGATCTACCAGCTACAATCTAAAAACTGTCAGCAAAAGTATGACATCATAATTACTGTCAACACACAGAATAAGAAGTCATCTTTAAGCCAGCCTAGATGCAAATTATATAGGGCTCGAGAAAAGAATTAATGCTGAAAAATTCTCCCAGAAGAAAATAATAAGCCTGTGCAATCTTTGAAGAGTTAGTGTAATATGTCCTCTTTAACCAACAACTAAGCAAGCAGACAGCAGCACTCTGCAGTAGGTGTAGTTCCTTACTGATCCTCTACCATACATTGGCCAGTGAAGTGTGCTCTATATTGACATTATCAGTGCTTGGATAACTATGACAACTATGTGAGAGAAAGGGTCACTATTGCCTAACAAAATACATGGAAACAAGTGCTGCAGGCTATTGATGCTACCTGGGAACCTAGGGGCAGGTTGGGATCCAGAATCCCCCTTCCATTCCTGGATGGCAAAGCTCCTTCAAGACTGGGAAAAACTCCCTCAATAATGGGGAAAAGCAACATCCTGGGTCACACATTCTATCAGTTTCCCAGCTTGAGCTGGTCAGAAACATTCAATTCAGTGGTTTGTCACAAAATGCTGATCTGCCAAAACTTTCTGCAGGAACATGCCAGTTTCAACAAAACTTTTGTCAGGAAAGGTTTCCTGGGTTGACGATGGAATTTCTGGTCTAAATGAGACAGACAGACACCCTCCACCACCATGACCAGAATAGCTCATTGGTTAGGGCACTCAACTGGATATGGGAGATCCAAGTACGAGTCTTGCCTCTGCCTGATTCAGACCAGGGACCTGAACATAGCATCCCAGGTGAGTGCTCTATGCACCAGGCGTTAACTATTCTGGAGTGCATCTCTCTCCAGCTCTTTGCAACTACCTAAAATGTCACTGTTTTGTCCATATGCAGAATGGGAGTGTTTTTGAAACCTCAACAATTTTAACAGGACAGGAAATCTGTTTCCTGCACAGCTCTATTCCCAACCTGCCAGCATCGCCATTATTTTAATTGGACTGTGCCTCAGCCACCTTGCTCTCAACCAAATACTGGGAAAGAAGAGAGGCTGTACTATTCATGTCTGCTAAAATAAAGAGCCCTAACACTGCCCTTTGCACCATAGCCGAAACTGTCTCACTCTGCCTACCATAGCTCTCACATACATGTAGAGAGGGAAATGTGACAACAGTATAACTTTGCCAGACTCTGAACAAATGCACCCTTAGAACAGATAAGTAATTGCATAACACCACATATCAACCAGCCAAACAAAAGTGCTTCTCAAACCAATATCCAAACTAAAAGCCAGAATATGAGTACGGACGATGAATATAATATATGGAGATATACATATCTCATAGAACAGGAAGGGACCCTGAAAAGTCATTGAGTCCAGCCTCCTGCCTTCACTAGCAGGACCAAATACTGATTTTGCCCCAGATCCCTAAGTGCCCCCATCAAGGATTGAGCTCACAACCCTGGGTTTAGCAGGCCAATGCTCAAACCACTGAGCTATCCCTCCCCAAAATTATATGAATTTAACAGTTACCAAATGCCTGAATCTGATCACCTCCAGAAGTGTTATTCTACATCGAGTGTTCCTCTACTGCAAACATTCATAATTAATAAACTGCTTATACACTTTACCCTGTTTTACCATCATTCTTGCCTTTTTATATGCCAGCTGCTATTTTAGTTCCTTTTCTATCTATTAGATACAAAACAGTCTTACTGAAAGAAGCATGGTTACTTGTATCTCTATGGCATTAGTTTACCTGTGTGTTTGATTGAATCTTTGTATCAAACGGCTTCCATCCGCTAGCCTAATCTGAATTTTAGTTGTTGCAATGGAGTCATCAATCGGAACAGTTGCATTAAGAATGGATTTATCCTCTTCTTCTGGGGAAGAAGGTGTACTGACAATTTCAGGTGTGAGGCTAAAGGATTGAAGTATAGGTGTTACTGAAAGAAAGCACAACTGAAAAAGATGCATTCTACAACATTTATCTTTCTTTTCTATCTGAAACCAGTATCATGCACTGTCTACTAATTGACTTGAGTATTGAAAAGAGTGTCAAAATTGTTTGCATTAATATATGGATAAAATTTTATATACGTGCATTTAGTTACACAAGAACATTTTCTCCATACATGAGGTTTCTTGTACATGATTTTTTATATAGAGGACGATTTCATGTAGGGATATAAATATTGTTTAAAAAGTTAACCATTTAAACGATTAAAATTATTTCATTTAAATGGTTAATCGATTAAAGGGCCGGAGCAGGCACAGGGGTTAACGGTGGGTTAACCGGCAAGACTAATGTTTACAGGTTAACCGGTAAACATTTTACATCCCTAATTTAATGCATGTCACTACTATAAAAGGGAAGGCTAATACACTTATATATATATATATATATACACACACACACACACACGGATAGATGATCATAAAACAACATTTTTGTGTATGTTAATACTAGAGCATGAAACAACATGTGCATGATTTTAATTTTATTAATTGTACCTTATGGGCCATTTTTGGAGATAATGTAAGTGGTATGTAAATTATACATTGGCAGCTGGCCCTAAGTGCTTTAGCTTATGCTTTCATACACCTTGTTGACTGTGCCTGCTACAACCTCTCTCTGTCTTTTCACCCTCTCAGGATATTATTTATGCTGATTTACTGATATTTAGTTTACACCACCATTTAAGTCACCTCTGAATTTGGCCTTTTACGCACAAGAATGCTGATTAGTATAGGGATTGGTAGATCTATTGTAAAGATGGTGAAGGGCAGTGTTTTGGCTCTGGTTAGGTGTAGGTAGGCAGGGGCGGCTCTAGGCACCAGCGGGCCAAGCGCCCGCTTGGGGCGGTGTCCTGGGAAGGGCGGGCTGGCCTCCCTCCTCCTCTCGCGCGTGCCCCCGCAGGTCCCACGGAGCCCGGCGGACGGACCTGCCGCGCCGCGCCGCGGGCGGCGCCGCCCCGCCGCGTCCGCCCTCGGCTGAGCTCCCGCAGGCACGCGCAGGTCCGGCAGGCCCGCCCCCCCCCCCGGATGCGGGAAGAGGGGAAGGAGGGACCTGGGGGCGCGGCGCGGACGCGGGCAGGCGCCTGCTGCGGCAGCGCCGCTTGAGCCGCCTGTAGGTAGGGTTTGATTTTGGGTTGGAGATTACATCCTGGTCAGGATCTGAATCTGAGAGTGCTATAATCTCATGATAGAGAAGGGTGGAGTAGATAATCTTGAAAAGAAAAAAAGCTTTCAGAAACTGTAATGTTTACAGCATGGACTATTTTTCACACACCTAGCCGCTGTGCTTTAATGAATGCACTAATGCCAAATTTATCTGCTTTCTACTTCTTCCTTCTTGGTCATATAAGTCTGTATATAATTTAACATTTATGTGATTTATATCACCCACATTTTTATTTGTTTTTAGTACTGATTCCTCTTTCCCTAGCCTCATATTCTAGGTTTGGCTAATTTACATTGCATACTCATTTGCAGTAAGGAATCATGCCCCATTTAATTTATGTAAACATTATTCAGCAAATGGTTATTCTCAAAAGTTTAAAAATGATGCTTTGTTAAAGAAAACCTGGGAAAATGACCACTGTGTGACAAACAAGTTAGTCTTTTAATCACATACTCTCTAATGAATTTTGTATCTATTAGATTACCTTTCCCCACTGTTTATGGAGTTAAGACCTTAGGGGCTACAACATCGGAAGTACATACACTAAGAGCTATTTATACATCCTTGAGTGATGAGATGCAAATTTTGTAAGACTGGAAACTAACATCATTAGAACATAAAAAAAATTAATATAAGGACAGCATAAAATCATTTTTTCTAGCGTTGAGTATTCTACTACTTATATACAGTATAATATGTGTATCTACACATACATGCACAAAATATGTAGGGAATACATGATGGTGTGGTGTGAAAGGTTTTAGCTGCATGAGTTTGGCATGGGCCTATTGCTCAGAAGAGGTTAAGCGATGAGTTCTAAAACATGCATGTCGTCCAGTGTTGAGAAAACTTTTATATCACAATGTGATACATTGTGCATGCTATTTTAAACATAATGATCCAGATTCTCAGCTTGTGTCAACTGGCATCACTGTTAAAAATCAACAGAACTATGCAGATTTACACAAGTTAAGAATTTGGCCTTGTAGGGCCCTTTCATATCCCTCCATCTGGAAAGCCAAATTCCTTTATTACAATGAGTCCACAGTGTAAAGGGGTCAGAGGAAGCCAAAGATCATAAGCCACAGACCATCTGTGACAGTGACCTAAAATAGATTTTCAAGAGCAGGAAGAATGCTAGAAGCTGATAGTTTCCCCTTTCCAATGATATAAAACTTCTGCTTCTAACTCTGCAGGGCTGAAAGATCACATTTTTTTATGGAGAGAAAAGTTGTTACTGGCCTAGGACTAAATCTTGCCTCTCCAGGGCTTGGGCAGGTGTAATTTTGCAGAAAAGGAAGAGAAATAATTTGGCTGGCAGGTTAATATTTTTAAAAAAGTAAAAGCTATTTAAAGCTGAGTAAGTGTTTGTAATGCAAGATTAAGTCCAGGGAGATGGAAGGTAAGTGAGGGGAGCAAAGACACAGGTTAAACAAATTTATAAAATAGTTCTGAAATTTATCACATGGAAACCACTTCCACATACATAACATATATGTACTATATCCTCTACTTAGCAGGAAAGGAGAGCTAATGGATGACAACAAGAAGGCTGAGGTGTTTAATGCATAGTTTGCTTCAGTCTTCATTAAAGGTAAATTGTGATAATATACTTCAAACCAGTGTTTCCCAAACTTGGGACGACGCTTGTGTAAGGAAAGCCCCTGGCGGGCCGGGCCAGTTTGTCTACCTGCCCCATCCGCAGGTTCCTCCTATTGTGGCTCCCACTGGCCGCAGTTTGACGCTCCAGGCCAACAGGAGCTGCTGGAAGCGGTGCGGGCTGAGGGACGTACTGGCTGCCGCTTCAAGCAGCTTCCATTGGCCTGGAGCGGCGAACTGCGGCCAGTGGGAGCCGCGATAGGCGGAACCTGCAGACGGGGCAGGTAGACAAACTGGCCCGGCCAGCCAGGGGCTTTCCCTACACAAGCGGCGTCCCAAGTTTGGGAAACACTGCTTTGAACGATTAATATTAACTACAAGGGCAAGGAACACAAGCTAAAACAGAGAAAGAACAGGTTAAAAAATATTTGCTAGATATATTCAAGTAAGCAGGGCCTGATGAAATTCACCTTAGGAACTAACTCAGAACCATTAGTGATTATTTTTGAGAACTCATGGAGGATCAGTGAGGTTCCAGAGGACTGAACAAGGGTAAATATAGTACCTATCTTTAAAAAGGGGAAAACAACCTGCGAAATTATAGACCAGTCAGCCTAACTTCGATACCTTGAAAAATACTGGAACAAATTATTAAACAATCAATTTGTAAGCATGTAGAGGATAATAGGGTTATAAGAAATAGTCAATTGTCAAGAACAAATCATACCAAACCAACCTAATTTCCTCCCTTGACAGGGTTACTAGACAAATGGACAGGGAAAAAGATGTAATACATCTTGATTTTAGTAAGGCTTCTGACAGTCCCACGTGACGTTCTCAAAAGCAAAAAAAGTATGAAATTATCATAAAGTGGATGCAAAACTAATTGAAACACTGTATTGAAGGAGTAGTTATCAGTGGTTTACTCTCAAACTGGAGGGACATATCTAGTGGGGTCTACAGGGATTTACAATGGGTCCAGTACTAGTCAATATTTTTATTAATGACTTGAGAGTATGCTTACAAAATTTGCAGGTAACTCCAAGCTGGGAGTGGCTGCTTGCACTTTGGAGGCCAGGATTAGAATTAAAAATGACTTTGACAAATTGGAGAATTCATCTGAAATCACCAAGATGAAATTCAACAAAGACAAGTGCAAAGCACTACACTTCGGAAGGAAAAATCAAAATGCACATATACAGAATGGGGAATAACTGGCATGGCATTAGTACTGCTGAAAAGGATCTGGGGGTTATACTGGATCACAAACTGAATGAGTTAATGTGATGCAGTTGTGAAAAAAGCTAATATCATTCTAGGGTGTGTTAACCAGAATGTCATGTGTAAGACCTGGGAGGTAATTCTCCTGCTCTACTTAGCACAGGTGAGGTCTCAGCTGGAGCACTGTGTCCAGTTCTGGGGGCCTCACTTTAGCAGAGATGTGGACAAAATAGAGAGAGAGTCCGGAAGAGAGCAACAAAAATGATAAAAGGTTTAGAAAACTGAACCTATGAGGTAAGGTTAATAAAACTGGGAATGTTTAGTCTTGAGAAACAAAGACTGGGGGGAAGGGAAGGACCTGAAAACAGTCTTCAAATATGTTAAGGGCTGTTATAAAGAGCATGGTGATCAATTGTTCTTCAGGTCCACTGAAGGTAGAACAAGAAGTAACGGACTTAATCTGCTGCAATGGAGATTTAGGTTAGATATTATGAAAAGCTAATTATAAGAATAGTTAAGTACTAGAATAGGTTACCGACACAGGTTGTGGAATCCCCATCATAGGACGTTTTTAACAGGTTAGACCAGGGATCAGCAACCTTTCAGAGGTGCTGTGCCGAGTCTTCATTTATTCACTCTAATTTAAGGTTTCGCGTGCCAGAAATACATTTTAACGTTTTTAGAAGCTCTCTTTCTATAAATCTATAATATACAACTAAACTATTGTTGTATGTAAAGTAAATAAGGTTTTTAAAATGTTTAAGAAGCTTCATTTAAAATTAAATTAAAATGCAGAGCCCCCGAGACCAGTGGCCAGGACCCGGGCAGTGTGAGTGCCACTGAAAAATCAGCTCGCGTGCCGCCTTTGGCACGCGTGCCATAGGTTGCCTACCCCTGGGTTAGACAAACATCCGTTTGGTATATTTGGTTCTGCCTCAGCACAGGTCCCTTCCAGTCCTACATTTCTATGATTCTATAGCTAACCTAAGTAATAATTTTATACTTGTCTAATTTTAAGAAGTACCCACCCAATTCCTTTCAAACTTAGTTTAACCATTGACAATATATAAAAATTTCACTTGACAGCATTTTAAGGAATTCTCTAATGTAGAAATAGGTGTTTATAATGGAATATTTCCTGGAGGTTTAATTAGATCACCTCTAGCACACCTCTTCCTCCACTCATGCTTCAGTACTAAGATGACAGAATGGACTGTGCATGCACAACCCAGATTTCTGCTATATTTTACTATATATATAAAATGCGTTGAACCATATATACACAATACAATACATTATTTAGTGTAGGTTTTGTGGTCTTTAGAGACCAAAGTACAAGTAGCTTTTCTAACACCACACTGCAGGTCCATTTATTTCTCTTAAAAGATTTACTTGCCTTGGGAAGAAAGTGGTGCACTGCAAAGAGGTTCCCTCTTCTACTCGAGCACAGGACCAGCTATAATTTGGTACTAAATGAAGTAGCAGGGATTAGGAAGTGATGAAGAGTGTTAAGCATTAGGTAATTTTCCCTTTCTATCTACAGATATTTTTTCTGATCAAGATTGAATAAAACCTGAGTCCAAAATTGAACTCCATTTAAGTCAATGTGGTTACAACATGATAAATTTGGCCCATAATCCTTAACAAGTAACGGAAGCTAGGAGAACTGGGATGCAAAGCAGGAGGAAAACAGATCTGAAATTCTTGGAAGAATAAAAATATCTTTCTGGTGCCAACAGCTGGTAACACACAGAGCTCAAGACAGTCTTGATAAAAATTATGAAAGTATTTTCTAAAATGGAAGAAAAATCATTCTGATTTAAGATATTTGAATGGCATGAAATGTGCAAAGATGCTGGGGACAGAGAAAGCGAGAGAGAACATTACTCAAGTTTGTCATGTCAGTAATCAGACATGGCTTATAGCTTATACCAGTGGTGGGCAACCTGCGGCCTGTCAGGGTAATCCGCTGGTGGGCCGCAAGACAGTTTGTTTACATTTGCACGGCTGCCCACAGCTCCCAGTGGCTGCAGTTTGCCATTCCCGGCCAATCGGAGCTGCGGGAAGTGGTGCGGGAATGGCGAACCGCGGCCACTGGGAGCTGCGGGTCGCCATGCAAATGTAAACAAACTGTCTGGCGGCCCACCAGTGGATTTCCCTGACCGGCCGCGTGCAGCCCGTGGGCCGCAGGTTGCCCACCATTGGCTTATACTGAAAGCTCCAAATCAAAATCCCATGCAATTAATGGAACCAGCTTTTGACACTTACATCCCACACATCTTACCTGCAAATGAAAGGTTTTTCAGAAAATTCATTTGAATATGTCAGTTAAGTGCAAAGAAGGAAGACTTGGAGAGTTAGAAACTGAAGAGGAGTTTTGAATCAACAACAACATGTAGCTATTGCCCATTGTAATCAAACAAATCTGCTTATGTGATCTTAGATATGTTATATATTTATTTTATGCTGTAATAAGATCTATTTTTACATAGTTAAAAATGAATTAAGCTATTTCCAAAAAGGTATCAGAACTGCCTTGCTGACAAAATTAATACATATTATATAACATGGTGAGCATCAAGCAGTTGAGGTGTTTACTATTCAACTGTTAGGCATTATTGAGTTAGCTTATAAGGTTACTCTGGAGCCTATGAATTTGTGTTACAGAAAAGCTTGATGACAGAATGTTACAAGTATATTTGTTGCTGCTTATTCTTGCTGAGTTACCTTGAACAGATTTTTAGAGCCTTGTCTAAAAAGGTATAATATCTCAAGTCTGATTAGGGATGCAAACTGAATGTCACATCTCAGATGCTCAGTCACTAGAACGTATTTTGTAGTTGTACTGTTATGTAACTGTTTAGAATTTTATAATCCACATATTCTTGCCCCCAGATACCAGACTAAGCAATTCAAAGGCAGATGTCAGATTCTTTAACATTATTGCTTATGTTTCAACAACTATTATCATCTATGTACTTCAGCTTTTTGTGGCAGCATTTGAAGCTCTCACCAGGATTTCATTGGAATTAAGCTTTTAAAATCATGCAATTTATTGTTCATATTCATTTTGTATCAAATAAATCAAGCAGGATTCTTAAATGAATCTCTCTTCTGTTTAAGGATACTAGACCTGTCAATAGTGTAGCTGGGAGTCTTATAATCAAAGGTGTTACCAGTTCATATATTATATCACAATATTTCGGCCACTGGCATTTCAGCCAATAGATGCTTTAATTGCTGCCATACAGAAATCCCATCAGGAACTTGGTCAAGTATCAGACTATGAAAATGTTCATGGCTAAAAGCAGAAAATGACAGAGAAGGATGGGGGGTTGGATGGCTCAGGGAATTAGTAACGGAACATACAGTTTTCTATTTATATTGATCATTGGATCAAATACAGACCAAGTACTAACAGCTATAAGGTTGAATGAATTAGTGGTCTCCATGAAATTCCTATTGAACTGGTGCCTTCCTTAAAATCTCCAACGAAGTAGGTGAAGTTTTTGGCAGTCTCACGTGAGACTGCAAGGAATTAACAATGATCAAGACTTAAGTGTAAGGACTTTATCCTCACCCACAACTATTTCACATTTGGGGACAATGTATACCTTCAAGTCAGCGGCACTGCTATGGGTACCCGCATGGCCCCACAGTATGCCAACATTTTTATGGCTGACTTAGAACAACGCTTCCTCAGCTCTTGTCCCCTAATGCCCCATCTCTACTTGCGCTACATTGATGACATCTTCATCATCTGGACCCATGGAAAAGAAGCCCTTGAGGAATTCCACCATGATTTCAACAATTTCCATCCCACCATCAACCTCAGCCTGGACCAGTCCACACAAGAGATCCACTTCCTGGACACTACACTGCTCCATAAGCGATGGTCACATAAATGCCACGCTATACCAGAAACCTACTGACCACTATACTTACCTACATGCCTCCAGCTTTCATCCAGACCACATCACACGATCCATTGTCCACAGCCAAGCTCTAAGATACAACCGCATCTGCTCCAATCCTTCAGACAGAGACAAACAAACACCTACAAGATCTCTATCAAGCGTTCTTAAAACTACAATACCCACCTGCTGAAGTGAAGAAACAGATTGACAGAGCAGGAAGAATACCCAGAAGTCACCTATTACAATACAGGCCCAACAAAGAAAGTAATAGAATGCCACTAGCTGTCACCTACAGCCCCAACTAAAACCTCTCCAGCGCATCATCAAGGATCTACAACCTATCCTGAAGGACGATCCCTCACTCTCACAGATTTTGGGAGACAGGTCAGTCCTCGCTTACAGACAGCCCCTCAACCTGAAGCAAATACTCACCAGCAACCACACAACAAAAACACTAACCCAGGAACCTATCCTTGCAACAGAGCCCGTTGCCAACTCTTTCCACATATCAATTCAAGGGACACCATCATAGGACCTAATCACATCAGCCACAAGATCAGGGGCTCGTTCACCTGCACGTCTACTAATGTGATATATGCCATCATGTGCCAGCAGTGCCCCTCTGCCATGTACATTGACCAAACCAGACAGTCTCTATGTAAAAGAATAAATGAATACAAATCAGACGTCAAGAAATATAACATTAAAAAACCAGTCGGAGAACACTTCAGCCTCCCTGGATACTCAATTACAGACCTAAAAGTGGCAAATTCTTTAACAAAAAAACCTTCAAAAACAGACTCCAACAAGAAACTGCAGAACTGGAATTAATTTGCAAACTGCACACCATTAAATTAAGCCCGAATAAAGACTGGGCGTAGATGGGTCATTACACAAATTAAAAACTATTTCCCCATTTTCCCCCTACTGTTACTCACACCTTCTTATCAACTGTTTGAAATGGACCATCCTGATTATCGCTACAAAAGTTTTTTGTCTCCTGCTTATAATAGCCCACCTTAATTGACTAGTCTCGTTAGAGCACCCCCATTTTTTCACGTTCTCTCTCTCTCTTCCTACTGTATTTTCCACTGCATGCACCTGATGAAGTGGGTTTTAGCCCATGAAAGATTATGCCCTAATAAATATGTTAGTCTCTAAGGTGCCACAAGTACTCCTTGTTTTTTTTGTTTTAAATGTACAAACTGTGGTCCTTCCAGATCAGGGCTCAGGCATACTGGCAATCCTATAATGCGGCTCTCAGCATTCTACCCATTCAAACAATAAAAGAAGGGCTTCAATCTGCATGGCAATTAATCCATTACTTTTAATCAGCTACATTTCCTTAATAACAGAAGGACAGGTCTATGTATAAATTAATTTATCAAGTGTCTAGGTAAACTGATCTGGCAGATTGGAATGACATTCCACTATGAATGTCAAATTCCACTTCATGTCACTCTAGAAACAGTAATAAAGCAGCAAGTTTAAATCTGAATAGAATAATCTTAACATACCGCTTACATTTTTTTCCAATGATTATAGGCAGAATCGATAGTCCCACCCTTTGTTAATGTTGCCCAAAAACGTTCCAGTTTTGGCTGGGACAGTCCCCTTTTTAAGCCCTGTCCAGGATGTCCTGACATTTGTGGCAAAGGTGTTCATTTGTCACAAAAGCAAATGGGACAAGTGCAGTTTTGCCAAAGCAGAGGAAAAGCTGTTGTTTTTTTGGGTGGTGGGGGGCTAGGGTTGTCAGCTCTGTGCTGGGGGGAGGGGGAAAAAGGCTTGGGTGAGCCACACACGGGGGGAGGGGAGAGGAAGAGAAGGGGAGGGTGGTGTGGAGTGGTGGTGGAAGGCTCGGTATGTCAGACCTGGGCAGCGGGACTCAGACTTCAGCCACAGCCCCGGGTGGTGGGGCTAGGTCTGTCAGCCCTGCCCTGGGAGGGAAAGGCTATGGCAAACCCCACATGGGAGAGGGGGAGAGGCGCTCCGGCTGTCAACCCCAGGCAGCAGGGCTCAGGCAAGCCCCAGGTGGTGTCCTGTTTTCCTGTTGGGAAATTTGGTCACCCTATCCATTATAAGATCCTGTTTTTAGTTGCCTATAACTTAGCCAAATGTTAAGCATTCAGGCTGAAATGTTCCATGCTGGGTGTCTACTTCAGGCTGAATTTTTTGTAAAATTTTAGCAAAAATGGTTGAGCCACATCTGAGAATAAAGATAAGGGTAAAATATGTTGTTCTGCCAGTGTTAAAAAAAATAAATCTTATAACTATGGCAACTCTATGCTTTGAAGCAGGGACTTGAAATTTGGCAAGGGTATCACCCTGGTTTCAAGGATGCAGCTTCTGCTGTTCCCATGACCCCCCGCCCAAATTTTGACCAATTTATCCAAAAATGAGTATGTGATCATGTAATTAAGGAGGGCTGCCAGAGATGGGAGGGGGCAAAAGGGGCAGTTTGCCCTAGGGCCCCTGTTTGAGAGGGCCCACAAAACGACAAAGGGACGGACGAGCCAAATTTGAGTGAAGAGGTGTTGCAACATGGTGAACGGGATTGCAATGCCACTCAGGTTTGATGCCTGCCATCAATAATGCAGGGAGCGAATTGCCCATCTCAGCCAGGCCCAGAACCCACAGTCACCATTGTTGGCATCATCATGCCAGGCTTGAGGGGCCCTACCATGCTGAGAGCCCAGAGGAAGGAGTATCAGGGATACCACTCCCGCTAGTGGCAGGGCTAGAGTTCAGAGAGAGGCAAGACCAGGCTACATGCAGAGAAGAGCATCCCTTCCTGTGGGGAAGGCAGCAACCACACAGGCCTGGGGCCTCGCTGACCCCTCCCGCCCATCCTCTCTCCTCTTCTTAAACTTTCATTTCCATGGTAGTGGTTTTTTATTTGGATGGGGACATCCGTTTCAGACCCCCCAAAACACTCTCTGCAGCCTTGAAGACTGTAAAGTAAGGCGTACACACAATGGGACAGAATTACATTGCAAAGTCAACCTTAATTCTAGGATCTTCTAACTCTTAAGTTTTGACATATTTGACTTGTGAATCAAATATTGGTTTTCATTCACTACATTCTCTGACCAAGACTGATCAGTAAACACTTCCGGTATTAACTGCTGTTAGGTGGAAAGTGCACTGAGTTACCTTCTCCAGAAGTCTCCGATAACTCAATTAAAATCAGTGTCTGAAAGCTCTATTTAAAATAGCATCATAGAAAACAAATATAGAAAATAGAAAAATAAAATGTATCTTTTGCAGCCATCCTGAGCCCTATGCTTCTCTTTAATTGCAAATTACACATGTACATGACAGAAGAGAACATTAATTTGTTAAATTTATTTTTACCTTCCAAGCTTTTGTCCTTCTCCACTGAAAGCTTTGAATTTCAATCTAGGCTTTACATATTCTTGTTCTTGGTGGTCTTCCATATCCAAGTTAACTTGGCCACCATGCACCAACCGTTGAAGTTCCAAAGGAATCTCCCTTAAATACAAAAATAAACCATTGTCTCCTTAAAGTACACAGTACAAATTCCCAATTACAGTACAGTAAGACATTTCAGTATGGATCCTATAAGAGCCTAAACAATATTTTAACAAAGAGTGGAAAGTAGTGCCCTATCTGTATCAAAATGCAGAGGAATCCAATTGCGCCTACTTTTTCTAGAAGCTAGAGTTAAAAATAAAGACTAATGGATATATAATTAATGTAGTTCATTATTAAGTCACAAGTTGAAATCTAGAGTGCGCTGATACAATGAATAAGTTACAATCTCAATAGCCACATTCAATAGCAAATGATGTTCAAGCAGATGAAGTTACTGGGGAGTTCTGTGTTTTAAAAAAAGTGAGATGGAATATTGCCCATACATAGATATTTTTAATATTTTGATTGAGAATTTAAAAAATAATCGAGAGGAACAGAATTTAGAAATAATGTCTAAAAATAGTTGCTGGAATTATAATATTATATTATAATTTTTCAGTAATCAAACATTTTTAAAGTTTTCTCAAGTAATCTCTAATGCAAGGGTGGGGAACCTTTTTTCTATGAGGGGCCACTGACCCACAGAAAAAAAAAATCATTTGCGGGCCACACACAGCCCCATGGCAGGGGGGTTGGGGGGGCTTTGGGCTTCCCCCAGTCTCCGGAGTGGGGCCAGAAATGAGGGGTTCAGGGTACAGCAGTGGACTCCAGACTAGGACAGGGGGTTGGGGTGCGGGAGGGGGTGAGGGTTCCGGCTGGGGATGCAGGCTCTGGGGTGGGGCTGGGGATGAGGAGTTTGGGGTGCAGGAGGGGGCTCAGGGCAGGGGAAGGGGGTTGGGGGCCTGAGAGGGAATTAGGGTGTGGGAGGGGGGTTTTGACCTGGGGTAGGGGGTTGGGGTGCAGGTGGTGCTGCAGGCTCTGGGAGGGAGTTAGGGTGCAGGAAGGGGGGTTTCAAACTGGGGTGTGGGTTGGGGTGCAGGTAGGGGTGCAGGAGCTGGGAGAGAGAGTTTGGATACAAGAGGGAGCTGAGACCTGGGGGTTGCGGTGCAGGGTCTGGGAGGGAGTTAAGGTGTGACAGGGGGCTTGGGGTGCAGGCTCTGGCCACGTGGCACTTACCTGAGGCAGCTCCTGGTCAGCTGTGCAGCGGGGCTAAGGCAAGCTCCCTGCTTGCCCTGGCCCCGCGATGCTCCCAGAAACGGCCGGCATGTGCGGCCCCTAGGCGGAGGGGCAGATGGGGGCTCTGCGCAGTGCATGCTGCCCATGCCCGCAGGTGCCGCGCCCACAGCTCCCATTGGCAGCGGTTCCCGGCCAATGGGAGCTGTGAAGCTGGTGCTGGAGGCAGCATGCGGAGCTTCCCTGATCGCCCCTGCGCCCGGGAGCTGCGGGGGTGGGAGGGGAGGGCACCGAGGCTCAGGATGGAGACTTGCTGCGGGCTGGATTAAAGTAAGTAGTGGGCTGGATCCGACCTGTGGGCTGGAGGTCCCCTCCCCCCCCACTTTAATGCAATACATTTTTTTTGCCTGTCAATCAATCACAGTCCTTAACAGGGATCATAATCCAATTCAGGTGAGGAAAAACACCTTGAGAAATAATCAGCTGATTATTATATTGCAGTAGCACCCAGGGCCCTCAATTAGTAACATCGCCCCACTGTGCTAGGTGCTGTACAAATACATACAAAGACACAACCTCTACCCTAAAGATCTTACAATCTCAGACAACAATCAACACGTAAAGGGTGGAGGGAAGAGGGATGCAATCTAATATATACATATACAATAAGAGATATAAAAACTGCTTTGGATTGTTATCGAGCAGAACCCGTTATCAGCATGGACACATGTCCCCTGCAATGGTGGTTGAAGCATGAAGGGACAGATGAATCTTTAGCACATCTGGCACATAAATACGTTGCAATGCTAGCTACAAAAGTGCCATGCAAATGTCTGTTATCACTTTCTGGTGACGTAAATAAGAGGGCAGCATTACCTTCTGTAAATGTAAATACACTTGTTTGTCTTAGCGATTGGCTGAACAAGAAGTAGGACTGAGAGGACTTGTAAGCTTTAAAATTTTACATTGTTTTATTTTTGAATGAAGTTTTTTTGTACATAATTCTACATTTGTAAGTTCAACTTTTATGATAAAGAGATTGTACTACAGTACTTGTATTAGGTGAATTAAGAAATACTATTTCTTTTGTTTTTTTACAGCACAAATACTTGTAATAAAAATATAAAGTGAGCTCTGTACACTTTATATTCTGTGTTGTAATTGCAATCAATATATCTGAAAATGTAGAAAATACACCTCTTCCTCGATATAATGCTGTCCTTGGGAGCCAAAAAAAAATCTTACCGCATTATAGGTGAAACCGTGTTATATTGAACTTGCTTTGATCCACTGGAGTGCGCAGCACAGCCCCGCCCCCCCGGAGCACTGCTTTACCGCGTTATATCCAAATTCGTGTTATATCGGGTGGCATTATATCGAGGTAGTGGTGTATCTAAAATATTTAAATAAATGGTATTCTATTATTGTTTAACAGTGCTATTAAATCACGCAATTAATTTTTTTAATTGCTTGACAGCCCTAATTAAAACGTTATTGATGTTAAGGAATAGCCACAACTGTTTTGCTCAGCCTAATATGAATATTCAAAATGAAGGAGGCATTTGTTGCAGTGAGTAAGCCGTAAATTATTTTGAATCTCAGTTGGCACTTCTGAGCCTACTGCTGGAGATGGCCATTATATTGAAGAATTATGTTATTTGTGGCACAGGCCAGGTGGAGAGCCAATCTTAGCATCTGACTACACATCACAGGGTGTGGGACTTGTAAAGTGCTAACATGCTGCACTCTAACTGCTCCATGTAAACTCTGCTGGCATGGTCTCAAAGGAAATTACACCTCTACCCCGATATAACGCGGGTTCGCATACAACGTGGTAAAGCGCTGACATGCTGCTCTGAGCAGCGTGTTAAGGGTGCCGGGCCAGGCTGGGGCTGAGGGGTTGGATAAGGGGCAGAGGGTCTCGCAAGCTGTCAGGGGCTACCCCCCCAGGATCTGGGAGGCAGGAGCTGTGGGGGGGCACTTTTGGGGGCCCTGAGTGGCCCTGGGGATTAGCAGGGGGCCGGGAGCAGCCCACTCTGCTTTCCTTGCCCCAGCCCCAGCCGTGTCACTCGGGGGAGGGGGCTTGGGGGAAGGGATCCCCCCCACACTCACCGGCAGCAGTGGAAGTGGAGCAGCCCGGCCCCTGGAGTGGGGTCAGTGTACTTAAAGGGGCAATGTGCATCTCTCTCTCTCAGACACACACCATGTGTGTGTTTCTATCTCTCTCTGCCATGCTGTCTCCCCTCCCTCCATTCGTGCTGCCTTGGAGACTGTGAGGCTACATTAACAACAATGTGTTAACCATGGAGGGCTCAGCCGAGTGCTAGTTCATCATTCAGCAATAAGACATTCCGTGGGAAATATCCCATCCTCTTCTAGCCTCTGACTTCACCACCCCAACCAAGCTTCACAATCATCATTGCTGTGTAAAGTATTAAATTGTTTGTTTAAAACTTATACTGTGTGTGTGTGTGTGTATAGATACAGATATCTATAATCTATCAGGGATTGGCAACCTTTGGCACGCAGCTCGCCAGGGTAAGCACGCTGGCATGCCGGGCCGGTTTACCTGCTGGCGGGAAGTGGCAGCCAGCACATCCCTCACCGCTTCCCGCAGTCCCCATTGGCCTGGAGTGGCAAACCGCGACCAGTGGGAGCTGCGATCGGCCGAACCTGCGGACGCGGCAGGTAAACAAACCAGCCCGGCCTGCCAGGGTGCTTACCCTGGCAGGCTGCGTGCCAAAGGTTGCTGACCCCTGATTTTTATTTATATAAGAGAGAGAGAGAGAGAGAGAGAGAGAGAGAGAGAGAGAGAGAGAGAGAGAGATCTATATAGTCTTTTGTCTGGCAAAAAAATTTCCCTGGAACCGAACCTAACCCCCACCCTCCCCATTTTCCCCCCATTTTCATTAATTCTTATGGGGAAATTGGATTCGCTCAACATCGTTTCGCTTAAAGTAGCATTTTCAGGAACATAACTACGTTAAGCGAGGACTTACTGTACACTGTCTGTATCTCTGCAGTAACATCAACTTGTTTCTGGTAGAAGGATTATTTAATGCTTCAGTACTCAGTTGCTTTACACTGCAGAAAGATTATACACTTTAATATTCATCACTGTTTTATTACTATTTCCTTCTCTGCACCTGATTGCTCTGATATAGTCAGCAAAAGAACCACCATTATAACTTACCCTCTTTTAACAGACTCAAGAAACTGAGCATTTGTTGGGTCTGTGTAAGTTCTCAACTCTCCATCATCTAAACTGAAACCATTCCTCCACAGTTTAAGCAAAAATTGAACCTATTGAGCAAAGAAAATATAATAAAAAACTAAATGAAAAAATTCCTAAGCAATTATCTGCTGATCTTTTTTGTTAGCTTTGTACATATTGGCAAACATTAGAGAACTGAATCTAAAACAAAACATAGTTTGTAGCAAAACACAGAAACATAAGATAGAAGGCAAAAGAAATAAAAACATTGTATTAGTTTTTGTAGAGAGATTTTGGACTGTCATTTTTAGATTCCCCCAAACAAAGTGATATTGACTTCTAGTAACATTTGCACTGTTGGTACAGTTGAGATTACAAATTTACGGTACTGAGACCTCAGACAGATTGGCAACCCTGAACTTCACAATAAGCCTTGACTTTTATCAGTGACATAGCTAACAGATAAAATACAAGGTACACAGAAAATATATGCTAACAATAGTGTACTAGGCTTAACAGGTGATGCAACTGCTTTCAAAATAGCGAATACTGTTTTTGTTTAAAATTGACTTAGCACCCATAAACTTGCAGATTACTATTACTATTCTAATCGCTTGTGGAATAAAGCAAGAGTTACAGTTACTAATTCCCATAACTAGCTTTATCACTGTTATTTTTATTGTAACACCTAACAGCCCCAAGTCATGGACTAGGACCCCACTGTGAAAGACACTGTACAAACACAGAACAAAAATACAGACCCTGCCTGCCCCCAAGACCTTACAATCTAAGAAACAATAGATGAGTACAGACAAACTGACCGGAGAGTACAAGGAAACAATGAGACATATTGGTCAGCATGATAGGCATGTATGATGTGTATTCTCAGCAAACCCAGCAGCCTAACCATTGTCATATTTTCTGTAGGCCTCAAGGCAAAGGAGAATTTTAAAGAGGGATTTGAAATAGGATAATGAGTTTGTTTTGTGGATGCTTACAGGGAAAATGACAGCATGAGAGAAAGCATGAAGGTACTTGTTAAATTTTCAGACAAGTAGGTGATCGAGGCTAGGATCATGGGTTTATTGGAGGTAGGAGTCAACCTTTCAATACTGAATGAGAAATGACAGGTAGGGAGATGAGATTACTTAAGTATTTATACAAGACTAAAAACAATTATGCAATCCGTTACAAAACATAAAGGAAGACATTTCTGCCCAGAAGAGCTTGCATTCTAAAACAGATGAGGAAAACATTCAGGAAAATGTCTGGGTGAGAGAGTGTGACTTACTGCCAGGGAAAGTTGGTAAGAACAATTCAGGGTTAACAGAAGAAATATGTGGAAGTCTGGATTTACAAGAAGCAGCAAGAGATTTCTCCCAAGCTTGGGAAAAGCATAAACGATGAGGCATAGAGTAGGAAAAGGAGAATGAGGGAGCAGCAGACAGAGATGATTATAGTGCAGAAAAGGAGCATGCAAGAGCACAGGAAGAAAGAAAAGTAGAGATAAGGACAGGGCAAAATTATGCAGAATCTTAAAGGCAAGGATGAGAAACCTGATGCAGTAAGAAAAGAATCCAGCAAAAGGGCTGAAGGGGATAATTATAAAGGCAGAGTAGATGCAGATAAAGATGACTTTATCTCCCTCCCATCTATTCAAAACAGCATTGCTAGAGGTGAGAATTCCAAAGACCACAGAGGAAGTGGTTGCAGGAAGGAAGATGAATATGACAAACGCATAGACAAGGGTTTTAACACTGGCTATAGTTCAATTTTGTTTTTTTAGAGCTTGCAAACACAGGACTTGTTCAGAAATGCAGGGTGTGAATGTAGAGTGCACTAGCCCACTGCACAGCAGCAGGCCACTAGGACCCTGCTACTGTACACTAAAAGTTCTGTCATGTGCTTTGATTTACTGTTGCTTAATACAACCTGTTTCAAACAGCAGTACGTCAAAGCACACTACAGAACTGTTGGTATGATATAGCAGGATCCACACAGGGACTTAGTGTGCAACAGGCTAGTATGCTGTTCATTCACGCACTGGTTTGCCACACACTAAGTTTCCATGTAGACAAGCCCTTAGAAAGGAAGAAGTGACAGAACTTATGGTGCAGAAAGAGCAGGGGAAGTCAAAGATAACACCAAGGTTACAAATATGGGAGAGTTGTGGAGTTGACAATGGTGTTAGAGAAGAAAAAAAAAAGAAGAAAGATTAGGAGAAAAGTTCAGGGTTGGAGGAAATGAGTTTGAAATGGCAGGAGGACATTCACATAAGTATATCAAACACAGTTGAAGAGATGGACAGAGGGATGAAAATTAGAGGTAAAGAATTAGATTTGTTAGAGGTGTTAGCTCCACATGATTTCAGCTATCTTGAGCACAGAGGACAAAGAGATGACCTAGAACAGGACCCTGAAGGGCACCAGAGAGAGAAAGATGCTTTAGTGTTAATTTAGTTTTACTGATATTGTAGTGTAGTTTTACTCTGAAAAGTGACTATATAAAAATGGCATCATCTTAGTTCACAATTCTATTCCCTGTGTATATTCAGAGTCATGTCTGCTCTCTTTGGTGGCAAAAGTAAACTTTACTGTTCTTTATTCCTGTTAGTACTGCCGACCAACCTCAGCTAAGATTCGATTACTGCTGATGTTTTTCCATCTTGTGCATCAACAAAGTTGTTTATTAAGCTCCTATAGTCACACCTATCTGAGTCCGCTGAAAACAATGGCAATCAGGAAACAACTCTTCTATTCTACTCAATTTGTCATACTACGCCCAGCACTTTCACAGGTGTAGGTGAGGGCCCAATTTGGATGTCAGAACATTTATTATTGGTGATGATGCATGATATGGAAAGAATCCTGTTCGACTCTCCCTGGACAAATAATATGCAAGGCTGAGAGGAAAAGATACATCTTTCTAACTATAAATGGACACAGAAATCACTAAGCTACAACAACAAAGAATACTATGATGCCACTTTTATAAAGAAACTTTTATAAAGTAGAACCATTTTGGTTGTTTTCTCTTCACCCTAAATTGGACTTAAAATTAGTCAAATATAATATTTATTTTCTTCCTACACAATATCAACTTTAGAAGGATCTTATCTAGCTAGTGAGAATTCCAGTACCTTATTATCAATGACACTCAGTTTTCTATTTCACAGGGAATAAAGACAACACACAAAATTGCAAGTTATGAATTGTTGTGAGATGCTTAATAGGGCTGAATCAACACAACTAATGCCTGCAGAGCCTTGAAATATGGTAGGCACCACCTCACAAAATTAAGCGTTTAATTCCAAAGGAGCACTTTGCAACTCAGATTAGAGTCACAGAGCACTCATAGCAATACAACCCTTTCTTTTCACAACACTGGACCCAGTCAGTCTTCTTTGTCAGACCCCTCTTTCCTCTACCAGCAGAGCTTATGTACTTCATAATCTATGTATTTTTGTCCATGTCGACCCTTTGGCTTTAAGAAATTATTCTTAAAATGTACATTACATGGTTCTATAGCTATTCATTATAAACAAAACTATTGTTATATAAAAACATTATCTTGACAACTTGGGCTTCAAACATTGCAGGATATGTAGCACTATTTTCTGCTATTCAACATTTTACTTACATCTTGCCCATTCTGATTTTCTCCATATATATATTCAGAGCGCGTCCGGGATGAGTCACCCAATCTGTATCCACCACCTGAAAATGACTGATAAAATATTTAAAAGAAAGTTAATTAAAAAAATTAAACAGCCTGAATAGATATGTGAAACAATTTACAAAGATATTTAATGGGGTGCAGGATATAAATTCAAATGTGAACAAGCCTGCTTCTTTAGTTAACACAAACACACAATGTTCTAATTGATATGCCTTCTAATTAGCAAATTAGGTAGTTAGAAATTATAACCATGCTAAGCAGTCAGTGTACTATGAAATGTTAGGATTGGAAATTGAATATTTGCAAGTATTAGTAATATAATTTACAAGACAATAAGCCCTTTAGGCAAAAAATAACTCTTTTTTATACTTACTTTAGCTTTACTAAAATCATCTGAGGCTCTTGCAGCTTCATCCAGTGGAACTGCCCCATGTTCTTTCGCCTCTTTGAAAAGTTCACCAACAATTTTATGGGGATTCCTACTATTAGAAGGCCCAACAATCTGTAGTCCGCTATATTCTGAGTCACCTGAGTAAAATCTTTAAACAATAATGTTCATCAGTGACAATCCTTCTGAAGTAATTGATGGACACCCATTTTTCAATAAAAAAAGCTCAGTAAACAAATGGAGCCAAATTCTGGCACAAAACCTCTTCATTTTGATCACAGAAGCATTCCACCCAGTTCTGGTTTTCTCAATACACAAAGAAGCACTACTAAAAGAATTGTTACAGTGGACCTACAAAGGTATAGAGGTTCCTAGAGGTTAGGAGCCATGGTCATATTTTATAGCGAACACAGTCCTGACATAGCTGTGACTTTACATTCCTTATTTTATGTGGATTCCACCAGCTCCTGGAAAGAATAATCTCCACTGGGAGGTTCTGTGTATGAAACTATGGCTGGTCTGATGAAATGCAGATGCATTTGAAAAATCAGATGCACAATTAACACTGCCTTTGTAGAATTGACCTACAACAACTAAAAATAGCACCAAAGTGAGATCTTAGGCTTAATGATCAATTATGGTCACATTTCTAACAATATTAGTTCTTTTTTTAACAACAATTAATTTATATTCTGAGGCACTTTAGAGTCTGCAGTAACTTCAGAGAAAACCATTGGATAAAACAAACAGTAGTAAACATCTAGTTTATTTTCAAAATAGACTAATTTCTAGCCCTTGCATGAGATCCATTTCATAGAGTGTATTATTTAATAGTTTTATTATCTGTAATCAGAAGTTATATACATATCAGAGAGTAAGATTAAGAAACCAGAAGTGCTAAGGGCTAATATATGCTTAGACACCATGGTGATGGATACTACCCAAATTTAGATAGCTAGATATGACATATTGCCAAGCTGTAGCATCTCTGATTTATGTTCTGTTTGATTTGATTTTAAACAGCTAATAAAATGCTGAATGCTTCCTATTCTCTTTGGGTATACTATTTAAGTATAGGAGGCAAGGTTAGTTGATTCAGGATAAAATAAGTCAATCTGCTGCTGCTTACTAGAATAAAACTGATTCTGCTATCTCAACACTGATGTCTATAAACCAGGGGTCGGCAACCTTTTAGCAGTGGTGTGCCGAGTCTTCATGTATACATTCTAATTTAAGACTTCGCGTGCGGTAATACATTTTAACGGTTTTTAGAAGGTCTTTCTATAAGTCTATAATATATAACCAAACTACTGTTATATGTAAAGTAAACAAGGTTTTCAAAATGTTTCAGAAGCTTTATTTAAAATTAAATTAAAATGCAGATCTTATTAGTTTAGTGTGATCCTTGCCCTTGCTTTTCCTTGCTTAGTTTTCCAGTGTCTGATGGCACGTATTTGGATACGTTAAGTTGCACACAGGCTTCTGAGTGATCAGTTGTTAACTGGCTGGAACCCTAGATCAGCAGCTGAGGTGAGTGGAACTGGTGGCTGGTAGGGCTAAGCAGGGCCGGAGGCCTGGACCCTGTCTGGCAGGGGGCCTGCGCTGGAACTCCAACCGGAAGCAAGGTGAGTAGGGCTGCGGCGGGGACCTGGCTGGTAAGGGGCCAACAGCCGGAACCCCAGAGCGGTGGCAGGCTGAGCAGGTCAGCCCGCCCAGCTCTGGGGTTTTGGCGGTGGGCTAAGCATCTCCGCCCGCCCCCGCTTTGGGGTTTGGCCGCTGGATCCTGCGAGCCAGGGTCTCAACCTGCTGCCAGCCTGGGGTTCCTTCACCCAGGCCAGCAGCGGGAGCTGAGAGGGACAGGTGGCGGGACCCCGGCTGGCAGGATCCAGCGGTGGAAACCCCAGAGCGGTGGTGGGCTGAGTGGCTCAGCCTGCCGCTGCTCTGGGGTTTGGTCGTCGGCTCCTGCCAGCCGGGGTCTCAGCCCGCTGCCAGCCTGGGGTTCCTTCCCCCAGGCCAGCAGCGGGTGCTGTGTGGGACCCCAGCTGGCAGGGGCCAGCAGCGGGAACCCCAGAGTGGTGGCGGGCTGAGTGGGTCAGCCCGTTGCTGCTCTGGGGTTTCTATTACATGTAAAAACAAGGAGATTAAAAATGGAAGCCTACAGTTCAGAAAGATTCCGTTTATAGTTTGAAAATTGGAGAAAGCATTTTATTTTAAATAGGGAAGGCTATCCTCCATACCTCATGTCACCATTTCCCTCTAATGAGTCACGCAACCGCCCTTATGTTACCACTTAGAGCAAAGACTAAGATCAACACCATTATGAAGAAAGAAGAAAGGAAAAAAATGTATGAAAAAAATAAAATCTAGATTAATATTCTATTCATAATTGTTATAGATAAATAAGCCTCTGTTTTTACAGTACCTTTGGTTTTCTTTGTCATCACTCATGCTTCTTTCTGGTTTTCTCAAGCTTCTGAAGGAGTCAATTTTTAGACTGCCAACAAATATTTTTTAAAAATTCAGTTTTATTAAAAACATTACTGATATATACACTGCATAAAATATCCATTGTAACAAGCACTTCACACTTTATGACTATGTAAAATGGTTAGTTTTTTAATATACTTTAAAAAAAAAAGAAAAAAAAAAAGGAGAGAGCGCGAAAATAAGGTGTCTCAAAAGTTCTGACCTGATGGACTCCATTCAGGCTAACTGTTTAAGTATTTTATAAAATAATTCTAAATTGCTGACACACTGTAATGGCATATGTTCTTTTGGCGACAGTAAATAGTTCCAAATATTCACCATGTAGCAAGGAAAGAATGGAGGGGAGCTCATTTAGGGCCGTACAGCAATGCCCTTATGACAATTTACTCCACAAGTGGCCTCACTAACATCAGTAGGTAACATTCAATGTGAATAAGGGTTGCAGAATCTGGCCTTAACTTTCAATTATATTTGAAAAATGGCTTTGTAGTACTTGAACCTGCAATGGGACCAACCAGAATTATTATTTATTTGTATTACCAAAGTGCTAGGAGCCCCAGTCATGAACCTGGATCCCATTGTGATAGGTGCTGGACACAGACCAAAAAGACAGACACTGCTCCCAAAAAGCTTACAAGCAGTAGTTTCCCCTATTTCTTTCTGTTTATTACATGGATTCAAAAATATTCTTACAGCCAACATTGCACAGGTTTACAGTAAACATTTTAGAATGAATTTAAATGATACTTTGAAATAGGGAATCAGAACCACTGCACTAGCTTCACATCCATGGGATAGGTCCACCACTGGTGCGAACAGCCATAGTTCCACTGACTTCAATGGAACTTTGACAATTGATGTAGACTACAATCTATCCAAATTAGGGATTATTTAACATTGTGTTAAGGGGGCATCTTTTCTTTCCAAAAGAGATTCATCTGAATCACGGTATATGATTGCCAATAAAGAGCTACAGTTTGCCAGCATATACCATTCTGAAGTATTCAAGATACAGTACCAACCTATTCCCTACATAGAATAGGAAGTAAGTATAACAACTTTGTGGTATATATTGGCAAGCAGCTTTTTAATAGTGATATCTGTAGATGGTTAACCATACTAGATTGGTGATCTTAACCAGAAACAATCATTATTGTCCCCCCAAGTATCCAGCCTTGGGCTGAATTTCATCTTTCCAGAGATCCATGTGCAGAAATGGACTGTAGGTTTGTCATCAGTCATGGAGATGTCCGCTGGTATATACTCATTTTTTAAAAATGAGATTCACACTGACACATCTGTATAGATGGGGTCTTTTTAGAAAGACACACAAGCCTTGTGTTTGGTTCATCATGTCCCAGTCACTTGCCACATATAGATTGGATTTAAAAAAAAAAACAAACATCTTACTGTTCAGTTGTTTTGTATTTGATTCATTTAAACTTAGCAAGATTTTTTTAAAGTTTATTTGAGTGCGCTATGAGTCTCCATATATTCTGTTATGTGAACCCTAAGTACTTAAAGCAAATTCTTGTTGGCCACAGGCACCTAAATATGCCAGAAAAACAGAGAAAAATATATTCAATTCCTCTACCATACAGAGGTTGTCCATTCAAGTTCTTTGTTCCCATGAAGAATCTTAGAGGATATTTGCCAATTCTCCTATGGTAGATGCTGCTGAGGGATAATTTTGGATAGGGCTTAACGGTCATGGATCATAGTCCTCATGTTGACATGAGCACTGTGGTTTCCTGACCCTGAAGAGGCACTTAGGCATAGTCTTCCATATGAATTGCTCCTGCTCCTAACAGTTGTTCCCCCAAAAGAACACAGGTCATATGTCCAAATCTGTGTGACAGCATAACTACTTCTGCATTTAACTTTAAGCCTTTTGCCAGCATCTAACAGAAACATAAAGTGGTTGGGAACAGTTGCAGAATGAAGGCTACTCGATAAATAAATATATGCTACGAACACTTCCTAAGGAAGCAGAGTGGACGTAATATTATAGGGTTCCCCACTTTACTCTTCTGTGTTGTTATAGCTTTTTAAACAAGCATTGGAATATAATACCTCTTTGAGATCAAATTTCTGAATGTTGTGACAAAAGCAGGGTTAATAAACTGAAACAGACATTACAGATGTCAAATAAATTACTAATCCTAATGTACAAAGCACTTCTTACCTCTGAACTGGTACTCTTGGGTTACCGAACACTGTAGCTGGTGGTCTGTCAGAATGGGATAACTTGCCTTTAACTTCATCTTCATATAACCCAGCCAAAGCCAACTACATACAATACCAGACTTTTTAGAAAATCTATAAGACTAGAGATAGAAACTATACAAAGAACAAGAGAATAAACATTGTATGCATTGTTTTAGAAGCCTAGGTTCCTTACTGATTTAGAAACACGAGTGACATTATTCAGAGACTCATAAATATTTGTCTGGATACCTGTACTCTGAAATAAATACACATGTATTTATTTACATATTAAACACAAGTCTGAATTACCTCATTAAGTATGCAATAAGGCTACACTAGCAAAGAATGATAAGACTTTTATACAGAAGCATCTGTTCAGAATACATAGAAAGCACTCACGTTACTTGTAAAAGGTTAAGACAAAGATATTCTATATTTATGTGAAACAATGTCACATTACTTTCAATAAGATTGTTAGAGAACACAACAGTAATAGCTTTTAATTTATATTTTTCAGTTTCTATATAACATATTTACAACCATGATAGAATGTACTAATATTAAGATCCCAATTCAGCAAAGCACTTAAGCATGTGTTTAACACTGACTTCAGCAAGTGCTTAAAGGCTTACACCCAAGCGTAATAACCTGTATTAGAAAAGCTTTTTCCAAGGATAGCCCTAGATGCTGCCATTTCTCCGGCAGATTCAGCTTTAAGAACAGTATGCGAAGGGATACCAAATATGACATTTTTGGTAGCTTGATTTCTATTGTCTTTAACAATGTTGTATTTAGTTTTTGTAAATATTAAAATTTTTATCTCAAAACAGAGTTCTAAAATTTGATTCTGCTTTTCTCTGGAGTGATATTAACATTTCACCACATGGTGCTGCAGGGCTACAATTCTACTACGGTTTGGCTTACAAACAACAAACATTCGAATAAAGACAGCCCTTTTCAAGACAAACTGTTTTAGAATCACAGTATTTAATACCGTAATAAGTATTGCAATGAGACGCTCGTTATCCAGGAAAGTAAACTAGTTGAAGAACTGAGGGCTATTAAGAAAATCGTACAGAGTAGTGAGATTTCAATAGAACTTTTAAAAGACATCCAGTGTCTCAAACTTAATATGCATTCTACAGATTTGTGCTAGTTAAAAAGGGAACTTTTATTTCAGATAAATTTAACACCGTGAAAGACCATCTACTCAAAAAGCCTGCTTAACTACAAGTCCGATCGTCAACAGTTTGGAAAACTGAAGATGAATGTAACTACTGTATGCTTCAGTTAAAAATGTTAGTCTCAATAGACTCATAGACTTTATCAACAATAATTAAATGTGCAAACCTAATATTAGTAAGTAAAAAGGAAAAATGGTCAGGACTGGTCAGCAGTGTATTGGCCTTATGTGTAATTTAAACAAAAACAGTAACACTGCCTAGAGTTTCACGTTTCTTTTATTTAAGTAATAGCTAAGGGTAGGTCTACACTTAGGTATTGTGTAGAGCAGACACAGCATGCCCAATTAGCATGGGTATAAAACAGTAGTGTAGACAATGGGGCATGGCTGAGTAGAGCAGAAGGCCCTACATACCCTACACAGCTCTTTACATGCCCAAGCTCTTTACATGCCAGCAGCTCTCTGCTGGAGACTTTCACTGCCACATGTAGCTACACACCAGTGAGTGCGCGGCATGTAGCTACACGCAGCGGCATTGGAACAATTTTTATAGTGGGGGTGCTGAAAGCCGTTGAACAAAACTGTATACCCTGTATATGATGAAGCCAGGGTTGTTGGCGCACCCAGCACCAGGACCCCTGGTTACACATACCCTACATGCTGCTGCAAGCATGGGCAAGCATAGACATGGTTTTAAAGAATTTTATTTGGAAGCATTTCATAGTTTTAAAGTTGGTGGGGAAAATTAATACTGATAAAGAAATGGTTACACCTGAGATTTTATAGCATTTCTTTGCAGGACGCTAACAATGGGAGCCAAACTCTCTACAGACTGAGGCACCTCTCCATTTCTCTAGTGCAGGAGTCGGCAACCTCTGGCATGTGGGCCGGGCCAGTTTGCTTACCTACCGTGTCGGCAGGTTTGGCCGATCGCGGCTCCCACTGGCCACGGTTCACTGTCCCTGGCTAATGGGGGCTGCAGAAAGTGGCGTGGGATGTGCTGGCTGTGGCTTCCTGCCACCCACATTGGCCAGGCCAGTGGGAGCCGCGATCAGCCAAACCTGCCAACACAGCAGGTAAACAAACTGGCCTGACCCACCAGGGTTCTTACCCTGGCGAGCCGCGTGCCAGAGGTTGCTGACCCCTTGCTCTAGCACAGGGAGTCCCAGCCAAATTGCAGCCACTGGGAGCTGCGAGCAGCCATACCTACAGACACTCAGGTAAACAAAGTGTCTCGCAGCCCGCCAGGGGCTTACCCTGAACAAGCCACGAACCAAGTTTGGGAACCTCTGCTCCAGTGTTTGAAAGCCAGGCTCATCCGTACAAGAGGGGTTTTGCATTAAGCAGCTTTATTCTGGCCTTGCAAACAAGAGCTGGCAGCCTCATCACGCCGGGCTATTAAGTCCTGAAACATGTGGGTCTTGTGAGAGAAGGGGTGTGACACAAAGCCAGCCACCTGCCTCCGCCTGGCGGATCACTCCACACCGTGTGGCACGTTACGGCCCCGTGGGGAGGCTCACGCGGTGGATGGCCCAGGGGCAGGGTGCCAGGGGTGTGCATGGAAAGGGCAGGCAGCAGCCCCCCGCCAGCGCGCAGCTCCCTGCGCCCCGCACAGACCCGGCTTGCCCAGGCCAGCCTCCCCCGCCCAGCAGCCCGGAGCACCGCAGCCGCCGGGACGGGACGGCACCTGTCGGGGAGGCGCCACCGGCCTCTCGTTCATCATTCCCAAGTATCGCCCCGGCCCCTCCGCACCTGTAAGTCCCGGGCCGAGGGTGGCCGGGCATTAGCCCGGGGCCCCTTGTCCCGCCGCGCCCCGCCAGCCGCCGCCGCTTCCTGCTGGCCCGCGGCTTCCCCGCCGTCCGCCATCTTCAGCAGCACGGAGGGAGCCGCTCCCCGCGGAGCTGCGGCTGAAGGGAAGCGCCGCAGAGCACTTCCGTAGCCAGGCTGCCATGGCAACGGGAGGAGCAGGACTGGACCAGCCCCCTTCGCTGGACCCGCCCAATGTGTGTATGGGCGGCCCGCGCTCGAACCCTGTGTGATTGCGCGCGCACCTGCTCCCGTCTGTGTGTGTGCGTTCACCCCTCCCCCACGTGTGTTTGCATGTCCCTGCCTGCTGCTGTGTGTGATTGACCAGCTGCCTGGTGTAGGCGTGCATCTAGGTGCATAGGTGCTGGAACTAGGGGTCCTGCTGCACCCCCTGGCTTGGAGTGGTTTCCATTATATACAGGGTTTAAAGTTTGGTTCAATGGCTCTCAGCAGCCCCACTATACAGATTGTTCCAGCACCCTTGTGCATCTGCCCCCCCCCGCCCATGTATGAGCACTCACTCCTCTGTGTGTGTGTGCGCGCGCGCACGCGTGCGCACCCACAGGCACCCATGTATGTTTCTGCCTGTCCCTGTGTGTGTCTGCACACATCTGCCCCTGTGTGGGAATGGTGTGCATGGGTGTATGCACCTGCCTACCCCTGTGTGTATATATACATCTGTCCACCCGTGGATGTGCCTGCCCACCCCACGGGTGTGCCTGACTGCCCCTTGGGTATGTGTGCCCATGTATTAGGGTTGCCAGGTGTCCCGTTTTTGACTGGAATGCCTGGTCAAAAGGAGACCCTGGCAGCTCTGGTCATCACAACTGAGCACCGGGCTGTTAAAAGTACGGTCAGTGGCACAGCGGAACTAAGGCAGGCTCCCTGCCTGCCCTGGCTCCACGCAGCTCCCGGAAGCAGCCAGCATTTCCCTGCAACCCCTAATCAGAGGGGCAACCAGGGAAGCTCTGCGCACTGCCCTGGCTCTGCAACTCTCATTGGCCAATGTGGGGTGGCACCTGCTGGCGCAGGCAGCACACAGAGCCCCCTGGCCCATCTGCCTAGGAGGAGCCTTCTGGGAGCTATGTGGAGCCAGGGCAGGCAGGGAGTGACCTGAGGTAAGTGCCGCCTAGCTGGAGCTGGCACCCAAAACCCCCTCCAACACCCCCAACCCCAGGTTGGAACACCCTTCCACACCCTAACTCCCTCCAAGAGTCTGCACCCCAATCCCCTGCCCCAGCCCATAGCCCCCTCCCATACCCTCATCCCTGGCCCCACACCAGAGTCCACACCCCTAACTGGAGCCCTCACTCCCTCTCACATCCCAACCCCCTGCCCCAGCCCTGAGTCCAAACTCTCTCCTGGAACCTGCACCCTGCATCCCCTCCTGCACTTCAACCCCTTGCCCCAGCCCTGAGCCCCCTCCTGAACCCCAAACCCCTAAACTCCAGCCCCACCCCAGAGCCCGCACCGCCAGCCGGAGCCTTCACCCCCTCCCACGCCGCAGCTCCCTGCCTCATCCCAGAGCCCCCTTTCGCACCCTGAATCCCTCATTTCTGGCCCCACCCCATGCCTCAGCCCAGTGAAAGTGAGTGAGGGTGGGGGAGAGTGAGCAACAGAGTTGGGGGGATGGAGTGAGTGGGGGCAGGGGTGGAGCCTGGGGCAAGGGCAGGCAGGTTTTGTGTGGTTAGAAAGTTGGCAACCCTACCACATGTATGTGTGCACGCCTGCCCGCCCTTGTGTGTATGTGTCCACCCATCCACCCCGTGTGTGTGCCCACCTGTCTGTGTGTGTGGGTGCACATATGCACACCCATCTGCCCTGTGTGTGTGTGGCCCTATGTGCCTGCCTGCTTGTCCCTGTGATTGTTTGCATCTACCTGTCCCAGGTATGAGTGTGCGCCTGCCAGTCTGTCTGCCCCTGTGTCTGTGGCTACCTGCACACGTGTAAGGGACAGTGTGTGTGTGTGTGTGTGTGTCTGCATGTGTGTATCTGCCTGCCTGCCCTGAGCACAGACGCTGACTTTTGTTTTTGCCAGTGGGTGCTCCTGTCCACTCCCCTCCTCCCCTGTGCAAATGGTGGGTAGGGTCTCAGCGCAGAAGAGGCCAAGCGGGACCATGGCCTCGAGGGATAGGGAGAAGAGGCCAAGTGGGGATGGGGCCACAGTTTGGGTGCTGGGGCCCACAAAAGTTTAATCTGGCCCTGCAGGTGCTGAGCACCGCATAATTTTTTTTCGATGGGTGCTTGAGCCCCAGAGCACCCACAAAGTCAGCAGCTATGGCCCTGACTGTATCTGCATCTGCCTGCGTGTGTGTGTGTGTGTGTCTGCCTGCCCCTCTGTGTGTATGTGCCTGGCTGTCCTATGTATGTGTGTCTCTGGCTCTTTCAGTCCCTTCCTATCCTAGCCCTGTTTGTGCGATGAGTCTCTGTTGCCACAATGTAGTGTGACATGCCAGAATCATCTCTTTATTTGTACTTTAGAGTAATAGCCTAAACTCTGGTATCAAAACAGCAGTGAGAGTGTGCAGGCTAGTCAGGGGTAGATTTACACCCCAGCTTGCAGTAAACTAAAAGATGCTGTAGATAAGCCGTTATGGTAATAATCTGATTTTTAAGATTTTCTAATAATAGTAACAATCCTATTTTTAATGCAGGGTTATTAACTTAAATATTTGGGCACCTTTATAACATATTGCAGAAAGGCACAGAGACATGACAAGTTCATCATTAAGTTAACAGTATTGCCAGCCCCACGCATTCAAAAACCATGAGTCAGGCCCCCAAAATAAAAAAGAGTGCCTTAAAAATCCTGCAGTTTTAAAAAAATACTTCTGGTTTTCTTTTATTTGCCTTCTGGTGTTTGAGCCTTGGGGTTCTCTGCAACCATGCGGGTTAGAAACTTACTTTTAAAAAACATGAAATCTGAGATTCTCACATAATCATATGAGTCCAGGAGCTGGGGCCTTAAGAAAAAATCTGCGTATTATGGCTCTCACAATAATATTACCTGAGTTGGCAGCACTGTGTGTAGCATGAGTCAGAAAGCAAAGTTACAACTAGAAATTTAGAAACCAATGATTATTTCATAATCCCCTCCCTCAGCACCAGGTAATGTCCCAGGTGCTTATTTTCTGCAGGCCATAGTACGTCCCAAGCTGCAGTGAAATCAGAGTTGAATATGCATAGCTAAGCTTCAGTGTGGCCATATATGTAGGTAACGTATAGTGAGTAATGTTTACCCTAAAGAATAGCTCCTAATTGCTATATATTGCGTGCATTTCTGCCGGTTGTAGTGAATCATCCAGTACAGAGGACAATTTCTCACTTTGGCACAATGTTATCAGTTGGCCTCTTACTGCTTTGCTATGTTGAATTGCCACTGCTGAATATAGCAAGGTGGATTGTCTCAATCACTCAGGATAGGAAGCTTTGAGAAATGTCACCTTAGCACAATATAGGAATAAAGCAGCAAAATGGTAGTGTTTGTAGTTTACAAACATAAAATTAAAAAATAAACTGTAGAAAGTGGGTCAGAAAAAGAAGGAAGGATAAAGGAATGCAAATAATAATAATGAAGAGAAAACTTAACTTGAGTTCCTAACAAATATTGGTATTCATTCATGGGCTGCACACCTACTGTAAAATATCAACATCACCAGCTAAACTGCTAAAAATAAATAAAATAGAAATAGAAATCAACCAACACCAATTGGCTACATAGTTGAGGACCTTATCTGAGTAATCCAAGGATGAAAATGTACTCACGCGCTTCATTTACCCTTCCTTGGGCTGATTAGTGAAGTGCAGTTGTTGCCTGAAAGAAAATGCCATCTTCCTGGAGTGACATAGTCTGAATTAGGAGAGGGAAACCAAATTGTAATTGCTCTAAAATCCAAATGAATTTATGAAGAAATTAAACTTATTGCAGTCAGATGTCCCATATTTTATCTTCCCCCAAACACTGGCACTATTCCTGCTTGCCACTCTTGATTGCCTGCTCTAGGGTAAAGGCTGCCAATAGCATTTCAAGATATCACCTGAATACAGATTAACATTAATTTTTTTTCATTGAGAATGTATATAAACCTGAACATCTGCAAATGCAAATCTGGCTACCCTAAGATACCATTTAATTTTCATAATATTATTGCTGGTACCAAAGCTTTTCTGCACAGCTGTAAATTTAAAATAGTTAATTACTATCTTGCAGCTATCTTTCCTTAAATAAAAGTAATCTTGTATTTTTCTTGATTTCTAAAATGCTTTTTCAATTGTCCCAGCTATTCCCCCCTTTCCATGCCACCCCCTCCCAAAATTAAAATAAGATAAATTAGGGACAGAAAAGGCATACATTCAAAGCCAATCACAAAGATCCAGTTGAGGTGATACTTCTAGGCATGTATGCACTACAACATACAACCCCATCTGCAGATCTAGTTTAGGAATGATTGTCCCGTGAATCTAGTTATAACTGATTCCTGTAGCATAGATGCACCTTAACAGAGTTCCATAACCACACAAACTTTAGGAAAAGCAAAGGATGGCCAGGGGCAGCTCTAGGTATTTTGCCGCCCCAAGCAAGGCAGGCAGGCTGCCTTCAGCGGCTTGCCTGTGAGAGGTCCCCGGTCCCGCGGATTCAGCAGCACGCCTGTGGGAGGTCTGCCAAAGCCGCGGGACCAGCGGACCCTCCGCAGGCAAGCCGCCGAAGGCAACCTGCCTGCCGCCCTCGCGGTGACCGGCAGAGCGCCCCCCGTGGCTTGCCGCCCCAGGCAAGCGCTTGGCGTGCTGGTGCCTGGAGCCGCCCCTGAGGATGGCTGCTTTCTATGGCATCATCCCACAGTAATCCCATGGGACATCTAGGCACAAATGAACACTGATTAGGTCAGCAATAACTTGAAGGGCTTCCCATCCTACTTAGTGAAACTCCTTAGCACAGCATAGTTGGGTGAACATCAGGAGGAAGGGAAGACATAGGGGACTAAAAAGGGCAGGGGGGCACAAACCTATTCTCACAAACCCACAGAGGAAAACTGATAAGGGAACTTGACAATTGGAAATGTACACCATTTCTAGTCTTTTATGTCGGAATGATGGATGTAAGGGACAATGTGGCTCTTTAGTTCCAAAATCCCCACTGAAGTTTGTGCCATAAGGCACTGAAAGATTATTAAAATACAATTAATATGTAATTTTAAAAAGTATTGAAAGACAGCGCTTGAAATTGTTTGATTGTCATTCTGAAACAAACCATTTTAAAGATCTTCCATGTTGGGATTTATTAAACACTCTTGTAAAAATTTCCTATTTATGGATGGGCCAAATGTTTTAATTGTTCTGGTTTTCTTTTACTAGTTTCATTTTATGTATGTATGTGTATACACACACGCGTGCGTGCTACTTATGTTTTTTTGGGGCTGATAATGTGTTCCCTGCACACCCAACACTTCTGTTGATTCCAAAAGACGTAAAAGGAATGCAAGATCAGACCCTTGGAGTGTTTGTGAGGGAGAGCCTGTGAACTCTCTTGGTGCTCTATACATCTGACAATCTTTAAAGAAACTTTCAGTTATAGTCACAAACACAAATCCATTTACTTTTTTAATTCTTAACTTTTCCTTCCTTATTTTTGCAGCTCTGCTGCCTCCAAGATTCCTAATAATTTCAGGGATAATAATGCATGTCTAGGCACAGTAAGATCAGGCCCTCCATGCACTGTAGCATCCCCTCCTGTGAGCAGAGGGTACAAGAACTTGGAAGGATTCCCGCTGGGAAGGTGTGAAAAAGGGCATACCACCTACATGGCATCAGTTCCCCTGATCCCTTTGCCTGACCCATCAGAAGCCCATCAGTGAGTGCTCTATGGAGTTATGGTTTCATAGTGTGGGAATAGGAGACTAGGGTTGATCTCTCAACTAATGTGGGCTTGGAGTCAACTGGAGTCTTTCCAGAAATTTCAGGCTCTGGATCAGACTCCTAGTGAATAAAGTAATGCAGGCCATGTCAAAATTTACTTTCCCCCATCTCTAAGAAAGGCTCTGGAGGCAGCAACCAGCAGGGAATTCCCTTGTAGTGTGGCTTCTTCAGAAGCTATGTTGCCATAGAGCTTAAGATTGAGAAGGTAGTAAGGAGGTCCTGTCTGCCCTGTGCCTTTGTCATTCTCAGAGAATAAACCCTGATTTTGGGGCCCGAACACCCTCGCACTTCTTGGAGGCTAGAATGGGAGGGAACATGCATCTCTCACCCCAGCAGAAGAATTACAAGGAAACTGTGTTAGAGGGGCATTTCCTGTACTCTAAATTGATATAGGCCCCAATCCTGCCACTGACTATGAGGTGGCAGACCCCTGCAACTATGCAGAGCCCCATTGGATGTGTCTGCACTTCAATGTAAGGCCATTGTTAGTGGCATGTGTGTCAGCTGACCTGTTCTAGGAAACATAGGAGCTGGAACTAGAGGTGCTGAGGGTGCGGCAGCACCCCCTGGCTTGAAGTGGTTTCCATCAAATACAGGGTTTACAGTTTGGTTTAATGGCTGTCAGCACCCCCACTATACAAATTGTCCCAGGAGCCCTGTTAGGAACCATGGGCTTAAGCATCTACAGTGTATTTGAGCCCTATGTTAAGACTTTTCTAGCTCGTGCTCAAACCTAGGGCTCTGGAATCCACACTGCAGTGCACAGACCCAAGTCAAATTAACCAAGTTATGATCTGATAAATATAATTATCCTGTTTATATACATGTATCATCTTTCTATCTAAAGTTATGAATATTGGCCATGGATTTGTATCTTATACATGTGTTGTATTCCTGGGCAACACCCATAAAATAAGATTTACACCAAGGCTAGACAACTATGTTGATGGCTCATTAAGGACATTTCACGCTAACATAGACAAAACTCATCCTGCCCAGTAGCCTTCCTGCAGACACCGCAGCAGTCTATTCCATCAGTATTATAAACTTGATATAAGGCCTTTGCAATTATTTGTATGTATATAATCTATTAAACATTATTAACTCTCTTATTCTTTTCTTTCATTATTAAACCTTTAATTTTTAATTAGACTATGTCTACACTACACAGCTTTTAGCGACATGGCTGTATCACCACAGCCGTGACGCTAAAAGTCGCTCAGTGTAGCCATTGGTTGTTGGCTTTCCTGCCAACAAAAAACTTCTACTCCCAACGAGTGGCATTTGGGTTGTCGGCAGGAGAGCGCTCCTGCCAACAACGCACTGTTCACACTGGCACTTGTTGCGTCAAAACTTTTGTCTTTCAGGGGTTTTTTTTTTTGACACCTCTGAAAGACAAAAGTTTTGTCGTTCGATTGGCAGTGTAGACATAGCCTTACTAAAGGATTGGCATCAGTGTGATTATTGGGTAAGATCTGAGTTATATATTGACCTGATTTGTGGCTGATTTTCTGGGATTAGAAGAATTCTATGTTTGATTAAATTGGTTTTCAGTAACCACTCATCATAGAGCCCAGTGTCTTGTGGTGAGAGAAGAGCTGAAATGCCTAAGGAGACGGTCTTGTTAACCAGTGTGGTGAGACAGAAATTTACTTTTGTTATTAGCTTGGTATAATCTAATGAGAGAATAATCACCAGTTTGAAGTGAGTCTGCCCTATTTCTCAGCCGTTTGTCCTGAATTTGGCATCCTCAGCTGTGGCCCACTGAGACATGGTGACAATCGAGTCAAAATACCATATCCCAGAGTCCCTAGCACCAAGCGCCCACCTCTGCCTGAAATGCAGCTGCATAGCCCTAGGACCGTTGTGCTCAGTGTAAAAACTTTACTGCTTGCCCTGGATATTATCAGGAAGTAGCTTGCTTTGCAAAAGGCTTGTTCAGTTCGCTCTCCATTGCAAACCCAGGAGACTTTCTGACAGTGTGCTTGCAGATCGGCGATCAGAAGAGACTGGGTTAACGTTGACCTGAGCTACTGCTGTTTGCAAAGGAGGGGGTGGCTTCTGTTTTCAACAGAATGGATTACAGATTGTAGGGATAAAGAGGACTAAGGAAGTTGACCCACGGAATTGTGGGATACTCCTGGGACCTGAGTCAAGCGGGGCTGTGTCTACACTGCAAATTAATAAGGACTTGGACTGTGGATCCAGCTTAACTCAAGCTCGGACCCAACAGCCCTGAGATCTGAGCCCTGGGTTAGTGTAGTTGCACTGTTAATGCAAAGGGGGTTAGGCTTGAGCCCGGGCTCAAGCATGGGCTTCTGTTGCAATGTAGACATACCCATTGACTTCAGTGGGGCTTCATTTGCGAGCAGGGTTCTGCTTCCACACAACAAATTCAGCATCAGGGTCATAGTCTTTTGTCAGTCACAAAGCCGTTTGTGTTTTCATACGGATTTGCACTGACATTCTCAGTCTTTTGTCCATGACAAAAAGATGGTGATGTCATAAACCCAGGACTTTGACTTATTAATTATATTATTATAATTATTTATATTGTGGTAGCACCCCAGCCCCGTTCTGCTAACATTGTAGAAACATATAGCAAATTGTTTACATCTAAGTACAAAATGAGAGACTTGGACTGGAAGCTCTTTGGGGCAGGGACTGTCTTTTTGTTTTGTGTTTGTACAGCACCTAGTACATAGGGGTTCTACTCTATGGCCATGAGTCCTAGCACTGTTCTTTGGTTTTCTACAAGTGTTCCATCACTGAGCAGTCTTTGTGTTGGTCATATTTGCCCACGTTATTGAAAATACATTTAATAATGTAAGTTCAGCTGTGGGATGTATAAGTGAAATGTAGTTGACCTTTGCTTGACAAGACTTATGTGTCTGCAAAGTTTTCTAACATGAAATAGAAACAGCAGACAAAATGAAGGATAAAGAAGAGAGAACAGAAAAAAAATACAGAAAAACCCCCTAGAGCTGTCAATGTTACACTCACTGGATGTAGCAGCAATGGACAGATTCAAGGAGAATATTTAAGTGCCTTTGAAATGAAGGCACAGTCCATTTGAACTCCACTCTGCCTCATCTATGCACCTGACTGAGTAGAAGCACTCCAAGGGTTCAAGAATACTCAAAGGAGAACAGATGCACAGAGAACAGATGAATCATCCCACAGACAAGCCATTGCTGCAAAAAGAAGTAAGGAAAATGTTTTGTTTTGATAAATATTGTAAAGGTATTTTTTAATGATTACGTTCGTATGTATTTTGTAGATGCTTTCAAAAATCATGGGACGTAAAGTTAATCTTAGTTGGGCTATTCCTTGTTTCTGCTCTGCTACCCAGCCCCCTCTCCTCCTCAGGGCAGCTGCCAGTGGAGAGAAACTTGGGCAGGCATGGAGAAGGATTAGGAGGTGAGGGTTGGAGAGGGACTAAGCTCCATAGGCTGCAGAAGTGGTTTGGAAAGTAGGCTGCAGGAAGGAAGCAGCAGGCTCTTAGAAAAGAAGGAAGGGCACATTTAAGATGCTGGCGGTCAGTTTACAACAGCACTCCAACCAATGCTACCACCAATGGAGCTGCAATGATGGAAACATTTAACAAAAGGCTAGCGTAGTCACAATCTTTATCAGACTATGCAGAAGACTTTTTGCACAGGTGCTAATCAAGCACTGCTTGCTGAGCACTAGGGCTTTGACTCTTCACTGTTTTTAAAGCAGAACTTATCAGGCCAGACTCAGCCACTAAGGTGATTACATTCTGCCTAGAGATAAAATAGTCCTAAAATGCCATTTTTATTATATCTGAGTAAAAGGCTTTTTTTTTTCTAGGAGCATTGATATTTTTTCCATCAGGTTTATTTGTATATGTTCATTTTCTTTTTAATATAGCATGCTATGAATATCCTCCTTTTAATATGTGATAAAAGGAAAGCAGCAGGAAAATTACATGATGATAGGCAAAACCCTGCTTGTCTTACTCCCTTGAATAATCCAATTGAAATCAAGTAGGTGTAAAGCAAACAGGATTTGGATTAATATACAGTATGTAACATCATATATCTTATGTGACCCACACTTGACAATATCTATGAAGCAATAGTCCAACATCTATAAAAAAATTCAGTTTTTCTAAAATGAATGGGTGCAGTGTTTCTATAGATATTCTTAATAATTATGGCCTCCGTCCTGCACAGCCCATGGGACTACTCACAATGTGTAAAACGACCATTAATCTAATTTTGCTTAGACTGCTACTTTAGAGATTCTGACTCTAGACTACATGGAAAAAAAATTAAAGTTGTGTAAAAGCTCTGACTCTGAAAAAGATTTGGGGGTCCTGGTGGAGAATCAGCTGAACATGAGCTCCCAATGTGACACTGTGGCCAAAAAAGCTAATGCGATCCTGGGATGCATAACTAAGGGAATCTTGAATAGGAGTAGAGAGAGGTTATTTTGCCTCTGTATTTGGTACTGGTGCGACCACTACTAGAACACTGTCTAGTTCTGGTGCTCACAATTCAGGAACAATGCTGATAAATTGGAGAGAGTTCAGAGAAGAGCCATGAGAATAATTAAAGGATTAGAAAACATGCCTTATAGTGATAGTGATAGACTCAAGGAGCTCAATCTAACAAGAAGAAGGTTAAGGGATGGCTTATTTACAGTCTGTACATATCTACATAGAAAACAAATATTTTATTATTTACTCCTCAGTCTAACAGAGAAAGGTATAACATGATTCAGTGGCTGGAAGTTGAAGCTAGACAAATTTAGACTAGAAATAAGGCATACATTTTTAACAGTGAGAGTGGAACAATTTACCAAGGGTTGTGGCAGATTCTCTATCACTGACAATTTTTTAAATCACGATTGGATGTTTTTCTAAAAGGTCTGCTCTAGGAATTATTTTGAGGAAGTTCTCTGGTCTGTTATACAGGAAGTTAGGCTAAATGATCATAGTGGTCCTTTCTGGCCTTGGAATCTATGAAAAGCAAAGCCCTGAAGCCTTTTCTCACATGTTTCAATGTGAATTTTGCCTGAGGGAGCCCTTCAGGATTTGGCCTACTCATTTCTTCTCAACTTCATAGAATAATTTGTGCTGAACATTATTTGTTTTATGAGATCTCCATACAGGTCAGAGCAGGAGTGCTGAAACTAGGGTGCTGGGAGTGTGGCAGCACCTCTGGTTTGAAGTGGTTTCCAGCATATACCAGGGTTTACAGTTTTGTTCAATGGCTTTCAGCACCCCCACTGTAAAAATTGTTCCAGCACCACTGGTTCAGAATTACAAAAGCAACAGTCATTGTTTTGTCTCCCACTAAATTCTTCTCATAATGCAAATAAAATGCAAAAGAAAAAAATCTTGCTACAAAAGAGAAAAACATTGGAGATGTGATTTACCACTAGGTGGCACTCATATAACAGTAAGTAGTAACTCTGAAGGGAATATTTTAAAACTTTGTTTCCCACTATTACCTTTTCTACACCATTGTTTACTATTTAATATTATTATCATTTCTTATTTGTATTGCCATAGTGCCTAGGAGCCCTAGTCAGCAACCAGGTTACCATTGTACCAGGGGCTGTTCAAACACAGAACAAAAAGAACAGTGTTTTGTTCCTCCACTATTTCAGGTTTCAGGACAGTTACTTGCCAAATAGGACTCTTGGGGATTCCCAATTGAATTGTCAGGTGTAGATGATTTACCTGTCTCTCATGGAGCTGATCCTATATGGATACTATATCACATGCAGAAAGACCTCATCTCGAGAACTGCCAGTTACACAAATTGGCAGGCACTTTATAAAAGAATTCCCAGGGGGATATTCCCCCTCAAGATACCTCACCCTCCACTTCAAATTAAGAGTTGATGGCTGTGCTATATTTTTAATGTACCCCATATATTTTTTTCAAGGCAAAGTAAATTTCCAGCTTTTAACATAAGCATCTCATCTCCTTCCTTGGTTATGGAAAGCATTTTTGTTTAACTTGGAAAACAAGTGAACGTATCCTCCAGTCTTGTTCCCTTCTTTATCAGACCAAGGGGTTTATCACAGATAAAGGGAGAATAATTTTGGGGGAACCTCTTGTTGAAATATTGACAGCACATCACAGCCAAAGCTGATTTCTTCCTTGATTTGCTAGTAACCATCATATTGAATTCATCCCTTTTGAGATTAATTTGCAGGTTGAGTTTTCTGATGTGCCCCAAGCTGCTTTATTTTTATGGTGTTGCTAAATCTTATGACTCTATCAAACAATATTTGCCCATTTTCTTAAATCTCCAGCTTCTGGAGTAATGTGAATATCTGAAAATCTCAGCTCTCCATTTTTTAAAAAGTTTTCTAGACTTCATAGTGGTGGAGAAGGCAAGTAAAAAGAATCCTAAATATATTTAAAATTAACATTTCATGATTTTGAGCCAATATTTTATGGTGGGGACCCTAAAAGGTCATTGAGTCCAACCCCCTGCTTTCATTTGCCTTAGATGGCCCCCTCAAGGATTGAGCTCATAACCTTGGGTTTAGCAGGCTAATGCTCAAACTATTGAGCTGTCCCTCCCCTCTATGATTTAGGGAGTTGGGAGAGGGGTGACTCATGAGCTTTGCATGCTTGGGATTAACCATACTGCTTTGAGGAGTTCAAAGAATTGTGGCTTTTAGATCTGGAAACACTTGCTTTGAGAGTCTTTTTTGGTCTTTCTGTTTCTTTTATCTCTCTTATACTTATTTTTCCCCAGGACAGATTTGAGTTGAAGTTTGGCGGTGGTGTGGGGGAGGAGTGGGAAAGGAGCCAGGAACTGCATGAGATGCTCTTTCTCCATTCAGTTGCACATCCAACTTTTACCTCATTATATGACCTTAAGCAGGGGTAGGCAACCTATGGCACGTGTGCCAAAGGCAGCAAGCGAGCTGATCTTCAGTGGTACTCACACTGCCCAGGTCCTGGCCACCGCTCCGGGGGGCTCTGCATTTTAATTTAATTTTAAATGAAGCTTCCTAAACATTTTAAAACCCTTATTTACGTTACATACAACAATAGTTTAGTTATATATTATAGAGACCTTCTAAAAACGTTAAAATGTATTACTGGCACGTGAAACCTTAAATTAGAGTGAATAAATGAAGACTCGGCACACCACTTCTGAAAGGTTGCCGATCCCTGGCCTAGAGTGTGATTTTCTGCAGGGATCTTGTCAATGGCATCTCTTCTCCATCCCCATTTCCCTGAGCAGCGTTAGCCCTGTTCCTTCTTCCCTGGCTGCTCTCTGTGCTGCAACAACACGGCAGCAGCTGGTAGGCAGATCAGTGGGACAGTAACCCAATGACAAAAAGCAGGTGTTGGCTGCTGCTCAACAGCCAGAACAGTATCACTTAGATACTTAAAAATAAACTGTATGAATGCAAAACTACAAATCTCCTACTGTTAATATGACTTTGTGAGGTACTGCCATCAGTGGAGTCGAGTAACATGTGTAACCTGTCACAGCCTGCTACCTGAGATGTGATTGGCACAAACCATTATGGTGAGGCACATTGGAAAAACACCCCTGAAGAAATGATCATCAAGCAGACCAGGTGAATCTCTGCATTGCTCGGTATAGGAAGAAATTGTGGCAGAGAATCCAGTATAGCTGTGCCTGGGCCCTGACCCTTACTTCTCTGTCATTGCACTGAAATGGTGTTTTAATGTGTTTTTTAAGATTTCCCATTGACACCTACAAAGTTCAGACCCAAGTAAAATATTACTGCCATTCTGAGGAAATGTTCTGACATATTTCAAATCCAACTGCCCTCCAAGTTATGTGTCCCACCTCTAGTTTTGTGGAACTGAATTTCAGACTGTCTACTAGGAAATGAATATTCTTGTCAGATAAGCCAAAGGTTAATCTCTTGTAATCTAGGCAGTGGGAGAACTCGGCATTCACATTCCAAGGAAGGACTACGACAGAGATATGTGTTCATCCCGCTCTTACATCAGGCTGTAAATCCATTCAACCAGCCATACACCATTACAGTAGTGAAGTGTTGCTGGCTGACCCTACAGTACAGATAAGCAATATTAACAGAATGCAGACTATCCGTTAGGATTAGTGGAAGACTCAAGATGTGCACTCCCAATTTCATGTTTGTGTGGCTGAGTAGCTTCTTACAATTTACATAGCATTGCTAGCTTAGCCTGATTTCAGAAAACAGGTGCTGATTGCTGTGGGTTTCTTCTGGCACTTTTACAACAAATGCTGATTTCCTGCTCTCCCTGAACTGTTTTGCATCTACATGAAAATTCTATATAATGGGATCTGTTCTCCAGCCACTCCTAGAGTACTAAGCATTGCTTTTTATTTTCTACTGAGTCTCTACATTATGAGATGCTAACCACAAGCAAGGTTCTTCCTGGGCCAGGCATGCAGATGCAGTGAAGAGCTGAAGGGTTCACGTATGGAGAAAGACACTGCTCTGAGAATGGCTTCATACACTCCTGTGTCTGTCAAAGTTCCCTTGAACCAATGGCTAACTGAGCTGTAAATAGCCATGTGTGTGGTCTGTGGTGGTATACACATATGTGGCTTTAATTTCATTTGTTTTGTGCACTATTCACTAGTCTCATGTTGATTATTATTGGTGGTATTTCCCTAGTTGGTGGTGTAGTTCCCCAGTCTCATCAGTGTCCAATCTATGCAGGTAGATGTGCTACTAGCAAGAATTTATTTAGCTGTTAGTGGGAATGGGGTTCTTTTACATGTCTTCGCCAAGATCTGTGGAATTGCACCCAATATTTTTGATTTATTGCTCAGTTGCTCCACTAGTCAGCTGGCATTAGCCAAGGAGGGAAAATATAATTGAATCTTGGCACTTACAGACAAGTCATAATTGGTTTAGTAGAGTTGGAAGGTAGGTCGTGTAATTTAGCTGAGTTTGCCGCCCCAGCCCTGGGCTCTCTCTTCCCCCACCTCACCCCACCTGCACCCCCTGCCGCTCTAGCCCTGGGCTCCTCCCTACCAGTGCTGACTCCACCCGCTCCCCACTTGCCTCCAGCCGCTCCAGCACTGGCAGGGTCGGGGTAAGCAGTGGGGCTCCTGGGCCGTACCTCAGCCCAGGGTCCCTCCAGCCAAGGCTCCCGCCTCCAGGATCGGCTGGGACCCGAGAGGGCAGAGCCAGGGGACCGCCCCAGCAGGGGGCTGAGGAGCCAGGGCAGGGTAGCCACAGAGGGAGCAGAGCCCCGGAGAGCGGGACGTAGGAACCGCATGGCAGCGCCCCATCCTCTATGGCCCCACTGCTGCTGCTGCTTCTGGCCGCCCTGCCACAGTCCCATGGCAGCTCAGGCCGCTTTGCCCAACCCTGGCTGTGGTGCTGGGGGGCGGCTGCCCTGCAGCTCCTGCAGGCTGCTTCATGTGCCCTGTGGGGTGGCCCCCCAACCCGAGCGTCCCCCGCTCGGAGCCTGCCCGGCCCAGCCACAAGGTGCGGCGCTGCTCCCCATGGGCGCAAACTGCAGCAGCCCCAGGGCTTCCCCTGCGCACGACACGCTGCTGCTGCCCAGGGCCGGCTCTAGGTTTTTGCCGCCGGAAGCAAAAAAAAAAAAAAAGATGGCCAGAATTCCGCCCTTGAAAATGTGCCGTGCTTGGTTTGCTGGTTCCTAGAGCTGGCCCTATCCACATGGGAGTTATATTGGTATAACTATATTGGTTTAACTGTATTAGAATTATACTGATATAACTGGTAAAACTGTCCTGTGTAGACAAGCCCTCCATTTTCAAAGTGCTTTCCAAGTCTTGAGGATGTAAAGTTCTCTATACATTTATTATAACATTTTTAGTTATTATGCTTATTATTTTTCCCTGAAAAGCAAGCATCTTTGAAACAGAGATGGAACCAAACCAAAACCCTGAATCTGAACATAATACCTTTGGGAAAGGTCAGATCCAGAGACAAATGTCACATCTTTTTGAAACAGATAAAACAAGTCCCACATTGTTTACTTTTCAGAGGCTGTCCAGCCAAAACCTTAAACACTGAGGTCCTGTCTGCGCTGCATAGATATAAAGGAGTCCATGGTTTGTTTTGTCGGACTGGGAATGTGCCCCCATTGTCTTTGGCCTGAATTTCCCTTTTCTTCCCAATGTTGTGTAGGACCTCAGATGCTTGCCTCCCTCTATTGTAGAGGGTGCATTTGAATGTGTCTGTAAAGGACCTTTTCTAACCTGGTTTAAGACATTGCAAAATTTTTAGGCATGTGAGTCTGCTGCTGTTACTGCTTTCCCAAAATTGGTGATCTAGCAACTGTGAGGGAGTTGTTTCTGGGTCATTGTTTCTGACTAAGAAACAAGCATCATCAATTCCATTTGCAATTGTATGCTAGTGATACACTTATTCTTCCCCTTGGACAGTTTATCTATCTTTAGTATTTATATGACCTCCATTACTGTACCATCTGAGCACTTCACAGTCTTTAATGTATTTAGATTCACATCACTCTTGGCAGTTTGGAGGTACTATCACCCCATTTTACAGGTGGGGACTGAACCACAGAGAGGTTAAGGGCCAGATTTTTTAAAGTATTTAGTCATCTAAAGATGTAGATAGGCACCTAGAGGGCTTTTGAAAAGTGCCTAGGCACCTTGGCCCTACGTAGCTTGCCCAAAGTAACCCAAGAAGTCTGTGGTGGTCATCCAAATCCTGGGCTAGTGCCCTTTGAAAAAGTTCAGATCCAGAAACAAACTTGATATCCTTCATAAATAGTTCAAATGAGTTTATTACAAGCAATTCTGACATAGTATAAGTAGATCAGGTTTCAGCCAGGTAAGAAAAATGGAAGACAAAACAGCTAAATTCCTAATAAACCAGAATATCACTTTGCATATAGCAATCTGAAATTAAATATCATATTTATAATTCGACTGGATTTTACATTCATCTGTAGGCTCTATAGTTAATGTACTTGTTGGAATTTGGCTTTTGTTTTGAGCAACCAGAATGAAGTTGCCTCTGAGGAGCAGTCAGAAGCTTAAATAATGGAGTGTATGTGTTTTGTTTAAACTGAACTCTAATGTTAACCTTATGTTACACAATTAGGTTAAAAATTAAGAGAAGAGTGGAAAGTAAATTACATCCCTCTTTGTGGCTCTGTGGGGCATGGCTATGTACCTCATATGACCTAGAGAAAGTAAAAAGAAATCTAGAATTAAAGTTTATTAACAAACCAGTGTAATAAGGCTGAATAAATTAAGCTGTCAGATGCCAGTCATTACATATTCTTCTGTGATGCATGGCAGTTGGAGACAAAGACTGTGCATATTATGCTAATATTATTTAGTCTACTCAGTATCCATGACATTGTATCCCGGTGAGTCTAGGTTACAACAAAATTATTCCTCATAGAGAAGAGAAAGAAATAAGGTTAATGAAATTGCATTTTAGCACTACGGTGAAGTAAAACACATCTCTGACTAGAGTACAGAATAGTATTTGGGATATTCATGAGCTATTCTGTGGACTCTCTGATTCACATTAGCATGTGCAACATAGAATCGCCCTGTCAAAGGACACTTATTCTGCTTAACAATATAACAAGGGATTTACTGTGATTGTTGAATTATAGAGTCCAACTACTTAGATAGATTTTTGGATTGTACACAATGTAAAAATGACACTAAAGGCCTAATTTTTAAACGGCCTCCAGAAATACAGCTGTCATTTGAAAATATGGCCCTAAAGGTATGAGTAAAGCCTTGAAATTTAACATTACAAGCTGACTTTTCATTTCAATTTGCCTTGTTATTCTGTGGTGTTTTAAATGGCTTTTGATTTCATGCAAGACAAATTTCTCATTTCCAACCAGGATCTATTTATCTTAAAATAACTGAATGGATCTAGAGCAAAGATCTATGCATTGTTTCTATTATAGGTCCTGATTCTGTCACCCTTACTGAAGCTGAGTAGTACCTTACAATCAATGGAACTACCAAGCCCCTCAGGGCAGGGACCGTCTTTTTGTTCCGTATTTTTACTGCACCTAGCTATCCTGGTCTATGACTCAGCCTCCCATGTCTCAACAGCCCATGAAAGTGAGCTTCCCAGTCCAGGTAGACAGATTTGGACTAGCAGGGCTCATGCTAGTGCTCTAAAAATAGTTATCTAGGTAGTTCTTTGATGTTGCAGCTTGTGCTCTGAAGCTGAGGGCTTGGGGGGCTTCACAGCCTGAGCTCCAGCCCCAGCCCTAAATTCAAAGTGCTGTCTACACAGCACCAGCATGAGCCTTGCTAACAGGAGTCTGTTGACCCAAACTGGGAGGCTTGCTGCCATGGCTGTGTAGACATATCCTTAGGTACTATGATAATACAAATAACAATACTCCAAGAGTAACATACTACTCTGCAAGTAAGGGTGGGCCTATAGTTAATTTACATATTTAATTTTTTTTTGTATACTACACACAGTCTTAACTACAGGAGAATAACCGTGTCTCTTCTAGTAAGCCTTGAATCCTAATATTACTGGGTGTTAAATCTTCCTAATGTACCGTATAGTGTATAGTAACAGCTAAAGATATTGATACCGGGGGACTTAGTGACCCATCGTTGGCCTATGTTTAAAAGGAAAACATTGTTATGATACTAAGTACTTTAACTGTGGTTTAGAAAAGGATAATGATTTTAATTTAGCATAGTAAATTTGACATTTAGTCTAGTACTAGTTCACTAGTGCAATATTACTATTATCAATGATGTATAGTCTACAGTATGGATGTACAAGGGAGACTGGTGGTCTAGCAATACTGTAATGTACTATTATGTGGGGTTTCTGAGTGTGAATTAGACTAATAGAATATCAGGGTTGGAGGGGACCTCAGGAGGTTATCTAGTCTAACCCCCTGCTCAAAGCAGGACCAATCCCTAGACAGATTTTTGCCCCAGATCCCTAAATAGCCCCCTTGAGGATTGAACTCACAACCCTGGATTTAGTAGGCCAATGCTCAAACCACTGAGCTATCCCTCCCCCCAAGTTAGTTTTATGTGTTATTTTCAACTTTTAGGTCAATACCAAGGCCCAAGAACATTGCAGAAAGTAAACAGAAGAGAACCTCACAGTTCTCTGTAGCCACCTTTCTGAACCTTTCAGGAATGGTGTTGATACTTTCCCTAAAGATCTATGGCCAGCTCTCCTTAACTAGAAAAGCTGGGGCAGATCCTCAGCTAGTATAAATTTTAATAGCTCAAGTAGAACTATGGCAATTTAACCCTATTGAGGATCTGCCTAAGGATACAAAGTATGACACAAAAAATACAGAAGGTGTGGAAGAGTGAAAGTGAATAATCGTGTGGGGGAAATGATGGAGGAGGCAGGAGGGAAAAGTGGAAATCCTTGGGATTCTGAAAAGGTATACATGTCACTAAGAGAAAGCATGGAGCTTTTGTAAATGCACAAGGAAAAAAAGAAAACGAACAAGTGAACTCATGCTCATCTCTGCAAGTAACATATCTGATGCCAAGACAGGTTCTCAATTGAATTATGTAACTAATTACAACATTGTTCATAGCCCTTGGTGTGTACCTTAGACGTTGGATTAGGATTCAGCTTGAGGTGGATGTTTTTTCCTGACAGAAAGTAGAATTTTCTAGATGAGTGGCCACAGACCTATAAACTAACTAGAATGACAGTGGGATGATGGTTGTGTTGTAGCATAAAGTATAAGGAATCAGTTGAAAGGGATAAAAATCCAGTTTTGGAATTATGTGAACCATTAATAGTTTCAATTATTAGATAAAACTGTAAAACAGCAGATCACATCTGGAGCTGTGACGTGCAAGGGATTAATTTATACATGATGCATTAATATATCTGATCAGACCAGCATAGATTATCCTTAACTTGCTTTGCTGATCAAAGTATTTTAACTATAAAAAATAGGAGGTGAAAGGATTTAACCAAATTTCTAGAAAGCTGTTTCACACCACATTTTAGCAAATGGAAATTTTGATAGCCTCTCTTCCCCCCCAAAAAAAGATCTAAAATATTTAATCCTTGTTATCAACAATAAATCTAAATATATTGTTTAATTAAGTTTAACTTCAAAAATGAATAGAGCTAGCTAATTGGGACCAATTAAAATTTAGCATATGGAGAAGAAAAGATTAATTTAATATGACTTAGTTTCCAGAATATTATATATACTCAGTGCATTACTCATGAATATGTCTAATAAATACTTTGCTGATTTTAACAGTCAGTTTCAGAATGTTATTTGGGGAGTGGGAAAAAATCTCCAAATTTCATTTACTAAATTGCACATCCACTGTACTTCCAAAGGATGGAAGATTTGGGAATATGAAAACAGACTGTGATTTATTTACCACTAGGCCATTTATATACTGATTAAAAGAAAAGTTCCAGGATGAGTTGGACATGGCAGAAGGGAATAATGCATGGAACCCATCTGCCTTGAAGTGCTTCTGTGCAAGACTCACACTAGCAAGATTATGCCTTTAGCCAGATACTGTAGATGGATTTCAGAATTCAAAATAGGATTTGCAAAAAGTGCTCAGCCTTTACCTAGCTCTGCTCCCATTGAGGTCGCAGGTAGAATTTCCACTGGTTTCAATAGGGGCAGATTTGTCCAATGCTAAATGCTTTGAAAATCCCACTTTTAAAGTCTTTAAACACTCATCTAAAACAGGGTTTGTTTGTTTTTATCACCTGCAGCTATGCCATAAGACAAACTGAAACCTCCCACAATGTGGATGAAGCTTGCATCTCTCCCTGGAAGAAAATGCCTTTGCAGAACTCCAGCATCTGTGTTAAAATTGCTACTTAACTCAAGCCACAACAACTTGACAAGCCTCTCATAGCAATATAAGACTTTGCAAATGCTTACTGAACAGGAAAATGTCAAAAACAAAGCAATATGATTTATTTGCCACTAAGCATAACAGCAATCTCAACCCAAGGCCACTTAATTTAATGAGAGACTCTCCTAGCTCTTACGCAAGTACTCCTACAGGAGATACTGGGGAGCAACAGGTCAGCTTATCAACCAGTGTTGACCATACTGTTGCATTTGTGTAGCGTGCATGTTATCTTCTGTTAACCTCTGCTGGTACTTTTGTTCCTTTGATGCTGCTGTTCGTAGTCAAATGAGGCTGTTCTCTATTGCTTTTCACCTGGACTAAATTCGACCATTGTACAGACCCTATGTCCATCTTTCTTAATGCAATGCTGTCAAAAATGTTAGACATCTATTTACAGTGCTGACATCTCTATGTTGTTGATTTAAAATTCTGGCACATATTTCTGTATTGGCATGGATGGTCCTGACCCCAGTAGAACCATCCTATTCCACTGTGTGAGAATGGCAGGGGTAGCTTGAAAGTGGACCTTTGGCTTTGAATCCCAAATAGGTTATGCAAAGGTGCAATGGGGAGGAGAGGATGTTCTAGGCATTGCTTGGGATGGGTTGGGGAAAGGTATATAACAGGGTGACAGATTCGGGGACCTTGCAGAAGGATACATGGCTCTTCTGTTGAGTAACCTAATGTCAGGTGCTTGCACAGTTAATAGAGACATAGAGGTATTTTTGCTCCGTTACTCCAAGGTTTGATCAGTTTTGTCTAGCTATCACTGATCTAGGGCAAATAACAGGGATTGAAGTATCTGTCTGAAGAAGAAGGGATGAGGTGAGGAGAAGGGGGAGGATAGATAGAGTTTGCAGCAAGGAACAGCTGAAATGAAGGAGATAGGTTAGGCTGATATGTATGTTTGGTGGTGGTTGTAGGAGTAACCAAAAGAGTCACGCTCCAGCAGAGTCTGGACTAGGTGCAGTGACTGGGATTTTCAAAGGCGTCTAAGGTATTTCAGTTCCCAAATCCCATCAACATTCTCTAGAAGCTGGTGGGGGTCTCATTCCGCTCCCTCCTCTGAAAACCGTAACCATTCTTTTAGATGAAGGGTAGCAATACCCGCTGCTTACAATATAAATAATAGTTTGGAAAACAAATCCAATGAGACCTTGTGACAGAGTGTGAGCAGCCTAGGGGCTTGTCTACACTTAAAACACTGCAGCAGTGTACCACTGCAGTGAAGACACTATCTACATTGATAGGAGGGGTTCTCCTGTTGGTTTAGATACTCCACCTCCCTGAGAGGCACTAGCTAGGTTGACAGGAGTATTCTTCCATCAACCTAGCACTGCCTCCACTGGGGGTTAGGTCAGTTTGACTGCATCGCTCAGGAGAATTAATTTTTCACACCCCTGAGCGACATAGTTATACCGACCTAATTTCCTTGTGTAGACTAGGCCTAAGGTTGACTTGTCCCCACTTGGGTCAAACTGAGGAGATAATAGATTAAGTACCAGGTGACTGACCAATTAAGAAGGTGATCCAGCTGAGGACAGCTAAAAGAGAGACAGGAAGAGGCAGAAGATAGAGGGTGACATCTGGAAGGAAGGGCTAACGGAGCCTAGGGTCTCAAAGAGGTGAGAACTATCACCCCATGTCTGCAGAGAAGGTAAAAACCTTAAGCTGTGGGGAACAAGCACTTGTATAGGATGTTGTAAATAAAGTACCTTTTGTTAAACTTTTCCTGGAAGTGTGTGAGGACTGTTTGCAGAGAGAAATCAAGGATGAGGGAACCTTGCCCAGTGATAGACCTTAAATGATCCTGTTGATATGTGTGACAGGGATTTTTAAAATTTAATTCCAATTTATAATCTTGGGGCCAATTCTTGCCTTGAAAAGCCTTTGAGGCCAATTAGGTCATAAGCCAGTGCTGCATTTGGCCTGGTAACTTTGTCAACATTTTATTTTATATATTTAGCGTTAAGTCTGATAGTTTTTATTAAATTAGAAGTTTTGGTCAAGAGCAGGAATAACTGGAATTGTACCCAAACTGCTGTTTGTCTCTTTTCTTTCCTTACATATTAATATTCACATTCACCAAAGGCAGAAAAGCATTAAAATATACAGCAGTCTATTCTGTTCTGTTCCAAGAATATGTCAAACAGTTAGATATTGAACAGACTTGTGTGCAACAGAGCAGACTTAACTGAGATGACTAAAGAAAATGTTATCATTAGTTCAGTGGGCAAACTGCATTAGGAGACAGAAAACACTGTGTGGAAGCCAGTAGTATTAAGTCATTACTTACTGGTCACAATCATGTTGCAAGCCATATCCAAAAATATCAATACTGCTGCTGAAGGTATAACTGACAAAAAATGAAAATACAGCATATCAGTCTAAGAGGGAGAAAATGAAGGGGCAAACATTTCTGTCCACTTCCTTCCCCCCACACCAAAACTAGAAGACTGAAAGATCTGGATGAAGGAAATGATTATCTAGCTCTTCCCTAACCAGTATACCTGGAGTATTGAGGAGCAAATTTAGGAATGGAAATGAATCATGATGGTTTTTGACACAAAGCGGTTGCCATAATGTTTTCCAAAAGATTCAAAGTATATGGAGAAAATGTGGTTCTCCTATGCCAATGTGCAGTAACTGTGTCAAATTATAACTTTTTAATGGCAACCACTTGTGAGATACCAGTACTTATCTATTTCCACCAGCAGCAAAACTTGAGAACTCAAAACCAAAGCACGTAATCTCCTGCCTTAATTCCAATGTAGTGTTCCATAAAATATATTGTACAGCGGTAATCACACTGCTGATGCTTAGAAAAACATAAGAACGTAGTCACTGGTCAGTGAACTATATGTATTTGAAATATTGTGCATGTACCCAGTACTGAGTACGTGCATTTTGTAAATTTAAAATGCATACAGAACTCACTTGCAGAAAAATCATCGAGTTACTGAATGGCATCTAGTTTAAAAAGGAGATATCATATATCATCAAATAAATACCACTAATAGATATCCTGGAGCTACCATCTAAGGTTTTTCTAGTTGACATGAGATCAGTGTAAGTTTACACACACACAATGTAGTATTTCCTCTTTTCTAATAAATCCTACCCTACCAATGAACAAAGTAACAAAATACAGAATGGCAGGTGGACATCATAGGGCAGATCCTCAAATGGTATAAACTGTCATAGCTTCATTGAAGTCAGTGGATCTATGACAACTTACCCCAAGGGAGGAGATGCTCCCATGTATGTAGTTTGGTGTGAGCCATCCAGTGGCGGCTCTAGGATTTGTGGCACCCCAAGCAGGGCGGCACGCCGCGGGGGGCGCTCTGGTGGTCGCCGGTCCCGCGGCTCCGGTGGACCTCCTGCAGACATGCCTGCGGAGGGTCCGCTGGTCCCGCGGCTCCGGTGGACCTCCCACAGGCACGCCTGCGGATGCTCCACTGAAGCCGCGGGACCAGTGGACCCTCCGTAGGCATGTCTGCGGGAGGTCCGCCTGCTGCCCTCCCGCGGGACGCCGCCCCAAGCACGCGCTTGGCGCACTGGGGTCTGGAGCCAGCCCTGGAGCAATCCCACACAAATCTCATCACTGAATAAGCATGTCAAGGGTACCACTGGTATCACAAAGGCCCTGATTCTGCCAAGAGAACTGCATAGGCAGATCTCTGTGCCTAAGTGAAGGCCTATTTCTGTCTTGAGGCCAATTTTACCTTAAATCTCATCAGAGACCTTAACGGGTATGAACAACCTTATAGTGTGCCATCGGCAACATCATCTCTATGTAGTTTTTGCCCTTTTTTCTCCCATACCTACAACCCCATTAAGCATTAAGCTGTAAGCAAACCTCTTCTGGGGAAAAATTGGAAGACTAGAAATATCAAAGAGCCAAATTCTGCAATCCTTTTTCAATCAAAGCTCTCAATCACTTCAGTGGGAATTTTTTTGCTGTAACACTTGAGTAGGCTCTTCTATATATGGGGCTAAATCTTTGCTAATACTTTAAAAAAATAACCCTAATCAAAACGAGTTCCAAAATCAAATATGAACCATACCTGTTATGGGTATGCATTTTAAAAAAATACAGACCATGTTACACCACTGAAAATATATATCTATAGTCAATGGTTTCCAAGTCACATGACCACCGATGTGAAATAATTAATAGTTCTCTCTCAGTAAATGCAATCATTATATTTTTAATTAACCTTTTCAACCTTCTGCAACTTTTACTTGTTGCATCCTTTCAAACAGCTTTCACTCACATCAGAAAAATACTTTTATACAGTATTTATAAAATGTGTTGTTCAGGGTAAATCTTTGGAGAAGTGAAAAATAATTCCCATGAATCACTTTAAAAAGTACTTTTACAAGTGTGTTAATATTCTAGCTTCTTTTTGCAAAAATATTTGTATAGGCATTTCCATTGCTGTAAGATGGACTGAATTCATCTGTGGTGTATATCCACTGAAGTAAATGCAACATCAGGAATAAATTTGGCGTATTTACAAACTAGAATCCAAATGAGAGAGACATTGTTAATCCTTACAGACAAAAGGCAGTGGTTTCCTTAACAATGAGAATGATATGAAAGCTCTCAGAAGAGTTTCTTTTTCTTTCTGGTGGTTTTCTTCCAGTAAATTTATTTGTTTACCTACTTGCATCAAGAATCAGATACTTAATGTCTAGCTTGAATTGATATTGTGAACTGATGCGTAGAGAATGGATTAACTGTTTGTTCTTATTGCTAAGCCTCTAGTAAACTCCAGCAGGTTCACCTCTGTCTACATTTAGAAACATTAATGAATGTTTAATGTTAATATTCAATTCTTTCTTGATGCTAAGGGTACAGATTTGCAGCTATAGTAACTGTCACAGCATTGAAATAATCAGTGTGGACTGGTGTCCTTTAGAATGATTTCTGTTCTAACATTGGTGGGTCACATGAATGAGTTTCATTGTAAAAACCACAAGCCTTAAATGTAGCACTAGGGGGACAGTAGGCAGAAAGGATTTTCCCACCTGTTAGGAAGCCAACATCTTTTGATTACAAATTCATTTCTAGATCCTTTATCTGGAAGCTCTTTATAATAATCCACACCAAGTAAAAAGAATAGGGATACAAAATATTTGGGATCTGATCCTTAAAGCCTCTTTACAGCACTTTGGAAGGGTGAAAGGGGTTTAAGCCCATTTTACTCTGAAAGAATGATATAAAAAGCCCTTCATGTAAAGAAAATCAGGCCATCTGTGTTTGACCAGTGATAGGCAAAATTATAATGTCATTTGGATGGGATATGCATGTCTTTTTCTAATGCTGCCTCTTCCCTATCTACACATTCTCTGCACTAAATTCTACATTAGCCAGAAGCATAAATTCACAGTACTGCTGTCTCCCCTATTGTGCGAAAACACAGATGTTTAACCAAATTCACCCTCAGTGAAGTTACATTGGGATTAGTTTGCTTATTATTTTAAAGGGGAGCTGAATTGATATACACCTCTACCGCGATATAATGCGACCCAATATAACATGAAGTCGGATATAAAATGATAAAGCAGCGCTCCGGGGGGGGGCTGCGCACTCTAGCGGATCAAAGCAAGTTCAATATAACGCGGTAAGATTTTTTGGCTTCCAAGGACAGCATTATATCGGAGTAGAGGTGTATAACAATTTGTGTGGAACAGAAGCAGTGATGTTTTGTTCTCCAGTTCTCTTCTCGGAAGCCCTATGATCTATGGTTTAGCACAGCTGTTCTCAAACTTCACTGTACTGTGACCTCCTTCTGACAACAAATATTACATGACCCCAGGAAGGGGGCCTAAGCCTGAGCCTGCCCAAGCCCCACCACCCCAGGCGGCGGAGCCAAAGCTGAAGCCCAAGGTCTGTAACCTAAGCCCTGCTGCCCAGGGGGAAGCCAAAGCCTGAGCCCCGCTGCCTGGGGCTGAAGCCCTCGGCATGGGCAGTGGGTGAACCATGGGCTCTGGGAGGCTAGCCCCTGGTCCAACCCACCCCTTCTGCCCCGGAGCAGCGGGTGGGCAGTGCGCGAACTCCCCTAGCCCCGGAGCACCGAGCAATGCAACCCCAGCGCCCCCAGCCCTGGAGTGCTGGGAAGTGCCGGGGGCCCCCAGCACTGGCTGGCCCCAGCCATCCCAAGTCCCAGCTGCCCTAGCTCCAGCCCCAGCAGGCTTCCTGGAAGAGGAGCAGCCTGCGTGGGTTGGGGCCAACTAGCAGCAAGCAGGAGGGGGCCTCGGGGCGGAGCATAGGTGGGGCCACGTGGGGCTGTTTGGCGAGGCACAGCCTTTCCCAGCCTATTATACGTGCTGCCCAGACTTTGGCCCCAAGCCCCAGCAAGTCTAACACCAGACCTGGTGACCCATTAAAATGGGGTTGCAACCCACTTTGCGGTCCCAACCCACAATCTGAGAACTGTTGGGCGCTTATCTCACCTACACCAGTGACATCAGGAATAATTCCTCTGCAGTTAATTAATTAATTTTTTTACTTTTATTGAGATAGCACCTACAGCATTCAACCAAAATCTCACTGAGCTACATGCTGTACGAACACAGAACAAGAGATTGTCTCACCTTACTTCACGGAAACAACTAACTAAACTGACCAAACAGATATGGGGGGGGAAGAAAGGGATGTTGGTGGGGGGGAGAAAGGGATCTTCATACATGCCAAACAGTTAGTTAGTTCCACAATATTGTTTTAAAAACTATCTTTTAGTGTACAACTGGTGAGATCAAAATCAGGCCTTAAGGGTCTTCTTTCATTCACTAGTCCATTGGCCCTAAGAGTCTACTTCAGCCACTAATTGGCTGGAGTGCTATTGTGAGACTTGGAAATCTCTCTCAAAGCCCCACATCCTACCTCTAGGCCATTTTAATATGTGCACTCCCATATCTCCAACACCCCAATATTTTCAGGTTGATATTTAGAAATACTTGTCTCACAAAATATGGCTAATATTTATGCTATTTGGTAAGTTTATCAATCACAACTACAGATATACATGTGCATAAAATATATTCTCTCTCCTACATACTTACTGATTTGGTAGGGTTGACAATAGGCTATTTGGTTTTTGTTATATTTGTACCCCACAAAAAAGGTCTCTTTACACTGCCAGAATAGAGTGAAAGAACCTCCATGTAAATGAGAATCACGTCATTAGTGTTTGGGCAAATTTGGTTGCTTATAAAAATGACAAATTAATGACAATGACTGAAATCTAAGCAAAGTGGACTGGGACTATGTATACTTCCCCACATTCAGTTATTCAATATTTTTCAGTTTTGAGCTGCAGGGTCTCTTCTGATTCAGTTCTGGATCAGTGCCAACAGGAATTGTGCCAAGCTTTGTGATCAGCATATGATGTTGCAATCTTCCTGTAATGTAAGTCTACCACTAGGTAGCATGATTGCCTTTATTTATTTATTTGGTTATATCCTGAAACTACTATTGCCTTTAAAAAAACTATCAACCCTTCTTTGCTGAAAATCATCAACTCTTCTCTGTCCTAGCACCTGATACAGCAAAGTGCTGAGCATTTTGGCCCTGATCCCGTTGACTGCATATGCTTAGAGCTAAGCATGCACTTAAATGTGTAGCTGGATTGGGGCCAAAGAACTCAAACGAGTAAGCTCTCAAACTTATTTTAACTTCAGTGGCATTACACCTGTGTATGGTCACAGGCGAACCAGGCCAGAATAGCGGAAAAGAGACTTTTTCTGCCAATGTTGGATTATTCCTGATTGTACATTACAATATGAATAGCAGTGACCACAATAGTGAAGGCTACACTTTTTTTTTTTATACACTAACTGGTTTAAGTTATACATAACTTCCTGTCAATTTCACCTATCAGGCTGAAGTTTCCATGCTTGATCTCTATTTGACGGGAATCTTTTACTTTTAAAAAGTTTGAGCAAAAATAACACAGCTGTTTCTGAGTATGAGTGAAAAATATGTTTTCCCATTATACAAAATAAACCTTAAACCTAAAAAATAAATAAAAATGCAGCCCTAGTGGAGTAGAACTTAATTTTTTTGCACCTGAATAGCCCTTACTGGGAAAAAAAATTAGTTTGTGTGTTCTAGTAAAAACTGGTTTTGACTTAGCTGATTTTTTTATATGACTTTGAAAAATGAGCTGCAAGATGAACAGAACATTTTTTAACATCAGTGGTGTTTTTTAATAATGATCACAAAACATTTTGAACTGGAAGATGTGCTGTGAATATGTACATATTAATGTAGAAATTTACTCAAATGTGACATAACTGCATCAGACCAAAGGTCCATCTAGCCCAGTATCCTGTTTTCTGACAGTGGCCAATGCCAGGTACCCCAGAGGGAATGAACAGAACAGAACAGTAGCAGGGGGTAGCCGTATTAGTCTGTATCCTCAAAAACAACAAGGAGTCTGGTAGCACCTTAAAGACTAACAGATTTATTTGGGCATAATCTTTCGCAGGTAAAAACCCAGAAGTGGTCTATCATATCCCACCTTAGTCCCTGTCTTATTAATTTCTCCTCATACGGCAGCCATTTCATACCCCTAATAATTTTTGTTGCCCTTTTCTGAACCTTTTCCAATTCCAGTATATCTTTTCTGAGATAGGGTGACCACATCTGCACGCAGTATTCAAGATGTGGATGTACCATGGATTTATATAGAGGCAATATGATATTTTCTGTCTTATTATCTATCCCTTTCTTAATGATTCCCAACATTCTGTTCACTTTTTTGACTGCCACTGCACGTTGAGTGGATTATGTTTTCCAGTGTGCATTATCAACATTGAATTTAATCTGCCATTTTGTTGTCCAGTCACCCAGTTTTGAGAGATTCTTTTGTAGCTCTTAGCAGTCTGCCTGGGACTTAACTAGACTGAGTAGTTTTGTATCATCTGCAAATTTTGCCACCTCACTGTTTACCCCTTTTCCCAGATAATTTATGAACATGTAAAATAGGATGGGGCCCAGTATAGACCCCTGGGGACACCACTAATTACCTCTCTCCAGTCTGAAAATTGACCATTTATTGCTACTCTTTGTTTTCTATCTTTTAACGAGTTACCAATCCATGAGAGGACCTTCCCTCTTATCCCAGGACTGCTTACTTTGCTTAAGAGCCTTTGGTGAGGGACCTTGTCAAAGGCTTTCTGAAAATCTAAATACACTATATCCACTGGATCCCTCTTGTCCATATGCTTGTTGACCCCTCAAAGAATTCTAGTAGATTGGTAAGGCATGATTTCCCTTTACAAAAGCCATGTTGACTATTTCCCAACAAATTGTGTTCATCTATGTGTCTGACAATTTTGTTCTTAACTATAGTTTCAACCAGTTTGCCCAGTACTGAAGTCAGGCTTACTGGCCTTTTATTGCTGGGGTCACCTCTGGAGCCCTTTTTAAAAATTGGTGTCACATTAGCTATCCTCCAGTCATTTGGTACAGAAGCTGATTTAAATGATAAGTTACAGACTACAATTAGTAGTTCTGCAATTTCACATTTGAGTTACTTCAGAACTCTTGGGTGAATACCATCTGGTCCGATGGATACAGACTAACATAGCTACCCCTCTGACATGTGGTCCTGGTGACTTATTACTGTTTAGTTTATCAATTTGTTCCAAAACCTCCTCTAATGACACCTCTATCTGGGACAGTTTCTCAGATTTGTCACCTAAAAAGAATGGCTCAGGTTTGGGAATCTCCCTTACATCCTCAGCCGTGAAGACTGATGCAAATAATTCATTTAGTTTCTCCGCAATGGCCTCATCGCCCTTGAATGCTCCTTTAGCATCTCATTCGTCCAGTGGCCCCACTGGTTGCTTAGCAGGCTTCCTGCTTCTGATGTACTTAAAAAAAATCTTGCTATTACTTTTTGAGTCTTTGGCCAGCTGTTCTTCACATTCTTTTTTGGCCTTCCGAATTATATTTTTACACTTCATTTGCCAGAGTTTATGCTCCTTTCTATTTTCCTCACTAGGATTTAACTTCCACTTTTTAAAGGATGCCTTTTTGCCTCTCACTGTTTCTTTTACTTTATTGTTTAGCCATGGAGGCTCTTTTTTGGTTCTCTTACTATGTTTTTTAATTTGGGGTATACATTTAAGTTGAGCCTCTATTATGGTGTCTTTAAAAAGTTTCCATGCAGCTTGCAGGGATTTTACTTTTGGTGCTGTACTTTTTAATTTCTGTTTAACTTTCTTTTAAATATAGTGCCACTCCCCCACTAGCACAACCAGTTCTGTCCTTCTGATATATTTTGTACCCTGGTATTAGTGTGTCCCATTGATTATCCTCATTCCACCACGTTTCTGTGATGCCTATTATATCAATATCCCCATTTAATACAAAGCACTCTAGTTCACCCATCTTATTATATAGACTTCTAGCATTGGTATATAAACACTTTAAAAACTTGTCACTTTTTAGCTGTCTCCCATTACATGATGTAATTGAATGAGACTTTTTTTCATGTGACTGTTTCTCATGTGCTGGTGATTTGCAATGAATGAATTCGTACAGTATGTGGTGAATGAGTCAAGGGTTCAAGATGTTGAAAACAGTGAGGTTGCACAGGTGTAACATTTGTCCTGTAGAGCTTCATTACTGGTAATGATGTGCAAACCAGGAAGAACAAAGAGTGATTTTCCAATCTCTGGTGGAGCTTGCAGTGCTAGCATTTGGGGGAAGTGGGGGAAGAAATCTTTTTTACTTCTGTAGTGAACAAATTTAAACTAGAAGTCAACAAGATGCAATAAGTAAGGGACCCCCTACTTCCATTTGTGCAGAAATGAACTTTAAAATAACTTAATGTTTCTAAACAATATTCTCATTCTCATATCTCCCATAATATTGGTGCCTGTCACTGGCGGACAAGTTTATTTAATCGTTTATCAGGTGATAGATCAACATGCAAAGCACTCTGACCTGAGTCAGTTCCTGAGCCGCTTCTTAGAGACTGATTGCATGATATGAACACAGATTAGTTCCACCTAGAAAGCAAGATTTCCCATTGAAGTATGAGCCCTACAAATCCTGAGGGAAGGGATTGGACTATACTTCATTCTTAAATGTTATCACTGCCAGCCTCCTCTGAATCTATGTGCTCTGACTCAGATCAGTTTGGAGCAGACTCCCAAGTCAGATAATTTCACATTCAATCACTGATCTCAGGGTCTCTAAGTCGGAAGTGCTTGACTGCAGGTTGTTCATCTTTTGTGTCATATTTAAAGGAGCCAAACTGGTGACAAGTCAAACCTGTTACAGAGTGGTTTTCACTGTCAATAGAGGTCACTAAACATCTCTATTCATTCTTTTATCAGGAATCTTCAGCTGATAGTCTCTTTTTCCTGAAGATGGACTTCAGCTTAGAGTTCTCTGGCATGATGTTTTGAAAGCATAGCCCCTGACCTTTCCAGACTTAGTTCACTTGCTTTCTGCACCACAATATGCTCTTCTCTAGACACAGAAGTCAGTTCTTGTGGGTTTTGAACTGCATCATTGATCATACAGATTTCCAGGGCTCTGGATAAACAATTATTAAAAAAAAGTTTTAATGGTGTCATTTATATAAAGATGAAAGTATTCTCCAGCTATTTTGCTCTCGTAACTTAGTTTTCCATCTAGTCTCCTAAAACTGTATTCTATTCCCTTGTTTGATCTCTAGCTCGTGAGAAAACTTAGATACACAATATTCCCCCTTTCCCTATTCACGTACGGTATCTTCATATTTCCAGGCTGTAGATGCTTTTCGGCCTTCTGCCAACACCATAGTATATGTTTCTGTTTCAGTCTTTTCTTTTCTACTCTATAAAAACCAGCATTTCTGCTGGGAGTGGAAGGTACGGGGGACAACATGTTAACAGCTGCTGAGGCTACAGTGGTCACTAAGGTGCCATAGCTTTGATGAAGCATCTCCACAACCAGGCCATGGTCTTGCATGGAAGATTCTTTGCCTACTCCATCACCCCTTTCAGGCTATAAAGGCAGGATGCTGCATTTTGGACTTGGCCGTAGATGTGCTACAAAGCAATACTAGTGATAAAGAGCATTTTCAGCATATAATATAAATGTAATGTCTACCGTGGAAGCATTTCTAGCATTAGACACTAGAACTGCTGCTCTGCTTAGGGCTGACTTGGCTTTTTATCCTTCTCTGAAGTAGACAAACAGAGCTCCCTAGAGTAAATATTCAAAACCAGACCTTAAAAACCAGGATTCTGTCTGCTCTGCATTGACATTAATGATCTCTTGGCTCTTACAGTAAGAGAGATTCATCCTAGTATCCTTGGCCACAGTTTCTCTTACTCTCAATATTGCATCACTGCAACAGGGCATGAGTTGCCTGCCAGCTTTCACTCCAGGAAGGGCTGTATTCCACTGCCACTGCATGCATATCACTGTAACATGCTTTAGCATCCTTTGGGATGATAGGGGTTATATGAATGCATTGCCTTCATATAAATTAGGCTTGGCTAAAGCCATGCCCACTTGGGGTGGCACTCTGTCCCCCTCTAATGGTGGCAAGACTACCAGAGGTTAATGAGCATGCTACAGCCTAGGTTAAGAGAGCTCAGTCTTTTAGCTCAGGAAGTTGAGGCTTACGTATTAAGATCCAGAAGTCCCAGGTGCTGGTCCCTGCTGCTCATGACCTACCCAGGGGCATCAGTGTTACAAGTGGTGTCCTATTTGGGGAATTGAACTGGGAAGATCCAGAATGCACTTCCTGGCCAGAGGGAGTATGTAAAGCCATGCCTACGTATTGTGGCACTGAGCCCCCTTCTAACAATGGCTAGACCAGACAGAGGTTAACTGGCTTGCTACAGTCTTGACTGAGAGAGGTGAAACCTTTAGCTCAGGCAGTAGCAGCTCACATATGGAGCTCTAGAGGTCCCAGGTTTGATCCTGCTGCTGACCACCCACCCGGGGGTATCAGCATTACACTTGGATAAGTGTTCATCCACTCCTAGCTGTTGAAATAAAAGTAAAGTGCATGTAGATGATATCTGTACCCTGTAACTTAAGGGCAGCATTAGCAGTGAAGTTGTCAGGAACACTCTGTTTGGCAGGCAGAAATGATATAAAACTCCAAGCAGCACAGAGTCACAGAACATTCCTGTCACATGGCATTCTCCTCTTCTCCACTGCTGGCCTGGGTCTTTGAAGCTTAAATATTTTGTTTTGTTATAAATTACAATTTTACAGTATGGGCTTCATTCAACCCCACTGAAAGTGAGTGCAATGCCATTGAAATCAATAGAGTTGTAGGGATGAGTTCCATCCACCTGTGAGGAGGTCCAAATTCAGGGCTCTGGGCATACAAACCCCATACTGGAGAGCAAGGGGTGAAGGTACAGCTCTGGGCCCAGACACACCTGCAAAGCCTGCCCAAGCTGGAGGCAGAGCTTTAAAAAAGAGAGCAGAACAGCTCATAAGGGAGCAGTGGGAAGGAAGCAGATGGCGGCTGTGAGGGGAAAGTACAGCCCAGGAGCTCACTGCCTGAGACCCGATGCCTGTGCAAACCTCCAAATGAGAGGCCAGTGAGTGAGTGTGCAGGTCAGAGACTAGCCAGAAGTGATTTACTTCAAGAAGCTAAAGAAGGCTGAGGTAGCTTAGCTTAGCACCCCAAGGTGCTGACTGGAGCTGCCCACCACTGGGCTCTGGACCAGAGCCTAGTGGAGAAGGTGGGCCTGGGCTCTCCTACCCACTCCAAAAGGACATTACAACAAAAAAAGCCTTCACCTTGGGTGAGAGGCTAGCAGGAAAAGACTTTGGCTGTTTGAGGGACCGGTCCCCCAAATCCTTGTGCTAAAGGGGAGGACTAGAAACTCTTGGGGCAGGGCATTGAAAGACAGAAATATGTTTCAACAGGGAGATGGCCTGCCAACTGCTGTCTGACCATGAGGCAGCACTGTCGGGGGTTGTGAACCTTCTATGGAGCATATTAGTCTTTCCAGTGTGTGTTTTGTAAAATAGTCTGTAGTAGTATTCATATTTGGCAGAGGGAGCCGATTAGAAAGGTACAACTGGCACTATTATACTAGCTTTCTGAGTTTGATTGTGATTTCAAAAGTGACATTCATTTTTTTTTACCATCAAAACCTGTCCGAGCACATCAACAGTCTGATTATCTCTGCAGACCTTGTTCTATTCTCCAGGAGGTGAGGGATATAGAATTAAAACCAGGCCATGAGCCATTATTTGAGAAAACATTGTTTCCCTTAGAATTGAGATTTCATCTTTGCAAAGTCTGAATATGAGAACACATTTTCCCATCTAATTTTTAAGAAGATACAGCCTTGAAATTAACTCATGTAGTCTGGAAACATGCTGAAGAGCTGTCAAATAGCTCAGATCATTCTGCTCCAGAAGCATCAGTTGAGCTAACAGAGAATGTCCTAAAGAGGACAGGAACAGCTTGAAGAAAAGAGGGGCCTAGAGAAGCTTCTTTTGGGACAGAAGAAGTTGTGCAGGTCAGAGGTAAGAAGATCCTGCTTTGGCAAAAGCAGCTTCTGGGAAGGAAGCAGTCGCAGGGGACTAAGAAGAATCTCACTTTCATGGGGAGAAACAGCCATGGGGAAGCTGGGTTCTAAGGGAAGTGCTGAATGGGACAGGAGGAGCTGCAGAGGGTGGGAAAAGAAGCCCCATGACATAGGCCCACAGATCATTGCATGCACAAAAAATGGATTGCAAGTACAGATGAGATAATTGTATGTGTGTGAAATGGTTACTTCACACAGCATCTGTGTATCTTGCATGTACAATTACTGTACCTGTTTGGTCTTCCATAGATACATGCACATCTTGGGCACTTAAGTTTGAAACTTTGTCTGAGTGAATTGTAGAATTTTTTAGCTGAAATGCAGAATTTTCAAAACAGATTTTGGGAGAGAGAGCTACACTGGCATGAAGAAAGGTGGTTGTCTTTGTGGCTAAATATCCAGTCTCCGGTAACTAAAGAAGATGAGCCATTTGCAGGCTAACAGAACCCTCTCAGAAGCCACTAAAACAATGACACTGCAGTGAACCTTAAAGTCCATACGGTCTTGTATGAAATACAGTACACTGCAATCTTTTATGCTTTTGAAAACCTGGTGGCAGCAATGCTGTATCGGGTAAGCTTTTACATTTAGTATTCCCTCCTAATCAAAAGAGACTATGAAAAACTTCTCTCATCTTACAGATGTTAATCCAGAGTTTAATCATGCAAGGTGCTGAGCACTCTGGCTCTGATCCTGTAAACCAGGTTTAAGCATGAGTGGTCCAATTGACTTTAGAATATTTGCTCACATGCTTAAAGTTAAGCATATGCTTATGTGCTTTGGATGGAGGCAAGAGTTCTCAGCAAATACTAAAGGCCAGTTCTCAGGTCAGTTACACTAAGACCCCTTTACACTGATATGGCATTTTAAGGGCCTTTTATGCGGCTAGAAAAGCATAAAGGGGCCTTGGTGTAACTGAGAATATAGGCCTATAGATTCAGTGGGTGAGACCTTCACACCAGTTCTGGCCCCTTTAAGCCAGCTGAGAGGGCCAGAGCAGCAGAAAGGGTCCTAAAAGCCCTGTATCTGGCTGTGGAACCATTCACTATGTACAGGCAGAGCAACATACAGCTGTAAGGCAGTTCACTAAGGGCCCCCTCTCAAGCCGTGGTGCAGGGGGCATGCTGAGATCAGATTCAGGGCTGGCAGTGGGAGGGGTGAGCTGGGGTTGAGGTTACAGCACACAGTGCTGTGGAGATTCCAGGCCGTGGAGCAGTCCACAGGACAGCCCAGGGAAGCAGACAGGGCTGTCTAAGGGCAAGTCTACACTACAAAATTAAGTCAACCTAAGTTACATCAACGTCCAGCCACTGCAGTAATTAAATCACTTTTGCATATTCACAGTATATTCCTTGTGTCGGCAGTGCGCATCCTCACCAGGTGCGTTTATACTGATTTAACTGTCAGTGTGGGGCATTGTGGGACAGCTTCTGAAAGGCAACAACGGATGATGTAAGCAATGCAGTGTCTACACTTGACACTGAGTCAACTTAATTACATCGACTTAAGTGATACACCTTTCGCAAAGGTGGAGTTATTAAGTCAGTGTAGTGGGCAAGTTATATTGGTGGGAGCTGCATTTTAGTGTAGACACTTGCAGAGTTAGGTTGACGTAAGCTGCCTTACGTTGACCTAACTGTGTGGTGTAGACCAGGGCTTAGTCATGCTGAGGGCTTCTGCAGTCCCTAAAGCAGCACAGATGTAAAACCACCTTAGCCCTATCTCTCAAAGAAGCAGCATAGACTCAACCCTGGTCTACACTACAAACTTATGTCAGTATAACTATGGGGTGTGGAAAATCCATATCCCCGGAGTGACGCAGTTATACTGACCAAACTCCCAGTGTAGACAGCTCTATGTCAACAGGATGGCTTCTCTTGTTGACATAGCTACTGCCTCTTGGGGAGGTGGGGTACCTATACCAAAAGGAGAAGCCCTCCCATCAGAGTAGGTAGCATCTTCACTAAGCGCTACAGTGGCATAGCTGCAGCAGCACTACTACATAGTAGATGAGCCCTAATACACTTTAAGGCCAGAAGGGACCATCATGATTATCTAGTCTGACCTCCTGCACATTGCAGGCCACATACAACCTCACCCATCCATTCCTGTAATAGACCCATAAACTCCTGCTGAGTTACTGAAGTCCTCAAATCTTGATTTAAAGACTTGAAGTTACAGAGAATCCATCATTCACTCTAGTTAAAACCAGCAAGTGACCTGTGCCCCTTGCTGAGGAGGGCCTCTGCCATTCTGACCCAAGGGAAAATTCCTTCCCAACCCCAAACATGGCAATCAGTTTGACCCTGAGCATGTGGATGAGACCCACCAGCCGGACACCTGGGAAAGAATTCTCTGTAGTAACTCAGAGCCCTTCCTCTCCAATGTCCCATATCCAGTCATTGGATATATTTACTAATAGCAGTTGCAGATGGCCATATGCCGTTGCAGGCAATCTCATCATACCATCCCTTCCATAAACTTATTGAGCTCAGTCTTAAAACAAGTTAGGTCTTTTCCCCCCACTACTCCTCTTGGAAGGCTGTTCCAGAACTTCATTCCTCTGATGATTCATCTAATTTCAAGCCTAAACTTATTGATGACCAGTTTATATCCATTTGTTCTTATGACAGTTTTGTTCCTTAATTTAAATATCATCTCTCCCTCCCTGGTGCTTCTCCCTCTGATGTATTTATAGAGAACAATCATATCTCCCCTCAGCCTTCATTTGGTTAGTCTAAGGGTACGTCCATACTACCCGCCCGGGTCGGCCGGTAGCGATCGACTTCTCGGAGTTCGATATATCGCGTCTCATCTAGACGCGATATATCGAACTCCGAACGTGCTCCCGTCGACTCTGGAACTCCACCACCGCGAACGGCGGTGGCGGAGTCGACAGGGGAGCCGCGGACTTCGATCCCGCGCCGTGAGGATGGGTAAGTACTTAGAACTAAGGTACTTCGAGTTCAGCTATGCTATTCGCGTAGCTTAATTTGCGTACCTTAGTTCGAACCCCACCCCTAGTGTAGACCAGGCCTAAACAAGCTCCTTAAGTCTCCTCTCATAAGGTAGGTTCTTCATTCCTCTGATCATCCTAGTAGCCCTTCTCTGCACCTGTACCAGTTTGAATTCATCTTTCTTAAACATGGGAGACCAAAACTGCACACACTATTCCAGATGAGATCTCACTTAGAGTGGATATGCATACAAATGTTTGCATGGATAGTGAGTGTGTATGAGAGACTGAGATTATCGATGAAGCATATAGCAACACCTACAGTTAAGATCAAAGGGATTTTTTCCAGTCCAAAGGGCTTCTTTCAATAGCTTATAACTTACTCAAATTCTTATCTTTCGTCTGAAATCTTCCAGGACTCCAAACAGATGTAGGTGGGGTAAGAGCCTGCAACAAGCAGCAAGTGATCAAGTGTCTTGTTAATTCCATAGTTTTTATTTAGAAGGTGTTTAAATGTTATAGTGCTGAGTGTTATATGTAGGTACACACACAGATGTCTCTCCTTTAACAAAATTATCAAAGATTCAGTAGATGTTTATATGGCTGAATTGCTCTTCTAGAGTACCCTGACTTTATTTACTTGTAAAATAGTTTAGATGAGTTTTTTCCCTTGTCATTTGCTTTAGAAAAATGTCAAGAATAAATGAAGCTATAACTAGATAAATGGAAAAAGGCAATTGGCATTGCAGTAAAGGTAGCACCTCAACAGAATTTGAATGAATAGCCTTTGAAATATGTACCAGACACTTTATCCATCAGGATTCACAGCCTTTCAGTACAATCCATGGGAATTTACAAAAGTAGAAATAGCCACAGGAGGGCTCCCCTATTGTTTCTTGAGAGCAACAGAAGCACACTGTGAATTACAAGTAAAAAGTAATTAAAAGTTGAATATGAAGCTATAGGGTTCTGCCAGAGCTTCTTTTCTTCTGCATATAGTATCAAGATTTATCTGTACATGAATGGAAAATGTCATGTAGATCTAACTATAGAAAGAAGACGAATGGAAAAAAATGCACACATTTATCCCTAGCTGTCTCCATAAATAGGCATCTGTTAAAATTATTTTCTCCAGATGTTAAGGTGATTAGTTTTATTAAAAACACACACCTATATTCCCCCTCCATAGTCTCTCAAGGGCAACCACTCAAGGTTTCTGGCTCCCAGCCATCACCTTTCTTGGGTGGAAACCTGTGTTTCTCTCCCTCTGGACCAGGGTTTTAAGGCTGCACAGCTTCCTGCCTTACATTGTGATATCCCTAAAAGTCAGTCTGCGCAAGGCCAATGCCTGAGGGCTATGACCAGTGTATTGCCAGCAGTTATAAGTTATCACACAGCTCTTTTTCTAAGCAAGCACCTTTATGCATAAGGTAAAAAGCATTACAGTGAAAACAATAAAAGTTCCTATACACAAGCTAAAAGCTTACCAGAGGTCATTCATCAGTGTTATGGGGCCCTAGTAGATCAAAGTCCTTCCAATCAACCCTCAAGGGTTGGGGGCTCCACCTTGGAGAAGGGGGCTCCACCTTGTCTGTTGCTGGATCAGAAAGAAGTCAATTAGACTTAGATTAGAAGATCAGAAAGTCAATTCAAGCTCATCCCTTTGTACCAAAAACCCTTTCTTTGTTTCCTAGTCTCTGGAAAACTCAGCCTGAACAAGCATATACAAACCACTGCAGGGGTGGAACTTCTCTGGAGTAATTTACAGTCTCAGGAGTACTCACCCCCACACTGTTTTTAGTTCTTGAAGGAGCTGCAGTAACCCACCTCCATGGAGTAGAACACAATCATATATGAACTATTCAAAAATGTAACAAAATGGTCCCCAAATTTACTGCATAGACTTGTAATATCTGTCACTCACTGCACCCTTGATTCTCAATCAACTTCATTCTTACACAGATAGTAAAGGTGCTGTTTTTCTGACCTGTCTTTAAGTCACTTGGGCTGGTGCAGTGTAGTGGGACTCCACAGAGAATGCCCACAGTTATCTTGGTTGTTTTACGGGAAACTACGGCCGCTATGTTTTAAAGAAAAAGTTTTTACCCATCACATGAAGTATTATGGAACCTGGCCCCAGTGAAGTCAATGGCAAAAATACCATTGACTTCAATAGGGCCAAGAGGTCACCCCAGAGGCTCAGGTGGTGAAAATCTCCAAAGCTCTGTTGAAATCAATAAAGCTAGGTTGATTAACACTAACTGTAGATCTGTAGATTTTATTGGAATAATTTGTTTAACTTCAGTGATTTTTTTACTTAAAAAAAGAATCAGGTTGTTGGGGGTTTCTTGCATCAGGATTATACTTAGTATGGGAACAGACTAGCGTTCATCAGCATTAAGTGAGAACTTGCCAGTCCCTCCTGGCGCTCCATAGAGCATAGTCACATAAATGGGTGGTGGTGGTGGTCAGTGGGAATGTCTATGTAATTCAAATTGGGAACTCCCAAAAACATTCTCAGGTCTTTTTTGAATATGATTGTGGTGTATGTTATCAGCCAAATCAAAGTTTCATGACCCCCTGCAACCCTCTATCTAGTCTGCTGTCCTAGAACCCTTTCCAGTTACACATCAGCAGAAGTATGGTAACAGAGGAATAATACATTAGTAAATGTTCTCTCTATTTTATAATGGGGAAACGCTTTACAGAAGGGGCCAAATTATTATTTATATACAATAGGCCCTAGGAGCCCTGTTCAAGGGACAGACCCCCACTGTATTTGGTGCTGTGCATGAATGTAGTAAAGAGGCAGTCCCTGCCCTAAAGAGTTTACAGTGTAGGGCCCAGATCCTTACCAAGGGTCATGGTGGATTCACCATCACGGGCAATTTTGGATTTTTTCCCCTAAAAGATGTGCTCCAGGAATTATTCTGGGGAAGTTTCATGGTCTGTGTTATCCAGGATTTCTGAATAGGTAATCCCAATGGTCCTTTCTGGCTTTCGAATCTCTGAATCCTCTGAATGCAGCCCCAACGGGACTACTCACATTAGTAAAGCTGAGCATAAGTGTCTGCAGTATCAGGGCCTAGGTTAATGACAAGATACCATGGTACAATTTCTGTCACTTCAGTGTGGTTGCCTATAGTGTTACTGAGAACAAAATTTGGCCCAGAGAGACTAGATTATGCTGCACTGCTGCTGTCTGATCTTGTAAGCACAGACACCTCATTCAGATATCAGCAAGAGAGACTCCAAGGAGATTCACCTGAGATGTATTTTAAGTACCTTCACAGCCAGGGCTGGCTCCAGACCCCAGCGCGCCAAGCGCGCGCTTGGGGCGGCATTTTGCCGGCAGGGCGGCAGGCGGCTCCGGCGGACCTTCTGCAGTCATGCCTGTGGGAGGTCCACCGGAGCCGCGGGACCAGCGCACCCTTTGCAGGCACGTCTGCAAGAGGTCCCCCGGAGCCGTGGGACCGGCGACCGGCAGCACGCCCCCTGCTGCATGCCGCCGTGCTTGGTGCAGCCAAACTCCTAGAGCCGCCCCCGTTCACAGTCATGCTCAACTCACAGATTTTTCACTGGGCTTCTCATAAAGCCAATAGCCAGCTTTTGAGAGTTAATTGTATGTTATATCAGATGGGGAAGGGCTGCTGGTGTTTACTCTAGTGTTTATTTTTGTTCCTTGGCAATTGCACTAGAGGAGAGAAGGCTGAATTTCATCCCCCATTTTGTTTGCTCTATCACTACGTAGCAATATGCTGGAACAAGCATATTTTTATGTCACAATGAATTGCCAGTGTGTCCACTTTATACTTATTCTCCTTGTTTCCATAGAGCAAAACAATCCTGACCTTTAATCCAGACTTTCCTTGGTTCATTTTCTCATATATGTTTTTAGGTCAATTAAGCCTTGCATCACCGCTTGCCTTGTTCTCTGCCAATATGATAAACACTGGAGGAATTTTCATATCAGCCTGGCAGTATCTCACCAGATATTCCTTTAAAAGGACATTTTTTTTCAATCAAATTAATCAGTTACTATTTTTTAGCTTTGTATTATTTCCCTTTGTTTTCTGCAATGCAAGCTGCAAAATGCACAGAGTCATTCTCAGTCTCTTTGTGATTTAACACCACTCTGGCACCCGCTAGTACCAATCTACTCTCTATAAGTATCTGTTGGCATTTGCATTATGAACTCTGTTATCCAGGGTTTAATAACTCAGCTGTTCAGAATCACTTGGGCTGAAACTTGGCATATAAGTTGTCAGCTCAGATGGTAATTATTGCAATAAAATGATTATAGAGTGGCCTTTCCTGTTACCCCAGCCTTAGTCCCTGCTGCAGCATCCCTGGAAACCACTCAGTCACATCAGAAATTAAACACAGAACCTGCTTTCCCCTGCTGATAACAATATGTTGATTCCAGGGGTGGAATCCTGGCCCCAGTAAAGTCAGTGTGAGTTTTACCATTGACCTCAATAGAGCCAAGACTGTATCCCAGATCTTTTAGTATTGAACTAGGATATTAATTATAGTAATGGGGAAAATATTTCTTCCCCTCAGTTTCTGTAGTCCTTGAGAAGCAGATTTTATTGTTTAAGCTTTATCTGCTCTTCTCCCCTCCCCCACCCCCACACAACTATATTCTTGTCACCTCCCCCACCATCTCCAGAAACTAGCTGTTCTTGATGAGTCTACCAGGCTTCTCCAACTGTCCACCTCTGGCTTGAGGTCCACTTCTCTCTCTGTCCAAGTGTTTTAACTACTTTGCTCCAGTCTGGTCCTCCAATCAGTTAATCTCCTCTCTGCTGCTTCCTGCTCTTTTGGGCAGTGCTATAAGAACTCCGAACAAAGTGTGTGTGTATGTGTGGGGGAGCACTATCATAACCTGGGAGCAGCAACTTTGGTAAAACAGTGCTTAAAGTGTGTCGTGCTGAGTCTTTATTTCCTTATTTTGCTGGGGTCTGCAGCCCCTTGTGAAATTCTCCCCTCATTTTAAGCATGGCTTCTAGGGTTCTCTTTCCACCCTGTATTGCTGCACCTATCTAGTTTGCCCGCTTGCTCTCCTCCTTCAACCCCTGAGAAGAGTAGCAGGTAAAGGAGCAAATTAGTGGCCAATTGAGTGATTGCTTGGGGAAGCATGGGGACACAGAAAGTGACTGGGAGAGGTGGAAAGAAGGCCAATTGGAGGGCAATGGGGGAGACACAGTGTTGAAGGGGGAAAGTGTCATTTTTTAGGAGTCTTTTGTACCACACAATACTGTGTGGATATTGAGAGGAATGTTCAGCTTGCAAAGATAAGGCAGAGATAAGAGAAGTCATGGCTGGTGCAGAATTGGGATATATTCTTTAAAATATGAAATAGCTCTTTTCAAGAACTAAGAGGAAGATGTGAGTTTCAGGCATCCAGACTGAGAAAGCCAAGCAACTATGAAGCCCTTAGGGTGATAAATCTCCAGTTACCAATTAATGCGGATTATGGATTAAAAGAGGGGACACTGCCCACCCCGATCTTCACAGTCCAAAAAAAATCACACGTGAATCATAAAATAGAGACCTGGAAGACCCACCCCCAACAATTTCTCTTTGCAGAGTATTTCCTGAAATTGTATCAGGTATTAGAGATAGAGCTGGTTGGAAAATTTTCAAAAAAGTGTGGTGTTTTTGGTTTGGTTTTTTTGGTCACATATTTTGTTCCAATTTGGGATAGGAAACATTTCTCAAATCTCAATTTTTTGAGTGTGTGACAGGCAAACCATTTCCTACCCAGCTCTGATTAGTGGCATTATAAATATCAATACTTCCAGCTTCAGAAAGAAGTTAAACTCACTGCTGAAGATGTAACATCTGTATTGCCAAACATAGGATACTATTTTGACAAGGTATTTTGAGACTTGTCATTACCTACTAAATATGTGCAACAGTTTTTACCCAATGGAAAAAACAAACAAATCTGAGGCAGTGTATGCACTGGAGGCAGAAGCGTATATGCTGATTCTGAGAAAACAGTAAAGAGTTGGCAGACAAAGTGTTAGTTGGTTTTAGTAGAGGTTGGGACAATATTTTTGGTCATTATACATTTTGATTTAAGACAATTTTTTTAAATTTCTATAATTCTTGTCAGAGGCTGTACAGAGAACATGCATGTGACAGGGTGTACCAACCCCGCACGGGGCTAATGGGGGCTGACCAGTCACTGTGGGGTCGGAAGGCTATGCCCCCCTTACCCTGCTGTGCATGCTCCAGGTGGAAGAGCCAGATAAAAGGAGGCAGCCCAGCTCAGTGGGGGCAGTTGGCGGAGGGAGCAGGACGAGTACTGCGGGTTCCTGCAGAAGTACCTGTGACACTCCGGGCAGTAGAGCCAATAGGTCCAGACTACACTGTGGACAACTTGGTGACTGCAGAGACTGACGGGAAAGCCGAGCCGCTGCCAGCTGAGGAGACGCCCAGGATGCATTTAGTGGTAGGAAGTGATGCAGGAGAGGTAGTAGAAGTGGATACCTGAGACCCTGATGGGAAGTTCTCTGGCTTCATAGGATGGGTGGAGAGGGTGGGGCCGGGTTCCCCTACCACACCCCAAGTGCTACTGTTTTCCCCAGCTAGGAGGCTGTTCTAGATTGTTTGTTTTGCCCTGCCCACGGGCTGCAGCCTGATTTCTGCTTTGTCCTGCCCAGGGGGCTGATTCCCCAAGGGTTACTGCCTGCCCCAGCCAGAAGGTTGCAGGGCTGTACACTGTTTGTTTGTTTTGCCCGCCCTGGGGCTACGGACTGTTTGTTTATGTGACCCAGTCAGGGAAATGGAACCCACTTGGCTGCAATCACCAGTTTAACAGGGAGTCTCAACAACTGGGTGACGGGGTGTACCAACCCCATACAGGCCAACCAGGGGGACCCACCTGGACACGTAGGGCCCTCATCACAGTGTACATCTAGATACTCTTTACCTTATCTGATGGGTTATGATTTTGGCTCTCTTTCCCCCCCAGTAATTTGCTTCTCTCTTTTTGGTGTCATAGGTAGGTATGAAGGGGTTGACACCCAGTTGGCTTGCCTGATTGTCTGTCTCTTACGGGGGTTCACAGCTTCATGCTCCTCTCTTTCCTGGCTTCAAAGGAAAACATTCCTGCTTCCTAGCCATCTATTTTACTATCAAACACACCAGGAAGAAAAAGTTGTTCTCCTTTCCCTTGTTAATACACGGGGAAATTTAACAAGTGTTGATGAGTACACACTCAATGCTTAAATAATAATTACAATAGTATAATGTGAAAGTTAAGCAGAATTCGTGAACTGACAGCAGAAGGTGACAAAATGAGGAATTTGAAGATTTTTGCTGAAAGATCCATTTATAGATACTCCCAAATCAGTTTAAACCTGGCTTCTATTGATTTAGCTCCATTCACTAAGAATTGACTTAATTTATACCTGGCTTAAATCAATTTGGCTTAAGTTGATCCATCATTGAATTGAACTAAATCAGACTAAACTGGTTCTTTATTAAGAGAAGTATTTACAGAGATACCACATGTAGCATTTCTAGCCACGTTCTTGCAGACTGACTTTCAGTTGCTTCCTTGGTGTAACCTGTGCTCCTCCCTCCATGTTCTATGCAGCTATGCAGGGGTGTTAAGCTACTGATTAGGCTAGGGTGACCAGCTGTCCCAATTTTATAGGGACAGTCCCGATTTTTGGGTCTTTTTCTTAGATAGGCTCCTATTACCCTCCACCCCCATCCCATCCCATCCCGATTCCAAAGTATGACCCACACCCCGAGCTTATTCAGGCCTAAGGCAAACCCTCAGTCTGAGCTGCACAGAGGAGGTGGAGGCCCAAACTCCTGTGCAATATTTCTGTTCGCAGCCCATTCTGTCCATGTGGTTTAAGGGGCAACAAACACAGGGAAATCCTGTTATAAGCCATAATCATGATACAAAGAAGAAATCTACTGAAACCTACGAATGAAACTGCTACACTGTCGACTTGTCATGCTGTACAATTCCCGCACATATTATGGGGATGATATTGCAATGCCTGGAAGTGATAGGATTGCCAATTTTGGTTGGATGTGTTCCTGGAAGTTTCATTATATGACATAATCTTTCATTAAATATTACTCTTTAATTCCTGGAGACTCCAGGACAATCCTGGAGGGCTGGCAACTCTAGGAAGTGGATTCCATAAAGTTGATACTTAAAGGGAGACGGGGTGGTCCTTTCCATTTTCTCTTGACCCACAATTTGGATAAAAGTGAGAGCCAGGATCAGCAATTACCCAAGCTGGCCATTATTTTTTTCCTTAAGTTTTGCCCCAGGGGGAGCCTTTGCTATTGCTACTGGCACCAAGAAGCAGCTTAGTGCTGCATTGTAGGGCTGAAGAAACTGTTTGTAGATCTGAGTAAGCACTGCTATCCAGTCCTGCTATAGCAATCTGGGAGCAGAACAGACACGCACCCCATGATATTTAGCATCAAAGAGTGTCTTAAAAAAGAACAAACAAAAAACCCAATGAATATAAGAGCATCCACAGCCTTTTGACCACAGCTGCCCCCAACTCCCCCCATCCTGGAATCATGGAACAGGTCCTCAAGGAATCAATTCTGAACCACTTAAAGGAGGGGAAAGTGATCAGGAACAGTCAGCATGGATTCACCAAGGGCAAGTCATGCCTGACTAACCCAATTGCCTTCTATGATGAGATAACCGGCTCTGTGGATGAGGGGAAAGCAGTGGATGTGCTATTTCTGGACTTTAGCAAAGCTTTTGATACAGTCTCCCACAGTATTCTTGCCAGCAAGTTAAAGAAGTATGGGCTGGATGAATGGACGGTAAGGTGGATAGAAAACTGGCTAGATGGTCGGGCTCAACGGGTAGTGATCATGTCTAGTTGGCAGCCGGTATCAAGTGGAGTGCCCCAAGGGTCGGTGCTGGGGCCGGTTTTGTTCAATATCTTCATTAACGATCTGGAGGATGGTGTGGACTTCACCCTTAGCAAATTTGCAGATGACACTAAACTGGGAGGAGTGGTTGATACGCTGGAGGGTAGGGATAGGATACAGAGGTACCTAGACAAATTAGAGGATTGGGCCAAAAGAAATATGATGAGGTTCAACAAGGACAAGTGCAGAGTCCTGCACTTAGGACGGAAGAATCCCATGCACTGCTACAGACTAGGGACCGAATGGCTGGGCAGCAGTTCTGCAGAAAAGGACCTAGGGGTTACGGTGGACGAAAAGCTGAATATGAGTCAACAGTGTGCCCTTGTTGCCAAGAAGGCTAATGGCATTTTGGGTTGTATAAGTAGGGGCATTTCCAGCAGATCGAGGGACATGATCATTCCCTTCTATTCAGCACTGGTGAGGCCTCATTTGGAGTACTTTGTCCAGTTTTGGGCCCCACACTACAAGAAGGATGTGGATAAATTGGAGAGAGTCCAGCGGAGGGCAACAAAAATGATTAGGGGGCTGGAGCACATGACATATGAGGAGAGGCTGAGGGAACTGAGATTGTTTAGCCTGCAGAAGAGAAGAATGAGGGGGGATTTGATAGCTGCTTTCAACTACCTGAAAGGGGGTTCCAAAGAGGATGGATCTAGACTGTTCTCAGTGGTAGAAGATGACAGAACAAGGAGTAATGGTCTCAAGTTGCAGAGGGGGAGGTTTAGGTTGGACATTAGGAAAAACTTTTTCACTAGTAGGGTGGTGAAGAACTGGAATGGGTTACCTAGGGAGGTGGTGGAATTTCCTTCCTTAGAGGTTTTTAAGGTCAGGCTTGACAAAGCCCTGGCTGAGATGATTTAGTTGGGTTTGGTCCTGCTTTGAGCAGGGGGTTGGACTAGATGACCTCCTGAGGTCCCTTCCAACCCTGAGATTCTATGATTCTATGATCCTGGAAGCTGAAATACTGGGTGGTGTTTGAGTGCCCATCAACCCTGTTGCAGACGGACAGATGTTTGGTGAGGGAATTCCCTCTCACTTTTGCCTGTCTCTGTGGCTAGCTGCTCCTGTCCTTATTCCCAAGCATCTCTGGTGGGAAGGAGAATTGCTGGTGCTAGAAATGCATCAGGATTTGAGGGATGAGGGGTGCTTAATCCTGTGCCCCGCAACAACAGCCATTCAGGTGCTTCTCACTGTTAGCAGGAGAGAAACCTAGGAGGTTTTGCAGACAGAGCTTATTCCTGGTTTGGGGCTAGGAGCTTCCTGGGGACCCTCCAATGCCTCACCCAAATATTGATTTAAATGGCACTAATATTGGGAAATTGCTAGGCCTAACCTTCATAAATTTGTAAAGGTAAGACTCAGGGACAGAGCTGCACATACATTTTTGGAAGGTCCTCCTTCCTTTGGTACAAATCGGTGGTAGGTGTTTCATCAAGGACATTCTTAGAATGGTTAGGCATATAAATAGCCCAACTAAAAAGTTGTCCACCATAGTGGGTCTTACCTTAAAGGGACTCAGTATTGTTATTTTAAATATATATTTTGTGCAAAGATAAATTTTTAAAAAGCTTACTATATTCCCATTGTAAACAAACCAACCATGCACGTGCAATATATTACAGTAGATAAGCCAAATGGATTTTCCTTTGCTATACTATGTAATTTTACTGATGGTAATAGAATGAACCCAGGCTGCCAGTACCAAGATTAGGAAAGTAGCTCATGCTAAAGCACATGTGAGGGTAATACAAATAAATCCTCAGAAGGATGATAAATTAGTCTTTAAAAAGTTACACTGATGATGCAATTCTAAAAAGTTAGCAATTGTTATCGCTATTTCAATCACATGCTGCTGATTCATTTGTATGGGAGGCTGATGTAGTGATAAGACTATTTCTAGGGAAATTATCCTCTTGTGGGAATTCAAATGTGGCAGTTCATCATAGACTTCTTTAATGGTTTTGCACAAAAAGTGTTAGCTTTCTGCATATTGTCTGTCCCTGTTGTTGTATCTAGACACTCATCATGTCACATCCACTCCTCTCTGGATCCTGACTGCCTTTGTATGCCTTATTCCCTGCTCTTCTTCCTCACACGGTTCTCCATCTACTAACCTTGTCCCTTTACTTTTATCATCTGTACTTTTTTCTAATTTCCTCCCAGGAGCTCCACCTTTTAATCTCCCACTACAGGCTTCACTTCCCAGCTGCTTACTCTCCTACCCCCTTCTCAATCAATTCCTCTGTGTCCTTCTCCTTTTTTTTTTTGATGGTATCTGTCCCAGTCTGGGCTCTGCACATCGGGAACCTTACATCATTCATGGGTGGGCAGGAAACCATAACAATTCCTCTCTAATGCTGACTTTGAAAAAGTCATCCACCTTTGCTACCTTCAGCAAGACTACTGTAATGTACCCTACAAAAGCATCACCCTTGAAGTCCATCTAGAAGTTTCAACTAGTGCAGGATGCAGCCTCCCATCTTCTACTGAAGTGAACTTCTACTGAAGTCTCTGCCTTTGCTTCTTGCTACAATTCAAAGTATTGATGATGATGTGTGTGAGACCTGGTTATTTGAGAGGCTGTCCATCACCCTATAGTTGTTCAATTAAGATTGGCTGTTTTTCTAAAAGCTATGCTCTAGGAATTATTGTAGGGAGGTACTATGGCCTGGGTCATACAGGAGATCACATTAGATGATCAAAGTGGTCTCTTCTGGTCTTGAAATCTATGAATCTATGGTGGGCTGGGAGGCTTTTGCTGTTGGTATCCATGCTTGAACAGTCCAGAAGCAGCTGCAGTGCTCTCACTTTATGGCTTTTGCCTTTGGAATTTGCTCCACTTGGTGATTTCGCTGAGTGAGAGTCCAGAGAGTTTCAGGGTAAGGTGCAAGGCTCATTCATTTAACTGAGCTTTCATTTGATTTGTGTTTGATGTTGGTGTCTATGTTCTATTAGCCCTACCAAGAACACGAAGCCACAGACATATCTAGATATTGCAGAAGGTGGCTTTTTAGTCCACTGTAGATTGCATTAAGTAAACTATCATTTTTTAAAAAGAAATCAGTATTGTAAATAGCTACTATGTCTATAAGCATTGCTCTAATAAACTAAAGAAATGGAGGCAGCCTGGATGACTCTGTGGTTTTATACAGGAAGGATGGCCTAGGAGTTAGGATGCTAGCCTGGGACTTACAAGAGCTGGGTTCAATTCCCTGTGCTAGTAAAAACTCCCTCTGTGACCTGGGACAAGTCACTCTGCCCTGTGCCTTATCTGTAAAATGGGGATAATACTTTCCTACTACAGGGATGTAAACATAAATCTATTAAAGATTGTGAGATGCTCAAATACTATGGTAATGGGGGCCAGATAAATGCCTTATTTAGATATGGGGACTTTCACCTGTATGGCAGGTTTCTTATCAAGTCTGACATAAGGGAATAACAGAAAGGGCTAATGAAATATATTGCCTGTTCTGAGAACTAAAATTTGGGAAAGTAATTGATGGTCTCCAACTAGGTCTTAATCCATGTCACAAAAACATCTCCACCATTTGTACATTTGATGTTAACCTCATCAGAAAGGCCATAAAAACTGGATATTAGGGAGAGTGAAATATGTCAAATATATTTCCCCTAGAACTGATGATGCCATAAGAGAAGCTTACACTGCCATTACCCATGCTGACTGTGTTATGTGGAAAAGATTTCTGTTTTCAAGGCTCTCAATACAGCACTTAAATATATGCATGCGAGAGGTGAGAGTCAATTATATACTGCATAGAGTAAAAATATTTTCCCATTATTTTGTCACAGTTTGCATTAATACATCTTGTCACAATCTCAATTTCCAGAGTCAAAAGTGAAATTTAAAAAAAGTTTCTAATCTCAGTCTCCATACAATCACAGCCACGGGGCAGGTTTGATATAAGTTGGGGTATTTTTGGTGCACCCGTTTGCTATATTGAATAGAAAGGGGGGGGGGAACAGTTACCATAACAACTGTGTTACCACCTAAGAGATAAGTGACACTTCCTTAAAGCAACACATTGTTCAACATGTCATGTGAATGTTTGGGGCTTGTTACACCAGATTTATGCTAGTTACATCGCTGTAAAATTTGAGTAAAGGAGTGGAGAATCAGCCCACTGTTTTAATAATACTTTTTAACAGTTTCTTATTCAGGTACATTTCACCAGTAATCATCCACAGTGGCCCTACAAAATTTAATGATTTTCTTTTCTTTTTTAGAAAGAAAAATTAATATACATTTAAAAATCTAACAGTGAGTAGATCTAAAGTTTAACACAATGAAACAGCAGCTCCTCTTTTTTCACATGGAGCTGGGTTTGCAGGTTTGATATTTGGCTAACTTGACACAGGATATTTCAGGCAGGTCAGTGTTCTTACAGGATATGTCAAGGCCAGTGAAACAGTAAACATGTTAGATAACATGAACTGCAGCTTCATCGGCTGCTGTTGGATTCAGTAAACTAGAGGAGGCTTCTGCTACAGTACTTGAATCTGAGTAACTGCTTCTCTAAGGCCATGGTGCATTTAGCTCAGGATGGAAAGGAAAGTTTGTGATCTTTCCACAGCCCATCAGTACAGAACTTTATGTATTATGGTCTACACAGACACCTTATTATTGAGACTTAACTTCTTTTCTGAAGTGTAAACAAAGGAATGTCCATTGTAAGTGAGAATGTAATCACACTGTGTTTAGAATATACCCTGCTTTATTTTGAAGTTTAGGTTTAGCTAGATACAGTTATTATATTAGTATCGGTAAACCAAAGTAATTTGCATTTACTGCTGCCTCACTTCATATATCCATGGAGCTTCCCAAATCCCTAGTGATATTTTCAATCACAAGATTATGTACGTAATAACAACAATAGACCATTTTTATCCCTCAAGTCCTCCAGTTAGCCTCCCGAGGCAGATAATATCTCTTAGCTTGTCAGTGTGACTAGGAAAATACTCTAATAAAATATTCCTCCAGGCTATCATAGCACATAATAACAGGGATTTTGATGGTTTTATCAGATGTGCATCAGAAGGCTCACTTTCACAAGAGGAACAAATAGTTTCACTTTAATGCAAAGCTTTGGGATACACACTAGGAAAGACAGAAATCAGAAGATAAAGGGGAGGGACACAACTATTATGTTTCCAATGAGACATACTAAAGTGCTTAATATTATATGTCATTTAAATTAAAACATTCTTATTAGCAATTACTGGGGCTTTCATCATGATTTCAATTGCCTCAGTGGGAATGGATAGTACACAAGCATCAGCAAATCTTATTACATTAACTGGCGTTACAGTGCTGCCTGCAGCAGGCCTCCTCAGGATATGAGATCTCACAAAATCACTAGAAAAGAAAAAAAACAAGATCAGGCTGAGTAGGTATGTGGATTATACACAGAGGTGAAAGTAAGCTGGTACGCCCCAGTACGGCGTATTGGCAAGAGCCGGTGCGCTGTACTGGGGCAGATCAGCTTCCTCTGGCAGCAATTTAAAGGGCCTGGGGCTCCCAGCAGCAGCTGGAGCCCTAGGCCCTTTAAATTGCCACCAGAGCCCTGCTGCTGGAGCCCTGGGAAAGCAATGGTGGGGCTTGGGTGGTGATTTAAAGGACCTGGGGCTGCGGCAGCTACTGCCCCGGGCCCTATAAATTGTCCCCGGAGCCCTGGGGTAGCAGCAGCAGGGCTCCGGCGGCTATTTAAAGGATTCAGGGCTGTGGCAGCTGCTATAGCCCCAGCCCTTAAAATAGCCACTGGAGACCTGCTGCTGCCTCCCCAGGGCTCCGGCAGCAGGGCTCCGGGGATGATTTAAAGGGTCCGGGGATCTGGTATCTGCTGGAACCTTGGGGTAGCAGTGGTGGGGCTCTGGCGGTGATTTAAAGGGCCAGGGGCTCAGCCACCACTACCGCCCTAGGCCCTTTAACTTGCCACCGGAGCACCGCTGCCGCTACCCCAGGGCTCCGGGGATGATTTAAAGGGCCCAGGGTGGTAGCAGCAGCTGGAGCCCCAGGCTCTTTAAATCACCGCCCAAGTCCCCGGCTGCTGCTGCTACCCCCGGGCTTCGGCAGCGCAGGTAGGGTGGCGATTTAAAGGGCTCAGGGCTCCCACTGCTGCTACCCTCTGGGGCCCTTTAAAAATCGCCACCCGAGCCTCACTGCTGAAGCCCTGGGGTAGCAGCAGCAGGGCTCTGTGTGACGGAGCGATTCTGGCGGGACCCAACTGAGAGTGCCAAATCAGGACCAACTGCTTAAACAGGGCAGTCACAGCCCTAGGCTGGGGTTTTTCCACCTCTAAGGCAAACCAAACCAGCCAGACAAAAGGGACTTTGGTCTCACCCCACTGGCTAACCACAAGTCACACAAGCAGTCTCCCAGTATCACCAAAAGAAAAAGGTTCCCTCGATCCCAAAGGACCAAGCCCCAGACCCAGGTCAATATACACATCAGATCTTACCCACAAATCACGCTGTTGCCAATCCTTTAGAATCTAAAATCTAAAGGTTTATTTACAAAGGGAAAAAGGTAGAGAAGAGAGGTAGAATTGGTTAAATGCAATCAATTACATACAGTAATGGCAAAGTTCTTAGTTCAGGCTTGCAGCAGTGCTGGAGTAAACGGCAGGTTTAGATTAAGTCTCTGGAATACATCCCCCACCGGGATGAAGTCCTCCAGAGTTCAGAAGCAGGATTGAAGACCAGATGGAGATGAGGCATTAGGCTTATATAGACTTTTCCAGGTGTAAGAATCCCTTTGTCTTCACTGTGGAATTTTACAGCAAAATGGAGCCTAGAGTCACATGGGCCAGTCCCTGCATACTTTGCTGAGTCACAAGGCGTGTCTGCCTTCTCTCCATGGGTCCATTGTGTAGCCGATGGCCCTTTAATGGGCCATCAATCCAGCTATGCCGGGCTAACATCAGCTTGTCTGGGACACTTCCCAGAGGCAGAGCAGAATACAAACTATAGACATTACAGAGCCAATACTTATAACTTTAACTACAAATGATACAGACATATAGACAGCATAATTATAACCAGCAACCCAGAACCTGGTCTTAGACACCTTAGATGACCCCCTTTACCTAAGGTTTGGTGCCACTACAGGACCTTGGTTGCAACCCATGTTCTATATGGTCCCAATTTATATCAATAACGTCACACTCTGATGGTGATTTAAAGGGCCAGGGGTTCCCAGCTGCCGCTACTGCAGCAGAGCCCTGGGCCCTTTAAAGCTCCACCAGAGGCTGGGGTCCCCGCCGCCCCAGGCCCTTTAAATCCTGATTTAAAGCACTGGGAATTTAAAGGCCAAGCCTCTTCTGGTTGAGGCCCCACCCCCTCCTAAGGACTCCGGAGTACCGTTAAGTCCTTTAAGTTACTTTCACCCCTGATTATACATCTCCGAGGAAAGCCTAGGTGTCTACAAGAAATCACATTGCTGATTTTGGTAGGTACTAGTGTACTGAACAAGTGTCCCCACATGGTGTTGAGATACTGTGCTGTTGATGGTGCTGGCTTTAAGATGAAATCTAAAACTGAGTTCCTGAGTCCACAATGATCTTTAAAATTGTGGCTTTTATGTGACCACAAACAAAGTTGTGACCACAAATTACACAAACACATTTCTTCACACTATGCCTTGTGCATACAAATGAAAAGATTAACACGAGGCCTATTATGCATACAAATTGGGCCTCAGTGTGTTTTGACTGTACTTTTTCATTTGTGTAGATAAATGAAAAGGCACAAATAGATGCACAAGCCAGTAACTGTGCATGCAAAACTGAAGTGCACACAAATGAAGACCAGGTTGGGATTCCTTTGAACACCTGGCGCTTAGTATTCTAAAGGCCTTTTTAAGCTAGTGTTCAGTTTGGCTAATTATATTCAGTCTCTCTCTACTTCCTCCTTACAGCTTCCGTTTTATCTTCACTTCTTGACCTGTGTAGTATTGCTGGAATGGCAGATACAGTTCAATAGTGGATGATGTATGTTTTTTAGATAGATACACACTATAGCTCTGTTTATTTGAGTGCCTGTTGATTTTAGCATGAGAGAGTTTGGCCTTGCTTGTTCATTACATTCATATTTGTGTTCCTACATGGCTACTGCAGGTAGGAACTGCCATTTCATTTTGCTACATACAGAAATTTAGAACTGGACATAGTGGTTGCAAAATGATTTTTGCTTTATTTGTGGGATAAATAAATAAAGCAAAAATCCACAAATAAAGCAAAAATCAATTTGAAACCATTATGTTTATAAAGTGTTTTGAACTCAAAGGTGCTATACATTACATACTCTAAATATTGGTATTGCCATTATTCAAGCTCAGATGGTTAGAAGATTTGCTATTAAATTCCCAGACCACAGTCATTAAGCAGGTAGAGTCTGTAAAGCTGCTAAGGAGCAATGCTTGAAAAATTCTGGCGTGTCATGATTTCTTATAGAGGCATGAGAGTTCAACCGTTAGAACATAGAAACCAATGCTTCAATATTTACGACAGATAAAGCAGTTCATCAGACAGCAAGAGATGGGGAGGATGATGCAGAAGAAAACATGAGCTTAGAATTCTTAGAAGGCCAAATGTGGCTGCTATTTTGTTTATACTTTGCAAGTTTACCATGCAGACGGTTTTAATAAAACCCTTAAAGGCATCTTAGGAATGTTTTATGAAATTCATTTCATGGAAGTTCTCATAAATAATTTCCACATGTTATGTGGTTATCTGTACCACCTTCATACCATCTGGACAGATGTGAAAATGCTGGGACTGAGTCAACCAGCTGGTGCAGCTGTGGAGGTGATGACAAGGTTAGTTTCTTGGGAAAGGTACCAGCCAGTTCACTTAATTAGCACTCTCAGCAGGTGGATTTAGTCACAATTATGCATCTATCTTAAAATAATTTTCTCACCCCTTCCTATTACTTAAGAGTGATAACAACCAGGCAAAGAGGAATTACCAATTTTTAAAATATCTCCAAAGAACAGCTTAATTATCTAGAGAAAATGTTACTCTGTCCTATTGCATAAGGCGGAAATAAACATTCTGTTGATAAAGTACATGAGAGCTATAATAATAGGACACTGTTTTCATAAATATCATCTCTCACTTATGTCATGTTTTCACACTTTTGGAAACCTAAACTGTTTAATTCTAGATTGCGGCTCTATCTTTTCTAAAATGTTTGAGTGGATTCAGTTCCTCATAGAACAGAAAGTCAACCAAATGCTTAGTTATTGCCAACGGGTACTCTGCAAGTTCCCCACATGGCTCCCACCAATGCCACCTCAATCTGACCTACCTCCTTTTTCCAAAGGAAAAAAGCCCTCTAGGTTTTCTTTGGTGTTCTTAAATACCAGCTGGGGACTAGTTATTAACCACTATATTAATTTCTCTTGTGATCTGCAGCAAAAATGAATCAAGGCCTCCAGAGGAAATAGGTCAGCAAGCACTTACCTGAAGCAGAATGTAGCATTAGCTCCTCCACAACCTCGCACCCAAAAATTCAGTGTGAGATCTTGATCCTGAATTCAATCCACTAGAACTGACTCCCTGTAACCATACAAAGCCTCAGTGAAGTCAAGAGGACTCGCCCCAAGTACCCCATTAGATGCCTTTTTATGTATTTATTTTGAAATGTGAGTGAATAATTAGTGAACCAAGACAAACATAGAACCCAACTCCCCCAGCCACAAAACCATCCCAAGTAGAGAATGAAGGGAAAATAGAAAGACATTGGTGTAGGTATTATCCTGTGCCCTTGCCCCTTTAAAGTGCCCTTTTCCCAAGATCAAGGCAAACAGAAGTTATAAATTCCTTTGTCTCAGATTTAAACAGACAATCTCACATTTGCTGTGAACAGAGGTGAAAGTAAGCCGGTACGCCCCGCTAGGGCGTACTGGCAAGAGCCGGTGCACTGTACCAGGGCAGATCGGCTTCCCTTGGTGGCAATTTAAAGGGCCTGGGGGTTCCCAGCAGCCGCCAGAGCCCCAGGCCCTTTAAATTTGCCACCAGAGCTCTGCTGCCGGAGCCCCGGGGAAGCGGCAGTGGGGCTCGAATGGCGATTTAAAGGGCCTGGGGCTCCAGCTCCAGCTACTGCCCCCGGGCCCTTTAAATCTTCCCTGGAGCCCTGGAGAGGTGGCGGCGGGGCTCCAACAGCGATTTAGAGGGCCCAGAGCTCCGGCAGCCCCTACCGCCCTGGCCTTTAAAATAGCCGCCGGAGCCCCACCGCCGCCACCTCCCCAGGGCTCCGGCAGCAGGGCTCCGGGGACAATTTAAAGGGCCAGGGCGGTAGGGGCTGCCGGAGCTCTGGGCCCTCTAAATTGCCGCCAGAGCCCCGGGGCTGCTATCCCGGGCTCCAGCAGTGGGGCTCGGGTGGCAATTTAAAGGGCCTGGGGCTCCTGGCTGCCGCGACTGCAGTGGAGCCCTGCATCCTTTAAAGCTCCGCCAGAGCTTGGGGCCCTGGGGTAGCGGTGGCAGCCAGGAGCCCCCTTCGATGGTGATTTAAAGGGCCCAGGGCTCCACTGCAGCTACCACAGCCCCAGCCCCAGACCCTTTAAATCCTGATTTAAAGCGCCTCAGGATTTAAAGTCCCCGCCTCTTCCAGTAGAGGCCAGTTGAGGCCCCGCCCCCTCCTAAGGACTCCGGAATACCGGTAAGTCCTTTACGTTACTTTCACCTCTGGCTGTGAAGGATCCATTCTGCAAGAAACTGGTACTTCTCACTGAAGCTTTCTGGCTCTCCAGTCACTCTTAATAGTCAGCCCCTGCTGGCTGGTTTTCTGTGAAGCTAGTGGGCTACAGCTCCTTGTGTTTCCTGCTGCTTAACCATTATAGCCCATCACAGTGTCCAAGTCCAGAACCTTGTCCTGGGTATCAAACAGGGAGTATATCCTGTCACACTTACCTTAGATAATACTTAACCTTTTCATGGAACACAGCTCAGAGTGCTCAGAGAAGCCATACCTGCTACCCCATCCTCCAGATAGAAATGTTATTTTGTTACAAAATCTGATTTTTCAAGAGAACTTGTGAATGTGATCCACCCCTACCTCTTCAGGGCAAAATTTCACATAGGACAAATACATCTTGTGTCCATTATCAGCAGGAATTTTTAGCATATTTACAAGGGAAAGAAAAACTTCTTTTAAAACGCAAAATGATAAATGGCTGAAATTTAAGAGAACACCAAAGTCATTTTAAAAACATAATAAATGGAGGCAACTCTAAAAGTTTGAAGGAAAATGGCATAATAGCATTTATTTTACAGGTTTCGCCAGAACTCTAGTTTTCATAGAGCCCTGAGAACCTCCATTGATTTTCACATAATGATTCATAATGTCCTGAAATCTCTGTGTTTCGAATAGGACAGTTAACACTACTGAAATTTTTGTTACTCAACCTAAACACCACTGCTTTGCCCTGAAATTGACCATGCAACAAATAGAGGGCAATGGGCTTCACGTCACTGGCTCATCTTTCTCCTTTTCCCTGCGGGCCAATCCATGTATTCTTATCACCAAGAAGAGCAGCCTGTCCTTGATGTCACAGATAAAGTGTTACATTATTTTCCTGGAGCCTTTTTCAAGCATTCCTTATAGCTCTATTGACACTGAAAGTTCACATAGTTCAGCAGAGCACTAATACTGATTTGATTTTTATTTGTTTGGATTTCTAAGAAGAGACAATAAAATGATCTTTATTTTAAACTATAAGCAACCTAAACACACAAACTTCCATAGGAGCAGAGTTGGCCACTGCCGAGTGCTCTGTAAATCCTTCCCTGAGTGCATAATCAGACATAAAGGTAAAAGCACCATCACCCACAATATCTGATAGTAACGTATAAAGCAGTACAGCAAAGGAGAAATAAGGGAAGTACCTCACCCTCCCTCAATAGCCTGGTCTACACTAGGCGTTTAAACCGGTTTTAGGAGCGTAAAACCGATTTAACGCCACACCCGTCCACACTAAGAGGCCCTTTATATCGGTATAAAGGGCTCTTTAAACTGGTTTCTGTACTCCTCCCTAACGAGAGGAGTAGCACTAATATCGGTATTACCATATCGGATTGGGGTTAGTGTGGCCGCAGATCGACGGTATTGGCCTCCGGGCGGTATCCCACAGTGCACCACTGACCGCTCTGGACAGCAATCTGAACTCGGATGCAGTGGCCAGGTAGACAGGAAAAGCCCCGCGAACTTTTGAATATTTCCTGTTTGCCTAGCGTGGAGCTCAGATCAGCACGTGTGGCGATGCAGTTAAAAATCAAAATAAAGAAAGAGCTCCCGCATGGACCATGCGGATGTGATCGCTGTAAGGGCAGGCAAATCTGTTCTATCAACGCTCCGTTACAGAAGACAAAATTCAAAATCATTTTAAAAAAATCTCCAGACAGACGCCATAGCAGGGGCTCAGCGCACTGCTGCGTGACAAACGTAACGGAAAGCCCAAGAATCAAATGGACGCTCATGGACTGGAGGACTCAAGCTACCCCACAGTTCCTGCAGTCTCCGAAAAGTATTTGCATTCTTGGCTGAGCTCCAAATGCTTCTAGGGTCAAACACAGTGTCCGCGGTGGGTCAGGGCATAGCTCGGCAATTTACGCACCCCCCCCACCCCTAGAAGTGAAAGGGAAAACAATCCTCTCTTGACTCTTTAACATGTCACCCTATCTTTACTGAATGCTGCAGATAGACCCGATGCTGCAGCACTCAACACCAACATCCTTGCTCACCCCCGCCATGGGTGGCTGATGGTGCAATACGACTGGTATCTGTCCTCGTCATCAGCCTATTGGCACATGGGGCAGTGCAAAAGGACTGGTAACCATGCAGACTAGCATCCGTTAGGTTGATCAAGGGTGCCTGGCCCTAATTTTTCATGGTAGATGGTACAGTATGGCTGATAACCATCATCGTCATAGCAACAGGGGGCTGAGCTCTGTCAGCCCCCACCCTTCATGTGTAAAAAAAAGATTCAATTGCCCCTGGACTAGCAGAGGGATGCTGGGCTCCTCTGCTCCACACTCCTTACTGTCCTGTCTGGACTATCATAGCAGCTGGAGGCTGCCTTCCACTCATTTCTCACTAACAAGTCAGTGTTTCTTATTCCTGCATTCTTTATTACTTCATCACACAAGTGGGGGGACAATGCTACGGTAGCCCAGGAAGGCTGGGGGAAGAACGGAATCAACAGGTGGGGTTGTTGCAGGAGCACCTCCTGTGAATAGCATACAGCTCATAATTTCTGCAGGATCTGACACAGAGCAGCTGTGCTCTCTGATACAGTGGTTCTCTAGTACACTTGCCCATATTCTAGGCAGGACTGATTCTATTTTTAGATACCAAAAAGGAGGGATTGACTCTGGGAGTCATTCCCAATTTTGGCTTTTGCGCCCCTGGCTAAGAGCAGCCAGGGGCACTTATGACAGCAGCAAATGGTGCAAAACGACTGGTAGCCATGCTCATCTTTTTACCAATTTATGGATTGGTAGATGGTACAGTATGGCTGATAACCATCTCTGCTGTCATGCAAAAGCAAAAGCATGCTGCTGTGTAGTGCTGCTGAATCGCCTCTGTCAGCGGCATCTAGTACACATACGGTGAAAGTCACAAAAGGCAAAACAGGCTCCATGATTGCCATGCTATGGCATCTGCCAGGGCAATCCAGGGAAAAAAGGCGCGAAATGCTTGTCTGCTGTTGCTTTCCCAGAGGAAGGAGTGACTGACGACATTTACCCAGAACCACCCGCGACAATGATTTTTGCCCCATCAGGCACTGGGATCTCAACCCGGAAATTCCAAGGGGTGGGGGAGGCTGCGGGAACTATGGGATAGCTACGGAATAGCTACCCACAGTGCAACGCTCCAGAAGTCGATGCTAGCCTCGGACCGCGGATGCACACCACCGAATTAATGTGCTTAGTGTGACCGCGCGCACTCGATTTTATACAATCTGTTTTACAAAACCGGTTTATGCAAATTCGGAATAGTCCCGTAGTGTAGACGTACCCAATATCTCCTTTCCCCAAAGGTATCTATAAAAGATAAATAGAAGGTGAAAACATTTGGGCTATATTGGCCCAAAGTAGGGGAATGTGTTCGATAGCCAAGGGACCGTCCTGAGGCCCTGCTAACACCTCCATCTCTTTTATGGCAAAAGAGATCCAACTCAAGGCCCTTCTACCTCCACAACTTGTCTGCCATTGAGATGTATGTTCTCACTCTTAAAAACTAAACCCAGCTAATCAGCAATCCCCACTCACACACACACCCTGCTCAGTGTTACACACAGGGCTGGCCTTAGGGAAAATGGCACCCTGAGTGAATTTGTATATTGGTACCCTTGACCACCACAGCCTTCCCTGGCCCCATCCTCCGATCACCCCTGGCTCCTGGTGCCTCTCCATCCATCATTCCCAGGACCCATTGCCTCCCCTCCATTGCCCTGAGCTCCTTTCCACAGCCTCACACCCCAGGCCAGCCCTGCTCTTTGCCTCTTAACCATGGTGTACCCTGCCCACGGGTGCCCTGGGCATTCACCTACTCATAAGGCTGGCCCTGGTTACACACACAATTGTATTTATGCTTCAATATGTTGAGTTATGGCTTTGGCTCTTGATTCAAGCATTTGGCATATTCTTTGCCATATGTTCTCTTACCCCATTTCTGCTCTGCTTCAGTACTGGGTAGGTGTGTATGGAATGTTTGGAAAGAGTTTGGGGATTAATGCCATGCAAATCCTGCAGTTTGATTCACAGATGGAAATGAAGCACCCCCTGCTGCTTTGCTTGGAGGTTTAAATTCACGAAGGTTTAACTCTCAAGCTTCAGTTGCACCTCTTGCTATCACACAGCCTCTTTCTACTTCTCCTTAGGAATTTCAGGCAGGAGGGGAAGAGGAGATTACTGGGAGGCAGAGGGAAGTTTGCCAGCAACTCCAAAGTGTAAATATTTTCTATCTGCATTTGTCAAGCTTTTGCAAACATGAGCTGAGGTTCACAAATTCACTTAGCTTTGAACCCAACAGTCAGTCTGAGTTGAGTCTCCAGGCAGGGCTGGCTCTAGGTACCAGCTAAGGAAGCAGATGCCTTGGGGCGGCAAATCTGAAGGGGCGGCACTCTGTCCGTTCTTGGGGCGGCACTCCGAATTTTTTTTTCCCCTTCTTCAGCGGCAGTTTGGCGGCAACTTTTTCTTTTTTTCTTCTTCAGTGGCACTGCTGCGGCCGCTTTTTTTTTTTTTTCCCCTTTGCTTCGCCGCTTGGGGCGGCAGAAAAGGTAGAGCCAGCCCTCCCTCCAGGTCGATGTGAATGTATCACATGGCTCTATGTGGGAGGAAAGGCTCCGTTTGGGGAGCTGTTTCAAATGGAGTGAAGTCCTTCCTGGGGAAGCATTAGAATTTGAGATGATCTCAAAGGAGACCAAATCCCTCAAACCCTGGTCTGGAGTTGAACTTTGTGGCTTAGGCCTCTCTCAGTAAAGGGTCAAACCACAAACTGAATCTGAACATATCAGACTTGAGGAAAATTTGATTTTACTTCCAGATCTGAACTCTACAGCTCTGCGCCACCTCTAATTTGAACACGTACTTTAGACCTTATGACTAGACCTCAATATTTTTCTTCCTTAAAAACAAACAGCACATAGGCAAGTAGTCTCAGACTGCTGAGCTCCATCCCTGTATATGTGCAATAGATTTATTAAGCTTAATATTGAATAGTAGTTTCCATGGCTAACAGCAAATAAGTATAAAATATCATCCAAAGGCCTAACCCATTCAGAGTTTCCCTAGCTTCATTCTGGCATGGTAGGTTACAATTACAGGAGGACTATCTACTGTATAAAATGTCCCACAAGAAAGCATATGGTCTGTGGTATGCTATCCTGGGATAGTGATTAAAAACAGAGTCTAAAGGCCATAACCTCAGTCCATACAATGTCCCTTTTGCAGCACTCCTAGGGGAATTCACAGCTGACATACGCTGGCTGTATGCCAGGCTGCCCCTCTCAACCGCATCCCTCCCTGCCACACACCAGAGGGTGTGATTTATGTGCCCAAAGCACTTTGTGCTCTGACAAACTTTGTCCACATGACGGCCTCGCAGGATATGTCTATATGGCAAAAAAAAACAAATCCTTAGAGTCTCAAAGCCCAGGTCTATAGACGTGGGCTTGCGCTACAGCACTAAAAATAGCCCTGCAGACATGGGGGCTGTGGCTAGAGCTTGGGCTCTGAAGCCTGGGGAGGAGGGTGGGTTTCAGAGCCCAAGCTCCAGCCCAAGCCCGAACATCTACATGCCTGGTTTTAATGTCATAGTGCAAGCCAAGGTCTGTAGACACAGGCTCTGAGCCTCACTGCAAAAGGCTGCTTTGTTTTGTACTGTGTCGACATACCCTCTACGTTTACACTACATATGTAGACCAGGCTGTGACTCAGGTTTGAGCCCATGCCCCCTTTCCATCCACACACAAATCAGACTGACACGGGTCAGCAAGCACTCAGGATCCAGGTCCCAGACCCTATGGGTACATCTACACTGCAATAAAAAACCCACGGTACCAAGTCTCAGAGCCTGGGTCAATTGACTCAGGCTCACAGGGCTAAAAATTACAGTGTAGATATTCAGGCTTGGGCTGGAGCTCAGGCTCTGAGACCTACCCCGTTCCTGGGGTTTCAGAACACAGGCTCTAGCCTGAGCCTGAACATCTACACTGAAGTTTTTAGCCCTGCAGCCAGTCGGCCGACCTGGGCCAGTCGTGACTGTGGGTCTTGTATTGCAGTGTAGATGTACCCTGTTGTGGGAGAGAGGATCAGACCTTGAGTCCCACTGAGACTCAGATCCAAGCCCTGTCATTTTTCATTGTGGAAGCAGCTCAAGCTACAGACCCCAGTCAGAAGGTCTGCAAAGTGCAGTATGGGTGTGTTAGCACAGCAGTGAGACTTAGGTCCAGAAGTTGTGAGCCCAGGCTTGCAATGCTGTGTGGATGCTCATATAGCACATGCCACAAGCCAGGGTCCCACAGATACGGATTTACAATGCAGTGTAGATATACAGTAAGGGAGGCCTAAGTACTTAATCCTTCCTCTCAAAGTCCCTTACAGCCCTACATTTCTACGATTCTATGATTACCAGTCAACATAAATTAGAGGGGCCCTAAGACTGGTTTAACACACTGGGGGCTGTGTTGGCTCCTGGCTCCCCCAGAATTGGCGGGAGCAGTGCAGTATGGAGACATCTGAGGAGACTTGCTGCACCCAAAGTGATAGAATAAATCAGGTCTGGCCCGCAAGAATTACAAACCAGACCTTTTTTGGCATTCAAAGTTACCTACTCAAGCAGAGTCTGCGTATGGGGATGAACACTGGAGTTGATTAAAGCATATTTGAAGTTCTGTGGCTGGCAGTAAATAGCCTTGCTTTTTCAGTTCAAAGATTAAGGGAAAAACCACCATTTAGCATGCGGCAGAACTCAAAGTAGGTAAATTGGATGGGATGCTCTGTCACTTCACTTTATCCCTTCATTCAGTTGTGCTTTCATTTTAAGTGAAGAGATTATTTCTGTAGTCTGGTATACTTCTGTGCTCCTATTGAATGATACGCAGGCTGTTAAGAAAATCAGGCCTTGATATGAAAATGTCACTAAAATCACAGCTGATGAATACATTAATTCAAACACATTTTAAAGATCTTTTCAAAGCAAAAATTAATCTTTTGGAAAGTTAAACATGGCTTAACAATCAGTACATAACCACTATCTGTACCACATGAATGTCTGAGATAAACACAAGTGGTCTAAAGCTGAACAATTCTATTTGTGTAAAAATAAAGGAAGCGTATTTTCAGTTTTGATCCCATGTAACACCTGGAAACTATGCTTCTGCACTTTGGGGGATATCTTTATTTTAAATTGAGGTCAAATGAAATAGACAAGATAGTTTAGCTCCTGATATTTTATTGTAACTTTTTTTTCTTTTATATTAGAGTCTGATCCAACTCCCTTTCAAGACAGTGGAAGCTTTTCCATAGACATCAATGTGATTTGGATTAGATCTTTATTGCAAATGTCAAACTCTGTTTTCATTTAAACTGGTGGTTATTTATGCAGGTTGGAAGTTTTTAACTAGATTTGGACACAAATCTGAAAGTCCAGATCTGGACAGAAACTTCCTCGGAGTTTGGGAATTTTAACATCCAGGATATTTGTTTGGGTTTCTCTCTAGTTTAAACTTGTAGGGCTTTTTAAATTATTATATATGATATCATATAATATATAATGTATACCAGGACCTTTCTATACATGCAGTCAATGACAGTTTTTAAAAATCTGAGCAGGAATATCTTGCTTACTGAACATACTTCGTGTAAATGTGGAAGTTGTTTGTGCTTTCACTCTATTAATGACTTTTCATCAGTTTTAAGCACAAATTTTTCCTTGGGGAGCATCTACTCAGAATACAAATCCTCAAGTTTCTAATTTGCAGATCAATCACTATAAACTGATCCTAAAGGTAAAGGTAATAAAAGGTAATAATTGGATATATACCAATCTCCTAGAACTGGAAAGGACCTTGAAAGGTCATCGAGTCCAGCCCCCTACCTTCACTAGCAGGACCAATTTTTGCCCCAGATCCCTAAGTGGCCCCCTCAAGGATTGAACTCACAACCCCACGTTTAGCAGGCCAATGCTCAAACCACTGAGCTATCCCTCCCATCCTGCACATATTTGTGGCTAATACATGATATACAAATTCTTTAACAGGTTGCAGTGTGATAGCCATGTTAGTCTGTATCAGCAAAAACAACGAGGAGTCCTTTAGGCCTAAATAAAGACTGGGAGTGGTTGGGTCATTACAAAACCTAAACCTAATTTCCCCAGTACTAATTTTCCCCTACTGTTACAAACACCTTGTCAACTGTCTGAAATGGGCCACTCTCATTACCACTTCAAAATTATTTTTCCTCCCTTGGTATCCTGCTGTTAATTGAATTGTCTCATTAGACTGACCTCACACTTGGTAAGGCAACTCACATCTGTTCATGTATTTATACCTGCTCCTGTATTTTCCATTCCATGCATCTGATGAAGTGGGTTATAGCCACGAAAGCTTATGCCCAAATAAATTTGTTAGTCTCTAAGGTGCCACAAAGACTCCTCATTGTTTTAACAGGTTGCTGTTTTTTCAAGCACTCCTGAGGGTAACAGAGGCAGAGAGAGCACAGCTGCTGCTGCTGTCCTGAAGCTGCCCAAGCCCATATGCTGCTAGCCTGTTTACTGCAATGGTGCCTGCTGAAGTTATCGCTGGCTGGCATGGAAAACTGTCCTACCGAGGAGGAAGAAATAAGGCTCCCATCCCTAGAAACTTTCAGGAGAGGACTACAGAGTACCTCCATGAAATTTGCATTGAGATATCTCAGGAGGATTCAAGGGACATCCCTGTGTATCTAAACAAACTGCTCTGCATGCCCCCCTGCCCCCGCATTTCACTTACCTCTGCTGGGGAACGAAAAGCAGATAGCAATGCTTCCTCTGTCTCTTGTATCACTACTTCTTCTAGTATGAGTAAATTAATGAAAAGTCAATAGCTGTGTCCTGTTAAATTGGGGGCACCATCAGTATATCATTTACACACTTACCTGAGGTTCCTTCCCCTGTATCAGGCTCGCCCATGCTTGACTGCTGGTAGTGACTGGACTGCAGTGGAGTCTCAAACAGGTCCTGGCTTGTAGCATAGCTGGATTCCCCAGTCACATGTCCCCCATTCTCCTCATCATCATCCTTTCTGTTCATGCCAGGGGTTGGTGGGCAGGTTTGTGAGAGGGGGTCTCTGCCATGTATGGCATGCATACTTATAAAAGCAGCAGGTCTGTGGCTTGATGCCAGGTAGACTATTGGCCTCCTGGCCTTCTGATATGCCTGATGCACTTCCTTTTCTGTCACATGGAACTGCTGCTGGTCCCTGTTATACCTTTTCTCCTGCATCCCCCATGCAATCCGCTTGTAGGTGTCGACATTTCTATGGCTGGTCCGTAGCTGTGCTTGCAGTCTCTTCTCCCCAGAGGCCCAGGAGAGCTAATATCTCCTGTCTATTCCAAGCTAGAGTGTGTCTGGTGTCTGTAGCTGGCATGGTCACATGGGTTGTAGCACAACAACAGAGAGCTGCTAGGTGTACTTGCTAAACTGGATGATCAGGAAAAGGCATTTCAAAAATTTGCAGGGCTTTTAAGCAGAGGGAGTACTTCTGGTCTCCATGACCCTTGAGTTCATCGTTGTGACCAGAGCAGTTAGTGTCGGGCATTGTGGTCAGCAACCTTTCAGAAGTGGTGTGCCGAGTCTTCATTTATTTACTCTAATTTAAGGTTTTGCATGCCAATAACACATTTTAATATTTTTAGAAGGTCTCTTTCTATAAGTCTATAATATATAACTAAACTATTGTTGTATGTAAAGTAAATAAGGTTTTTAAAATATTTAAGAAGCTTAATTTAAAATTAAATTAAAATGCAGAGCCCTCCGGACCGGTGGCCAGGACCTGGGCAGTGTGAATGCCACTGAAAATCACCTTGTGTGCTGTCTTCAGGGTTGCCTACCCCTGGTCTACACTCATGCTGTGTTGACTTTAGTACATCAACCATGGCTAATGCCCCTTGGGGAGGTAGTGATACTGCATCACTGTAACGAGGCACTTACATCAGTGAGAGACAAATTTAAGTGTAAACACATGCACAACTAGGTTGACTCAAGGCAACTTATGTCAACCTGACTTGGTAGTCTATACCAGGCCTTAAAATGGGAAGATAACTTAAGGGTTCCCATCATAGCTTCACAAAGCACATCTGGCTCCTTGTTCACAGTTAGGCACTTGCTGATGTATGTTTAACAGGGTGGAGAAAAATTGGTGATTTTTAAAAAAACATAATTTAAAATATTGGATTTTTTAAAATTTAAATTAAATAGTTTTGTTTGTTTTAAAATAAACCTATTTAAAATAATTTTTAAATTGACAACTTACATTAAAGCCTAATCTTATAATCAGTTAAAAGCATTTAAATTAAATAAAAATAATAATATTAAGAGCACATGTTTGCCAAATTGTAAAGAAAGTGAAATCACTGAACTGGTGGAAGTCACTGGCTAAGCACGCAGAACCAGAGTGTATTGAACTGCTAAACAAGCTTTTGACATTAGTAGCCTCTTATGCAAGTGTAGAGAGAATGTTTTCTTTGTATCAACTTATACAACTAGTTGAGTTCAGTAACTAGCTCATTTGAAGTTAAGAAAGCAGTTGGGAGTTGAAAAAGCAGCAAAGCTTGTATTCCTCTTCCAGTCTATGAATAAAAACTGGGTGTGAAAGAATGAGATCTACTAGTTCTAATAACTTCAAGGTCATAATGACCAGAAACAATCTTCAATTCACTAACTACAGATAATCCTTCCTTTGTGTAGTAAATCATTTAGTTTTAAATCCAAAACATGTTTTGAAAACCATTTTTTAAATGTTTCTAGCACTTTTAAGATAGTTTTATTTAATAAAAATAAAAACTGCTCATTTTTAATTGAATTTGATTTTCCATCCAAATATAGCTTGACACAAATCACAAGTAAAAAAAATCTAATAAATAAATATATTATTTTCTACAATAATAAAAAAATGTAAATATTAAGAATCTGGATAAAAGTAAGATATATAATTGCTTATATGAATATGTATTGATATAGGGCATTCTCTTGGTTACCAAATTTATGCAAAGCCTGAATTTAGTTGCAAAACATGTTTTAATAATTACCAACAAATGAGAATCAACCTTTCTTTAGGAAAATAACTAAAAAAGTATAAACATTTGCATGCACAAATCAGATATTTGTGCACCTATATCCATTTAGACACTTACCACTAACTAGCCATGTGTGCACACATGCTTTGTGCTCTCTCATCAGTTAGTTTGCATTCATAAGTTAGATGCACATGTATGTCTGTGCCCAATTGCATGTGCTAACTGTAACTTTGAAAGTCTTCATTCTCCGAATTAATAGCCAGAATGCACCATTGTTTGTAGAATGGCAAAGAAAAGCCAGAGACCCAGCACAGTTGTCCTGAGCAAACTCTTTTTTGCATTGCAGCTGAAACAATAGTAACACTTTTGAAAACAGGCATTAATCAAAATAGCAGATTTTTCTTTAGTGAACGGTAATTAGCAGTTCTGCCAGTTTCCAGTCTATGCTGGAGAGCAGACTAGATGATAGGCTGGTAGAAAATTTTTTGTGACAGACACATGAATGTACACACATCCATCCACACATCCGGAACAGATTATAAATTAGCTTTCCCAGAGAGGCTTTGGTAAATAAAGGGTTCTTTCAGCAAGGGAAACTCTCTTTACAATATAGTTGGGCAAAATCCTGGCAGCATGGAGGTCAATGGGAGCATTGCCATTGACTTCCATGAGGCCAGGCTTTCAGCCTCAGTTCTGATAATATCCACGACTCCACTGCCTCTCTCCAAGTCTAGTTTTCAGGAGTTTTTTATGTATCTGCTAGATTCTAGTAGCAGAAAGACGCCAGCTTCCTCTAACTCAGATACCATTTTTAGCCACTGGACATGTGCGCATCTGGATTCTGTTGAACCCTGAATAAACCTGACAATGTGTATGTCTAGGTCCCCAAAACAAAAGCCAAAGAGCCATCACTAATTTTTAGTTCTTCTGGCAACTGGGGCACAGACTGTAAACTCAAGACGACTACTCAAATGCATAAATTAACTCACAAGTGCATTCATTGTGTAAGGGCCTTGGATTACTTCGTCTTAAAGAATGTTCCTAAACTAAACCAAAACATTGGTATAAATTCATTGTGATTGACCAGATGCATTCCCAGAGTCTGGAATAAAGAAATCACAAGTCTAAACTCACAGGAAAAGAAAAATATTTACTTTATCCTTAGCACATTCATAAAGATTAATGGTCTCGCCCTTTAGTCTCAAGGGCCAAGACTAATGATTTGGGGTTTAAGTGCACACATGCTAGCTTTGCTGATATGACAAACTGTACTTATTCTGAAGCAGCAGTTATATTCCACAGTCAATAATCTGTTAACTGAGTGGAGGGATCATGATCACGGGGAAGAAACAGTTGCTTAAAATTATGCGTTCCATGCAAGATCATAATGAAAACGCATAGGAAAGGGTAGCTGCCCTCTTGTGGTTAGTGCATCATATTGTCAGGTGAGACCCTTGCCTACAGGTCTCAGGTGGAGTCTTTTCTTGCCTGAGGCACTGGGGAGGGAGAGTGCGGGGGAGGAAGTGTATTTTGCCCCAGAGGAAAGTGGGTGACTCGCCTCCCCCTGCTGTGACATCTTGCTGGTGTGAGAGAAACTGAAACGGATTGAAATTATTTCTAAGGGAGACCCATTTCTTCATTCAAAGAGAAAGGTTTCTGTGATGCAGGGCCTCAAGGGAGCGGGTGAAGGAATCACATGGGGGACTTTCACCTCTTTCCTCAGGGGAAAAACACATGGAAACCAAATCAAGCTAAGAAATGTAAAGTTGAAGCTGACAGTTCATCCTTAGCCTGTTTTGTTATGCCAAAGTACTAATCTCGGTGTCAAAGCCTGAATGATGTTTTAAAATGTAGGGCCTGCCTGACCCTCCATTGCTCTGTGGTTCATGCCAGTGCAAAGTGGGCATAAAATGCTACCAGTCCTATTTTGCATCCATTTCGTGTTTATGTAAATAACTACACAAGGTTCAGAGCAACAGAAAACCAGGCTCTCTGAATTCAATGTCTGCATTTCACATCAATTCTGTCTGAGTCTGAGCTTTAAGTCCATTTAGTAAACTTGACCCACTCTACTACACATAAGTTTATTCTCTCATTGGTACAGATACCCAGGCCTAAAAAGGAGATTTTGGTACATTATGAATTGGCTGAAAGAAAAACACCACCCATAACATTGCTTAGACCAGGGGTCTCCAAACTACGGCCTGCAGGCTGGATCTGGCCCGGGGCTTCCATTTGTCCGGCCCTCCAACCAACAGGGGAGAAGCGAACAGCAGAGTAGGCACGTCAAGCAGGCGGGGGAGGGGCGGCAGCACAGCTGAGCTGTGCAGAGGGGTGAGTGCCTCTGGGAGCCAGTGTCCCCCCAAAAGGGGAGCCAACGTAGGGGAGAGTCGTTGCTGCAGCCGAGCAGGTACAGGGAGAAGCAAGGAGGCAGGCTGCAGCTGAGTAGGCACACCAAGCAAGCAGGGGGAGGGGCAGCCGGCAGCAGCTCCGAGGGGGAGTAGCTCAGCTGAGCTGTACAGAGGGGTGAGTGCCCCCGGGAGCCAGTGCCCCCCCAAAAGGGGAGCCAACTTAGGGGAGAGTTGCTGCTGCAGCCAAGCAGGCACGGACCCCTGCCTTAGAGTAAAAATACAAGCCAGATGCTTAATTACATCTCCAATAAATGGAGTAAAGAAGATGGAAATTAACAATTTCATAATGGTTAAATTTTAACTACAGCACTAATAGAACCAAACAGTACTTGTATGATACAAATGTGAGTTTTTAGAAATAAAAAAAAGTGAAATGATTTTTAATGTATTGAGAAATATTTTGTGTGATTTTACAGTACCTGCATCGATTAACTTTTTTACCTGATTTAGAATTTAATGCAACACTGACACAGTAGAGTTGTGTTGTTTTTTAACGATTTTGCATATATTTGTATATATTTAATTTCTTTCACAGTCGCTTTGGCCTGCAGAGCCCCTTCAAAAATCTAACATGGCCCTCGTCCCATCAAGTTTGGAGACCCCTGGCTTAGAGAATGCACTTGTTTCACTGCCTCTTACACTGGTGAAATTGAATGAAAAATTCTTCCATACCCAATATGTTTGAGAATGGGGCTTCTAAAGGGGCATAGATTATAACAGCTCAGAGCTTCCAGAAGGACTAATTAATATAACAGACAAATGGAGCTCATTAGTACCTTTCTGTTTTCTTTGATCACCTGTAAGTGGGGGGAAGGGATCCTTGTGAACCATCCAGTGAATGTTGAGAGACTAATAAGGAGAAAACAAAGAAATATTTCAGGTTTCCCCTCCCTTTAAAAAGAACAATACTGATAACAGTCTGTTGCACTTTTCACTATAGTTGTTCCAGGAAATGTTTTCTATGAAACACCAGGACATATTAAGACAACATACAGCCTCAACGGATAAAAGGGCTTCATGAATGCACCCAATGCGCTGGTTTTTTTTATTACTAGTGTGAGAACAGGGGTCAGTATATTTTATTAAATAACATTGGAGAGATAAACCCCGTTTGCTAAGGCTGTTTGATACACTACGGCTAACATGACACATCTGTTGACTATTCCATTACAGTATCTGATTTTATTTATCAAATTAGACAGCTTTCTCCCTTTTCCTTTACACACTTTTCTGGCCCCACCTCTCATGTAAACATCTACAATGAGTTGTGGCCATCAGCGCTAACAGCTGTCTCACGTCCCCTCTTAAAAGAACTATCGAGTGGTCAAAGTGGCAATCGTTCAAAGTTGCTGACGTTCATGCCCAGTGACTTTCTCACATCTGTGGACTTTAAAGACTTGGTTATGCAATAATTATTCCTCCCAGAGGCACACCCTTAATATTCTTAATAAATAAAGGACAGCTCATCCCCACAGAGGAGATGAACGTATTCAAACCACCACCAACACTGCTCAAAAGGAGAGACTAGAAGGAAGTCTAAGAAATCATCTCATCTTCCTCCATTCTCACAGGGGCCCCTCCCTGGCTGGGGGAAAGCTGCTCCTCTAGCAAATTGTCCTCCACTCAAGGCATAAGCAAAGGCCAGCACTGGCTATGTCAGCATTAGCTCCCATGAGTTTCCACTCCCACCTCAATAGCAGGACCCCCAGTGTTTGGGGGAGGCAATGTCAGCATACCACTTCAGGGAATCATGCTACTGGCAGGGACAGGAACTACTTAAAAAGGAGATTTTGATACATTATGAAGAGTTGGCTGAAAGAAAAACACCACCCACAACATTGCTTAGCCAATGCACTTGTTTCACTGCCTCTTACACTGGTGAAATTGAATGAAAAAAGACTTGGTAGGCTAACTCACATGACTCGCATGGAGTACTGTCATGGATGGATATAAACTGTTCAGGAAGGACAGGCAGGGCAGAAAAGGTGGGGGACTTGCACTGTATGTAAGAGAGCAATATGACTGCTCAGAGCTCCGGTGTGAAACTGCAGAAAAACCTGAGAGTCTCTGGATTAAGTTTAGAAGTGAGAGCAACAAGGGTGATGGTGATGTGGTAGGAGTCTGCTACAGACCCCCAGACCAGGGGGCTGAGGTGGACAAGGCTTTCTTCTGGCAACTAACAGAAGTTACTAGATCACAGGCCTTGGTTCTCATGGGAGACTTCAATCACCCTGATATATGCTGGGAGAGCAATACAGCGGTGCACAGACAATCCAGAAAGTTTTTGGAAAGTGTAGGGGACAATTTCCTGGTGCAAGTGCTGGAGGAACCAACTAGGGGCAGAGCTCTTCTTGACTTGCTGCTCACAAACAGGGAAGAATTAGTAGGGGAAGCAAAAGTGGATGGGGACCTGGGAGGCAGTGACCATGAGAGGGTCGAGTTCAGGATCCTGACCTAAAGAAGAAAGGAGAGCAGCAGAATACAAACCCTGGTCTTCAGAAAAGCAGACTTTGACTCCCTCAGGGAACTGATGGGCAGGATCCCCTGGGCGAATAACATGAGGGGGAAAGGAGTCCAGGAGAGCTGGCTGTATTTTAAAGAATCCTTATTGAGGTTGCAGGAACAAACCATCCTGATGTGTAGAAAGAATAGTAAATATGGCAGGCGACCAGCGTGGCTTAACAGTGAAATCCTTGCTGATCTTAAACACAAAAAAGAAGCTTACAAGAAGTGGAAGATTGGACAAATGACCAGGGAGGAGTATAAAAATATTGCTCAGGCATGCAGGAGTGATTAAATCAGGAAGGCCAAATCACACTTGGAGTTGCAGCTGGACAAAGATGTTAAGAGTAACAAGAAGGGTTTCTTCAGGTATGTTAGCAACAAGAAGAAAGTCAAGGAAAGTGTGGGCCCCTTACTGAATGAGGGAGGCAACCTAGTGACAAAGGATGTGGAAAAAGCTATTGTACTTAATGCTTTTTTTGACTCTGTCTTCACAAACAAAGTCAGCTCCCAGACTGCTGCACTGGGCAGCACAGCATGGGGGGAGGTGATCAGCCCTCTGTGGAGAAAGTAGTAGTTTGGGACTATTTAGAAAAGCTGGACAAGCACAAGTCCATGGGGCCAGATGTGCTGCATCCGAGGGTGCTAAAAGAGTTGGCGGATGTGATTGCAGCGCCATTGGCCATTATCTTTGAAAACTCATGGTGATTGGGGGAGGCCCCAGACGACTAGAAAAAGGCTAATGTAGTGCCCATCTTTAAAAAAGGGAAGGAGGAGGATCCAGGGAACTACAAGCCAGTCAGCCTCACCTCAGTCCCTGGAAAAATTATGGAGCAGGTCCTCAAGGAATCAATTCTGAAGCACTTAGAGGAGAGGAAAGTGATCAGGAATAGTCAGCATGGATTCACCAAGGGCAAGTCATGCCTGACTAACCTAACTGCCTTCTATGATGAGATAATTGGCTCTGTGGATGAGGGGAAAGCAGTGGGCATGTTATTCCTTGACTTTAGCAAAGCTTTTGATACGCTCTCCCATAGTATTCTTGCCGGCAAGTTGAAGTATGGGTTGGATGAATGGACTATAAGGTGGATAGAAAGCTGGCTAGATTGTCGGGCTCAATGGGTAGTGATCAATGGCTCCATGTTTAGTTGGCAGCCGGTATCAAGCGGAGTGCCCCAAGGGTCGATCCTGGGGCCAGTTTTCTTTAATATCTTCATTAATGATCTGGAGGATGGCATGGATTGCACCCTCAGCAAGTTTGCAGATGACACTAAACTGGGAGGAGTGGTAGATATGCTGGAGGGTAGGGATAGGATACAGAGGGACCTAGACAAATTAGAGGATTGGGCCAAAAGAAATCTGATGAGGTTCAACAAGGACAAGTACAGTCCTGCACTTAGGATGGAAGAATCCCGTGCACTGCTACAGACTAGGGACTGAATGGTTAGGCAGTGGTTCTGCAGAAAAGGCCTAGGAGTTACAGTGGACAAGAAGCTGGATATGAGTCAACAGTGTGCCCTTGTTGCCAAGAAGGCTAACAGCATTTTGGGCTGTATAAGTAAGGGCATTGCCAGCAGATCGAGGGACATGATCATTCCCCTCTATTCAACATTGGCGAGGCCTCATCTAGAGTACTGTGTCCAGTTTTGGGCCTCACACTACAGGGATGTGGAGAAATTGGAAAGAGTCCAGCAGAGGGCAACAAAAATGATTAGGGGGCTGGAGCACATGACTTATGAGGAGAGGCTGAGGGAACTGGGATTGTTTAGTCTACAGAAGAGAAGAAAGAGGGGGGATTTGATAGCTGCTTTCAACTACCTGAAAGGGGGTTCCAAGGAGGATGGATCTAGACTGTTCTCAGTGGTACCTGATGACAGAACAAGGAATAATGGTCTCAAGTTGCAGTGGGGGAGGTGTAGGTTGGATATTAGGAAAAACGTTTCCACTCGGAGGGTGGTGAAGCACTGGAATGGTTACCTAGGGAGGTGGTGGAATCTCCTTCCTTAGAGGTGTTTAAGGGATGATTTAGTTGGGGATTGGTCCTGCTTTTGCAAAGGGTTGGACTAGTTGACATCCTGAGGTTGCTTCCAACCCTGATATTCTATGATTCTATGATACTAGGGGGTGGGCTTTGTGTGTGAAGATATCAGCCTTCTACAGAGATCCTGGGGGATGTGGAAAATACATTCCTACCTCTTGGAACAGCTATGGGATTGGAGGGCCAAAATCCATACCCAGTCTTCAGAGAGGCAAACCAAACCCAGCCACCACCTCATCCTTCAGCATCTCCACAAGTGCAAACTCACAGTGTTTATAGTGATACCCAAAGGCCTGGGAGGGACTGAGCATCCGTCCTCAGCTGCCATTGGGCAAGGTTTACCAGAAAAGCACAAAGCTCTTCCTTGGCTGAGGACTAGCACCTCTTGCACCCCCATGGTATTGTCCTTAGCAAGTAGGCAGAAACCTCAACACAAGCAGCTGGACTCTGCCACTGCAGTCAGGGTGCAGAGGGGACTCTAAATATCACACACACTTTTGACAGACTGTCAGTTAGTTTTGGGGCATCTATCAAAGACTCACCGGATAATTTGCATTAAAATCCTCAAGTTGGTTCTGGGCATGGTGGTGTGATCAGGGTGGACTGTAGTTGGTGGTCAAAAATACTTAAGAGGGCTGCTCTGCCAATTTGCTGGCGTTATTAAGAAGTATAGGAGGTAAGTGTCAAATTTTAACAGCCCTTGCTTATCATCTTGGTATTTCTCAGGGAAAGGCAACTGTTTAGGGGACATTTACAATGATTTTGATTTCAACTTGTTCATGAGCCAAGCAATGATGCCACATTATATGGGGTTTGCATTCCTCAAGTGAAAAAAACCCACAATCAAATAAAACTGCATATTAGAAGGTATTAGCAGATCTTTTTAGAAAGTCCTCACAACTGACAAACAAATACACTTGTCCGCACAACTGACAAACAATCCTGAGAACACAAAGGAAACTACAAGGCAAACATCTCTTCAGAGAAAGGGAGGTATAATGCTGCCTTTTGTAGCACAGAAATAATAGTACTCCACTTGTAAAAATTAACTGTTCTGAATATCTTTATGCTCTGCAGCCTATTCAGTTCTTTTAAAGATAATGTTTACTGGAAAGTTTTGCTTGTGTCATTTCTGCTCAGGGCTGGCGAATCTGTGGTTCCATGTAGCTTAATCACATTTTCTTCAGTCTCCTATTGACAATGCTGGCCTGGGACAAATAAAAAGCTATCATTCAAAGCAATACCATATCCACTTAACTCAAACGGACATAGGAAGCATTGCAAGCTAGAGCTCAGACAAGTTTAAACGTGCTCCATTAATGGATGACATTTTTAACAATCGAGCTATTGGACCCCATTGGAAATAATGGTCTGTAATCATGGCAGAAATTAGTGCACACGACAGGTGATTATGTTCTGGAAATGTTCCAGGACCAGCTGTGTTGAGTCACATTATTAGTAACCTCTGTAATTACAGCTTTTCAAAACAGTTTTTATTTGGAATTGGGGAAAGCCAGTGCAGCGGGGAGAAAAACCACCACCACAATTTGCCAGAAGAAAAAAAATGTGTCAAAGCTAGAACAATGCTGCCCTGTTTTCTGAACTCCCAGCTTAGACTCTCTTGTTCTATTAAAAGAAACCCTAATGTAATCACTATCATATCTCCCCCCCTCTTTCTCATAGTTTAATTACAGCACCTGCTTACAAATGAACGGTCCAGCAAGTATCTGCCTAATGCTTGTGGAGGGAATTCCTTCTGAAACATCAAAATGGCCGAGAGAAAGCTGAGTCTGTTTACTAGATTTATTTGAATGTTAAATAAGCAGCACTCTGTTTATTTTAGGGTTAAATCAAAATAGGAGATGGAGGAATACGCTTTCTTTAATTGATTATAAATGACCTTAATATATATTTTAAAGCACACACAAACACATACACCTCTATCCCAATATAACGCTGTCCTCGGGAGCCAAAAAATCTTACTGCTTTATAGGTAAAACTGTGTTATATCGAACTTGCTTTGATCAGCCAGAGTGTGCAGCCTCGCCCCCTCGGAGTGCTGCTTTACCGCATTATATCCGAATTTGTGTTATATTGGGACGTGTTATAGCGGGGTAGAGGTGTACTTGTAAATATATCAGAATAATCAGATTGTGCATATAACAGGCCAGATTAACTGCATGATTTTATTGCTATTGTCCGTGTCCTCATTTTTTCCTCTAGTTGGTTTGTTACTCTCACTTGTCACATCTGGCTAAAATTAGAGTGTGAAGTCTGCAGAACAGGGGCCATGTCTTATCTTTGTTTTGTAAAGAACAGAGAACATTTTTGGGTTCCGGTATAAATAATAACTCTTTCCAGCCGCTAATCTTACTTGCACTGGCATTGTTGACAGAGTCCAGTTTTGGCCTTTTTATTCTTTTCCTTAAATCATATTTGAATACAGTTTTAAAGAGATGATGGATGGGGAACGGATTAAAAGCATTACACGATTTGACTGCCAATTAGAGAAGTGCCACATTACCAATCAGCAGTGGGGGTAGTCAGATTTCTAGTGGAATCTATAATCTAGACCCAAGTCAGTTTTTCTCAAAAGCAATACATTTGGTATTTTTGTATCTGCCATCTGTGATTTCTGAAACCATTGAGGGGAGGGAAGGAAAAGAAGTCACATGAGAAGGGAAGGAAGTTCTAAGAGCTTTCATAGGGTTCTAGTTGCTAGGGTAACCATTTTACTTGGTATTCAATATGTTCAGTGTGTTTCTGTTGCTTTGTGCCGACTTCCAAGGGCAACATTGTAGGGTGGCATTGGGGAAAACACTGGAAGTGAAGAGGACAACAAAGCTTGAAAACAATTGCTTCAAATAGAATAAAAAAAACCCTAAATAGTTTAAAGCACCCTAAGATTTTTGTTAGTGGAATTAGGTGTAATTTTCTGTAATAGAATTGCAGGTTTTACTAGAGTTGATGGGAGTCTTTGAGTTTCAGAATGATGCCTGCTAGGCAGAACAGAAACTAGAATTTGATTTAAACATTGAAAACAATGTGCTACTTCATGTCATTCTCGCTATGTCCGTCAATCAACATCACTTTCAAGTGAACAAAGATTAGGAAAATGGAATAAATGTTTCTTTAGCAACAGCTGAGCAGCGAAGCATTTTTGATTTTATATCTGTAAGAGTATAAAATTACGGGTTTTATATTATAAAATATAAATGTATATATTTATAATTATATAAGCTTTCAAAATTAAAACTACGTAATACTTACGTAGCAAATTTCATCTCAAGGTGCTTTACAAATGAATGTACACATTAATAATCTCATTTTTAAAAAGAAGATGATTTACCCAAAGTGATACAGCAAGTCAGTAACAGCAATTCAGGACCAGCCCTGAGCTGTTTTTATTGCTATTGTGACTTATTGTTTCTATGACACCATAATTGTTAGGGCCCTACCAATTTCACGGCCATGAAAAACGTGTCACAGACCATGAACTCTGGTCTTTTGGGTGCTTTTACTCTACACTATACAGATTTCCAGGGGGGAAGACCAGCGTTTCTCAAATTAGAGGTCCTGGCCCAAAAGAGAGCTGCACGGGAGTCACAAAGTTATTTTAAGGAGGTTGAAATATTGCCACACTCACTTCTGTGCTGCCTTCAGACCTGGGAAGCTGGAGAGTGGCAGCTGTTGGCCAGGTGCCCAGCTCTGAAGGCAGTGCCCCACTAGCAGCAGTGCAGAAGTAAGGGTGTCAATACCATACTATGCCACCCTTACTTCTGTGTTGCTGCCTTCAGAGCTGGGCTGCCAGAGAGTGGTGGCTGCTGACCGAGGGCCTAGTTCTGCAGGCAGCAGCAAGGGTGACAATACCATACCATGCCATCCTTACTTCTGCGCTGCTGGTGGTGGTGGCACTGCCTTCAGAGCTGTGCTTCCAGCCAGCAGCACCTCTCTCCAGCTGCCCAGCTCTGAAGGCAGCACCGCCGCCAGCAGCAGTGCAGAAGTAAGGGTAGCAGTACCGCAACCCCCCTACAATAACTTTGTGACCCCCTCCCCCCCAACAACTTCTTTTTGGGTCAGGATGATTACAATTACAAAATTGTGAAATTTCAGATTCAGATCATTAAATTTACGATTTTTAAAATCTTATGACCATGAAATGGACCAAAATGGGCCATGAATTTGGCAGGCCCCTAATAATTGTTCATGAGGTTTTCCAGGCAAGTAAAAGAAAATGTCTCTGTTCTGAGGAATTTATCATATTAGGCCCCATCCACCTGTGCCCCACTCCCCCTCAGATGCTGCAATGAGAGGACTTCAGCTGTGCCCATGATGAATCTGGCCAAGCCAGTGGTGGCTAAGAGAGCTGGAGACCAGAAAATCCAGTATTTTAAGAGGAATACGGTTTTTGGCTCTAACGTGTTTGTTATGTTGCAGAATCTCAGATTAGTGTCACATTCAGTACAGCACTATACCAAGGAGACACCAGAACATTAGACAAACTATTTATCGAGTTCAGTCTATTTTTATAGCCTTTTTCAAACAGAGAATCTTAAAATCCTTCACAGTGAGAGAGAACAGAATTAGAAGTTACATTACCGAATGGATTGTAAAGAAGGCACAATTGCAAGAGAAAAGGCATAAGAAGATATGTTAGAGTAAAAGAGAAGAGAGCTTTCATTTAAAGTGCTAATATAGATAACAATTCTCTCTATCTACAGTGCAAGGGCATAAGGGAAGGATGCAAGAATGGAAAGGGGGTTAATAAATGGATTGAATATATATATATAAAAAACTAAGAATTTTATTATTTGTTTAGGATGGCTTCTTATGGATGTTGTGGTGTGTTGTGATGCACTATGTGAAAAATTATACATAAGAGCAATTTATACTATATTGAGCTCAATAAGCTCCTTACGAAAACAATCAAAGCTATTTGTGACAAATTTTGTAATCCCAAATGGAGCACAAATTGTAAATTATGGAGACTTCAGTCCTCTATCATTGAGCACACACAGCATAGCCAGTGATTTGGCAGTGCTGACTGCCTCCTGCCAGTTTGCCTCATCTGGGGCTGGAAACTACTGCAAAACAATTCTGTAAATATTTATTTCAATGTTTAACATTAATTTGTATCAGCCGTCCTTGTGCCTCGCTTGTGCTTTCTAATATCATGTGATTAAGCTTTACTTCTGTTATTAACTCTAAATGTTCTTGTTTTAACAATGATTTTTCTTATTGTGCCAACACCTACAGACCCAAGTCAGGGATCAGGGCCCCATTGTGCTAAGCACTGTACGCACATACGTGGCCCAGAACCTCAGCTGCTGTAAATTGAATCATAGAAGATTTGGAAGGGACCTCAGGAGATCATCTAGTCCAACCCCCTGCTCAAAGCAGGACCAATCCCAACTAAATCATCCCAGCCAGGGTTTTGTCAAGCCAGGCCTTAAAAACCTCTACGGATGGAGATTCCACCACTTTCCTAGGTAACCCATTCCAGTGCTTCACCACCCTCTTAGTGAAAAAGTTTTTCCTAATATCCAACCCAGACCTCCCCCACTGCAACTTGAGACCATTGCTTCTGTCATCTGCCACCACTGAGAACAGCCGAGCTCCATCCTCTTTGGAACCCCCCTTCAGGTAGCTGAAGGCTGCTAACAAATCCCCCCCTCACTCTTCTCTTCTGCAGACTAAATAAGCCCAGTTCCCTCAGTCTCTCCTCGTAAGTCATGTGCCCCAGCCCCCTAATCATTTTCATTGCCCTCTGCTAGACTCTCTCCAATTTGTCCACATCCTTTCTGTAGTGGGAGGCCCAAAACTGGACGCAATGCTCTCCAGTGTCGAATAGAGGGGAATAATCACTTCTCTCGATCTGCTGGCAATGCTCCTACTAATGCAGCCCAATATTCTTTTTGGCCCAATCCTCCAAGTTGTCTAGGTCACTCTGGACCCTATCCCTACCCTCCAGCATATCTACTTTTCCCCACAGCTTAGTGTCATCCACAAACTTGCTGAAGGTGCAATACATCCCATCATCCAGATCACTAATGAAGATGTTGAACAAAACAGGCCCCAGGATCAACCCCTGGGGCACTCCGCTTGATACCAGCTGCCAACTAGACATCGAGTTGTTGATCACTACCTATTGAGCCCGACGATCTAGCCAGCTTTCTATCCATTTTATAGTCTATTCATCCAATCCATACTTTTTTAACTTGCTGGCAAGAATACTGTCAAAAACTTTGCTAAAGTCAAGATATATCATGTCCACCACTTTCCCCATATCCACAGAGCCAGTAATCTCATCATAGAAGGCAATCAGCTTGGTCAGGCATCACTTGCCCGGGATGAATCTATGTTGACTGTTCTTGATCATCTTCCTCTCCTCCAAATGCTTCAAAATGGATTCCTTGAGGACCTGTTCCATGATTTTTCCAGTGACTGAGGTGACACTGACCAGTCTGTAGTTCCCCCAGATTCTCCTTCTTCCCTTTTTTAAAGATGGGCACTATATTTGCCTTTTTCCAATCAACTGGGACCTCCTCTGATCACCACGAGTTTTCAAAGATAATGATCAGTGGCTCTATAATCACATCAGCCAACTTCCTCAGCACCCTTGGACGCATTAGATCTGGACCCATGGACTTGTGCATGTCCAGCTTTTCTAAATACATAATTACCTCTGATCAACCTTAGGTGGATCTAAGTGGGGGTACTGGCAGGGATAAAGAATCAGGGTAACAGTCAGTCTGCATGGTCTGTTGAAAAATGTATGCATCCTACAAGTCATTTGGGACCTACAATATTTAAAGCATCATGATATTGCTGCAACAGTAACTTCTCCTTTGTCACTTTTCAACACTGCAGCGGGACTCTCCATGTGCGGGGTGGCTGGGCAGACCCTGTGGCAATGCCACAAAACTAGAACACCCTGAGAGGCAGAAGGCTGACATACAGAAGACTATGGATCTCCTCTATTGATCCAGTGCCCTGCATCTTAGGAAGGTCCACTCCAGGAAAGGACAATGCAACAGAGCCAGAGCTTCTTAGGGCCTATGATCCATCTTTCCCTTCTAAGGCTCATAAGGCATGAATGGGAGTATTTGGCTATGTTTTAATGATGCTGTGCCAAATTCACATCTCTGGCCAAAAAGGAAAACTTCTTTATGTTTGTCTTATAAAATATTTAGGCAAATGTACTATAAACATTCTGTTTCCCTGGTGATTTAATAGTGTAGGTTCAGTGGTTTTCAAAATGTAACAGTTTTCAGCTGTTGAGCCTAAAGAAAACATAGCCAGTAAAGAGTAGCCAGATAAATAGTCTGAATAGCCTGATGAGAAATAGAAATTTGTGCCCAGGAAAATATGACACAACAAAGAGACTAAAACTACAAGATGTAGCTGGATACGGGCAACAGGCTTTGCTACCAGCTACAATGAACTTGGCAACTCAGCAATAGAGCATCTCCTCATATAATTGTATTAAGAAAAAGGGAATTTGGAACTGCATTTCTCTACTGAACCAGGGTCAGGAGCTATGCAGCTGGATGGCAGCAATGAAGGAGTCCCATCTTAAGAAAAGCAAACCCTCTCCATTGAGGAGGATTTTTTGTAGGTTTGGTTTTGTGCAACCAAAATAACATATATGCAAAAACCATTGCACTGTCTGGCCACCTTCCCTTCAGCTTAAATCCTTAAACTAAAAGAAAACCAAACCAAAAAACAGCCATTTTTTTTGTGTTTCTAGAGCACCCCATGGTGCTTCAGGGCTTCAAATCCCCTTTTCTTTGCCACACAAAAATAGGGTTCTAAGCTTGTTAAGGCCCTTGATTTCTTCAGCCTATGATCTTAGGGTCTGTCTACAGAGCAAGAAAAGGCCCATGGTAGTGACGCCCAGAGCCTGGCTCAGCCGATTCAGGTTTGTGAGCCCCACACTGCAGTGACTAAAAATAGCAGTCTAGATATTGGGGCTTGGGCTGGAGCCCAGGCTCTGAAACCTGGTTAGCAGGCGGAAGGTGTCAGAGCCAAGGCTCCAGCCTAACCCTGAATGTCTACACTGCTATTTTTAGCCCCGCAGCGTGGGGCTCACAAACCTGAGTCAGTTGAGCCAGGCTCTGAGAGGCACGGCCATCAGGTTTTTTGGCTGTGTAGCTGTAGCCTGAAAGTCCCTTCTGGAATGGTGTAACAGTTACATTATATATAATTATTTATGTTAAATTGCGTGGAACATTTTAAAACGAGTCTGGACAAAGTATAAGAAAACGTATTATAAGGAACCAAACCTGCTGAGACAGGCAGCTAGAGTGGATGAGCTAATGGGGCCTTCCGATTTTTAACTTCTATGATTCTGTGAAATTGTATGAAACAATGTATCAAATAAATAGGAGCAAGGTAAATAATGCAGTGAATCAGTGATTATAATTACAGTTTATTCACACAGACATATCCTGAGACAGCAGAGGAACGTGTATTATTTAATTGTAACGTAAGCAATCCATATCTCTTCTCCTTTTGTCCAACTAATTGCAGGCACATTCTATGACTATAAGCAAATCCTGTTTATGTATTAAATATTTGGGATTAACCTGGGGGGAGGGTGTAAGGTACTGCCATTGTTATAGTTGAACAGTTTGTGTCATTTTCTCCTCTTCTATTCTTCATCCACTAAAGTGAGAATGTTTTCCTTCTATGGAGCACTCTCCTCTTATTCTTGTACTTCATAAATAGAAGGGGTTGTCCTGTTTGGTGTTTTGCTTTTAAAACAGTCTCAATCTGTTTTTTTGCAGACACTCCAAGAAAATTTTCTGGTCTGGAAGATGTTTGTTTGATGAAAGAGCAAGCCTCTGAATAAATGAGCCAGGGGCTTGCCAAAGCTACATACATAAGTAAATTGTATATAAAGATGGTATTAGTTTCTGGGGTGAATATTCACAAATTTGAAATTGGTGTTTTATGAGCATTCTGCAGTAGTCGCATAAAACTGACTGTTTCAGTGAACTTGCCTGCCAATAATCTCATTTGCTACAAGATTAAGACTGCTATGATTATTTTGCCAGTGCAAATTCCATCCCTGTTAACCAGCATACACAAGGGAGTTAGACTTCTTTAAATTCACACACAGGGTGTTGCTCTGTGCAAACTTCAGATGCATGTAGGTGCCTGCATAATTCTGCACACACACAGACTGTCCTGGAGCCCCTGAAACTCTGGTGTGATACTTACTTGTTCGTGTTGGTTTGGCCAACAAAGACCAAATCACAGTTGGCGGTAATAGAACATATCACAAGTTGTTTAATTTCTAAGGGAAGTGGATCTCTACTTGAATGGCACTGCTTCCCCTCAAACCTGGGTGCACCGTTGTTCTGAGATGATATTGCTGCTTGTAAAAGCAGACTAAATCTGTTATACTCCGAAGTTTTTCTTGATGGATTTTTTACTCATTGAGATTTCTAGACATTAACCAATATATTTTAGGAGCATTCACAGAATGTTATCTATTGATTTTTTTCCAGTACATTTATTAATTTTGAAACTAACTAAATTGACTGCCATAACAAGCAAAATGTTCTACCCCCTGGGGGGGGAGGGATAGCTCAGTGGTTTGAGCATTGGCCTGCTATACCCAGGGTTGTGAGTGCAATCCTTGAGGAGGCCATTTAGGGATCTGGGGTAAAAATCAGTCTGGGGATTGCTCCTGCCTTCAGCAGGGGGTTGGACTAGATGACCTCCTGAGGTTCCTTCCAACCCTGATATTCTATGATTCTAACAGGTACAGAATGGGCACTGGCAGCTGGAGCTTCTCTTTTCTGGAGTTCCCATCACTGGAGGATCAGAGGGGTGTTCCATCTCTACACCCATTTAGTCTGGACTTCTCTGCTGAGACTGCCAAAACAGATACCATACACACCCTCTACATATGTATGTTCACCCACTAGCAATGAGGCTGAGACTACCATTTCATTGCTCATATACCAATGAACAGCTCTCAGGAAATAATGACTTTAGGTTAGCTGTAGACTGAGCTTGTTTGAACCAGATGCCTAAAGAAGAAATTTTGTATGGCCCATTACCAATCTCCAAGTCATTCAATCCTCCAATCAGTAGGGGTACTTTGAGTTATTCTTGGCAGCACCACTGACATAATTTTTGGCAGATGAACAGCCCAATTAACTTCATTGGCTTTGTAACTGACAGCAAAATGTGGTCTTACATTTACAAGCCAGAGTGTAGCTTCAAAGTTCCCTCTAATAAGACTATCAAAGCATTGTTCATGAGAGTCAAATGAACTATGACGATCACATGCAGGTTTGGGTTTAAAAGAGCAGCTTTCTAGAAAACAGGGCCGGCTCCAGACCCCAGCGTGCCAAGCGCGCGCTTGGGGCGGCGTCCCGCGGGAGGGCGGCAGGCGGCTCCGGTGGACCTCCCGCAGGCATGCCTGCGGAGGGTCCGTTGGTCCCACGGCTCCGGTGGACCTACCGCAGACATGCCTGCGGAGGGGCCGCTGGTCCCGCGGCTCCGGTGGAGCATCCGCAGACATGCCTGCGGGAGGTCCACCGGAGCCGCGGGACCAGCGGACCCTATGCAGGCACATCTGCAGGAGGTCCACCGGAGCCGCGGGACCAGTGACTGCCAGAGCGCCCCCCGCGGCGTGCCTCCCTCCTTGGGGCGGCGCAAATCCTAGAGCCGCCCCTGCTAGAAAATACTGTTTTATACTGGAAAAGTGTGCATCAAATAAATGTTCTTATATATCTGGCTCTCTGCCCCCAGGACAAACCAGTTCAATATTCTCCAGGACATACATGTCTAATGGCTCGGGTTGCACAAATCAGCAACAGCACAAAAATGTGCCAGAAAACAGTTGAGATTTTCAGCTCTACCATGATTTATTTGCCAGAAAACACCCACCTTTTTAATGTCAAATTCTGAAAACTGTAAGTTTATTCATTATGAAATTATTTTTGTATGAATGCAGTAAACAATAAAATAGTAATTATACAAAGATCTCTTTGCCCTTCAAAGGATACAATCGATACTGAGTTTAAAATGATAAAATATCATAAACCTACTGAGCTAGGTAATGAATACAACACTGCACTTTAGTGATTCATTTCTGAGCTGCTGTCAATAGTTTAAATGTTTCTTGTTGTAGTGTTTTGGGTTTTTTATATGATTGTGCAATTGTGGTAACAAACTAGATTGTAAAAATGATTCTTGTCTAGGTCATTCCAGAAAGAAAAAATGATTGAATCCTAATGATATTTCACCTGCAAAGAAATGGGAGTAATAGTTTTAATAGAACATGATGGCTATTATGCCTATGGCTGGCATCTAAAGATGATAATGAACATGCCAAAAGTTAGGTTAAAATAACATTGAGGTGGAAACACAAAATATATAAAGTTGAGTGTAATCAAAGATGTGTCTGATGCTATGTCCTTTGTAATCCCCATTGTTCTCAGGCCTGTGCAAATCATACAACCATAAGCATACAATTTATTTTGTCTATAATATCATTTATATACAAGTGTCACAGGAGACTCCATGATCTATTCTGTTCAGGTTCTTATACCATGCCCGTCACCTTGGTATCTGAGCACCAGCCAGTAGAGCAATAAATGATGTGACTGGCATATATCACATATGGTCTGAACCACAGTGGTCTCATTTTCATGTTTAGACTCTGGAAAATGGCACACATAATGTGGGCTACCAATATAGCAGAAAGCAGGCATCTGTAAATATAGTTGGACCTAGTCAAAGAGGGCTCAGTGAAATGGCCATGTTTCATATGGAGGCTAACAGCACAGAGAAACTAGAGGGCTCATGGAATAGGCTACAGAAGGGAGCGGATGAGATGGGTCTTCACATTGGACTTGAAATGATTGGGGAGTCAGGTAGATGCATACAAGACTGTACCAAATGGTGAGGGAAGCATGGGAAAAGGGTATATTGGTCTCTTTAAATATAGACAGAGAGGTGATGGAAAGAATTCAGGTACCAGAAGAGCATAAGTAATGAGTCTGAGAATACAAAGAGATGGTTTCAGGAAGATGGGAGAGGAGGACCAGCCCATGGAGGTGCTTGAGGTTTGCGAATGAGAGATTTTTTTCTGGGTTCTGAAATGGACAGGAAACTAGTAGCAATATCTAAGGTGAAGGGTCCAGCTCTTCCATTTCTAGGTATGGCTGAACATTCTGGACAAATTGAACACTAGCGCTTGAAGACTTACATTTGTCAAGATATGAAGAAAAACAAGCTTGGGCAAAGGAGTGGTCGAGATAGTGTTCCCCACACAGACAATATATGATAGAAGACAGATGTGTAAACCTAGGGAATGTGAGAAGAGAGCACTATGTGAGAACATTGGAAAGAGATGGAAGAAAAAGACAGCATCTGAGAGATGGTAGGAGGAGAAAAGAGAAGCATCAGCAAATTGGTAAATATTATATCTAAATCAGCAGGGGTGGAAGAATGAGATAAATTGGGCCAAATCAGACTTGCACCCTATAGAAGTGGTTTTCAAACTTCTTTCCTCATGACCCAGTTGAAAAAAATTGTTGATGCCCATGACCCAACATAATTATATCTTTTGACTAGAGTTTTCATAAAATCATAATAGTGCAATACATTCCAGCTTAACCCACTTTACATAACTAACACTAGACACTAGCCTTTGTAAGCCTATGGTAAGGAGTGTGGGAGGTGGCCCAGGGTAGAGCAGAGGGTGGGATGCGAGGGTGAGGGCTCTGTCTGGGGGTGAGGGCTCTAGGGTGGAGCTGGGGATGAGGAGTTTGGGGTGTGCGAGGGGCTCAGAGCTGGGGCAGGGGGTTGGGATGCAGGGGGTGAGGACTGCAGGGTGGGGCTGGGGATGAGGGGTTTGGGGTGTGCGAGGGGCTCAGAGCTGGGGCAGGGGGTTGAGGTGCAGGGGTGAGGGCTGCAGGGTGGGGCCGGGGATGAGGGGTTCATGATGCAGGAGGGGACTCAGGGTTGGGACAGAGGGTTGGGATGTGGGGGGGTGGTGAGGGCCCTGGCTGGGGGTTCAGGCTCTGGGGAGGGACCAGGGTTGAGGAGTTTGGGGTGCAGGCCGGCTGCCCCTGGGCTGGGGCTAGAGGACTCCACCCAGCCCTCTCCCTGCTGGCAGCAGCTAGCTCCAGGGGAGGGGTGTCTCTCTCTCCCTGCTGGCAGGCTGCACGGGGAAGGGGCCCTGCTCTTTCCCTGCGGGCAGGCAGCATGGAGCTCCGGGGGAAGGGCCTCTCTCTCCCTCTGCATGGAGCTCGGGGGAGGGGGGGGGGAGAAGGGTCCATCGCTCCCCGCTGGCATCAGCGAGTTCCAGGGCCAGGGGAGAGGCCTGCAGCAGCCCTGCAAGCCCCAACTTGCTCCCCTCCCCAGGTCCCGCCCACCCCCTACCTCTCTCCTCTCCAGGTCCCTGCTGCACAGCCCTTTAGAACTGCTGCACGGCAACAATCGTTATAATTTGAATCAGCAAGGCGACCCAGTGCCTGACATTCTGCAACCCAGTACTGGGTCATGACCTGTACTTTGAAAAACACTGCTCTGTAGGGATGAATTTACTTCCGTAGCATTACCCATAAGGTTAAGACAGTGCTAAATTGTAATTATGAAAGCCCAAAGAGGTCACAGGATAGAGACACCAGCAAGAACTGAAAAAATACAAAATCAGATTTCTCTTTTACAAGTTTGGTTGACTTCCCCACCCCTTCATCTTTTAAACTAGATTTTGGGAGGTGAGTTTCCCTGTCAAATTAAAAGGACATGAATACACTGACATGTTAAGTCAATCTTGAAAATATATTGGGGCAGCCGTAAAAAAAGTCTTCGTGTATTCTAAATGCTGTGAAAGTGCAGTAATCACTCTTCAAAGCGGATATTTTGGAAGTTCTATAAAACAATGCATTGAAAATATCAAAACCAATGACATAATGTAGACTTACTCGTGTTCCAAATTTCATTTTGTAAATAAAAACCATTATTGAATTATTTGAGAAGAAATAACCTCTTGGATCAAGAAGCCTCTAATATTTAAGAACATAGAAAAAAGACAAAGTCCTTATACATGAAACAACTTCACCATCATTAGCAGGCGTCACATGCCATTGCAGCAGAATGGAGAGAGAGGTTTTGTAGCAATAAGAAAGGCATTTAATCCCAAAGCTATCTGAAAATGTATGTGCAAATTGTGCAATCAGCTAATTTTTCAAAGTGTTCTTTGAATGAAAACTCTTGTGTTTAGCATTTTTATAAGCAATATACACAACACTGTTTGAGCTGTAAGTTTATTAGTACTTTGGTATGACATGCCACCAGAACAAAAGGAAGCACACACAAGAGGGAAGAGAAGCTATGTGGAATGGCTGTGAGAGTAATAGAAAGGTGGTAAATAGCAATAATAGCACTAGCAACTTATATAACAACGGTTTTTGTGTTTTCAATTGATTGCTCTAGTAAGATTCTCACATTTCAAGGTATGCAAAGATGAAGGATATCGATCTAAAATTTAGGCTGTATCAAACACTGAGAAGCCAACCAGCAACAGACTACAGATAATGAGTGCAATCAAAAGGGGAATTTGAATTAATCATTATAAAACATCCAAAACATTAACCAACCAGAGAGCAGAGGAAAGCAAAGAGGGGAGTTTGTGAAGCAGTCTTGATGCTTAAAGGTTACAAGTTGGAAGACATCTTGTAATAAAATAAAATAACTGCTATAAATAATGATTACCAGGAGAGCCAAGGAAATTGATTGCTGAGCATGTGAAAAATTCCTATTTATGACTTGAAGTTCACAAAAAGTCTATATGAATATAAGTAATGAAATGCAAGCTGATCACTGCCATGAAAGATGTGGAGGAGGGAGGCATCAAGGAAAACTAGATGCTATCTGAATAATAGAAAGGAAAATGACATGGAGCAATTTAACTTTCATACCCTCAAGAGGTTCCCTGTCCCTGACAAGATAGAGGCAAAACCAGCAGCCGACTTTTGATCATGAGCTGACAGCTAACTGGGCGCTGCCAAAAAGAAAGGCTCCTGATTGGTGAAGAATCTGAACCATGATATCCAATTATATAGGATGGCTGTTGTCTCTGGGATTGTAAAAGGTATTATTACAATAAGAAGACCTGGCCTCTTAAAGAATGATAATTTTTTTCTGTATGGGAACAAATGATATGAGTGAAAGAAGATTGTAAAGAAAAATCACATCAGGGACACCGGAAGGAAGGTGAAGATGAGGTGAACCAGTCTGTCTTCTTAGAGATCCAGTACACCGTGCAAAGAATGGAGAAGAAAGATATTGGCAGCCAACTCTGGATGGGTAGATGAAGGGATGTGGATTTTTAGAAGAGTTTCTGTGGTGACATTCTGGCTGGATTCAAAATCTGTGTTTAAGCAGGGCTTGGTAGATGGCCTTACCTAGGTAAGAATAGGGAGGAAGGTACTTTTGCTTAACTTAAATAATCCTGCAGCTGAAATGACCATATGAAGTAAGGCAGAAGGTAGACTTGTTCTGAAAATAAAATAGATGAATAATGAGTATTAATGTACTACAATGTCTGCATGCAAATTAAGGCATGGGAAACAAGCAAGGAGAACCAGAAGTGTTATTAAATGGTGGTGATTGTGGTCTGAAACCAGGTGGGAAGATTTTAATAGGGCTAGATCCTTCAAGATGCTGAGGGATCTCTCTAACCCCAAAGAAGTTATGAGTATATTATAGTACAATTAGCTATCATCATACACAAATAGATAAGAAAAGCTTTTATAACTACTGTACATCAGAGGAAAAACCACTGGGGAGACAACAAGCCTTAATAAACAAGGAGGGTGGTTAAGTAGAAGACTCAAAAATAGCTGAAACACTGAACTGTTTTAAATTGTTTTTCTTGTTATAGTCAGATAAATCTGCACAATTAGAATGAGGGATGAAGAAATAGGTAATTTTTTCATCCCTGTCCAGTCCCTTCCCCACTCTCATCTAACAAACTTTGCTCTTTCCTATCCACAAGAGAGAGAAGGGCAGATGTGCTGGTTTCATATTTAAAGATCTTTGGTTTAGTCACGTACCTTTTTGATAACACTGTTTCTGATTCTTCTTTGTGATGTCAGCATCCACCTGTGCCATAATCCCAGACAGTCACCAGGGGCGGTTAGTGACATTTTTTAGTCTACTAGTAAGTTGACTTTCTGTTGTATGGATAAACCACATCATCTCAATATTGCAAGCTGCCTTTGGAAAGGTTTGAACCCATGAAGTTTGATATTGTTATTATTCCTATGTTGCCAGTATATCATAATACTGCTGTATTTAAGTGCAATATGGAAAGCAGAGTGCACTGTTATAACCCTATCATCTTGAAGCTCCTCTCTGAATTGTTTCTTTGTACTTGCCTTATTTATGAAATCTTTCAGTTTCATACTTAGCTTTTTCTGCAATATTCAATCAAATTTCATTTTGCTTGTCTTTTTGTATGTCTCATATGGGTGTTGTTGAAACTGAAACCAGTTAAGAAACATCTGCAGACAGAATATGAACAACAGAATTTCTTTCAAGAGAAAGACTGCTCTGAATAAGCTCCCTCAAAGAGCTTGCTTAAGTCTTCACTATAGATGGTGTTTGAACAGGGCTGTGAAGACAACAGTAAACTGACATAGTGCAGCCCATGCCTTTGCAGTTAGCTGCACAAATTGTGTTCACACAGGTGTCAGCCGGTCCTGACTAAACCCTGAGGGCTGGTTCAATTATGACTAATGCATCTTAGTGGCTGTGGTCCCTGATTAGACGGAACTGAATTTTAAAGATTATTATTTTTCTTCTCAAGAGTTAAGGCTCTTTGGGTGCCCTCACTATGCATGGCTGTGTCTTAACATTTTAGATTTCTTTTAAGCTTAAAATATTAACTCTGAATTTTGTGGGTTTGTAATGCTTGTTTTGGGGAAAGTCACAACATCCCTGTACTGTTTTTTTTTACCTTTAAATTACTAATATGTACTCTCAACCTGAACTCGGGTTTAATATGTCTCCCCCTCCCCCACTAAAAAACTATATTAATGAGACTGAAGCTTGCACATCACGAAAAGACTATATCCCATTCCCTAACTGTTTGACTGAAATTATAGTCTGTCACCAGCTGCTCTTGAATCTCACCAAGACTAAATTCTAGCAGGTTAGTACAAAACAGCTCTACGGAGGGTTGAATTTTTCTGGCCTTAATTGGCTATTTTGGTAGCACATTCCATCTGAGCATGGAATACAACTCGTCTAGTCATAGTGCTACTTTCTAAGTTTGTAATGTCCAGATACATTTTTATTATATATAATATGTTATATACACACACAATTTAGATATCTAACTATACACACAAATAGAGAGACAAAGTGTACTAATTTATAGAGGCTTCCTTTAAAAACTTTCCAGTGCTACCTTTGCAATTAAAGAACGTTCCCATGGTATTTGCAATAACATCTAAAGGTCCTTATATGGTACTGTAATATCAATAATAATTAATATGTGGTAAAGGCAAGGCCTGGTGTCCTTGTCCTATGCAAGTATCAGAGGTGTAGCCGTGTTAGTCTGGATCTGTAAAAAGCGACAAAGAGTCCTGTGGCACCTTATACACTAACAGAAGTATTGGAGCATACCCACTTTGTCAGATGCTTGTCCTATGCAGTACATTACACAAACTATGCAGCAGGCATTCTGCATTACTGCAATCTCAAGCATATAAATACCTGTGAGAGCACAGTAGCATGAAGGGACCAAAAGTAGCTCCAAGCAGGTGCACCTTCAGAGGAGCCTGAGTAAGGAGGTGAAACACTGTGGCTGATCAGAAGATTGGACCTCCAATCTAATATCTCATAGCCACTGTTGATATTCACTTGATTTTATGGTTCCCCCAATTGTTTAATGTGTCAGAAAATTTTGCGATGGAAAATGCACAACTGCATTGGAGAGATCACAAGGGAGAAGCTGGAGGTCTTGCCATACATGGGTCCAAGGTAAGGTGACCACATTTCCCAAAGGGATAACAGGAAACCACATGGGCTAGCTCGTGGCTTCCCACACCACACACACACATGGGACTGGCCCAAGCCACTCATCCAAGCCCTACCCCCCATGTGGGGCTGGCCTGAGCTGCTCACTCGAGCCCTCCTCGCTGTGCAGAGCTGGCATCCCTGCTCGCCCGAGTCCTACCTGTCCTGCATCGTGAGAGACTCGGGGTGGTGTCACTCTTCACCCAAGCCCTGCCTGCCCCCTACCCAAGCCCTGCCATCGCCCTGTAGGGGGTGACATCACTGCTAACCCCCAATCCTGCATGTTCCTCCACACCCTGCTTTTTTGACCATTTGGTCTTGCCTACTGATCGAGTTGGCAAAAGCAAATGGGACAAATGCCCACTTTTGCCAAAAAAGTTGGGACAACTGGGACAGGGCTTAGAAAAGGGACTGTCCCGGCCAAAACGGGACAGTCCAAAGGGTTGCTCTCACAGATGGAGAATCACTGAAGAGGAGGGTGTGATGGGTTCCCCCCCAGGGTGCCACCTGGAACTGGGGTACCATTGAGCCCTCTGACTCATCAGCCTGGGCTCCCTCTCACACTGTGCTGCTATGACAAGCTACAAACAGGCTCCCAGTCCTACACTTCCACCGGCATTCACACAGGACACTCCCAGCTGCAGTTACATGCAGGCTCTCTAACCAGTCATTACATGAACCAACTAGAGAGCGGCTACAGCCAAAATAACCATCCATTTCCCAGCCTTGGATCCCAGAGCTGAACTGTCCTGTCCTGGTCCAAACCCCAACCCAGTATGAATTTATTATCCAGTTCACCTCCCCCTCAATGTGGAAAAGCAACAGCCCCTCTGAGCTAAGATTCCCAAGCACTTCACTCCAAACTCACTGGTTTGTAAAATAAGTTTTTTAATTACTTTAAAATAAATACTTAAATTTAAAGATAGATTTTAAGTGATAGCAAACAAATCAAAGCAGATTACCTAGAAAATAGGATATGAATGAACAATATCTTACCCTGGCTGATGATAAAAGCAGGCTTGCAGATTCCTATGGGATAAGCTGCATTTGCTTTGCAACTTGGGATCCTCACCCCCATTCCAAGTCTTTTATCCTTAGGAACTTCTCTTAGGTGTTGAGTTGTGGGAGAGTGAAGAATAGCAGATTATGTCACTCCCTACTTTATACAGCTTTAGCATAAGGTGGTACCCCTTTGGGTAGGTCTATACTTACCCGCCGGGTCGACGCGTAGAGTTTGACTTCTCGGAGTTCGAACTATCGCGATAGTTCGAACTCCGAACGCGCTCCCGTCGACTCCGGAACTCCACCACCGCGAACGGCAGTGGCGGAGTCAACGGGGGAGCCGCGGACTTCGATCCTGCGGCGTCTGGACAGGTAGGCAGTTCGAACTAAGGTAGTTCGACTTCAGCTACGCTATTTGCGTAGCTGAAGTCGCGTACCTTAGTTCGACCCTCCCCCCTAGTGTAGACTTGGTTCCCAGACCAGTCTGTGGGAAAAATACAGACATCCCAAAATGGAGTCCAGAGTCATGTGGCCTGGTCACATGCCTTTTCATATCTTGCTGAGTCATAGCAGGCTGCCTGGAGTGTTCTCAGAAAGGATCACCAGGTGGGGGATAAGCTTCTCCTAAGGCCTATTGTTTTTCCTAGTGGCCCATTACCTTTAATAGGCCCTTCACAGCCAGCTATTTAGACTGGAAGCCATTTTGCCTAGTGGGTGTCACCCAGGCATGACAACATGTAAAATGCAGATACATAGTCAATATTCATAACTTCAGATGCAAAAATGATCCATGCATACAAATAAGATAATCATAGTCAGCAAATCATAACTTTTCTAATGACACCTTACATGACCCATCTTTACAAAATGCATCATAATTATGTCATAAATATATCATAATCATATAACTATGAAGAATATGGGGTGCAGTGTCACAGAATGTTCCTGGGCCATGCCCTCTTTTTGCTGGCCACAGCCTGACAATGGAGTCCAGGAAGAAGAGAATCCTGAAAATGTCAGACCCAAGAAGTTGCCAGGTGCTCTTTTACTGATGGAGGGGACCTGTGAACAGTATTGCCAACCCCAAGAATTCAAAAGTGGTCAGATTGGCTTAAAATGATGAGGGTTTTTTAAATGGTATATTGGGGGGTTCATTGACTTACCCTCTGGTTTTTGAGTCTTTAGGGTGCACTCAGGTCATGTTTTCAAGCTTCAGACTTTTCCTAGCAACTATGAAAGCTAAAACCAATTTTTTTTAAGGGAAAGCAGAAAAATAACAGTAGCTGGAAGCTAATTTCATTCCTCCACAAACTTGGGCTTTAAGAAAAATCCCAAATATTGTGATTTGTAATACAACCATGAGAGTTAGCAACATTGCTAGAACTGGACTTTAGTCTTGCTAATCAAGCTATATTGTGAATGGAAAAACACGGTATTCTTTGTTTTTTGGCTGGATGGGAATAACTTACAGTTGGGGCTCTAGAATAATTTAAAACTTTTCTGTAACTATTCTCGCTAATACACACCACGGCCTACATTCCCCAGCTGGTATAGATTAGCAGAACTCCATCAAAGTCAATGTTGCTACATCAACAGGGAAGAATTGGTAGGGGAAGTAGAAGTGGGTGGCAACTTGGGCAGCAGTGACCATGAGATGGTCGAGTTCAGGATCCCAACAAAAGGAAGAAAGGAGAGCAACAGAATACAGACTCTGGACTTCAGAAAAGTGCACTTTGACTCCCTCAGGGAATGGATGGGCAGGATCCCCTGGGCTAATATGAGGGGGAAAGGAGTCCAGGAGAGCTGGCTGTATTTTAAAGAAGCCTTATTGAGGGCGCAGGAACAAACCATCCTGATGTGCAGAAAGAATAGCAAATATGGCAGGTGACCAGCTTGGCTTAACAGAGAAATCTTTGGTGAGCTTAAACACAAAAAGGAAGCTTACAAGAAGTGGAAATTTGGACAGATGACTAAGGGGGAGTATAAAAATATTGCTTGAGCATGCAGGGGTGTAATCAGGAAGGACAAAACACAACTGGAGTTGCAGCTAGCAAGAGATGTGAAGGGTAACAAGAGGGGCTTCTACAGGTATGTAGGCAACAAGAAGGTGGTCAAGGAAAGTGTGGGACCCTTACTGAATGGGGGAGGCAACCTGGCGACAAATGATGTGGAAAAAGCTGAAGTACTCAATGCTCTTTTTGCCTCGGTCTTCACAGACAAGCTCTCACACTGCTGTCCTGGACAACACAGTATGGGGAGGAGGTAAGCAGCCCTCAGTGGTGAAAGAACAGGTTAAGGACTATTTAGAAAAGCTGGAAATGCACAAGTCCATGGGGCCAGATCTAATGCATCCGAGAGTCCTGAGGGAGTTGGCTGATGTGATTGCAGAGCCATTGGCCATTACCTTTGAAAGCTTGTGGTGATTGGGGGAGGTCCTGGACAATTGGAAAAAGGCAAATATAGTGCCCATCTTTTAAAAAAGGAAGAAGGAGAATCCAGGGAACTACAGACCAGTCAACCTCACCTCAGTCCCTGGAAAAATCATGGAGCAGGTCCTCAAGGAATCCATTTTGAAGCACTTGGAAGAGAGGAAGATGATCAAGAACAGTCAACATGGATTCACCAGCGGCAAGTCATGCCTGACCAACCTGATTGCCTTCTATGATGAAATAACTGGCTCTGTAGATATGGAGAAAGCAGTGGACATGATATATGATGACTTTAGCAAAGCTTTTGATACGGTCTCCCACAGTATTCTTGCCAGCAAGTTAAAGAAGAATGGATTGGATGAATGGACTATAAGGTGGCTAGATCATCGGGCTCAATGGGTAGTGATCAACGGCTCAATGTTCTTCTTCGAGTGATTGCTCCTATGCATTCCAGTTAGGTGTGTGCACGTTCGTCGGAAGATTTTTACCCTAGCAACACTCGGTGGGTCGGCTGGGCGCCCCCTGGAGTGGCGCCGCTATAGCGCCGGATATATACCCCTGCCGACCCATCCGCTCCTCAGTTCCTTCTTACCGCCCATGTCGGTCGGTGGAACAGTGGAGCGCAGCTTAGCTGACCTCCACTTCCCTAGCTACTCGTAGTTTCTCTCGTTAATTCTTGTATATATATAGTTCAGATTTCTATACAGGGGTTTGGGGCTTATTCCCTTCCCCGCACCCGGTGCCGGGTACTATGCCCGGTTCACAGGGTTTCAAACCGTGCTCGGCCGGCCATAAGCCGATGCCGACAAGAGATCCTCTCCTAAGTGCCTCGAGGAATCTCACCTGACAGATAAGTGTTGCATTTGTAAGGCCTTTAAGCCGGGAACAATAGGGGAGCGAGACTTTGGTCTCAAGTAGCTCCTGAGGGAGGCAGCTCTTACGCCTCCGCTCTCGGCACCGAGCGCTGGTAAGTCTTCAAGAAGCGCTCCCTCAGCACCGGATCGCCGATACCGCCAAGGCCTTCTGGCACCGGCCGTCGCCAGCACTGTCGTCCACTCGGCACAGATCCCTCTCCTGGAGGATCAAGAGGCACAGGACTCCTGCTGCGTCCGAGCCGCCTGCTCCGCAGCCCGAGCGCTATACTAAGTTGGACCGCCCGGCACCGATAGCTGCCGTGGCACCGACAGTATTGGCACCGTCGCCTCCGGCCACGCAAGAGCCGTCGAGTCTGGTGCCGGAAAGCTCCCCGGTACGAGCCGTGGTTGAGCTCATTATTAAGCTGCGTCAGAGCCGCCAGCTCCGCAGCCCGAGCGCTGTACTGAGTCTGACCGCCCGGCTCCGATACCTGTCGCGGCACCGACAATATCAGCACTGTCGACTCCGGCCACGCAAGAGCCGTCGAGTCTGGTACCTGAATGCTCCCTGGTGCGAGCCGTGGTTGAGCTCACTATTCCCTCTATGCCGGAGACATTTCCACGTCGAGGAAGTTGATTGCAATGACAGCGCATGCGCTGCCTCAACCCCCGGCACCGCCGGTGCGGGTTATATGGTCGATCAGCAAGCCTGCCTTGATCAGACCACCCTGCGTTGGCACCGCGGAGCGGCACCGTTCACGATCGCGGTCCCGCAGATGTTCTCGGTCCCGTCGCCAATCCAGGTGCTGACGCCGCTCACAGTCCCGGCACCGTTCTCCATTTCGGTACCGGTCGTACTCGCGGCACCGATCAGCATCCCGTTCGCCGGCCCGGTTCATTCAGTGTCGATCCAGCTCCCGGTACCGCTCCAGGCACCGGACTCCCGTCGCCACTCCCGACGTCGAGCCTCGAGATCTCGGTCGACCTCCCGGCACCGCTCCGGCGGCAGGTCCCATTCTCGCTCCCGGTACCGGTATGCCTCCCGGTACCAATCCCCTGCGCGTCGAGCGACGTCAGCTAGAGAGGGAGACTCTGCTCAGGGCTTTTTAGCTCCTCCATGGCCATCCAAATATGCATCACTGTTGTCCTGCGCAGGCAATTTATACGTGCAGGACTGTGATTCAGATGTGCACACCAGAGTCTTCCAGGTGCCCCAGGCCCAGGACCCTGACCCCATCTGTGGTCACCCTGTACATCTTGGGCGTGCCATCAGGCCAAAGGCCTACCTGTGATCCCATCTCACTCTGTTCCATCAGAGCACTGGGTGCCAGGAGACAGTTAGCCGCCCCCCTCCGACCGGTCCCACCGGATCAGGAGGTTGTCCAGGAGTGCGAGCCCACACAGGACCCGCTTATCCCCGGCCTTTCTTCTTCCTCCTCACCAGATGAGGCTGTGGCAGGGGCGTACTCCTCGGGCCCTCCTCTAATCGCCTTGGGGGGCCATCAGGACCTCCTGAGACAGGAGGGCACTCAATCTGAATCCCCAAGTGGGGGGAAGTCTTGGAGATACGGTATCCAGTCGTAGACATTCTGTCGGGTGACACCCCGCAGAGTGGCCCTACCATTCATTCCGATGATCAAGGCCACACTGGATACCATCTGACAGTCTCAAGCTACTATCCCGCCGGCGGGCATCGGAGTCAAACGCATGTACATGGTATCCTCCAGGGGCTACAGGTACCTATATGTCCACCCCACGCCCCCACGCTCCCTTGTCGTCCAGTCCGTCACTGAGACGGAACGCCATGGCCCGCTGGCACCAGCCCCTAAATCCAAGGAGGCTAGGCGAATGGACTTACTGGGCCGTCAGATGTACTCGGCAGGGGCCCTGCAACTTCGCGTAGCAAACCAGCAAGCCCTGCTTAGCCGCTACTATGGGCGGTGGTGGGCAAATTTACGGAGTCGGTTCCTCAGGACTCCTGTTAAGAGTTTGCTGCCCTCCTAGAAAAAGGGAAGGAGGTGGCGAGAGCTTCCCTCCAGGCCTCGTTGGATGTAGCTGACTCCGCAGCCACAACCCGGGCCTCGGGTATTGCCACGAGGCGTATTTCATGGCTCCAGTTATCGAGCCTTCCCTCGCAGCTGCTGCACACTATACAGGACTGACCCTTCAAGGGCAAGGGCCTGTTCTCAAAAAAAAAAAAAAAAAAAAGCCTGACCCTAGGCTGCAAAGCCTAAAGGACAGCAAGGTCGCTGTGCGCTCCCTCTCGGCACGCACATGCTGGTGACTCAGCGCCGACCTTTCCGCCCCAGCCTCACCGCCCTTACCCCGCACCTAGACAAAGACAGGGCTTTGCCAGCAGGCGTCGCTGAGGCAGTCGTAGGCGTCAGTCAGGACCCCAAAGCAATCCCTCTTGCAAGAGGGGCAGACGCTCCTCACCATTGGAGCTATAGAGGAGGTACCAAAGGACGAACAGAACAACGGGTTCTACTCCCACTAATTCCTAATCCCCAAGGCGAAGGGAGTTCTTAGACCTATCCTAGGCCTGCAGGAACTCAACGAGTTCATGATTCGCCTGAAGTTCCGCATGGTATCCATGGGGACCGTCATCCCATCCTTGGATCCCAGAGACTGATATGCCGCCCTTGATATGAAGGGCACGTATTTTCACTTCGCCATTTATCGTCCATACAGAAGGTACCTCCGGTTTGTGGCCAACCGTCATACTCTCCAGTTTACGGTCCTCCCGGTTGGCCTCTATACAGCCCCAAATGTACTCAAAATGCATGGCTGTAGTAGCTGCCTCTCTCCGCCACCGTCGGGTACACGTTTTCTGTATCTATACAATTGGCTCATTCGAGGGACCAACGGAGCCCAAGTTACCAGTCATGTGGGCGTCGACAAGGATCTATTCCTGCGTCTAGGCCTGATGATCCATATACAGAAATCCGCTCTGATTCCCACACAGGGAATAGAATTCATTGGGGCCATCTTGGACTCCAGTCTCGCCAGAGCCTGCTTACCTCAGCCTCGGTTTCACGTGATGGTAACAATTATACAAGGTCTACGGACCTTCCCGACAACTTTGGCTCACACTTGCCTAGGTTTCCTGGGTCTCATGGTTGCCTGCACATTCGTAACCAATCGTGCCAGGCTTCGCCTCCGTCCATCTCAATCGTGGCTCACCTCAGGGTGCCACCCGGGCGGAGACAGCATAGTCAGGGTCGCCTTAATCCCCCCGAGCGGCCCAGGCTCCCCCGACTGGGGGTCGATGCCCTCCCTGGTGGGTGCAGGGATGCTGTTCCATCCACCTCACCCCTCGGTGTCCCTCACGACGGATGCCCCATCTCTCGTCTGGGGGGCTCACCTGGGTCAGTTTCGCACTCAAGGCCTTCGGTCAGCTCAAGGGCTGGCCTTGCACATCGATGTCTGGAAGCTGAGAGCAGTCTGCCTTGTGTATCAGGCATTTCAACAGCACCTGCAAGGGCGTTGTGTCTCGGTGTTCACGCTCAGCACAATGGCCATGTGTTACATAAATACGCACGGAGGAGCACAGTCCTCCCCTCTTTGCAGGGAGCTATCCGACTCTGGGACTTCGGCACAACCCAATCGATAGTCCTGGTAACGTCCTTTCTCCCAGGGGTCAGGATCACTCTGGCAGATCGCCACAGCAGATTCTTCCGGTTTCTCAAGTGGTCAAGTCCTCCGGACGTTATACATTCCGTTTTTCCAGAAGTGGGGCTTTCCCCGCATAGTCCTCTTCACTCTCGCGAGGACAGAAAGAGAGAGGCAAGTTCTGCTCATTCCAAGACCTCTCCCTGGGCTCGATCTTGGAGGCTTTCTAATGCCGTGGACGAGCCGACTGCTGTACGCTTTCCACCGTTCCCGCTAGTTCACAAGGTCCTGCTAAAACTCCGCAGGGACAGAGCGCTCCTCATCATGATCGCTCCAGCGTGACCCAGGCAGCACTGGTACACCATGTTGTAGGCCTGTCGGTGGCCAACACGATTCCCCTGCTTCTTTGCCCAAACCTCATAATCTCGGCAGGATCTCGGCAAACTTCACCACCCTGACCTACAATCCCTGCACCTCACAGCATGGCTGCAGTGTGGCTAAACTGTTCCGAGTTACGTTGTTCTGCCTCGGTTCTACAGGATTCTCCTGGGTGGTAGGAAACCTTCCACTCCGTTAGCATATCTGGCCCTCCTAAACCTGGGTCTTCAGCCTGGTTCTAACCAGTCTTATGGCTGCCCCATTCGAGCCACTGACAACATGCTCGCTGGTATACCTGTCCTGAAAGACAGTTTTTCCTTGTAGCCTTTGCATCGTCCAGACGAGTCTCCGAGCTTCAGGCTCTCATGGTGAACCCATGGTATACTGTGTTTCTCAAGGGCACGGTGCAGTTGTGACCACGTTAACGCCCTAACTCTTCGTCGTACTGGCAGTCCGGACGAAGGGCCTACCTGTCTCCTCCCAGAGGATTTCATCTTGGGAGAGGTCGTGCATCGGCACCTCCTCTGACTTGGCCCAGGTTCCATCGAGCCATCTTACTGCACATTCCGCCAGGGCTCAGGCTTCTTCTGCTGCCTTCCTGGCTCACTTCCCCTTCCAGTGGATAGGTCGTGCAACTACCTGGTCCTCGGTCGACACCTTTGCCTCATTGGTTCGACAGTCTAGAGATGATGCGGCCTTTGGCTCAGCAGTTTTGCATTCTGCAACATCTCACTCCGACCCCACCGCCTACGTAAGACTTGGGAATCACCTAACTGGAATGCATAGGAGCAATCACTCGAAGAAGAAAAGACGGTTACTCACCATTGTAACTGTTGTTCTTCGAGATGTGTTGCTCCTATCCATTCCAGACCCGCCCTCCTTCCCCACTGTCAGAGTAGCCGGCAAGAAGGAACTGAGGAGCGGATGGGTCGGCAGGGGTATATATCCGGCGCTATAGCGGCGCCACTCCAGGGGGCGCCCAGCCGACCCACCGAGTGTTGCTAGGGTAAAAATCTTCCAACGAACGTGCACGCAGCGCGCACACACCTAACTGGAATGGATAGGAGCAACACATCTCGAAGAACAACAGTTACAACGGTGAGTAACCGTCTTTTTAGTTGGTAGCCGGTATCAAGCAGAGTGCCCCAGAGGTTGGTCCTGGGGCTGGTTTTCTTCAACAACTTCATTAATGATCCGGATGATGGGATGGATTGTACCCTCAGCAAGTTCACAGATGACACTAAGCCGGGGGGATAGGTAGATATGCTGAAGCATAGGGATAGGGTCCAGAGTGACCTAGACAAATTGGAGGATTGGGCCAAAAGAAATCTGATGAGGTTCAACAAGGACAAGTGCAGAGTCCTGCACTTAGGATGGAAGAATGCCCTTGTTGCCAAGAAGGCTAACGGCATACTGGGCTGCATTAGTAAGAGCATTGCCAGCAGATCGAGGGAAGTGATTATTCCCCTCTATTCAGCACTGGGAGGCCAAACCTTGAGTATTGCATCCAGTTTTGGGTCCTCCTGCTATAGAAAGAATGTGGACAAATTGAAAAGAGTCCAGCGGAGGGCAACGAAAATGATTAGGGGGCTAAGGCACATGACTTATGAAGAGAGGCTGAGGGAACTGGTCTTATTTAGCTTGCAGAAGAGAAGAATGTGGGGGGCGGTATTTGATAGCAGCCATCAAATACCTGAAGGGGGGTTCCAAAGAGGATGGAGCTTGGCTGTTCTCAGTGATAGCAGATGACAGAACAAGAAGCAATGATCTCAAGTTGTAGTTCGGGAGGTCTAGGTTGGATATTAGGAAACACTATTTCACTAGGAGGGTGGTGAAGCAGTGGAATGGGTTACCTAGGGAGGTGGTGGAATCTCCATCCTTAGAGGTTTTTAAGGCCTGGCTTGACAAAGCCCTGGCTGGGATGATTTAATTGGGGTTGGTCCTGCTTTGGGCAGGGAGTTCGACTGGATGACCTCCTGAGGTCTCTTCCAACCCTAATCTTCTGAGATTCTATGATGGGGAAGTATTCCCTTGGTCATCCACGGGATGTAGATCTTTCAGATCCCCTCCATGCTGTATAATAGTGGGAAGCCTATGCTCCCCAAATAGCAGGCTTCACAAGATGATTTGTGAGGGAACTATGCATCTTGCTGCCTAATCCTACTAATTCCCTGAGAACACCAGGCACTGCAATTTAAAAAGCAATACATTTTTATCTCTGTGCAGGCTTTGTAGACTAATGAAATGTCTATTGAGGCAGCGTGTGTATGTGTGTGTTCAGCACATTACGATAGAATGTGCAGTGCAATAAACAGATTTCCTCTGCGTTGTGGTAACACCTGAAATCTGATTTCTTCCACCTTTGTGGCATCGTTGTTTCTAGTTGCTTCCTGTATTCCTTCATCAATTTCCGTCATCATGGAGGTTGCACCTGCATGTGTCTGACAAACTAGAAAGATGTTTAAAATAGTAACAAGGTGAGTTGCTTTTTTTTTTCATTATTATTATTTGGGATGGTTCTACTTAAGAAATTTGAACCACTTCAGCTCATTTTCTAAGCTACACAGTGTTATTGATTTCTCCAGTTTCTGCTGCATGGGGTTTTTAGTCAAAAGCAGCGACTCAGCTGGTCTGCTCAGTGGAGCTGTTTTACATGCTCAGAATGTGCTGCTGAGTGGTTAAATCAAAGGCAATCCTTTTAATGTAGCCAAACTAGTGTGACAGGCAATAGCAAGGATTTGGGGTAACTTTGTAAAGATCATTGTGAATACTACTAACAATAGGTCTGATTCTGATCTCACTTATGTGGGAAGTAACTCCATTTCCTTCTGCAAAATTGCTCTCAATTTACTTCATTGGAGGTGCGTTCAGAATTGGACCCAATAGTTTCCATTCTGGTGAAAGGGATTAGTACATTAAAAGATAGCAGTAACCCCTCCTTCAAGATCAGTGTAGCAAACTGAAAGTTCAGAAGGTGAGAAGACTGGCATTTCTGAAGCTCTTGCTGAAAAGTGGAATTTTTATCAGCTTTAGCTAAAAACACCCATTTAACTAAATGTACAGACCAGGGATCAGCAACCTTTCAGAAGTGGTGTGCTGAATCTTCATTTATTCACTCTGATTTAAAGTTTTGCGTGCTAGTAATACATTTTAACATTTTTAGAAGGTCTCTTTCCATAAGTCTATAATATATAACTAAACTATTGTTGTATGTAAAGTAAAAGAGGTTTTTAAAATGTTTAAGAAGCTCCATTTAAAATTAAATTAAAATGCAGAGCCCCCCGGACTGGTGGCCAGGACCCGGGCAGTGTGAATTCACTGAAAGTCAGCTCATGTGCCACCTTCGGCACCCGTGCCATAGGTTGCTTATCCCTGGTATAGACAGTTAGATCTTTGAGAAGCATTGTTGTAATTCAGAACTTTTCAGAAGCTTTGTGGGCACCATTATGGCTTGTTCTCTGCATAAGTATCTTACTGGAATAGTTCCTACATTTCTAGGCAGATCCTGTACTGGGAATCATAAAGCGGTTGCCATCTACCCATATTCTGTTTTAATGTCTAACAATTATAGCAATTTACTGTATTTACAAAGAGGACAAAACCTTGCGCTTCCTGTTTGAAGCCACATGGGTTGTGATGGATGGAGAGTGCTGGCTGCACAAAAGGCTTCTGAGCCTCCTAGCCAGTGACGGGAAGAAGATGCTGTGGATCGTACCTTAGCCCTGCTCCAGAAAGTAAGAATAGAGGAAAAACTAACAATGGACTGACCTGAATAGAAGAGTCTTGCAATGAGCTTTGAACAGTGTCACAGAGAGACACTGGCAGAATTGGAGAGCGTTCACAGGTGGGGTCTCTGAAGCAAGAAGCCCTGGCACCTTTGAGATGGGAAAAAAGGACAAACCGATCTGACTCAACTGCATTGTGTAGGATGAGGACTGTATACACTATGAGGGAAACCTGGAAGTGCCAGCTGTAATTAAAAACTTTATTTCCAAATGCAGTTCTCCATTCAGACAGGGCAAGCAATGCTTCTTACCATTTAAGCTCTGGGAATGCTGTGCTGAGCAAAAGGAGTACAGTTTTCTTTCAAGGGCTTTCTGCTCATTAGATTTGTGCATTTAATGACCTTGGCAGCATTACAGACAAAGCCTTTAACATAGAGATGAATTGTTTGCATGCAATTTCTTTAAAGATTAGGCATCGACATAATTTCCCTCATCATCAGATACACAGATTATTTTTGTTCCCTTTTCCCTCCCTTCAATAAATCTATTGTCAAGTGTGGAAAAAACCATCCAAGCTGTTCGATTTCCACATTATCCTTCCTATAGCATCCCAAGATAGTAGTTACAAAACAGTATTCATGCAGCTTTTTCTATCCTCCTTCCAGACTCCAGCATCAGAACAAACAATGACTTTCTACCTTAGCAATTCCAGTTTTTTGGCAATGAAACTGATTTCCCACATCCAGACCGGCAGAGATGCAGTATGTTTTCCTTCATTGGAGAGCATGCAGTGATACTAGGCAGACAGAGGATGGGAATTTGGAAGAGTCCCAATTTAAACATAGGATTTGCTCTGCTACATCAATCCATTGTTTTCCCAGCTCAGGAATCCTGCCTTTGGCAATGGCTCTCTGTCTCATGCTCCTGAGGAAAAGGACAAATCTACTCTGCAAATAATGCGCCTGGCCATTGCGGTGCAGGGAGCTAGGGAATTCTTTCCTACCCTGGCAATAAACAGCTTAAACAATGAGGTTTTATTGGCATGTATAACTGCAAGGATTATTATGAGTCAAAATATTTGTGCCCTGTTAAAACATGATCCAAATAGAGTGTTATCAATGATTGTGATATTATTGAAGGATGCCAAATGTCACTACTGTAGATTGTTTACCAAGTTTTGATTAACTAAATGTATAGCCAATTAGATATTTGAGAGGCATTGTAATTCAGATATTTTCAGAAGCTTTGTGGGCACCATTATAGCTTGTTCTCTGCATAAGCATCTTACTGGAATAGTTCCGACATTTCTAGGCAGCTACTGATAGGATATACCTATTGAAGCATAACAAAATAAAACTTTATAAAGTGGCAACACATTACAAGGAATTCCTGCAACAATGAATTCCACAGGTTGCCGAGCTATCCTACGGCTATTCAGATAGGAGAATTGTACATATTTTCAAAAGAACAATCATGTAACTTACTCCTGTCACACCAGTACTGCATGTGAACAGATCACAAAATCTCTCTTTATCTTCAAAAGCAGCAAAGAATCCTGTGGCATCTTATAGACTAACAGACGTTTTGGAGCATGAGCTTTCATGTGTGAATACCCATTTCGTCGGATGCATCCGACGAAGTGGGTATTCACCCATGAAATCTCATGCTCCAAAATGTCTGTTAGTCTATAAGATGCCACAGGATTCTTTGCTGCTTTTACAGATCCAGACTAACACGGCTACCCCTCTGATCTTTATCTTCAGACAGGCTAATATGATGAAGTACACCTGGCGGCTGGTAAAATAACTGTGTTCTAAATAATCCTGTTCTTTCAAATCCCCTGACCCCAGGAGTTTTTCTTCTTAGTAAATGGAGGCATGCTATGCAATGCTAGCGATGGAGCTGTCTGATGAAGATTTTGGAGCAGCAGTTAGGTGGATTCACCAAACCTTCTTGTCCCTTTGTCTGTGTTGAAAGTGGCTTAATCCTTTCCAGCATGAAAGCATCACTTTATTTCAACAGAGTGGCTATATTATTTTGTGTGATATTATGTAACAAAATATTGCTATTGTCCATCTTAACATTTATGTTTACCCCATCCCTAGTGACTCCTCATTGACAGATACTGGCGTGAGTAGTCACTACAAAAAGGGATGTTTACTGAAACACTTGTCTGACTCCCAATATTTGCACACTTCCAAAAGAGTTTCTCATTCACCTTACGGTAAAGCAACAGTGTGTTCTCATTACTCACTTTTGAAATATAATTCATCAAAGCAATTTACCTGTGCACACATTACATGAAGGAAGTTATCAGGAGATTATTGACATACTAGAAGTACAACAGCTTTCATTACAACACGAGATATTTACAAAGGAGATGTGATAGAATACACAAGAGAAATAAAGAAAGCCAGAGAGCAAGCAAACAAGAGAACTGTGCCGTAATCTGAAAAAGTGTAAAATAATATTGCCCTTCTTTTTAAGGGGAACAGCCCCGCAGCTATGCCTTACCCCATACTTAAGGCTGAGTCTATATGTTCATTCTAGCACATAATCAGAGTTTATCTGATTGCCCTGCCTCTGATCTGCTGATCCTGAAATTGTGTAGCATGTCTCTTTGTGTAAGGACTGGTTCAAAGTTCATTGTAGTCAATTAAAACAGTTTAACTCTGAAAACTGATTGTATACAAATGTGCACATAACTGGCCTATTTTAACACATCAGGTAGACAAGGTGGGTGAGGTAATATCTTTTATTGGATAAACTTCTGTTGGTGAGAGACCTCTTCTTCAGGCCTGGGAAACCAAATCAGACCAGGTCTACACTACAGACTTATATTGGTATAATTACATTACTTGGGGGTGTGAAAAATCCACATCTCTGAGCGACATCGTTATATTGAATTAACCTCCTGTATAGGCATTGCTATGTTGACGGGAGAGCTTCTCCTGTTGACATAGCTTCTGCCTCTTGAGGAGGTAGATTAACTACTTGGGTGGGAGACGCTCTCCCAACAATGTACTAGCATCTTCACTAAAACACTACAGCGGTGCAGCTTCCCTGTTTATGAGATCTGGGGCAAAAATCTGTCTGGGGATTGGTCCTGCTTTGAGCAGGGGGTTGGTCTAGATGACCTCCTGAGGTCCCTTCCATCTCTGATATTTTATGATTCAAAGACAAGCCCTCAGAGTGTCACAGCTAAATACAAGGTGGAACAGATTGTTTAGCATATGTAGTTAACACGTTTCAAGTAACCATTCAAGGTGAAGCAGCCTGTTAACACTCCTCTAGTCATAGGAGGGAAAGGAATGGGGTGTAGGGGAGAGCAAGTAGGGGACAGAAAGGAGAGTGAGGAGCACATTGTAAAGGGCCAGGAACAGATGATAAAAGTGATGGAGGAGCAAACAGAGATGTTGAGGTCGCTAATCATGTTCCAAGCATGCTCCATGCATGCTGGCCCCACCCATACAGCCCTGCTTTCCATGCCCTCCCCTAACTCCTTCCACACATTCCTTGCAACTTCCCAGAATGTCTTGGTACCCCCTTCACTCCACCCCTTTGGACAGCTTCCAAAATGATAGCTGGACTTACACATAGCTATGAGAGCTTACACTGCCCGGCACTCTTATCTCCCTTCCCACCAAGACTTTTATGTGTGTGTTGTTAATTGGTATTTAATAAAAACAAACTCTCTGAAAGATAGCCAATCTCTATTTGTTTCCTACAGGTGTGGTTGCTACTGGTAGTAATATATAGTTGCTGTTTGATCATTTGCTGACTACAAATCCCTGTCAGGAATCATCACAATTTTCATGCAAGGCGGCAAGTTAACAAAGCATGGCAGAGTGCTGTATAGAAAGACACATTACTGGTGCTCATTGTCAAAATGTTGCCTTAAAGCCTCCCTGATTCAAATAGCCCCACGTTGTACCCCTCTAATAGCCCTGGTATCTGGCTGCTCAAATTCAGCAGCCAGGTGATCCACCTCCATACTCCATCCCGGGGGAACTACTCTCTCATATGGAGCATGCAGTAGGCTGCTATGACCATGGGAATATTTTCCTCATTTAGTTCTAACCTGCGATAAAGCCAGCACCAGCGCACTTTTAATTTGCCAAAAGCTCATTCTACAGTCATTCTGCACCTGCTCAGCCTATTGCTGAAGCACTTCTTGCTGCAGTCCAGGCTTTCCATGTAAGGCTTCATGAGCCACGGAAGTAAGGGGTATGCTGGGTGTCCCAGGATCACTATGGGCATTTCAACATCCCCCACTGGAAGCTTCTAGTCTGGAAAGAAAGCCCCTGCTTGGAGCTTTCTGTACAGGCCAATGTTCCTGAAGATGCATGCATCATGCACCTTCCCAGACCACCCCACGTTGATGTCAGTGAAATGTCCATGATGAGCCACAAGCGCCTGCAATACCATAGAGAAGTACCCCTTTCTATGGATGTACACCATCACAAGATAGTCTGGGGACAAAATTGGAATGTGCGGTGCCATCTATTGGCCCGCTGCAGATAGGGAATCCCATTGCCACAAAGCCAGCCACTATTTCACGCACATTGCCAAGAGTCGCAGTCCTTCGTAGCAGGCAGGGCCGATGCAAGGATGTTTCACACCCTAGGCGAAACTTCCACCTTGTGCCCTCCCCCCTCCACACCCCCACCCTGAGGCGCCCTCCCCCGCGGAAGCTCCCCCCATCCGTCCTGAGGTGCCCCCTTGCAGCAGCTCCCCCCACTCCGCCCTGAGGCACCCCAGTTCACCCCTGCTCCGTCTCCACCCCAAGCACGCCATCGCTGCTTCACTTCTCCTGCCTCCCAGGCTTGCGGTACCTAACCTGACTGGCGCTGCAAGCCTGGGAGGCGGGAGAAGTGAAGCAGCTCACCCCTGCCCCTCCTCGTCTCTGAGCATGCCATGGCTGCTTCACTTCTCCCGCCTCCCAGGCTTGCGGCGCCAATCAGCTTAGGCGCCGCAAGCCTGGGAGGCAGGAGAAGTGAAGCAGCCACTGCGTGCTCGGGGAGAAGGCGGAGCAGGGGTGAGCTGGGGCGGGGAGTTACCCTGTGTGCCACCCCGCCCCCCTTTACTTGCTGCAGGCGGCCCTCCCCGCGCTCCCCTGCCCCAGCTCCCTCCACCTAAATGCCGGCGGCGACCGGGGCGGCCAAAGATCCGGCCACCGCGGTCGCTGCTGAAGAAAATGGCACCCCCCAAATTCGGCCCTGGTAGCAGGATGTAATTAATGGCCCTGCACACTTGCATTACTGCAGTCCCAACAGTCAACTTCCCGACTCCAAACTGAATGTGACCAAGCAGAAGCAGTGTGGAGTCACCAGCTTTCACACAGCAATCACCATGCACTGCTCCACTGAAAGGGCAGTTCTCATTTTGGTGTTCTTGTGCCGCAGTGCTGGGGCGAGCTCCGCACACAGTTCCTGGAAGGTGGCTTTCCACATCCAAAGTTCTGCAGCCACTGTTCATCATCCCACACCTGCATAACAATGGGATCCCCCCCACTCAGAGCTTGTTTCCTAAGCCCAAAAGAGATGGTCCACTGTGTTCAGCTGCTCCATGAATGCCAAAAGTAATCTGGTGTTGTTTCTTTCCATGGCACATATCAGGTCAGGCACCTCAGATTTCTGTTCAGATTTGGAGCTCATCATATACTGCATGACCATCCACTATGTGTTCATAACAGTGGCCACAACAGTGGAGAGCAGTGTGGGATCCATCCTGTCAGACAGAGATGGCAGGCGGATAGTAAACAGGAGGTACTGAAAAGTACTTCCAAATGCAGTCGGAAGTCCATGGAATGCTGGGACAGAAAGAACTGCATCATGGGACGTTGAGCCCTCACCCATGATTTCCTTCAATCCACTATGCCTTCCCACAACTCCTAGCTGCATAAGGTGGTGAGTAGCACAGTGGGATAGCTACCTACAGTGCACTGCTCTCACTGTCGATGCTAGAGCACAAATTTTGAATGCGCTCTGCTGACAGAAGGAGCATTGTGTGAACAAGCACAAGTGATGCAATTATACCGGTTTTTGATTGTTGGTGTAACTTGTATTGACAAATCTCTGTAGTGTAGACAAGGCCTCAGATGAAGGTCTTATCCACAGGACCTTCGTTCCTTGTCAATGTATTGACACATTAAAAAAAACTAAAACCAGCATATCCCATTCATTACTTTGAGTGCGCGGAGGTGGGAAGTGTTAGGTGAGGTATGTCTTATCACAGCAATACCCAGGAATTCTATAACATACTGAAATAACCCTCTTGTGGAGCTCGATGCTACTGTAGGAAGATCTGCTGTACCCTACCAATCTGTCCCTGCTTTCAAGGTATTGAAAGACTTAGACCTCAGACACTAAAGGCAATTTGTTTTAAACCTTAAAAAAATTAAAAGCAGAAAAAGAGCAGCTATGAGCAGTCAGGTTTAGGCTGACATTAACAATAAATATCAAGAATTCTAAAGGTCTGGGGTTTTATACATGCCACATAAACTTGATATAAGTTGCTTTCATAGAATCACAGACTTTAAAGTCAGAAGGGACCATTATGATCATCTAGTCTGATCTCCTGCACAATGCAGGCCACAGAATCTCACCCACCCACTCCTGTATCAAACCTGTGTCTGAGCCATTGAAGGCCTTAAATCATGGTTTAAAGACTTCAAGATGCAGAGAATCTTCCAGCAAATGACCCATGCCCCACGCTGCAGAGGCAGGCGAAAAACCCACAGGGCCTCTGCCAATCTGCCCTGGAGGAAAATTCCTTCCCGACCCCAAATACGGTGATCAGCTAAACCCTGAGCATGTGGGAAAGACTCACCAGCCAGACACCCAGGAAAGAATTCTCTGTAGTAACTCAGATCCCACCCCATCTAACATCCCATCACAAGTCATTGGGCATATTTACCGCTAATAGTAAAAGACCAATTAATTGCCATCCCCTCCATAAACTCATCAAGCTTAGTCTTGAAGCTAGATATGTCTTTTCCCCCACTACTACCCTGGGAAGGCTGTTCCAGAACTTCACTCCTCTGATAGTTAGAAACCTTCGTCTAATTTCAAGTCTAAACTTTTGGATCATCTTCATTGGTACTGAGCTTAAATAATTCCTTTCCCTCCCTAGTATTTATTCCTCTGATATATTTATAGAGGGCAATCATATCTCCCCTCAGCCTTCTTTTGGTTAGGCTAAACAAGCTGAGCTCTTTGAGTCTCCCTTCATAAGACAGGTTTTCCATTCCTCATATCATCCTAGTAGCCCTTCTCTGTAGCTGTTCCAGTTTGAATTCATCTTTCTTAAACATGAGAGACCAGAACTGCACCCAGTATTCCCGATGAGGTCTCACCAGGGCCTTGTATAATGGTACTAACACCTCCTTATCTCTACTGGAAATACCTCGCCTGATACATCCCAAGACCGCATTAGCTTTTTTCACGGCCATATCACATTGGCGGCTCATAGTCATCCTGTGATCAACCAATACTCCAAGGTCCTTCTCCTCCTCTATTACTTCCAACTGATGCGTCCCAAGCTTATAACAATAATTCTTGTTATTAATCCCTAAATGCATGACCTTGCACTTTTCACTATTAAATTTCATCCTATTACTATTACTCCAGTTCACAAGGTCATCCAGATCTTCCTGTATGATATCCCAGTCCTTCTCTGTAGTGGCAATAACTCCCAGCTTCATGTCATCCACAAACTTTATTAGCACATTCCCACTTTTTGTGCCAAGGTCAGTAATAAAAAGATTAAATAAGATTGGTCCCAAAACCGATCCTTGAGGAACTTCACTAGTAACCTCCCTCCAGCCTGACAGTTCAACCCCTTGTAGTCTCCCCTTTAACCAGTTCCTTATCCACCTTTCAATTTTCATACTGATCCCCATCTTTTCCTATTTAGCTAATAATTCCCCATGTGGAACCGTATCAAATGCCTTACTGAAATTGAGGTAAATTAGATCCACTGCATTTCCTTTGTCTAAAAAATCTGTTACCTTCTCAAAGAAGGAGATCAGGCTGGTTTGGCACAATCTACCTTTTGTAAAACCATGTTGTAATTTGTCCCAATTACCATTGACCTCAATGTTCTTAACTACTTTCTCTTTCAAAAATTTTTCCAAGACCTTGCATACTACAGGTGTCAAACTAGCAGGCGTGTAGTTGCCTGGATCACTTTTTCCCCCCTTTCTTAGAGATAGGAACTATGTTAGCAATTCTCCAGTCATACGGTACAACCCCTGAGTTTACAGATTCATTAAAAATTCTTGCTAATAGGCTTGCAATTTCATGTGCAGTTCCTTTACTATTCTTGGATGAAGATTATCTGGACCCCTCGATTTAGTCCCATTAAGCTGTTCGAGTTTGGCTTCTACATCGGATGTGGTAACATCTACCTCCGTATCCTCGTTCCCATTTGTCATCCTACCATTATCCCTAAACTCCTCATTAGCCTCATTAAAGACTGAGGCAAAGTATTTGTTTAGATATTGGGCAATGCCTAGATTATCCTTAATGTCCACTCCATCCTCCGTGTTTAGCGGTCACACTTCTTCTTTCTTGGTTTTCTTCTTATTTATATGGCTACAGAACCTTTTACTATTGGTTTTAATTCCTTTTGCAAAGTCCAACTCTACATGGCTTTTGGCCTTTCTCACTTTATGCCTACATGTTCTGATCTCAATAAGGTAGCTTTTCTTGCTGATCACTCCCATCTTCCAGTCCTTGTAGGCTTTCTGCTTTTTCTTAATTCCCAATCTGAGATGCTTGCTCATCCAGCTTGGTCTACAACTCCTGCCTATGAATTTTTTCCCCTTTCTTGGGATGCAGGCTTCTGATAGTTTCTGCAACTTTGACTTGAAATAATTCCAGGCCTCCTCCACCTTTAGATCCCCAAGTTCTTCAGTCCAATCCACTTCCCTAACTAATTTCCTTAATTTTTTTAAGTTAGCCCTTTTGAAATAAAAAACCCTAGTCACAGATCTATTTCTGTTTATCCTTCCATTTAGTTTAAACTGAATTAGCTCATGATTGCTCAAACCAAGGTTGTCCCCTACAACCATTTCTTCTATGAGGTCCTCACTACTCACCAAAACCAAATCTAAAATGTAGTCCCCTCTTGTTGGTTCAGCAACTACTTGGAGAAGGAATCCATCAGCTATTGCATCTAGGAAAATCTGAGCCCTATTGCTATCACTTGTCTTCCAGTCTATATCTAGGAAGTTAAAGTCTCTCATGATCACACAATTCCCATCAGTGTTTACTTCATTAAAAATATTAAAGAGGTCTCTATCCATATCCAAATCAGATCCCGGCGGTCTGTAGCACACCCCAAGCACTATCTCAGGGGAGGCTCTGGTAGCTTTCTTCCCCAATGTGATTTTTGCCCAGACAGACTCTGTCTTATCCATTCCATCCCTTCTTATTTCTTTACAGTCTACCTCATCACTTATATACAATGCTACTCCACCACCTTTGCCTTTTTTTCAGTCTTTCCTAAACAGCACATACCCTTCAACACCTGTACTCCAGTCATGGCTACTATTCCACCATGTTTCTGTTATCCCTATAATAGCCGGCTTCACTTCCTGCACCAGTAACTCTAGTTCCTCCATTTTGTTACCTAGGCTCCTTGCATTGGTGTACAAACATCTTAATTCTTGCTGTTTGGCTTCGCTCATATTCTTTACACGATTAGGCCCAGACATTTTACCATCTATTAGAATGATATCTATACTACCCTTCCTCCATATGTCCATTCTCCTACCCATGGCTGTATCCTTTCTTACTTCGTTTTCTTCCCTCTCAATGTTAAAATCCGATGCGGAGATTACCTGGACATCTCCCAACCATCTCCCCCCAATTCCTAGTTTAAAGCTCTCTTAACCAGTTGTGCCAGCCTCCATTTTAGAAGTCTATTTCCCTCTCTATTCAGGTGAAGTCCATCCCGAGAGAACAGTCCTCTGTCCATGAATGCCTCCCAGTGGCCATACATCCCAAAGCGCTCCTTATAGCACCACTGCCTGAGCCATCTGTCGAGCATCATAATCTTGTCACATCTTTGTCGCCCTTCTCTAGGAACAGGCAGAATCCCACTGAAGATCACCTGAGCCTCGAATTCCTTAAGCGTCTTCCCCAGCCTGGCATGGTCTCTCGATTCGTTCCAGCGAGAATCTAGCTGTATCATTTGTTCCCACATGAAGGACAATCAGTGGATTCTTTCCCACTCCTGTTAGGATCCTCTTCAGCCTCAGGTCCACATCCCGTATCTTAGCACCCAGCAGACAGCACACCCTTCTGTTCTCTGGATCAGCTCTGGTTACTGGCCTGTCTATTCTTCTCAGTAAGGAGTCCCCAGTCACGTAGACCTGCCTTTTCCTGGTTACGGTGCGATTCTCCAGTCTATCCCCTGTTCCCTCTGGCTGCAAGTCCTCTCAATTCCTATTCACCCTTGCAATCCTCTGCAACCCATCCCGTATCCTCCTGGGGCTCATGTTTGGTGGTGTTATCTCCACTGATTCTTCCCCTCTTCTTATGGGACTAGCTGCTCTTCTCTTCTTCCGTGCCCTCTCACTTTCAGCAACCGCCTGCTGTGCCCGTCTTCATTTTCCAACTCCGCAAACCTCTCCCTGAGCTCTATTTCTCCTTCACTAGCCCATCTTTTCCTCTGCCTGGTTCTCTTAGTCACATGCTTCCACCATCCTCTTTCCTCACCCAGCAGTCTCCCCTCAGAGTTCTTTGGTCCTGCTTCCATCTGCAAGTCTGAGCTTTTCCATTCAGACTCCTCATGTCTTTGCTCCATCATCCGCTCAAACCCCCTTCTACAGTCAACCAGAGTTTCCACCTGCATCTCCAATCCTCAGATCTTTTCTTCCATCAGCTCCATCAGGTGGCGCTTCATGCAGATGAAACTCTTATCAGGTACCCCCTCCAGGATCATGTACATGCTGCAGCTTCCACATCCAGTCATCTTCATTGTGTCTTCCACTGCTTGGGTCACTACAACTGCTGCCTCTGTGTCTGTCATAAGCTTCCCACCTAAATCCTGTAAATCTGGGAAACACAAATCAAACCAAAATACCACCACCCACAGCAAAACAAACCCCCAACAAGCACCAAAACACTTCTAGAACACCGCACACTCCCTTCACTAGCCTGTCTGATCCTCTGTCTGCCTCTCTTAGTCTTCCCCCAAACTCCCCCCGTAAACTCCCACTCAAACTCCCCTGTTTACAGCTCTGTTTGCTGGCTCCTGTGCCACTGCAGCTGTCTATGCCGCTGCCTGACTGGCTGGCTACCTTTATAGGACCTCCTACTCAGAGAAGCCCCGCCCCCTAATCACCTCAGCATCAAGCTTAACTTACAAAAATACCTGACTGACAAAAACCAGACAAGAGATCTACAATGTTCACCATGAAATACAAACTTTTGGGCGTTGACTAGCTCAGGTTGCTCCCTTCTACAAAATATCCCATCCTCAATATCTGCAAACCTTTGGATACCTTTGCACTTTTTCTGAAGTACTTTAAAACTTCAGGTACCAGAATGACAGCCTTGGTAAATAAAGTTCACTGTCTAGCCACAGAAAAAGTGAAGCATTATCAGTGACAATTAAAGTTTCCCCACTCTGCCTGGAGTTTAGATACCACAGTAATATGTGTGGCATAAGTAGATAGATTATCTATCCTATCTATGTGCCTCAACCATATTTTGGATGGAACACATTGTGACTGAATGTTACATTGTATTCATATCCTACACATTATTGTAATCATCTTTGTACACACCTTGTGAGATATCATTTGAAAACTAACATCACATGATGAAACGTGTGTAGCAAGATTACATGTAAAATTATAATCATAAGCTGAAATTGGGTCTGAAATGTGTTTACCAGACAAGTCTGGGTAAACCAGTTTCTCAAAGACAAAGGACAAGCCAATGCCTCTAGCCAGGTGTCAGCAAAGTTGATGGGAAATCAACTTATCAAGTAGACATTCTTTGGCAAGGAAGGGGGGCAGGATCAAGCAGATCTGCATCTTAGCAAACAACAGCATGAAACCTTCACCACAAGACGCTCCTTCCTCACAGAGGGAATAAACTTTATCTAGGGGCAACCCTCAAGAAAATGCATTTCAAAGGGGGCCTGGACTATAAAAGTGAGGGGCAAAAACACCCAAAAGTCTCTCTCCCTATCCATCTCTCTCTTTCGCCTAAGGAGACAACAGAAATGGCCTTTGGGAGCAGATCCTGGCCTGACAGTTTGGTCAGCAACGTTACTGTGAACATATGTTAAAGTATTTCACCTTGAACCAAGTTTAGTTTATTAAGTTTCAGTTACTAGAAAGCATTTTATCTTTATTTCTCATGGAACCATTTCTGACTTTAATGTCTTATACTTGTACTCACATAAAACTCCTCTCTTTGAAGCTAAATAAACTTGTTTTATTCTTTACTCAAAACTAATTCAGTGTTGTGTTTAAACTGAGTTGTGTGGGTAACTCCATTTAAAGCAGCAAACTGCTGGATATTAATCCCCTTACAGGGGCAAAAGACCTAAAATACCTGAACTGTCCAGGAGAGAGTGGGACTGTGCAGAACACACATTTTGGGGGGAAATTCAGGACTGGGAGTGTGTTGAGGTCACAATGCAATGGTAACCAAGGCTGGTGGAAACCTGAGTGTGACTGGAATGTGCTGGTAGGCTGTAGTGTGACTCTATACACAGATGCTTGGGGTGCGACTTGCATGCTGGCAGGCTGATTGTGAGCAACCCATGTTGAGAGCTACAACAGCAAAGCACTATGAAGCACCCAAGGTTGCAAGGCAGGTGTGACAGCCCCTCGTGGGTCTGGATTTCACCCCCGAATGTCAGAGCGGTATTTCAAGTTACAAGCTTATTCAGTCTTTGATTTTTCTACTGAAACTGCCTTAAAATAGTTATTTAATGGCAATTGTGATGACTTTACTCATATCTATCTGGAACTGAATGGAAACCACCAACTCATTTCACATAGGACACTATCCTATGGCAGCTTTAGTTCACTGCTAAAATAGGCCAGATTTATATTGGTGATCATGACATTCCGTGCCCCTGGATCATCTGCAGAAATTAAACCTGAGACCTCTGAATCTAAAAATATGACACTGTTCCCTTTGAGCTGAATGACCAAGGTTATTAACTTGCTGGCTGTAGCAAACTCATAAACCTCTACATGTGGACAAGCCATTTGCAAGGGGAGGAGTTAGGGAGGGCTTACAAATACACACACAGAGTGAGAGTGGGCCATATCCCCACTCCAGCTCTCTATGCCAAGCCAAACATTTGTTTTAAGAAAAGTCTCTAGACACAAAGGCCTTCTCTACACTAACATTTTTCTTAAATATCCCTACCATTATTTGCAATAGTGGGGATGCTAATAGAGACATGGTGCTGGTGCCAATGGTGTTTTAACCACCACATTGTCTACCAGCCAGTGGCCTGTGCTAGCCACTAGAGCTAGTATCAGTAGAGAAGCAATGATGTGTGTTTTAAGATGAAAAGGCTTGTGTAGACCCACCCATTGAGCCTGTCTGTACTCAGCTCAGCTGGCCCACATTCTGTGTTACACTGTGAACCCTGACAGCTAGATGCTAGATTGTGGTAACTTTCATAGCTGAAGCAGGTAGGAGAGTTTAAGTATTTTTGTATAGAGGGGTGGGAGTGGAAGACAGAAAAGAAAGGATTTAAATAATACCATCCAAATCAGCTGTATTTTCTTTCTTTTTTAAAAACAGAGCCTGTTTCTTAAACACGTCTGTTCTATTGTCTTTGGCTCTATTCTGCACTAACATGAAGGGGAAAAGTTTGCTCAGGAGATGTCTGGCAATAGAAAATGGAAGACAAAAGTCCTCATTGATTATTTTAGGCAACAAGTAAAAAGGCTGAACAAGATGGTAATTAAAGTAAAATCAGGAAAGCTCTTCATTCTGCCAGGTAAAAATAAAAAGTCTCCAAATCCCAGTTTAATTTTTCTTGTCATGTAGGCTATCCAGCTCCAATGAATAGACACAATGTTCTGGTATCTCTCCCTTTGTGTACATATTTGTAATTCTCTTTCCTGCACTTCCATTACAAAAGGTTGGGAAATTGGAGGGAGTCTCACGCACAAAGGGTAGCTGCTGAACGTTCTGCAGACTATTAGGTTTTAAACCTATTTGAAATATGAATTGTGATATGTGGTAAGTAAATATAAACCAGTAGTTAGCTTGATATTATTAATGAAGCTGACCAAGAACAATTTCTTCAAAAGATTCATATTCACTTTTGCAGAACTTCCTTTGGAGGGGAAATAGAATTTTCTTCAGCTTCCATAGCTTTAGTACAAGCCAATCTTACAGGGCATATGCAGTTTTAGATGTTTAAAAATCTGATTGCTTTATGATATATAGTGTTATAATATAGGAAATATAGGATTGTCATGGGGGCTCTGTTCATCCAGTAGGGGGGTCACCCCTGTTTACCCAGTGTGCAGGGTTTCTGCACCCTGTCACACAATTGTCTAGATTCCCTGCTGGGTCAAGCAGTCACTATCAGGTACTTCAGTCCCCCAGGGCAGAGCAAAGCAAACAAATGGTCTGGCCCCTCAGCCTCCTGACCAGGGCAAACAAAGGCAGTCTGGGGGCTCTGACCCCATGGGTGGGGTGGAGAAAACAAACAATCTGTATCAAAGATCCCTGTCAGCAACACCTAGTGGCAAGTGCAGGATGGGGACAGAGGAACCTGGGCCCAGCCTACTCCACCGGGTTCTGACCCAGAGCCATATGCAGTCAGCAAACTCCCTATTAAGGGTTCAAAGTATTGACTCCCATCATATTCCCTGGGTCACTTCCTACCCTTAAGCCTGCCATGGACATCTCCTTGGTTGCCAGTGGCTTGGCATTCCCGCTGGTCTCTGCAGTCAGCAGGTCTTCCATGGCAAAGTCAGGTCCACGGCCTCGGCGGTCTGGAGAGGCAGTGGTTCTTTGGCAGGAGCCTTCAAAGCAGGCTCTTCTTCTGCCTCAGCCAGCCCAGACTGAGCTGAACAGTTGCCATTTATCTGTTCCCGCCACAGGAAGCATGTGCAGCTGGAACAAGGGGGCATGGCCTCTTTGGCCAAAAGTGATGGGTTAACTCACAAATTGGCCTGTGCAGGGTTTATACACCCCGTCACAAGGATAGTTGTACAACTCCTGCATTAGTTATTCCTACTAATGAGAAACACACTCCCTGTATCATAGATACTTTTGTCCCATCTGATATGAACAATTAGATATTTCATCTTATTGAAATGGTGGGAAAATCTCCCAAGGTCATCTCCAAGACTTGAGGAATCATTTCAAAGTGGAGAAAAGCACTGGAGAATGTACTGCACATTTGTTCTTTGCAAGGAGAGAGATTAGGGGACCTAATGAGTTCTCACTCTTCAATATCTCTGATGCTAAAAAATGCTAAATTAACTCTGATTACAAGATCTCAGGCCAAGAAGTGACTATATTTTTTATATGTTATTCAATATTATTTACATTTTAGTTGTCAAGTGCTCTCCTACTTTGGCCCTGATCCTAGACTTTGTCTGAAGGGCATTTAATAAAACCTAGGTTGTGGGGAAGGGGTATGCAAAGTTGCCAATTGCAACCTCTCCCCTCTAAAGGGATGTCAGTCTGGTCCCTGGCATAAATTAGAATAGCCTGAAGGCCTCTTTAAATTACACTAGCAGCAAATGCCCCACAGGGCAGTTATGATAGCAGAGGTTCACCAAGGCAAAGAGACACCTTGGCCATCCCCCCCCCCCCCCTTAGGCTCTGGCCACACCATCTACAAAGAGCCTCCTTGTTGCATGAAACATATTTACAAAGATGGAATATATTCATAGGATTTGTCCGCCAATACCCAGCACCCCGGCTGTACAATTCCAGGTGCAATTTTCTTTCATAGCCACTCGCACTCAGTGCTGCCATCTCCCCAGCGGCTCAAAGCAAATAGAATAATCCCTTAAAACTGAATAACGGTTGAACTTTTTAAAGAAAGGAGTTGCTTAAGGCAAAGCATTTTCTGGGCTCTGAGGATATAGACTGAACAATGAGAACTTGAGACACAGCAGCATCTGCATGTCAATATTTCACCAGCAATGCAAATATTTTCTGTGCCTTGTAAGAGCTCAGAAGAGTCTGTGGTAAAGGGGATGTTTGTGGCTGGTACACATGCATGCACCCCCTAGAGAAGGTATATAAACACTCCAGTATTGCAATATATTCATTGTAAGAACAGCTCTGAGTTTACTGAATCCCACCCCAAAATATCTTATTCTCACCTATAAAACATTTCACAGGAGTGAGAGCATCTCAATTCCCTTTTCTTCATTGATACTATTGCCAGTTCCTTCTTTATCCCCAGGTCCCCCCAGTAACGCTATTGCTCTTACCTCCCACTATCCCGTGTGTCTATTTGATGTTTGCTTGCATTGGCCGCTGTGTACCTGCCCTCTAGACAAACCACAATTTTCACTATGGTTACTTCCCATAACTTGCATGTGCACACATTAAATATAAACAGTCACCCTTCCCCAGTATCATGCTATGCTCTTTTTGTAACCCTTATGAGGCTTGCAGGCTGAGTCTTGGTTCCCTGTGGGATTAGAGGGGGACTGATAGGGAATCAGCCTTTTATCTGTATAATTTCCAGAAAGATCAAAGTTTAGTTATCATCAGAATGTAAATGTCACAATCATATGAAACTGGCACATCAGGATAGAAAACATCTTCTTTTCAACTTTGAAAGCATTTCTACATAATGTGACATTTTGGTAACATTTGAGGACTTTTTTTTTTTTAAATCTAACTCTCGACTTTTCTGTCTTTGTGTAAATAGGCTGCTTCCCACCTGCTAAAATAACATTAAAAATAAACTTGCTTCTGGAGACACCTTTTCTTTTAAACAGATTCCACCATCAATTTAGTTCTTTTATTTAATCTAGTTCCCAGGGCAAGAAGAGAGGATTTATTTTAAATTAATGGATATGGATTAAATGCAGCATCAGAACTTGTTGCTACATCTTCTCAAATTACTAACGTACCACAGCAAAAGGTAGACTGCTGGGGAGTATGGGAATGGAGTAGCTATATGAGAAAGACAGAAACTGTTAAAACAGTTATTCTCTTTGAACAATAACGCAGTTTCCGTTTCAGTGGTTTCCGTTTAAGCCTGTGAATCTAGTATAACTACTGAGATGCACATGCTTAAAGTACCATTGCCTGTAGCAAGGACACAATCATCTGGTTATCTGGACAGTTTCATTTCTTTATTTTTGCTCCTGGCATCAAGCCTAAATTGAACCAGAAGCTACTATTTTCTAATGCTTTTCTTTGGATTAAATGTATGTCATTATATCATATGTTGATGCAAAAATCTAAAGTCTAAGGCCTGGTCTACACTGGGGGGGGGGGGGTCGAACTAAGGTACGCAAATTCAGCTACGCGAATAGCGTAGCTGAACTCGAACTACCTTAGTTCGAACTACTCACCCGTCCAGACGCCGCGGGATCGAAGTCCGCGGCTCCCCCGTCGACTCCGCCACCGCCGTTCGCGGTGGTGGAGTTCCGGAGTTGACGGGCGCGCGTTCGGAGTTTGAACTATCGCGTCTAGATGAGACGCGATATATCGAACTCCGAGAAGTCGAATGCTACCCGCCGACCCGGGCGGGTAGTATAGACGTAGCCTAAGTAAACTGACAACATTCTAAATTAGAGAGAGAAGCACATGTAATCAAAGCTATAATAGCTGGCAAGCCACCTCTGATTTTTCCCAAATTTTCAAGCCCACTAGTGTAATATAATTCAATGGAGAAGTTACAAGAGATGTCAGATAGTTTTATCTACCTTAAATATTATTGTAATCTAGTTAGAATCATCTTCTACAAATAGCTTTGTGGGTTTTTTTAAAATTCACCATTAAAGGAGAGACTTGCACATTCTAAAACAGCTGTGGCAATACATTTTTTTTTAATTTGCGGGCCCCACAAAATCAATGCACTTCTGTTGGTGCAATTCAGTAAAAACTATTCTGAGACCAGTACTGACAAAAATTAATATTGATGCATGAACTAAGGTGGTTTGGCAAGATAAAGTTATCTCTAGATTTAAGCTGGTTTTGCTGAACAAAAACAGGGATGACCTGTTTTAAACGGTCTTCAAAACACAGGAAAAAAAACAATGAAGATTTTCCAAATGTAAACAGGACCAAATTGAAAAATTAAAGATTTTAGTTTTGGTCTATTAGGTATTATGACTAATTGGAGGAAAGAATACCCCAATAAACTCTAAACTTTACACTCTGTGTGAGAGAGGCATTTAAAGACAGACATTTGCATTGTAGCCAAAGGAGTGCATGTTTCCCACACCTGCCAAAGTGCTTAAGTCCTGACCTCAAGACATCGCCTCTAGGGTGAGAAGATAGTTCATGTTGGATGCTCATTCAAGCCCTGTCCTCTCTCCTAAGGCTGCCTGGAAGCAGTCAATCAATGGGGAGTCAAGAGGCAGCTGGACTGAAACTTCCATATTTCACACTGTACATAGGAATTACCTGATGGGAACAGTATCAATTACTGCTGACTATGCTGAACCAATGACCAAAAATCAGTGCTCTAGAGAAGAAAGGGTCTATTGACCATTACCCACAGAGGTCCCAGACTACAAGCACTATTTAAGTGCTCTTTTACAGCAAAAAATAAATAGAACCATGTTAATAGTTATATTCCATCAGACTAACTTATGTCAAGAGAAGCTAGTGGGCTCTGATGGGAGTAATTATCAATGTAAAGGACAGAATATATAAGCAATAACACATGACACTGGATGTAGTTATGCCAGATGTCCAGGCACTTGGGTTGCACAGACCAATGCTTTAGCCACCTATTGACCATTATAACATGTTTAAGTTGTGTTTTTAAAATTATAAATAGAGCCCTATCTCCAGTGGTGGGGCTGGATATCAGCTAATCAGAATCTTCTGTACATATGTAACTTTAGCGCCCTTGTGGCCAAGATGGAGTCTGCTCTGCAGGCAGCTCTGGCCAAGAGAACGCGTGTGCAGAAAGGCAGCAGGAAAAATCCCTTCCACCCCAGGGGCACCTGTTCCACTCTCCCCAGAGTGAACACACATACCCACAGGAAAAGTACAATGGATATAACAAAGGGAGATATTTATTTATAGAGGGATGAGAGGAGAAAAACAACAAGGGGAAATATAGGGGGAGCAGTAAAACAGGGCTTCATCCAAGCCAAGGCCCCACTGGCCCAGTGGGAGCACAGTCTGACAGGGCAGATACCGAGCAATGTGTCTGCACACAGAGTTCAGGAGGCCTGAGCAAAGTTCCAGTCTAGTGGTGAGTCTTGGGTGCTCCTGGTCGTCTTCGGCGCCAGTGAACTTTCCCCCAGCAAACCCCTCCGGTGCCCTCTTCTGCTGCTCTCTGCAAAACCACAGAGCGACCACCTCCCCACTTAACTAGCTAGCAGCCTCCCTCCTTGTTCCCAGTGCAGAGTCACAAGCCCCAGTACTCACAGCCCCGTGCAGCTCTGGGTGGCCGTGATACCTCGGGCGATTCCTCCCTGGCCCAGTGCTCCTCCTGGCTCCTGTCCTGGGGTGTCCCCAATCGGCTGCCCTGTCCTTCCCAGGCTTCAGGCAGGTTCTCTGCTGCTTCCTTTGCCAGGGCCTGCGGGCTGCTGCATCTCTCTCCCTCCAAGCTCCAGAGACACCCCCCCCCGCAGCGTTTCCCTCCTTTTTTCTCACTCTCCCCCTCCTCCCTAGAAAAATGATTTAAAGGGGCCATGCTCTCTAAACCCCAAAGGGGTTACACATACAAACACATTTTGTAAATCAAACATACCTATAAAAATTAACTTTTCCCCCCCAAAAATGTTTACCATTTTCCAAAGGGGAGAGAACGAGAATAGTATCCAAAACTACTTTTAACTCCTTTTTTAAACCTAACTAAAATTCAAGCTGACTGTTTCAAGTTAATAAATATTACAGTTGGGAAAACTAAGGCAAGAAGGTTAAATGACTTGTCCAAGGTGACAGAGGGAGTCAGTGTAAGAGATGGAATTTGGGCTCTGAAATTCCTGGCTTGCAGCCCTGTGCAGAAAACACCTGTATTTTAAACAGTGTCTTTCGCAAATCAAAATTTACAGATCTACCGCCCTGGCTGTTCATCTGCAAATGTCCACAAACCCAGAGCTCTGGTTAAGCTTTTTCTATTGAAAAGGTATTTCAATAACTTCAGCTATTCAAAACAAATTTGTGCGAATAGAACATTAACACTGTGGTCTAAAGCATTCAAAAATCAGGAAATTTGACAATTAAGGATGAAGATGTATCCTAGCTCAGCCCCCTTGTGTGTTCATTATGTTAGTGTTTGACCATGCAATTAAAGACACCATTTCTCTAACTAGAAACAATATGCTGAAGTTCCAGTGTATGGATAACTATGCATGGCATTCCAGTTTGTTTTGTACTTCGTTGATGTGACCTTCTGTTCAGATACCACATATCTTATCCTGTGTGTGTGGCAGAACTGTCCAGTTTCTGCTACTCTCTGTGCATGCCATGCCAGCTGAGTCGCAGGATTTGCCCTTGAGATAATTTTAATTTGCTTTATTGAACTCTGATAACTTCAACTGAATAGCCGCTGTTTTTTGCAACACTGTACTTGAGATTTGAAACACACAACTCTCCAGAAATTCAAAGGTTATTTTACCCACAGCTACTCTAACTTGACCACATCATGTTAAAAGGGATTAAAATTTTGCCACAAAATGAAATACTACATATGAGCAAGGAAGACGAGTAGTAGTTGCAATGAAAATGTTCTTTTGCATTATTAAATTTCTCATCTTACACATCTTGCAAATTTCTCATCTTACAAAATCTCAGGTCAGGGTAATTTTTTTAAACACATGATAATGTAAACACAGAGTTCCTGAGAAGTTGTGTACAAAATAACTCAGAAAGAGTAATTGTGGTGGTGGTGGTGTTATTATTATTATTTCTTATTTGTTTATATTACCCACTTACAACAGGTGCTTTCCAGACATGCAAGAAAGGATAAGCCCTGCCCCAGGAAGCTCACAGACTAAGGAAAGAGAAAATAGTGAGAGGTTAGGGACAGGGGCACAAGAAAGGGGGATTTTTTAAAATATACAAATCAACAATATTCACAATAGTCTGCACTGATGTCAACTCCCACTGACTTTTGTGGGGCCATCATTTCACCCAGAGGGTAGAAGTCTTGCAAATAAACTCAGATAGGTCAAACCACATGTAGGTGGCATATGGAAAATCTGTATTATTTATCTTTAGAACCATGTGGGAATACACATAATTTGACTGCAAATATTTGGTGCAATCTTCATATGCAGTAGCAATATAATGTGATTTGTAGAGTCACTGAAGTCTATTTCAGGGAATTAGTTCGCTGGTACATGCAATCATATGCTTCATTACCATGGAAGGCTTTAATGTAATGCTAGAAGTAATTCAGTAGAAATGTATTACAAAGATGCCTCTGTATGAAAGCAAGCAAGTTGTCCAAACTGTATGCTTTTTACACATTGGCTTGGACTTCTTAAAAAAATAGCTGCACTTTTAACTAGATGATAATTTTTTTGTTTGTTTATAGCGTGGCCAAATTATACTCTGCAATAATTCTGATAACATTTTTGGGACCGAAATTAATTGTTTTTTGTTTTTTCCATTTTCCAGCTCTTGCTCAGCTTTCTGAAACTGCCCCCTCTCCTCACGAGATTCTCACTCTCTGTGTTTCGCTATCATCTAAGGGCAGGTCTACACTAAGGACGGGGGTCGAACTAGGGTACGCAAGTTCAGCTACGTGAATAGTGTAGCTGAACTCGAAGTACCCTAGTTCGAACTACTTACCCATCCAGACTCCGCGGGATCGAAGTCTGCGGCTCCAAGGTCGACTCCGCCACTGCCGTTTGCAGTGGTGGAGTACCGGAGTCGACCGGAGCGTGCGGGGAGTTCGAACTATCGCGTCCAGATTAGACGCGATAGTTCGAACTCCGAGAAGTCGAACTCACCACGTCGACCCGGCAGGTAAGTGTAGACTAGCCCTAAGTCTCCATGTTTAATAGTTAGTTTAAATGCAATCTTCTCTTCAACCTCTTCTTACAGCTCCAATTCTATTTTATAATTCTAGTCTAGTTTATAGGGGGCGAGTATTAATAGGTAGGACTATATTGTTTCAGCAATGACTGTAGCACTGTACACTGGTTCATATTTAGTGATTATACAAACTAAACAATGAGGAGCTTAGTTAACTGTGATTTATATCTATGTGTGTCATAATAAAAGCACAGTGAATTGGAACAACTTAATTTGCTTTTAATAAGTTTTGTCTGAAAGATTGACAATTACACTGGGGCGGAAGGAGGAATTACCAAATGGAGATTATAGTAAATGTAGAAACAAAAACAGTGAGAGGATTTTACATGCATAAAAAAAGTCCACTGAGACAAAATATAAGTAAATACATATTTATAGTGAATGCTTGGTGGCACCCATGACAGGTTAGGCTGCAAAGCGGTTTCAGATATAAATTTGTTATTACATGCTCACAGCCTTGGGAAACATTAACTTTTGGGTCGACATTTTCTGAGCATTTTCTGGCCCAAAAGGTGATTTTCTGATTTGTCTTTATTGGAAAATTTGAATACAAGTTTGGAGTCTGGTCTGGGTGAAAAAACACCCCCTTTCCCATTTTAGAAAATTCCAGGTTTTTTGGATGATACTAGAGCAAAACCTTGATTTCTTAAGTCCGCACTGAGCATGTGCAGTAGATAACAATGCTGAAAAGCTGTGCTGGGGAAATGTGCACCTTTGTGGATTCAAAGTATCTAGTGTGTCATCCGTCCCCCCATCCCCTGGCAAAGCCATCAGAATTCGTCAACTGCTAACGGCAAAGAGGGGAGAGGAACTAGGTTTATAAGCTTCTCTGGTCAAGTGAAGTCACTCCAGATTTTCTTTAAAGAAAGACACACAGGAAATGTAGTCAAACCACCCCAAACCCTGGTAACTCAAATTTGAGGTTGAATGTACAAGTACCTAGAAGTCGGGATATTAAAAAAGATGGCTCCAGCAACATTAACTGGACAATTGCATATACATATATATGGGGGAGGGATAGCTCAGTGGTTTGAGCATTGGTCTGCTAAACCCAGGGCTGTGAGTTCAATCCTTGAGGAGGCCACTTAGGAATCTGGGGCAAAAGTTGGTCCTGCTAGTGAAGGCAGGGGGCTGGACTCAATGACCTTTCAAGGTCCTTTCCAGTTCTAGGAGATTGGTCTATCTCCAATTATTATTACATAACACCAGATTGTTCTGCTCTTACTCTCTCTTAGCAGTACCATACTGAACAGTTTGTTTGATCCTGAGAGCACAGCTAAATGATATGGCCATAAAAATGCTTGAGACATGTGTACACCAGTGTTTCCACCATTGCTATGCCTTATGCCGCTGTACAGGTCTGAATATTCCTAGTGCAGAGAAACCCTAATCTTTCTTAAGGCCTCTTACCCACTGGACACCAGGACTAAATGATATTTACCCAGGAATTCTGATGCAATTTAAGAATGAAGTGGCTGAGCTACTAAGAAAAAATATGGCAAAGAGTTCTGTGGCACCTTATAGACTAACAAACATATTGGAGCATGAGCTTTCGTCGGACGCATGTAGTGGAAAGATGCCAAAGGTGGCGTGAAAGCTTAGCTGGAGGGGATGAGATGGAAAGACTTATCAATTGTTCCCCAGAGTCTCAGTTTCCATTTTTCTTTCAAGCATAAGTCTCTGGATGTTATGGCTCTGAAGAAAACTTTCAAAACATGAAGCAAGTGTAACTAATCGGATGTCTGCCTGAGTTCACAATAGCTTTGAGGTGTGAATCCAGCTGTGGGGAGAAAGGTAATTCCCTGTTGCAGAGGATTTTGATAGTTCAAAATCTGGATTCATTCTGATTTGGAAGGAAAACCAAAACTTTCAAAATTCTCCACAAAAGGGAAAGCCCTGTGGGACCTGACCTCTGGGGTAGTCTGGCTGGCTGGCCTGGTCTCTGGAAAATCTGGGAGACTGGGTTGCCAAGGAGTTGCAAGCTTAGAGATGGGCATCTAGGCTCCTGGCTCCCCATCAGCACACCAGGCAGCCTGCTGAGGAGCTGGGTGGGTGAGCTGACAGGATACTAGGCAGGTTTCTGGTGGAACCCTGGCTGCTTTCCATCAAACCTTTGTCAAAAATCAACCCATCTGTTCAGATTGTTTTGCTGTTGACATATCTGTATTATCCAACAGAGAAACATTCCATCAGAATTTCAGACCAACTCTAGTCGTGAACTGCTCCATTCTTAGATGCCAATGTTAATACTTTAAATTCCAACACTGTTAACTATTTCACTGCTCATCAAAGAATGTAAGGAAGGAGAACAGGTATCAAAGTATGAAGATCTACCCTATCTTTTTCCAAAGGTTGGGGCATATACTGCTGGGGTTAGTGCAAATGATTAGTTGGGGGACATGGACAATGTATAAATCAACATGGGTAGAACTTTAAGACCACTTGGGGGCAGAGGGGTGCCTGCACATGGAGACAATGGCTTTCATTTTCCTACAGGGCGCTCAGCTTTCAAAAATTTGGGAAGCAGGGCAGTAGACAAAGCAGGAATGGGATTAACAGTTCAGTTAGGGGGGAGATGAAACCTCACAAGGGAAGAGCTACTGAAGGGAAAAGAAGGGAAGGGAAAGAGCTACTGCTTTTGCATGATACAACAGCAAATACTTTGTTAAAAATAATGCACAAACATTTCAAGAGAACAGTTTAACTTTGGGCACCTCTAACTTGAAAGCGGCTTTTTTTCCCCCTCCACACACAATTTTGTAGGTGTTGAGTCAATGAAGTGCTTTTGAGAAATAAACAAGGATGAAAATGACAGTTGTTTCTTGTGGGAAATGGACAGTTGGGATTACATTACACATCTCACTTACTAATCAATATTTTATCATATTTTTTACTATGCATTGCAAATGCATACAGCCTGTGTAATATCTGCATTGCTCAGATAGACTGGAATGGCTCCAAAGCACTTCCCAAGCATCTGTTTCTAAAACTTCCCATACTGTTTATCCAACCTGGTCACTAGTTCATACTGATTAAATGACGCTACTGTCTACATTAGCAGAGAGGCTATATAGGAGTTTACATATAATAATTAGATTGTCTTTCAAAGTACATGGCAAAAGTTTCTCAAAGAAATAAATGTTGAAACCAGAGGAAACTCAAAGACTAAAATGACCAAATAAGGAAGATTAATGGTCTGGACTTAAATTAATAAAAACAATGACACCGTTCAAACTTCGATTCTCTGCTTAGGAATCCAGTTGAGAGCTGGGGAGTTGGCAGAAACATTTCATGGATGAGCCAGTCTGGCAAACAGTGGCAGTTATTATTTCTAACATATCACCATTCACTGTAAGCACGAGGCAGTTCTGGCCAAGTAATGTTCAACTCCCTGAATACGTTATATAAAAATGCATGAGTCAGGAATGACTCAATGCTCAAAAACAATTAGAAATTGGACTGGGAGCCCCTACTCAGTGCATTAGGAGGCTGCATGATGAGGGCAGTGCTGAGTAGCAGAGCTCCTGTACATTGCATTTCCCCCTGCAGCTCAGTGGATTTGTATATAATCGTTGATGTGCTACTAACAGCATTAACTTGCTTGTGGCATCTGCCACACAGGGTATTGTGCAGAGGTGATGGAAAAGCCAATGGCAGTGTGTTTCCTCAGCAAGGCCAGAGGGAGTCTGGGGAACAGTAACGCTGTCTAAAGGGCTGAGACTTTCCAGGAGGATGCCTGGCACCCATGAGGTTTGGAGGCCACTCCCGTTGCCTTCTGTCCCTAGGGTGGCCACCCATCCAGTTTTCACCCAAAGAGTCCAGGTTTCGGCTTGTGTGTCTAGGTGCCATTTAACAAGTCCTAATGGCCAGTTTTTTTGATGGAGGGGGAGAGGAGGAAAAGGTAGAGCAGGGGTGGGGCCTTGGGGAGGAAGAGAAAAAGAAAGAGTTGGGGCATTGAGGGAAGAGGTGGAGCAGAGGTGAGGCTTTGGGGAAGAAGTGGAGAAGGGGCAGGGCCTTGCGGGAAGAGGCAGAGCAAGGGGCGGGGCCTTGGGGGTCCAGTTACCAGCCATTAGAAAAGTGGCAACCCTATCTGTCCCACTCCAATGCCTCTTCCCAGTGAGGAACATGTTTTAAAGGAAATTCACTGAGATGAACTTCCACAGTTGAACTTCCACAGATGAACTTCTCGGCCCAGTGGCCTCCTCCCCTGAGTTTTTTTGCTAGAAGGTATGTTAACGGCCCAAGGCTTCTTAAACAGGCCTACCCTGTCTCTGCATTCCCTGTCTAAGGCAATAAATGAAACAGTGTAACTTTATATTGAGTGATGTATCTTGTATGCAGCACTAGGCATCAGGGGGGCGTGTCCAGTCAGATTTTTTTTGCAGCACTGAAGAGTGAAATTGTTCAGCATCACTGGTCTGAGAAGCTTGTTCACTTAAACACAACAACTATCTCTGCCTTTGCAAATTGTTCCTGAGAAAGGCCTCGTGGTCAGAGCATCATGGCCAATGTTATTTTCAGACTTTATTTCGACCATCCCTTCTGTTCTACTGCAGACCATGTGCTAAAGCAGCAATCTCTCCTCTTTCCATTCCTCCCTGTCAAGGTTCCTCCCGCACTCTGAACTTTAGGGTACAGATGTGGGGACCTGCATAAACACTTCTAAGCTTAACTACCAGCTTAGATCTGGGTTCGCTGCCACCATCCAGATTCCCTCAGTGTCTGGAACACCCTCTTTTCCCCCAAAACCTTCCCCTCTCTAGGTAGCCTTGAGAGGCTTTTTCACCAAGTTCCTGGTGAACACTGATCCAACCCCTTGGATCTTAACACAAGGAGAATTTAACCATCCCCCCTCTTTTCCCCCACCAATTCCTGGTGAGTCCAGATCCAATCCCCTTGGATCTTAAAACAAGTAAAAATCAATCAGGTTCTTAAAAGGAAAACTTTTAATTAAAGAAAGAAAGGTAAAAATCATCTCTGTAAAATCAGGATGGAAAATACTTTACAGGGTAATCAGATTCATATAGCCCAGAGGAAACCCCTCTAGCCTTAGGTTCAAAGTTACAGCAAACAGAGATAAAATCCTCTCAGCAAAAAGGAACATTTACAAGTTGAGAAAACAAAAATAAGACTAACACGCCTTGCCTGGCTGTTACTTACACGTTTGAAATATGAGAGACTTGGTTCAGAAAGATTTGGAGAGCCTGGATTGATGTCTGGTCCCTCTTAGTCCCAAGAGCGATCAACCCCCAAATCAAGGAGCACAAACAAAAGACTTCCCCCCACCAAGATTTGAAAGTATCTTGTCCCCTTATTGGTCCTTTGGGTCAGGTGTCAGCCAGGTTTCCTGAGATTTTTAACCCTTTACAGGTAAAAGGATTTTGGTGTCTCTGGCCATGAGGGATTTTATAGTATTGTACACTGGAGGGCTGTTCCCTTCCCTTTATAGTTATGACACTCCCCTTCCAATAGAATACACAGTACACTTTTTTCCTAGCACTGAGGTAAGCCTGAAATCAAGCTCAGTATATTTTCCCTAAACCTTTAAACAGACTCACAGATTTCAAGACCAGAAAGGATCATTGTGATTCTCTAGTCTGACTTCCTGTATAACACAGGCCACGGAACTTCCCCAAAGTAGTTCCTATAGCAGATCTTTTAGACAAAGATCCAATCTTGATTTTAAAATTGCCGGTGAGGAGAATCTGCCATCACTTTTAGTAAACTATTCCAAGGATTAATTACCCTCCTTTCTCTCTTGCTTTCTTGTTTTAATGTTATCAGCTAAATATACAGCAATGCATTGCATGTTTCAGGACACCACAGGATCTTAAAGCTTGTAATAACTGTTGGGAAATACATATTTAGAAAAAAGTTAGTATCTGTCAGGAAAAGCTTCCTGAAAAATCAGAATTTTCTGAAAAGGCAACTTCTCCCTAGCCCAGATGTTCCCAAACTTTTTGTCTTTGTGACCCAATTTTGAGACTTACTGTTTCCTGTGATCTCAGACAGCACCAATGCAACATAGCGACCAAGGAATCCAAGGAATTTACACATTAAGTATGTCATTTAATGCTCTCTAATGTGACACATGGGCTTGTATGTTGCAACAGTTTCTTGAAGTCCGGCGGTGTGGTAGAAGAAGGGGGAGGGATAGCTCCCCCTTTTGGCCCCTGTTTGAGCATTGGCCTGCTAAACACAGGGTTATGAGTTCAATCCTTAAGGGGGCCACTTAGGGATCTGGGGCAAAAATCAGTACTTGGTCCTGCTAGTGAAGGCAAGGGGCTGGACTCAATGACCTTTCAAGGTCCCTTCCAGTTCTAGAAGATAGGTATATCTCCACTTATTATTGGATAAATTCATGGTGGTTAAGTCCATAAATGGCTATTAGCTAGGATGGGTAAGGAATGGTGTCCCTAGCCTCTGTTTGTCAGAGGATGGAGATGGATGGCAGGAGAGTGATCACTTGATCATTGCCTGTTAGGTTCACTCCCTCTGGGGCACCTGGCATTGGCCACTGTCGGTCGACAGATACTGGGCTAGATGGACCTTTGGTCTGACCCGGTATGGCTGTTCTTATGTTCTTAAATCACATATCTAATCTCCAGTGTGACATCAACAGTAGATCAATACTGAGACTTGATGGACACAAGTGTGCTGAATCCAGCTTCACACAAATACATGCTCATGAAAGGCACCATCAGTTTCAAGGTGTGTGTTGAGAGTGCAGTGAACCAGAACTCTGGGGGAGAAAGTTGGGCATATGTTCCCCACAAGAACTAATCTCAAGAAATGTTGATGAGTTGTTCGATTTCACCACTTGGCAAATCCAGAGCATCAGGCTTATACTGAAAGGGGTTACACACCCAATCATATTTTGTCACGTCCACATTTGGGAAAAAGGATGCAAACTGCTTCTCCAGCTGGCTAAGATGCTCAGCCATCACCTGTGTGGGAGGCTGAATAATTTCATTGTCAGACAGGAACTTGCAATGCTGTGGGAAGGATTCATAGTTTGTCTGCAACAGATTATTCTTCCAGAAAACAATTTTCTTCATGACTCCTTCGATCACTCAGCTGAAGGGTGTGGGTGTTCTTTTCTTGCAGACCTGCATTCAATTTATTCAATCTCCCAGATATGTCTGTGATATAGGCAAGAAGGCACATCTTCCTTTGGTCACATAGAAAATCATTTAATTCACTCTTTTTGCAGTCCATTGCAAAGGTACACTTGTCTCCCAGTTCAAAAAATTGTCCCAGTATTTTTCCTTTTGAGAGCCAATGAGCTTCAATGTGGAACACCACCACATGATTGGACCATATTCCTTCATGCAGTTTTGCAAGCAAAGACACACCAACAGGCTGAGTCTTGTGGTAGTTCATATAATTGTAGATCAAAATGGTGGCCTCCTGATGCGGCATTTGTGGAGCAGATCTAAACATATTTGGCAGCAAACAGCATCGTCTCCTGGGTTGAATCTGGCCCGTTGGACCTGCAACCCCCATCTGCTGAGGGTGCAACCCCATGTGGGATCATGACCCAGAGTTTGGGAACCTGTGCCCTAGCCCAACTAACATCACTATATCATCTGCACAAGGAGCTAGCACAGGTCAGAATAATAGATCTGGCGCAATTAAAAAAATAGCACAAAGTCTTAAAACCTGTCCTGTGTTCATATTCAGCTATTTCTTTGACTTAATATAATATCAGACTGCAGGATTTCACATGCCATTTACTGAGTCTGAATAGTCTGTCCTAATTTTAAACAGTGGAATGCACACTTTGTATTCAATAAACAAATGGTCAGGAAGCCCAGTTTTCATGTTTTAAATATATTCTACGTTTTTATGCCATTGGACATCTGTTCATGCAGCCGACCAATTTCAAACCCTGTGTGTGTGTGTGTGCCCATGCGTGTACATAGGTGCATACATGCACATGAGATATTTGTAGAATCTGAACAGCGATAAGCCCTTTAGGAAAATGTAGAACTATCTAATGCAACAAAACCTTCCTATATTTAAGTTACCTTTAGAAAGGCTGAGCAGAACTATTTGTGCTGCCATCCACACTGGCCAGTTGTTCAGAACAGTTTGTTACAGCGAAGGAAAGGTTTACTCACTGAGAGCAATGTTCTCTTTTTCCACGTGGAGAAGGACCAGCAATACTGGGGAATGATTTGTTAAATATTTCATTCTTGTTGATTGCTATAAAGCCCCATTCCTCTCCCATGGTCTGATCCAAGGACTAGTAATGCAGAAACCTCAAAAAATGACTACAGTTCGATTCAGTTCAAGGTCAGTTCAGCTAGGCAACCAGAGTTTGGGGGTGAAATCTTGAGCCACATGGAAGTCAATGGCAAAATTCCCTTTGTCTTCAGTGGCTGAACTTTTTGACTCCCTTCGCTCTGCATCGCTAGGCTGAAAATTTTATGAGTGTCTCAGTTGTGATGTTTCTAGTACACCTCTACCCCGATATAACGCTGTCCTCAGAAGTCAAAAAAATCTTACCGCATTATAGGTGAACCTGCGTTATATCGAACTTGCTTTGATCCACCGGAATGCGCAGGCCCGCCTCCCCGGAGAGCTGCTTTACTGCGTTATATCCAAATTCGTGTTATATCGGGTCACGTTATATCGGGGTAGAGGTGTACTTCTTGCTGGGGAGACCAGAGAGGCTGTCTCTCTCACCGTAGTTTTGGCATTTCCACTTTCTAGCTGTTACCAGGAACTGCAGAGTGGGGAGCAGGTTGCAATACACAACCCCATTGTGACCAGCTGATAACTGAACTAACTCTGTTCCGCCTTGATGTAATCCTTGGTGATTTATTAGAATGGGAAATGATGGATCATGTCTTTTTTAATGGTATTATATAATGTACCATGAAAGGAAACCCAGCGTTTCCCACATTACTTCGTTGAAATGATAGAAAAACAAAACAAAGCAGAACTCTACTGTCCCCACCGTCCCCAGGGGTCCTGCCCTTGAGACTGGTTCAAAGGAAGGGAAGCTCCCAAATGTTCCACATTACCCCCAGCTGCCGGGCAATCTGGAGTTACCTCAAACAGCAACAATTATGGTTCCGCAACTAAAGATGCTAAAAGCCTCCTTTCCTCAAGGTCAGCGTAAGAGAAGCCTACACTTGACAGCCAAATCCACCAGCCAACACCCTGTTCTCAATCTGCCTCTGCCTGCTCAGCTAGAATGGTCTCCTTTCAGTGAGCAGGCTCACTTCCACTGTGGGCAGGCTGTCTGCCAGGTCCCTTTCCCCATAGCAAAGTGAAAAGATCAAGTTGCACATGCTCATATACCAACTCTGCCCCCTTCCCTCCAAAGCACACACTGTTTTCAAGCCCCAAAAGCGGTCAACAGAGCAAGTAGGTGGGGAAGGTCCAGGTCTAAGTCTATTTTGTACATTTCCTGATTGCGAGTTCTTCCCTGAACTGTTCAAACTGGCACTGGTTAAATAGCTTCAAACCCTAATTTGTGACTGTTTTCACAAACGAAAGTATAAGGCTGGGATGAACTTTGGAGGAGGAACAAAGTTACCCATCGGGTGTATGCCGGGAATCATTACGTTGCAAGCCTTAGCAAAAGAAGTACAGTGCTGAGGCAACCAAGCTCAGTAAAGCAGTCACTGTTACTTAAAAAGGCTCCAGTATCGTTTCTGATGTTCTGAGAGCAAGTTGGCATCAGAACACAACTGAAAGTAAGAGAATAGAACCTGAAAAGTAACTGAAAATGGACCAATTAAAGTCTCCCACAAAGTCAGCGTTTGAAGGAAAGGCAGCAGAAAGTGGAAGCAAGTACATGAGCTGTGTAGCATCGAGAGTGGAACAGACAAAAATGATGAATGGCTGCAAACAGCATTATTTCTTCAGAGGGCAGGTGAAGATGCAAGAGAGGTCGTTAATACTTTGCATCAGATAAAGAAAAAATACAGATCTTAAAGAATACATTGGAAGCATGCTGTGCACCATGAGATTTCACGTATGAGAGGTGCACATTTTTCACTGGAATTCAGGCAGATGGGGAAAGTATGGAGCAATATATGACTGATTTAAAACTGGCAACACAATTTTGCAGATTTGGAGAACTGTGTGAATCACTCATTGACGACTGCATCGTGTGTAGTGTTGTGTCAGTTTCAGGCTGGTGAGGGAAATGAATGTAACCCTTGAACATGCTGTGTACATATGTTGTGCAGTTGAAATGACTGCAAAATAATTGAAAGGGCTGGGTGAACCGGGAAAATACATCAACAGATTGCAGTGTAAAATAGGGGCGGGGCCATGACTCACCCACTTAGCATCCAGGCCCACACAGAGCGTGGGCGTGGCCAGAGCCCCACAAATCCACAGGCTGGGAGGGGGTGCTAGCCCAGGCGGAGGGGGGTGCCTCAGGGGGGTGGGTCAGGGCAGGGCTAGCACTGGGGCTGGAGTGGAGCTGGACCAGGTTCCTAGGCATGACTGGACTGGGCAAGAGCAGGGTGCTGGAGACTGGGGCAGCAGCACACGGTGCCAGCAAGACAGAGGGATGCAGCCAGCCGGGCGGATGGACACTGAGCCGAGTCCAGGAGGGGCGGGCAGAGCCTGAGCCCGGGCAGGGCCTCTTCTGCCCCATGGGCACTTCCTGCAGCCTGTGAGTCCCAGGCAGCCTCGTTTTGTGGTGGCTGATGAGTGGTAAAGGTTGGCTGGAGGGTCCCCCATTCCTCCTGCCCCCCACCCATCATTCTCTGCCCACCCCAAAAGTCAAGGCCCCCCCAGATTTCCAGTCCTAGCTACGCCACTGGTGCAAGTCTACCTATATACACACTCACACATGTAGTCATGGACTGGTGGACATCCTGCTGCTAATAAAGCCAGCGATCAGAGAAGTGAAAAAGAGAGCAGTCAGAGGCAACTGAGGATTGGTATAGATGTGGCTAGTGCCAGGCCATAAGAAACTGTCCTGCATATAGACAAGAATGCCAAAAATGTGGCAAATAAAATCATTGTTTGTCTATGCTGGAAGAAGGAGACACTAGATGTGGTTTAATTAGGCCACAACTTTATTCTTAAATGACTGGGAGTACCTGGTAGATAAAAGTGTACAGTGCAGATAACTCCATAATCATTTCAATATGTACCGGGGAAGGGGGGTTCCGTCAGCTTTCCCTGTTACCCAGCCTGTGACCCAGCCAACCTGCTGCTGGGACCTCCCTCCACCCTCCCCTGCAATGAGGGTTAAGGGGGAGCTATAAAGGTGGAGGAAGGTTTGGGTCTGTTCCATACCAGTCATAGGAGCCTCGTCCCTCCCCTGTTTCCATTCCTTTAAAAAATACCTCCTTTAAATCCTTTACCAATCTATTTTATCTGATCGCTGTATTCATTCCCTGTGGAGTACCTGCACTGGACATCCGCCACAAGAAGGTGCTAGCAATTAGCTTGGCTTCCTCTCCCCAGACCAAGCTGAGTTATCAGACATCTCCTAATGCCCCCTTTAATATTGGCCAAAAACGTGTCAGCCCCCAAGTCTGACAGGTGGACCCCATCCTCCCTGAATAATTCTGGGGCCCCATATAGTATGTCTGGAGGCAAAATTACTGACTCCCTCCCATGACACCCATGAACTTGGCCACATGCGTATTCACTTACCTTTTTGTCTTGTAGAGCCATGGGGGTCTTCACAGCTCCCCGCCACACCCTGCCTTACAGTGTCTCTCATCAATTTTTACTCCTGGGAAAAGTTCCATGATCTGCCCAAGTCCTCAGCTCTGAGCATTAACTCTACCCCTTTACACATTCCCAAATGATTTTCCCCAAGGTGAACCACAGTTATATCTGGGGCCAGGGGCGGCTCTAGAAAGTAGGCTGCCCCAAGCAGCGTGGAGCGCTGCGCCGCCCTTCCCCGGTCCCGCGGCGGGTCCCCTCTTCCCGCGGCTCCGGTTGAGCTCCTGCCGGCATGCCTGCGGCAGGTCCACCGGAGCCCGGGACCAGCGGACTTGCCGCAGTCATGCCTGCGGGAGCTCAACCGGAGCCGCGGGAAGACGGGACCCGCCGTAGTCATGCCTGCGGCAGGTCCACTCGTTCCGGGCTCCGGTGGACCTGCCGCCGGCATGCCGGCGGGAGCTCAACCGGAGCCAAATGCCGCCCCCCCGGGAAACGGCCGCCCCAAGCGCCTGCTTGGCGCGCTGGGGTCTAGAGCCGCCCCTGTCTGGGGCCCACTCATCAGCTGGTCCCATAATATGCCCCTCTTCCCATGCCAGCTCAGGATTGCTTCACCATTGAGGGTCAGCTGCAAACCTCCAGACAACTGGCAGGGTCGGCTCCAGGCACCAGCATCGGAAGCTGGTACTTGGGGCAGCCAATACAAAGGGATGGCACTCCGTCCGGTACCAGGGCAGCACGTCCGGGTCTTCGGCGGCGGGTCCCTCATTCCCTCTCCTCCTCTTTGAACTGGCGCCGAAGTGCCACCAAAGAGGAAGAGGGGGGGGCCCGCCGCTGAATTGCCGCTGAAGAAGCAGCGTGATTGAGCTGCTGCCGAAGTGCCGCTGCTCGTCTTTTTTTTTTTTTTTCCTCCCTGCTTGGGGCGGCAGAAAAGCTGGAGCTGGCCCTGACAACTGGAATGCCTGCCTACATCGCCAGGCCACTGTGCAGATCCACACCATCCTCTGCCTGGCCCATCTGCCAGCATCTGGAATGAAAACACAACAGAAAATTAACGGAGATTCCCCATGTAGGGTCTCACATTCATTCTGTATGCATCTGAATGCCAACGCCCAATTGCCTGAATTGCCCTCTCCCCCATACCCAGCAGAGCCATTGTTGTTGCTGCTCTGATCCTGAATGAGTGGGAACCAAATTCATGTGCTGGGAAGCCCAACCTCATCAGTCCCCATTTTAAAACTATAACAAAGTGGTATGTTGTGAGAGGACTCCCGTCGCTGTGAATAAAGGGGTCCATCTTTTCCTGGGCTTAGCACCACGTATGCCCTCGCAGGCTCCACAGAGCAGATCCCAGGCTCACCACCCTCCTGTAAAATGATGGGTTCAACCCCAGCCTCCTTAATCTGTCTTTGACTTCCTCAATGTTAATATAACCAATTGCCCCTCCCAGTATTTATCCCTCAGTTCCAAGGCCCTTCCAGAAGAATCCCTACAGGACCCACGTACTAGTTCGCTGATCCTAAAAGTTCCACAAAATGCTACCAGAAATGCTGCCCTGAACAAGGCCACCTCCTGTCCACAATGGCGAATGGGTTCCAGGATCTGCATCAGATGCCTGATGTATTAACAGTGATGGGATGATGTGTATCCTCCCTATGGCTGGGGCTTCAAGACCACCCCACTAGAAACCTTCAAACTAAAACACTGCTGCAAGGATCTGGGTAACCGTTCAGACTTCTGCCAAATATAAGGGCTGATAGGTGAGTGGAGATGGTTGAAGATGCCAGTCATCAGTGTGCTAATGACACCATGTAGTGCAGCACACGTTCCTCTGCAATGGGCTGTATCGATGACAGGCCTTCCAGATCCTGACACTGCACAAGGTCATTAAAACTTCTTTCGTAGCTCTGCAATGTTTGCAGAGCCACCTGACAGCCATCATACACCAAGGTATCACAGTGCCAGCGGCATCTGTTCGGGTTCCTTGCTGGCTCCATCTGAAAATGAGAAAATATATCGGCTATGCCATTATCAACCCCAGGCACACGTCTGACAGAGAAACAGATAATAAAGCTTAATCATTGTAGTACAAATGCCTCCACCAACCTCATACCCCTGTGTGATCTGGAGGACTGGCAATTGATAACAAATACCACTGCCATGTTGTCACACCAGAAACACACTCTTTTATTAGCAAATCCATTCCCCAAATGACCACTGCAGCCAAAATGAGAAAAAAATCCAGAAATGTTATGTCCCTTTTTGTGTCCTGGCGGATAGCCATTTCTGGGCACATCACCTGCCTTGGTAATCACCCCAAAATCTGACTGGATCTTTAAATCTGCCTCCAGTATCCATTCCTCCTGCCATAATGAGACTTCATTAAAATGGCTCAGAACTGTTCCCACACCCACAAATCCTCCTTCATCTCTCTATAACTTTTATAAAATGGTGAGGTCTTGCCATGCCTGCGGTTACCGCTGCAAGCCGGGTGCAGACTGCCCGCCCCGGGGCTACCACGAAGCAGGCAGGGTTAAAGATGCCCAGGAATAGATTGCAGTTCCCAGATTATAGCTTTCTTGCCCCGCCCCCACACCTCTCCTAGTCAAGCCCAGTAGCTCCTAAGCTTACCAAAGGGAGTTGTGATATACCCTCCAGAATGTCCCGCTCAGTCCCCTGGTAGGTCAGTGTAGTGTTTTTTACTCCGCTAGGGGTACCTACCATTTTTTCCCCCAAGGACCTGAAAGGTGTCCACCAGGTTAACACACTCATCCAAATCCACCCTGCCCGTAAACAAAGAATTGTCTTAGTAGAGCAGTACTTACCAGCTTCCCACATCATTGCCCAATGTAGCATTGTATTACATTTCTCAAATGCTGAACAGGATAGTGCACATCCTGTGGGTATAGCTTTAACAAAATAAAACTGTGCCTCAAGAGAGAAACTCAAAAGGTTGAAGTCAGAAGGATTTATTGGTAGCAGTTGAAAAGCAGACTTGATACCACACTAGGCCATCAGCATCCCTCGGCCACAAGCCCTAGCCATGTGCCTAGCCCCACTGATGGAGGAATAGCAGACAGAACACAAGTCCGGGTCTATTCCACTACTAACTGAGCTATCCCGTGGGCATGACAAGTAATGAATTCAGTGATATTCACCAGAAACCTTCTGAGGGACAAAGTCTAGGGGAGAAACCCGTAAGTTCTGTATAGATAAATGACCGACTGGCCCTACTACTCTATAGTCATTTAATTCTTGTGTAATCTTTTTCTTTATAAAATGGCCCATTCCCACTAAGGACTTCAAACTTTTAGACATCACATGACTTTTTCCCCCCCTCATAAAGGGGATCCTAAACCTTGCAATAAGCCAATCTCACAAATACGTCCCAGCTCTCTTGTCAGGGTAATGCTAAAGGAGCACCTTTAATCATGGGCAGCCGGTGACCTGGCCGCTGGGAGAAGCTAGCCCCCGACTGCTCCTCTTGTGCCCAAGGCCTCGCTCCTCCTCCTTTGCACCCCCTTCGACCCCACTTCCCCCTCAGGAGCCCAGAGCACCCCCCCATCATGGCATGCAGCCCCAGCACCGGGCGGTTGGGGGGCGAGGCCCCAGCGCTCCAGGTGGCGCAGCCCCAGCACCAGCCACCCTGACTCCCCGCGGGAGGCCGGCCAGTCAGCCCCAGCCAGCCAGCCCCAGCAGCAGAGCACTGGAACCACAGGAGGGGGCCTGGCCTGGGGGCGAAGCCTCACTAGGCTGTTTGGGAAAGCACAGCCTACCCCTGCGTACAATACCTGCTGCCCACGCCCTTAATACCAGCAACTTAACTGAAGATGGTGCTCTTGTCCAACCCACCATTTCCAGCTCACACCGTACCCCTCATAAGAACATAAGAACATAAGAAAGGCCGTACCGGGTCAGACCAAAGGTCCATCTAGCCCAGTATCTGTCTACCGACAGTGGCCAATGCCAGGTGCCCCTGAGGGAGTGAACCTAACAGGCAATGATCAGCGATCTCTCTCCTGCCATCCATCTCCATCCTCTGACGAACAGAGGCTAGGGACACCATTCTTACCCATCCTGGCTAATAGCCATTTATGGACTTAGCCACCATGAATTTATCCAGTCCCCTTTTAAACATTGTTATAGTCCTAGCCTTCACAACCTCCTCAGGTAAGGAGTTCCACAAGTTGACTGTGTGCTGCGTGAAGAAGAACTTCCTTTTATTTGTTTTAAACCTGCTGCCTATTAATTTCATTTGGTGACCCCTAGTTCTTGTATTATGGGAATAAGTAAATAACTTTTCCTTATCCACTTTCTCAACATCACTCATGATTTTATATACCTCTATCATGTCCCCCCTTAGTCTTCTCTTTTCCAAACTGAAGAGTCCTAGCTTCTTTAATCTTTCCTCATATGGGACCCTCTCTAAACCCCTAATCATTCTAGTTGCTCTTTTCTGAACCTTTTCTAGTGCTAGAATATCTTTTTTGAGGTGAGGAGACCACATCTGTACACAGTATTCGAGATGTGGGCGTACCATGGATTTATATAAGGGCAATAATATATTCTCAGTCTTATTCTCTATCCCCTTTTTAATGATTCCTAACATCCTGTTTGCTTTTTTGACCGCCTCTGCACACTGCGTGGACATCTTCAGAGAACTATCCACGATAACTCCAAGATCTTTTTCCTGACTCGTTGTAGCTAAATTAGCCCCCATCATGTTGTGTGTATAGTTGGGGTTATTTTTTCCAATGTGCATGACTTTACTTTTATCCACATTAAATTTCATTTGCCATTTTGTTGCCCAATCACTTAGTTTTGTGAGATCTTTTTGAAGTTCTTCACAATCTGCTTTGGTCTTAACTATCTTGAGTAGTTTAGTATCATCTGCAAACTTTGCCACCTCACTGTTTACCCCTTTCTCCAGATCATTTATGAATAAATTGAATAGGATTGGTCCTAGGACTGACCCTTGGGGAACACCACTAGTTACCCCTCTCCATTCTGAGAATTTACCATTAATTCCTACCCTTTGTTCCCTGTCCTTTAACCAGTTCTCAATCCATGAAAGGACCTTTCCTTTTATCCCATGACAGCTTAATTTACATAAGAGCCTTTGGTGAGGGACCTTGTCAAAGGCTTTCTGGAAATCTAAGTACACTATGTCCACCGGATCCCCCACATGTTTGTTGACCCCTTCAAAGAACTCTAATAGATTAGTAAGACACGATTTCCCTTTACAGAAACCATGTTGACTATTGCTCAAGAGTTTATGTTTTTCTATGTGTCTGACAATTTTATTCTTTACTATTGTTTCAACTAATTTGCCCGGTACCGACATTAGACTTACCGGTCTGTAATTGCCAGGATCACCCCTAGAGCCCTTTTCAAATATTGGCGTTACATTAGCTAACTTCCAGTCATTGGGTACCGAAGCCGATTTAAAGGACAGGTTACAAACCTTAGTTAATAGTTCCGCAACTTCACATTTGAGTTCTTTCAGAACTCTTGGGTGAATGCCATCTGGTCCCGGTGACTTGTTAATGTTGAGTTTATCAATTAATTCCAAAACCTCCTCTAGTGATACTTCAATCTGTGACAGTTCCTCAGATTTGTCACCTACAAAAGCCAGCTCAGGTTTGGGAATCTCCCTAACATCCTCAGCCGTGAAGACTGAAGCAAAGAATCCATTTAGTTTCTCCACAATGACTTTATCATCTTTAAGCGCTCCTTTTGTATTTTCATCGTCAAGGGGCCCCACTGGTTGTTTAGCAGGCTTCCTGCTTCTGATGTACTTAAAAAACATTTTGTTATTACCTTTGGAGTTTTTGGCTAGCCGTTCTTCAAACTCCTCTTTGGCTTTTCTTATTACACTCTTGCACTTAAGTTGGCAGTGTTTGTGCTCCTTTCTATTTGCCTCACTAGGATTTGACTTCCACTTTTTAAAGGAAGTCTTTTTATCTCTCACTTGTTCTTTTACATGGTTGTTAAGCCACGGTGGCTCTTTTCTAGTTCTTTTACTGTTTTTCTTAATTTGGGGTATACATTGAAGTTGGGCCTCTATTATGGTGTCTTTAAAAAGGGCCCACGCAACTTGCAGGGATTTCACTTTAGTCACTGTACCTTTTAACTTTTGTCTAACTAACCCCCTCATTTTTGTATAGTTCCCCCTTTTGAAATTAAAGGCCACAGTGTTGGGCAGTTGAGATGTTCTTCCCACCACAGGGATGTTGAATGCTATTGTATTATGGTCACTATTTCCAAGCGGTCCCGCTATAGTTACCTCTTGGACCAGCTCCTGCGCTCCATTCAGGATTAAATCTAGAGTCGCCTCTCCCCTTGTGGGTTCCCGTACCAGCTGCTCCATGAAGCAGTCATTTAAAGTATCGAGAAATTTTATCTCTGCATTTCGTCCTGAAGTGAAATGTTCCCAGTCAATATGGGGATAATTGAAATCCCCCACTATTATTGGGTTCTTAATTTTGATAGCCTCTCTAATTTCCCTTAGCATTTCATCATCACTATTACTGTCCTGGTCAGGTGGTCGATAATAGATCCCTACTGTTATATTTTTACTAGAGCATGAAATTTCTATCCATAGAGACTCTATGGAACCTGTGGATTCGCTTAAGATTTTTACTTCATTTGAATCTACACTTTCTTTAACATATAGTGCCACTCCTCCCCCCGCACGGCCTGTTCTGTCCTTCCGATATATATTGTACCCCGGAATGATTGTGTCCCATTGATTGCTCTCAGTCCACCAGGTTTCTGTGATGCCTATTATATCTATATCCTCCTTTATCACAAGGCACTCTAGTTCACCCATCTTATTATTTAGACTTCTGGCATTTGTGTACAAGCACTTTAAAAACTTGTCCCTGTTTATTAGCCTGCCTTTTTCTGATGTGCCAGATTCTTTTTTATGTGACTGTTTATCTTCTGATCCGGCCCTTACATTATACTTCTCATTCCTCTGCTCCTGACTATAACCTGGAGATTCTCTATCATCAGACTCTCCCCTAAGAGAAGTCTGTGTCCGATCCACACGCTCCTCTGCAGCAGTCGGTTTTCCCCCATCTCCTAGTTTAAAAACTGCTCTACAACCTTTTTAATGTTTAGTGCCAGCAGTCTGGTTCCACTTTGGTTTAGGTGGAGCCCATCTCTCCTGTATAGGCTCCTCCCATCCCAGAAGTTTCCCCAGTTCCTAATGAACGTGAACCCCTCCTCTCTACACCATCGTCTCATCCATGCATTGAGACTCTGAAGCTCTGCCTGCCTACCTGGCCCTGCGCGTGGAACTGGGAGCATTTCTGAAAATGCCACCATAGAGGTCCTGGATTTCAGTCTCTTCCCTAGCAGCCTAAATTTGGCTTCCAGGACATCTCTCCTACCCTTCCCTATGTCATTGGTACCTACATGTACCACGACCACCGGCTCCTCCCCAGCACCACACATAAGTCTATCTAGATGCCTCCAGAGATCTGCAACCTTCGCACCAGGCAGGCAAGTCACCATACGGTTCTCCCGGTCATCACAGACCCAGCTATCTACATTTCTAATAATCAAATCTCCCATTACTAACACCTGCCTTTTCCTAGAAACTGGAGTTCCCTCCCCCGGAGAGGCAACCTCAGTGCGAGAGGCAACCCCAGCACCATCTGGAAGGAGGGCATCCTCAAGCCCTCATCCTCAAGTTAAACAGTTCGCCATAGTTAAACCAAGCCAGGCCTCCACGCGTATTACATGCCTGCCTGATACTTTCCATACGTTTGAAAAATGCTGAGCTGCTGTCTGGATAGGCCACTGCAATAACTCCCACATAGATCAGAAAGTCAGTTTCCGAACTTTCCTATATTCTCGCCATCCTTGGCCACTTGGGCATTTCATTGCCCTGCTTTCTCCGCTCCGGCTTCCTGTCTGTCAGCCCCTCCCTCTGCAACAATGATAATATAGCTTCATTTTCACCCCTCAAAATACTATCTGCAGTAGTACTGAGAAGGTGAACTCCCATCAGGTCAGCCACCCCAGCATAACCCTACTTGGGCTCCTTCAGGCATGTCCCATACCTGCTGATAGTGGGGAGGCAGAGTGAGGGTAGCAGCTTCAGCGGATATTACTGAGCATGCTCAGTCCATGTGACCATGCTCAATACAAGCCAGGCAGAAACTCAGGAGATACACGTGACTCCACGTTCCCTCCCCTCCCCCAACGCACACATCACCTCTGCTTGTCAGTGGGTGATGTGCCCAGAAATCACCCTCCCCATGGGCTCCCACCCCCTGGTGAGGGGTCTGGCTCACCTATCACCTGTCTCCCAAACTTAAGCCCATGCTGGGATTCTATTACTCCTCCTCCCCATGGATGCTCCCAGCTGCTGCAACAACTGAAGGTTAGCTTGGAACAGCTGTGTAATGCCATTAGCTTCTGTAGAAGGTGTGTGTACCCCAGACATCTCTGATACAGCTCCTAGGATGCCCAATTCCACCCCCACAGCCTATTTGTTACCCTGCTAGGTCCACTATCCCCTGCCCCATTAAGTCACCCCAAAGTAAAAGTGGGCAAGGTCCCTGAACCCCAAGGACCCCCCCTACAGACACCCATTGCAGCATTGGGTGGAAGGGACTCGCCTTCACACCCTGCCCTTGCAACCTCCAACTGGTGCTAGTCCCACACCTGCCAGTGGTGTCCTCTCCTGTAATCCTTTTGTTCAAATGTCCTGGATCTGGGCAACCCACTACACCTTGTAAGCCCAGTAGTGCTGTGGAAACAATCTTGGAAGCAACTGCCCAGGCAGGGTGACCAGAGAGGAAGTATGAAAAATCTGGACTTTTTTTTTTCCCGGGGAAGGGGAATTGGTTGCCTTTATAAGACAAAGTCCCTAATATCGGGCTGGTCCCAATAATATTGGGATGTCTGGTCACCCTATGCCCAGACCACTTGAATCAATTCTCTGTTGGCTGCTCCACCTCCAAATGCAGCCAGTTCTCCACTAGGAGTGCTGGCTTCCCCAGGATCCATATCACTCCACAGTAGAGGGGAACCCATTTGATTGACAGACCACCCTGGGATCCACCAACCCTGGCCTGGCTCCACCCTTTAGCCCACGTGGTGAGGATCTTACCCGCTAGTCTCCCATGGCTCCGCCAGCCCCGCTCCATCCACCCTGTGCTGGGTTTGAAAGTCCCTCTCCATCTGCTCTTGCACATTTGCTATGGCCAGCTGGAATGGGGGAGACACCCTCCCGACCTGCTCTTGCCTGTCTGCTATGGATTGGAGATGAGCTTGAGATTTGATCCTCCTCCCCTTCTGCTACAAACTGCCAGTGTCTGCAGCTGCGGGCTGGGGGCTCCTCCCTGCTACTTCCTGTTCTAACTGGTCTCCTATGGCTCAAGCTACACTCAAAACTAGCTCAACCCCCCTTTCTGTTACCAAATGCCTGCTTCCCCCACTGCAGACTGGAAGGTGGGGGGGGATTCCTGCTCCCCTTCCCCTGTGTAACGACGCTGGGTCCCAACTGAGAGTGTCAATTCAGGACAAATTGCTTAACACAGGGCAGTTACAGCCCAAGGCTGGGGTTTCTATGCACACCAAGGCAAACCAAACCAGCCAAACAGAGAAGACTTTGGTTTTACCCCACTGGCTAACCACAAGTCACACAAGCAATTCCCTTAGACATTCCAGTTTCCCAGTATCACCACCAGTGCCACTCGTCCTGGGAATGAATGGTTATGAAAACCAACTCCCCAATAAAAGAAAACAGTTCTCTCGATTCCAAAGGACCAAGCCCCAGACCCAAGTCAATATACAAATCAGATCTTACCCACAAATCACGCTGTTGCCAATCCTTTAGAATCTAAAATCTAAAGGTTTATTCATAAAAGGAAAAAGATATAGATGAGAGCAAGAATTGGTTAAATGGAATCAATTACATACAGTAATGGCAAAGTTCTTGGTTCAGGCTTGTAGCAGTGATGGAGTAAACTGCAGGTTCAAATCAAGTCTCTGGAGTACATCCCCAGCTGGGATGGGTCATCAGTCCTTTGTGTAGAGCTTCCGTTTGTAGCAAAGTCCAGTCCCTCCAGAGGTAAGAAACAGGATTGAAGACAAGACGGAGATGAGGCATCAGCCTTTTATAGGCTTTTCCAAGTGTAAGAACCTTTTTGTCCTTACTGTGGAAAATTACAGCAAAATGGAGTCTGGAGTCACTTGGGCAAGTCCCTGCATACTTTGCTGAGTTACAAAGCCTATTTGCCTTTTATCAATGGGTCAATTGTATAGCTGATGGTCCTTAATGGGCTATCAAACAGGCTAGGCAGAGCTGACACCAACTTGTCTGGGGTGTCACCCAGAAGCACAGCATAATTTTGAAATACAGACAGTATAGAGCCAATACTTATATCTTTAAATAAAAAATGATATATACATACAGATAGCATAATCATAACCAGCAAACCATAACCTTGTCTTAGACACCTTATTTGACCTCCTTTATACCAGATTTGGTGCCACTACAGGCCCTTGGTTGCAACAATGATCTATATGGTCCCAGAATATATCAATAATGTCACACCCTGGTCTCACTGGTCCGCTACTACGTGGAACGATGAGAGAACAAGATTCCTGAGCTAGAGTCCTTGCTGCTTCACCTGGTCTATGGAAAAGAGGGCTTTCCTGCATCAGCATGGACCTATATAGTCTCCCCTCTCTTTTGGTCCCCAATCTGCCCTGCAGCTGCCTTTCAGCTGCAGCAGAAAGTCACTCCCTGGCTCTCTAGCCCTTAAAGGGGCACCCACCTTTTCCAGCAAGCTGGACAATGGCCTCCACCACTTAATGTGCGGTGAGGTCATTCTGCCAAAATTTGTCACTCTGGAAAGGAAAAGTCCCAGTGCAAACAGGTGTTTACCCTCACAGATGAGCATCTGTAAGATCTGTTCCTTGGTAAAAACGGTCACTTACCTTTCTGTAACTGTTGTTCTTCGAGATGTGGTCACTTCTCTCTCTCTCCTGGAAGTTCGCCTTCCTAGTGGCCATCACTTCCGCACGTCGGGTGTCTGAACTACGGGCTCTCACATGTGAACTGCCCTATACTGTTTTTCATAAAGATAAAGTTCAACTAAGACTCCACGTGGCCTCGGTTCACACCTTCACATCCCATTATGCCATCATTCAGCACTCTCGGGATGATGTGGCATTTGGCAGAGCGATTCTTCAATCTGCGGTTCCTTAGCTCTGACCCCACCTCCAAGGTAAGGCTTGGGAGTCACCTAACTGGAATTGATATGAGCAGTCACTCGAAGAAGAATATTGAGTACTGACGGTACGTCTACATTGTCCCGCAGTTCGGACTGAGGTGGTGTGAACACCAAAGTGTTGCTCTGTAATTCCCTTATGTGAATGCTGTGGGCACAAACTTAAAAGGTCCTGAGTTCTCACTGAGGTAGTCCTTAAAGCTCCTAAGTTTGCACCAAGTTTCCACCTGCAGCATCCATATGGGGGAGTTACAGTGCGGCACTTTGTCCACCCTGTGGGGCAGTGCAGCCCTCCCCTGAGTCTCTCAAGTACATGTGGAAGTGGATTTGCTCAATAATGATCACAAAACTGAATTTTAAAATCGATACTTGGGCACAGACCAATGTGATGTCTGTAAAGTTATACAACACTTTCAGGGCTAAACTACTTCACAGCTCAAGTATCCAGCTGATAACCTACTCAGGGGAAAAACTGCAAGGATGCAGTAAAGTTTGGATTGTGAGTATCACGATAAGGAAGCATTGCAGGAATTTCAGGTGGTGGAATTTGACTCAAGCCATACTGGGCTTACAGGCCGTGACAAGTTTAAAGTTAGTGCAAAGAGTCAATATGGTAAGGAAGAACCAGAAGGTGACTGGGATATATTTAAAGAATAAAAGTACGTATTTCAAAGCTTGCCAGGTAAGCACACCATAAAGATGAACTTGCAAGTACCACCTATAATTCATCCACTTTGTAAAGTTCCTTTGCATTAAGGGACAAAGTAGAAAAATAATTGTACTACATGGGACAATTGCAATTAATAACAAAAGTGCAAGAACATACAAAATGGATCAATTAGACAAACCAGGTTGAGATGAAATAAGAATACATTTAGATCCAAGAGATAACAAAGGGAACATTTTCAGTTGCCTACAGTAGAAGAAATCAACCAACAAGTTAGCAAAAGCTGCAATTTTCATGGTCTTTGATGCCAGTAGTAGATTTTGGCAAATACAGATGAATGACAAAAGATCTAGACTCGGTACATTCAACACACTGTTTGGCAGGTACATGTTCACCAGACTTTCTTGGGGCATCTGTTTAGCTTGCTGGAGGATTCTCTGCACCTTGAGGTCTTTAAACCACGATTGGAGGACTTCAGTAACTCAGACATAGGTTAGGGGTTTGTTACAGGAGTGGGTGGGTGAGATTCTGTGGCCTGCATTGTGCAGGAGGTCAGACTAAATGATCATAATGGTCCCTTCTGACCTTAAAGTCTATGAGCTCCTGAAGTGTACCAAAGAGTAATCCAACCGACATCTGAAGGTCTGGAAAGTGTTGAGTGTTATATAGATGACATACTGGTGGGGGGAAATACCAGACAAGCATATGATGAAAGACTTAAGAATACTTTTCAATTTGATAATGTAACAGGTAAAGAAAAAATACAGATCTTGGAGAATAAGTTTGAGGCATACTCTGGACTCACAAATACCATCTGTAATTCATGCACCTCAAAAAGGTCTTGTAATGGTTACTTATCTTGGGAAATGTATCCCTCACATGTCAACACTAACAACTCCTTTAAGACAATTGTTGGGAAAAGATGTCAAGTTTTCCTGGATAAGGTGGCATATGAACACTTGAAATAATTGTGCACAAGGGCACCTGTGCTGATGTACTTTAATGTAAAAAAACCAGTTACTGTCCCAGTGGATGCAAGTTCTAATAGATTAGGGGCTGTATTGCTGCATAATTGCCTCTAAAGTGATAGAATCAGAGTACTGGGAAGACTCGGAAAAGAGATCTTGGCTATTATTAATGAGAGTAATCTGGGAGCAAAATTATGTAAAAGGAGAACTCGAGATGCTGTCTGTTGGCCAGGTATATGTAATCAAATTGATGAGATAGTACAATCTTGCAATATATGTCAAACCTTCAAAAACTGAAAGGAAAAAGAACCAATGCTATCACATAATGTTCCAAACAGACCTTGACAAAACGTGGCATGGACCTGTTTCAGTTTCAAGGTGCAAATTATTTTACTCTGGTTGATTATTATTCAAAATACGTCTGTTTGCTTCTGCATCAGAAACTGCAAACCTATATTTGCAAAGTCTGGCATACCCAAAGAACTCATTTGTGACAATGGTCCACAGTTTTACTCCAGAGACTTTAAAACTTTTGCAAAGCAATGAGACTTTATTTACAAATCATCAGATCTGTTCCCAGAATGGAATGGAATGGCTGGAAGAGCAGTTCAAACTGTAAAAAGGATTCTTCGAAATTCAGCTTGGATAACAGACACCTATATGAGCCCGTTGGAGTATTGGAATATACCTATTGGAGAGGCTGGATCACCTGTTCAGCTTCTCATGGGAAGATGTTTAAGGACTCAACTGCCAACTTCATCATAGTTGTTGCAACCCAAGCCGATACACGGAGATATACAAATGACCCTAACATTGATACAAGCAAAGTAGAAATATTTCATTGACGAAGGTGAAAACCCTTTATCACCACTGGAAAATGGAGAGACACTTTGTACCCTTCAAAAAGCTGCATGGAAACCTGCAAAGGTGGTTGACCAACACACTCCTCCAAGATCTTATTGAGACACAGGAAGGAGATTTCTAAAAGAAACAGAAAGGATTTGATGAGCACTAAGAGAATTGTGCATGAGGGGAATGAAAATATGAAACAAACAGAACTGTCAACTTCCAACTCAGAAATGCAAGCAATACAGACAAATCTGCTGAATCTACTGAGTCTCAAGTGGTCAGTTCAAATACAGAAAAAAATAAAATGGGACACTGACACTCCTGTTACCACCTCTAAAGGAGGAGTGATAAGAAAACCTGCTAGATACAGAGCCTAATTGTTCTAGACTCTAAGGATTAAATAAGAGTTATTGATGCTAAATTAAGTTGACAGTTAAGGAAAAAAAGTTGAACTTCAGTTAAATAGTATGAATCTAATTAAAAAAGAAAAGGCAGATTTAATGATAGTAGGAGCGTTAGAATAGAAGCCAAAATTACTCATAATGTTGTATGGGGGAATCATTATGTAGTGAGCTTATAAGCAGAAGCACAGTGGTACAGCACTTGGAACGCAGCAGGCAACCAACAACACTATCTGTACAGTTCTCAGCTAACATGTTAAGGAAAGCGCTCACTGTTATGAAAAAAGATACCAGAGACTTTTTAAGTGTTATAAAAGCAAGTTGGCAACAGCTATGGCAGAAAGCACTTAGTTTGGTTTACTATGAATTTGTGGATATTTGGTAAGTATTTGGACAACTGGCTAACATATGTTCATGAATCCTGAATGTTTTTATGAATTTTAGCCTGAATGATTATGCAGCTGAACATTTGAAGTGGTGGTGTGTTATCTGTTCTTTGCTCTTTGTTATTCTCCTCCTTAAAATGTTTTGGTCATCCAATCAGGAAATGAAAACAATGCCATGTGACTCAGGAGTCCAACCACACAACACGCATAATAGCGTGAATAGCTGAAGAAGCAGATCACAAAAAAACAACTTGTCTGTAAGGTTTCAGATTGTGAGTGCCTCAAAACAGGGACTGTCCTCAGGTGTTTGGAAAGTTATAGCTTAAACAACCACCACCATCAACAATTATTATGGACGCTGTGGGTGGGTTTTGTCCACCCCCCTTTGCAGTTTTCTATGACACTTTAAACTCAGTTTGTGATAAGGGTCAATTTATATCTGTATAGGACAGAAAAATATAATCATGGGCATTTCCTCAGGGGTCTCCCTGAGGAAATCCTAACCCTGCCCCCTTCTGTACCCCAACACCTGCACCCCTTCACTTCTACCACCCTGCACTTCCCTCCTGAGCCCCTAATCCTTACACTGTGCTCCCTTCACCCAATCCCTGCACCTCCCTCCTGTGCCCCAACACCTGCACTGTGCATGCTTCCTCACCCCAACCCCTGCCCTCCTCCAGCACCCCAACACCTGTCCCCTCCTGTGTCCCCTTCATCCCAACCCCTGCCCCTCCTGTGCCCCTAACTCCAGCACTGTGCATATCCCCTTCACAAAACCCCTGCCCCCCACTCCTGCCCCCTCCTGTGCCACTAATCCCTGCACTGTGCCCCCCTTTGCCCCTCTAACCATTGCATCCCCCTCCACATGGGGAAACTGACTTGGATGCACTAGACTTCTGCTCCTCTGCCCCGCGCAGCCCTAGGGGCTTGGGAGAGGGGAGCAAGGAGCGATGTCATGGCTTCCTGCATCCAGGTCACTTTCCCTGCGGACTGTGTAAGGGGAGGGCAGGAGAGCAGCAGCTCCTGATGCCTCAGCACAGCCCAGGTGGGGAAGTGACCTGGATGCAGGGAGCTCTGGTGTGTGCGTTGGGGAGACAGTGTGAAGGTGTGTGTGAGAGAGAGTGTGTGCGCCCCTGCATGAGTGAGTGCACTGTCTCGTTAAGAAAGCACTCAAGGTCAGAAGCCTGAACACCTAGAAGAAATAAGGTGATAAGTATCCGTCAGCATGGATTTGTCAAGAACAAATTGTGTCAAATGAACCTAATAGCTTTCTTTGACAAGGTAACTAGACTTGAGGATGGGGGGAAGCACTAGATGTGGTATATCCTGACTTTAGTAAGCTTTTTGATACTATCTCACATGACCTTCTGATAAACAAATAGAGAAATACAACCTAGATGGAGCTAGGTGCATAAGGTGGGTGCATAACTGGTTGGAAAACTGTTCCCAGTGGTTCAGTGTCAAGCTGGAAGGGCATATCAAGTGGGGGTTCCACAGGGATGAGTTCCGGGTCTGGTTCTGTTCAATATCATCATCATGATTTAGATAATGGCATAGAGAGTACAAAGTTTGCGGACGATACCAAGCTGGGAGGGGTTGCAAGTGCTTTGGAGGATAGGATTAAAATTCAAAATGATCTGGACAAACTGAAGAAATGGTCTAAAGTAAATAGAATGAAATTCAATAAGGACAAATGCAAAGTACTCCACTTAGGAAGGAACAATCAGTTGCACACATACAAAATGGGAAATGACTGCCTAGGAAGGAGTACTGGGGAAGGGATCTGGGGGTCATAGTAGATCACAAGGTAAATGTGAGTCAACAGTGTTGTCAGATGCTACCAGTGTGGTGCTCTGCTCTGTTCAGTGTTGATAACAGTCAGGTGCGTGCGTGTTCCCTCTGTGTGCTGCCCTGGCTCTGCAGATCGCTGGCACAGCAACCCTGAGAGAACCCCCAATGACCACAGACTCCGATAAGGTACGAAGGCACCCAGCCAGGTTTATTGCCAAATGAAGCACAGTAATAGTTTCCCGCAGACTCTACAGGACATACTTTAATATGTGCCCCCTGACCATGGACCAGTTCGGTCAGCGGTGGAACTCTCCACTTCCCCCTAGGCCAGACCAAGACAACTCCTCAGGGGTGCATTCTTATGCACAGGTACAAACAAGTTACACATCACTCCTGAGATATTGAGGTAGTAGTAAGGTGCCGCCTCTCAGCCTGTACATGTTGGTTCGAACAAAACAACTCTGCCATCATATTGCCTTTTTGCCTGTCTTTAGGATGGGTCAGTCTGTTCCTTGTTATGTGTGGACTGTGCAAGTATCGGAGTATTCTTGGTACCATCCTGGCACATGTTTATATCTCTAGTGTCAGTGCCTTTTAGGTATGTGTAATTTTGCAACATCAGCCTTTTCCTTGCCAGCTTCTGTATGCAGGGCCTGCCTCTGGCTCACAGCTTAACTTTGCTTTATATTAACAAAGTTTTGATCATTACTTTAGTTCAGGCCTTAGGCCTCATACCGGGCCTCTAATACAAGGACTTATGTTTCAGGACCTCATCTAACTACAAACAGCGTAACATTGTTGCAAAAAAAGCAAATATTATTTTGGAATATATCAGCAGGAGTGTTGTAAGCAAGACATGAGAAGTAATTCTTCCGCTCTACTCTGCACTGATTAGATCTCAGCTGGAGTATTCGGTTCAGTTCTGGGTGCCACATTTCAGGAAAGACATGGGCAGATTGGAGAAAGTCCAGAGAAGAGCAACAAAAATGATTAAAGGTCTAGAAGACATGACCTATGAGGGGAGATTGAAAAAAATGGGTTTGTTTAGTCTGGAGAAGAGAAGACTGAGGGGAGAGATAACAGTTTTCAAGTACATAAAAGGTTGTTACAAGGAGGAGGGAGAAATATTGTTCTTGTTTACCTCTGAGGATAGGACAAGAAGCAATGGGCTTAAACTGAGCAAGGGTAGTTTAGGTTGGACATTAGGAAACACTTTCTACTGTCAGGGTGGTTAAGCCCAGGAATAAATTGTGTACCGAGGTTGTGGAATCTCTATCATTGGAGATTTTTAACAGCAGGTTAGATAAACACCTGTCAGGGATGATGTAGATAATACTTAGTCTTGCCATGAGTGCAGGGGACTGGACTAGATGACCTCTTGAGGTCCCTTCCAGTCCTATGCTTCTATGTGAATACAGTCAATGTTTCTAACATACCTCAGTAAATCTGCAATTAAGAAAAGGGGCATCCACATGACTGAGTACAAATTATAATTAATCTTCATTAGACTTAGACAACTCCCAGAGCATGGCATAAAAACTATGAGACACATTCAGGTAATGGATTATATATTGCAAACAGGATGTGCATTATGTATAGAGATTCAGTTAATTAGGGTTTTGGTGACAGGACAAGAAACCCTCCTTATCTGCTCATGCTATTGGCATCCAGTTCTAGTAACTTGCTAAATTGCACTCAGCAAGTTTCCTCTCTGGCTTATCTTGCAGATCAATGTGCAGATTTATTTTTCATTAAGATAGCTCAGTAGAATACAGCACAAAATCCTTTTTGTGGTAAATACAACCAACGCAGTTGAAAATGAAGCAACACAAGGACATGTTGCCATTTAGAAAGGGAAAGAGAGAAATAGAGACCTGCTTATGGCAATTTGATGACTCTGGAGATGTTTGAGATTTTTCATCTTTACATTAAATATTCACTGGGTTTTTTTCTTACATTTTGGGCAATTGTAGCTAGTCAGTGAGCTCTTTATTTTGAAGGAGAAACTACTGCTATAGGTGAATATATTTTTAGAAGTTAAGAGGAACTTGTGGTGAGGCACTAAGCTTTGCCCATTGGCTTGGTTTCTTGTTGTCCCACTGGACTACCATTTACTCTTAAGTTGCAGATTTAATTGATTTTAAAAATACTTCAAACACTTGTCTGTCTCTGCATTCCTCAGCAAAGACATTAGGCCCTTGCTTCAGTAAGGCGTCTGCAGTACTGTAGTTGCTGGGTGCTGCTCTTCAGCTACCGAAAGTTTCATTACATACAGTACATTCCAGGAATATTTGTGTGCATGTGCCTCTTAAGCGCTGAGCACCAATTCATTCAGGAACACTGAGAAGTGGTGCGCTCTAATTTGCAGCTCCGGACACACATGATGTTAACTCTGTATCTTTTATGCCCAGTTAGCCTCTGGCCCCACATTTGTTTCATTTTAAGACTTTTATAAACACATTTCAGTTTTGAATTTTAAAAAATATATTCCAGTTCATAACAATAAGGCGGCACTGAGGCCCAGATTTGTAAGCGCTGAATGCAACATTTAACTGGTTTAGGAGCCTAAGGCTCATTTTCAAAAGCGATGTAGGCACTTGGAAGCCTAAATCCTATTGACTGTCAATGGGATTTAGGCTCCTAAGTGCCGACATCACTTTAGAAAATGAGACAGGCGCCTAAACCAGCTAGGCATTGCACTACTGAGTTCAACAATGCCTAAATAACTTAAAAAGCTGAGCCATAAAAAAATGAATACCGCATTTGGGAAAATGTTGCTTAGAAAGATTGACAGACTAGATGAGCCAATATGTCTTTTCCCTCTGTGTTTCAAACACTACACTTTCTACATAAGAACATAAGAACGGCCGTACCGGGTCAGACCAAAGGTCCATCTAGCCCTGTCTTCCAACAGTGGCCAATACCAGGTGCACAGAGGGAATGAACAAAACAGGTAATCCTCAAGTGATCCAGTCACCTTTGCTTTGATACCTTATGAGAAGGGGACCTGAGGTGTTTGATAATCAGCCACATACACAGTGCTCAGGACTTAGGCTTCTAAATGACTTAGATGCTTTAGAAATGAGACTTAGGAGCCTAATTAAATTAGGCTTTTTGAGAAATGTTACCCAAAATGACTAAATTAGCTGCCACATTCTAAAGAGTACAAGAGCACGTGCATTGTATACTTAAAATAAAACGCTATGCCGTAACAAAATGTTTAGGTAGTGCCCATCAGGGCCGGCTTTAGGAACTGCGGGGTCCGATTCAAACACCTGGCAGTGGTCCGGGTCTTTGGCGGCACTTCGGCAGTGGGGGGTCCTTCCCTCGCTCCGGGTCTTCCGTGGACCCCCTGCCGCCAAAATGCCGGAGTGAGTGAAGGACCCCCCGCCGCTGAAGTGCTGCTGAAGACCCTGACCACCACTGGGTGAGTAAAAAAAAATTAAAAAATTAAAAAGGTGCCTAAGGGGCAGGGCCCTCTTAGGTGCGAGGCCCGATTCTGGGGAGTCGGGCGAATCGGCCTGAAGCCGGCCCTGGTGCCCATAAGCCTGACAAATATCACAGCACTTTACAGACTATATGCACTCTAACACAGTCATCCCTGGGGAGGAAAGCAGACCTTTGTTTCCTTGTTCTCCTACATTTGTCTGTCTGTATCCCTCAGTCATCTCATACCTCATACTTAGACTGTAGGCTCTTTGGGGCAGGGACTTTTTGTTCTGTGTTTAGTAGTGCCTAGGGGTTCTGCTCCAGGACTAGGCTCCAAGGTGGTGTAGTAATACAAATAATAAATAACACCACACTTTGCGCATCCACTCAAGGTCTGGACAGAATCTGTCCTCACCAGCATGTTACCTACACCCTCATATAGATCATCATCCGCTAAGGTGGTGCAGCTCACACGTTATTGGGCTGGAATCGATGAATGTAACTGTCACAGTTGAGACATGGGTAGTCTGACCTAGAGGTTGGCGTGTGAGTTGGGATCGAGGAGGCAGTCTGGGTCGGATACCAGGAGATCAGCATCGGAGACAGGCCAGAGGACCGACAGAGAATCCCGTGTCAGGCAGGGTCAGGTTACCGGGAGATCAGACTCAGGCAATAGGTAGTGCTGGGGAAGCCATTGTGATAAAGTGAAACCCAGCTGCACAGATAAGTTCCTATTCCTTTGCTTGGTTTAAACAGAAGCAGGGAACCAACTGGGATTCTTGGAGCTCCACTAATCATACCCCAGGACTGGAGTCCTGTGTCAGTGCTGAGCTTGTAGTTCTGTAAATGTAAAATAAATGTAAAGTAATGCACATTGGAAAAAATAACCCCAACTATACATACAACATGATGGGGGCTAATTTAGCTACAACGAGTCAGGAAAAAGATCTTGGCGTCATCGTGGATAGTTCTCTGAAGATGTCCATGCAGTGTGCAGAGGCGGTCAAAAAAGCGAACAGAATGTTAGGAATCATTAAAAAGGGGATAGAGAATAAGACTGAGAATATATTATTGCCCTTATATAAATCCATGGTACGTCCACATCTCGAATACTGTGTACAGATGTGGTCTCCTCACCTCAAAAAAGATATTCTAGCACTAGAAAAGGTTCAGAAAAGGGCAACTAAAATGATTAGGGGTTTAGAGAGGGTCCCATACGAGGAAAGATTAAAGAAGCTAGGACTCTTCAGCTTGGAAAAGAGAAGACTAAGGGGGGACATGATAGAGGTATATAAAATCATGAGTGATGTTGAGAAAGTGGATAAGGAAAAGTTATTTACTTATTCCCATAATATAAGAACTAGGGGTCACCAAATGAAATTAATAGGCAGCAGGTTTAAAACAAATAAAAGGAAGTTCTTCTTCACGCAGTGCACAGTCAACTTGTGGAACTCCTTACCTGAGGAGGCTGTGAAGGCTAGGACTATAACAATGTTTAAAAGGGGACTGGATACATTCATGGTGGCTAAGTCTGGCTATTAGCCAGAATGGGTAAGAATGGTGTCCCTAGCCTCTGTTCGTCAGAGGATGGAGATGGATGGCAGGAGAGAGATCACTTGATCATTGCCTGTTAGATTCACTCCCTCTGGGGCACCTGGCTTTGGCCACTGTCGGTAGACAGATACTGGGCTAGATGGACCTTTGGTCTGACCCGGTACGGCCTTTCTTATGTTATGTCTTATGGTGACTGGTAACAGGCCACTGGATGGAAGGTCAGATCTGTGGTCCCAGACAGTAACAGGAAAAATCTGCTAAACAGGAGGGTGTAAGGTAACATAGTTCCCTCTTTGCTATAAATATAAACCTTCCTCCTCCAGCTCCTTTCCATGTAAATTGCTTTGGGTTAGTCTCCCTTACACCCACACATAAATAAATAAGTATAGCCTGTGGGTGGGGCTGACTGACCCACCTTTCATATCATCACCTCTCAGTTTGGTCCTAAGGGTCTGGATGGTTTCCTGGGTGACTCCAGGAGCTGATTATGTTTTATTGTTACCACTTTTTCCAGACACAGCACTTTGATTGAGCCCGCAGAGGGCCTTGCAACCAGTAACATGGCACAAAGGCTTTCTGGACGGGAGATGAACAACACAATCTCCCCCACTGCAACTACAGGATGAATTGAGCTAGGCAGCATATAGTTACCCAAGCTGGAAAATACCCTCGAGCAGCAGGCTAGGGCAAGAGTTCAGTGCTGCCAGAGGGGAGCCTCTTCTCAGTCGGTAGTGCCATGTTCTGAGTGGCTTGCAGTGTTTTAGCTTTCTGTCTTAGGTATCCATCCTACTTATTCCTACAACCCCCTATCACTATAGTGACATTATCTCCATTTACAGATGCAGAACTGAGGCACAGAGAAGCTAATTAAGTTGCATAGGGTGGCCTAGAAGTCTGTGGCAGGGGAAGGTCTTGAACCCACATCTCCCAAGTCCTAGCTCCTCCTTCCTCTCTTCGGATGTATCTGATTCAGGTAGCCAGCAGGCCTTCCTCGACTTGGCTAACACATGAGATCCCACCTGGTATAGCTGCAAACAAATAGGCTAAACATAGTAAAACTAATTGCTGGCATCTTACATCCACTTTTCATCAGGGTAAGGCTCCAACTGTACAAGTGCACACTGTTGCCTGTTACATTTTGACATTGACTTCACTGAGTGTAAGGGCTAAGTAAAAACTGAGGAAGCACTTGAGAATCTGGCCCCCAGTTTAAACCATTTGTCACTAGCTGGCTATGAATCCTGGCACGGCATGTTAGTTTGGTTTTCTTCAGGTCACCATATGAAAGGTAGAGGGGGCAGAAAAATGACCAGCAATTGAATTAGGAAAAACAACATGTTGTAATTTGACTTCCTTGCCTGGATTAAAGTTGCCTAGAAATTCAGTATAATGACGAGCACACTTAAATACAGCTCCCACATTCTTTTAGGCCATTATATTGCATTTGAGAGGCACCAGTTGCTGGAAGTGCTAGGAACAAAACCTTGGGAAATTCAAATATGACAGCTTTTTATTCACAAATTCTTTAAACAAAAGGGGAAAAAAATCAACAGATGGACTCAAATCCATAAGCTCACAGGAAGGGTTTGCAGGGAGAATGAGTTAGTTTTGTGCCAGAGACTTGTAAGCCGATATGCTCCAAGATATGCATAACACGGATAAAGCAAATCAAGCTTTTGTTGAGACTTAATACTATAAATTTCATGCAGCTAGACATATTCACTGCACTCACTTTTCTAAGTCATTTGCAGGTCAAAATTAATGTGGAAGAATATGTGAATTTTCTGGTCTACACCCGCTCCTCCCACCTGATGCCCCCCCCCAACATATTTGGTGAAATAAAGTTCTCTTCAGCTAAGCAGTATTATATTCTAATTCTTAAGTAAGACAAAAAATACCTCAAAACGCTGTATCTTCCATAAATGTCTCCAGTGTTTGGAATAGAAAAGATTGCGTAATCTCACAATAGCAAGACTGACTTCATAAAAGATTAATATGTTTGAAAAGCAGGCCACATTTAAAAAAATGTAAAGCTTCAAACATTGTTGCCATTTTTTTTAAATTACATCTCTTCTAAAGATATTTGTATAAACAGCTTATAACCGCTCCCTCCAATTCTCCAGTAGTTCCAAGATTATTATTTTCTTTTTCCTCCTTTTAAGATGGGAGTGGCCACTGTTAACATGATTATCTTCTGTCCCGTCACAATATGCCTACCTGTATAAAGACACCAGTTATGCCATTAACCTTAATGCTTTTGGAAGTAATATACAGGACATGCCTTTCTTCTGCTTCCATACAATAGTTTAACTACTTACTGTATGTTACTTCTCCCACCTATGGCCTCTCTGTCTTGCAACCGGAGCCAAGTGGATGGACCCTTGCACCTGGGTTGGGGCCCTGGTTTGCAAACCCATTGCTTTCTCTCCATGCAGATCCTTAATTTAAAAGAATTACTTCAATCCTGGTACCCTCAGAGTTTGAGCTCATATATAGCAGGGAGAGAAAACGTATGTCACTCCCTCATCTGGATCTACCAGTGTTTCTCATCCACTTTCTGCTTTGTCTTTTACATTCTAAGCTCTTCAGTTCAGAGACGGTCCTGTTTTGTGTCTGGTATAGTGCTAACCACACTGTTGAAACTAACCAAATTATACACCAGGACGAGAATTATTAGCTCATTTTTTTAACTTGGCTTTTAAAAAGACAGATAAAAGGTAATCCAGGCCTATGTGTCGCTGATAATTAATCCCCCTCCCCCCTTCAAGATTGCCCCTAGTCTCTGTATAAAGATGAGCCATGCAGGGAGCCCAAGTCAACAGCACGAGCTATTTGGGACCAGCAGTGGATGAGGGGTGTGAAGCCCTTTCCAAAGCCCTCATAGAGAAAAGGGCAGCCTGCCAGCAGCTCTGGCACTTTTTATGGAGGGAGCTCTCCCTGCTCAAGCACCTGGGCTGTTCTCAGTTGCAGCAACGTGGCCCATGGAGATGGACTGTCTCTAAAGTAAGCATGTTGCAGTCCATTTGTGGCTTTACAGCTCTAAAGCAGCAGCTCCCTGAGAGCCACAGGCAGCCAGTTCAGATCCCACAGCAGTGGTGTGTCATGCTGGTGGCCAGATACCTTGCTTCACAAGCAGGCAGCCACATTCTGTGCCAGCTTTGGCTTCCAGCCATCTTGCTGCTCTCATCCTTATTCCAACCTCAACCAGCCACTGGAAAAGATTCTCATCTGCATCCTCTGAAACAGAAATGGGGAAAAGACAAAGAGGTAATGGGGTCATTGCCCTTTCCTGGGATTTAGCCCCTTTCTGGGTCAGCTAATGACTGGGGACATACACATTGTCATAGAGTGTTATTCACAGGCTGAAGACACCACAACCAATGCTTCCTCACTAACCCTTTTAGTAGCCCCATGCACATGCCGAGCAAGGAGAACAAGATGGAACTCACTGAATAGTATTACCACATGGGGTTCTGTTGCTCTGGGGCGTGGTACTGTCCCAGTTTGTCTACTACTCATACTACCCAGAATGTAATTCACAATTATTATGCAGCTGAACCGAAGAAATAATTGCACCGTCCCCTGTATATTTCTAATAATATCCCTTGGATAAGAGTTTAGTACATAAACTTTGTAAAGTTGCAGTGGGAAGTGCCATTACTTGACTTCCGTAAGACAAATGATACATTTAAAAAAAAAAACTTTGTATGTGCAGAAGGAAAAGGCTGGATTCCTAAAAACTGCAGACTCAAGAGCAGCAAGATTTGGACACAACTGGATGGGAGCTTGAAGGAAGAGGCATGAGCTGAAGATGATTTTCAATCTATGGGTCTGAATACCAGAGAAAATGGTGGTGTTGTCAACAATGATAGTGAATGAGTGGGATGGAGTGGTTTTGGGAAGAAAAATAAGGGTTCAGTTTGGGCCCTAGTATATGTTTACAATGGGGGCCAGCATTAGAAGAGACAGTTTCCCACCCACAAGAGGGAGCTGCAGCTAGACGCTCCAAGGGCCTGAGCTGTGCAATATTCTGTTTAGCAGGATGTAGAAGAGTCAGCACCAAGTCTGAGAGCAGATCACAGCGACAACAGATAAGGAAGCAGTCAGTGCCGCAACCCTGTTTGTATCGTCTTACATCTATGAACTAAATGTCTGGTCCTGAAAAGCTTTCTGTGCCCGACAGAGAACCAGATAGTGGTGTCAGAAGTAAATGTGCACCTATGAGGACATCCGGCTGCTCAGACTTACATTATCAGACAACTTAACACAAACCTCAATCCTGGCAGAAAGCTTGATTCCAGGTCCTGGATGCTTGGACACAGCAGGGGATGTCTTCAACAACTGGCTGTTCTTCAGAACATAATGGGAAAAATATGAAGTTGCTACAGGACTGAATGAAAAAGCTGGAAGAATAAGGGCTGTCACACTGCTCTTAGCAATGGGGAAAGAATGCCACGTGCTCCAGCAGCACCTGGATATTCCACCAGCAGTCTGCGGAAATCCCTCCAAAATTTTGGATATGCGCCAAAACCATTTTCAACCTCCAAGAAATGTTATAATATCTGAACACTACCTCTTCAACAAGAGTGAGCAAGCATCTACACAAACCACTCACCAGTACATTGCCAAGCTGTGTAAAACAGCAGATTCATGCGAGTTTGGCTTTTGGAAAGAGGAGTTGATAAAAGATCGTTTAGCCATAGGAACCCGACAAAGGAGCTCAGATGAGAATATTCAGAAACCCCACCGGAGCAGTGGCAGGAGGCATAAAATGTGCAAAGTGAGTGAACAGCCACTCACTCAAATGAAGATGATAAGCACACAGGAGACAGAGTATGCATTATATACAAAAAAGAAATACGGCTGTCCATAAGAAATAACCCCCCCGACACTACATAAGTACAGTGATGAGGCAAGCACACCTCACAATGAACGCTATGGATACTGTGACTGTTCATGTCTTGTATCAATGCCCAGCTTACAGCACTACTTGCAGAAATTATGAAAAGAGGAAACACTATGCACAAGTGTACAAAGAAAGCAAAGGAAAGCAACACACTGTATAGCAGAGATGAACAATGTTGAGCTGAGCAGCAACTCAGATAATGACATCCTTTACATATATGACACTGGAGCAATACCCACTGAGAAAACAAAATGGTTCGTTAAGCTCATGCTAACACCTGCCAAAGTAACGTTGAAGCACTGGCACAAGAAACAGAATGCCAAACAGAGGAACATCCATAAATGTAATGGGCTACAAGGACTTCCTCAACATCATGCAAGATGGTGCAGTAAAACTGCAGCCACGCAATACCAAATTAAAACTCTATGATTGCATCATCTTCACACCACTAGGGCAGTGAGCATTACAGGCACAACACCAAGGGAAGATATATCAGCTAGAATTTCGAGTTGTGAACTCCAGACGGAAACCACTACTATCAGCCAGTACATGCAAACATATGAACTGTGTGACATTAAACCTCTCACCTACAGTTCATGTAATCAACTCAGAAGAAACCAATACACATGGACAAATACAACCAGGTGGCATCTCCATGGTTTGAATCCTGAGGAATTACAACGATGTTTTTAAGGACTACACAATACACTTACAATTAGGAAAAAAACATCCAGCCAGTGCAACACCTACCACGCAGAGTTCCCATAGCATTATAAGAAAAAATGCTGAAGGCAATAAAACAAATAGAAAAGGATGGCATTAGTGACAACGTGAATGAATCTACAGAATGGATAAGCAACATGGCAGCCATAGAACAACCAGGAAAACTTTGCATATGCATAGACCCAAGCAATTTAAACAAGGCACTATTGAGGGCTCATTACCAGATACCTACAACAGAAAAATCCCATCTGACCTTGCTAAAGCAAAGATATTTTCAGTGGTGGATGCAAAAGATGGATACTGACAAGTACTATTAGATGAAGAAAGTATCTAACCACCTTCTGGACACTAGCACACTGACAAAGATGGCTTTGAATGCCATTTGGAATCAAACCAGCTGCAGAAGAATATCAATGCTGCCAGCAAGATGTATTAGCAGGTCTCAACGGGATTAGTGTTATAGCTGATGACATTTTAGTGTACACAGAGGCGGCTCTAGCCATTTCGCCGCCCCAAGCACGGCGGCACGCCGCAGGTGGCGCTCTGCCGGTCGCCGGTCCTGCGGCTCTGGTGGACCTCCTGCAGGCATGCCCGCGGATGCTCCACCGAAGCCGCGGGACCAGCGGACCCTCCGCAGGCACGCCTGTGGGAGGTCCGCCGGAGCTGCCTGCCGCCCTCCCGGTGACCGGCAGAGCGCCCCCCGCGGCATGCCGCCCCAAGCACGCGCTTGGCGTGCTGGGGCCTGGAGCCGCCCCTGAGTGTACAGGTGTGGAGACACAATGGAAAAGGCATTATTAGATCATAATCTCGCTAAACTCCTAGAAAGGGCTAGGGAGGTCTGCCTAAAACACAACAAGCAGATGATGAGACAGTGACTCACCAAGGTACCATACATAGGTCACCAGCTGACCTCACAAGGCTGTACCAAGATCCAGAAAGGTGAGAGTAATACAGCAAATGCCAAACCTTCAAACTCCAACCAACTATTAGGATTTGTAAATTACTTGACCAAATTCCTGTCTTGTCTCTCAGACGTATGTGAGCCTTAGACAATTACTAGATTCAGATGCAACATGCATCTGGCTGCCCCAGCATGATACAGCTACCAACCACACTAAAAACTTCACCACACACCCAGTAGCCTGTGCATCAAGGTCCTTATCTCCGACAGAAAGATGGTAGGCTCAAATTAAAAAAGTGTGTCTAGCAATCGTATTTGCCTGTGAAAAATTTGATCAATCCACATGAAGTCAAAAAGCTATACATATTTAAAGTGATCATAACAAGTCATTTTCAAGAAACCACTGCTATCAGCTCCATCATGCAATTAAGACTGCAGTGTTATCACCTAGATGTATGCTATAAAAAAAGGAACCAAAATGTATATAGCAGACTTCCTATCCAGAGAAGCTCTGCTACAAGAATCTGATACAAATGAACAAGACTACAAAATCTGTAACCTAACTGATGCAAAAGAAACACAAGAAGAAACAGGAAGTATGAATCAAACCAACTATTTCCAGGTAAGGACTACAGAAAGTCCGTAAGCATACACTACAGGATAAAGGATTACTAATTCAGACATCTGTTATTTTAACAGGATGGCTGGACATATGTGAAGAGGTTCCAGAGGCCACTCGTGAGTACTGGAACTAACATGACAAACTCAGTGTGCAGGAGAACATTATATTCAAGACAACCGAATGCTTATACCTAAAGCCTTAAGAAGAGAGACCCTATCTTGAACACATCACAGCCACTCTGGGATAGAAGCGTGTCTACAAAATGCTAGGGGTGTAGTATACTAGTCAAGTATCACCAATGAAATTAAAGACCTGATAAGGAACTGCAATGCATGGGCAGAATCCCAAGCAAGCCAGCAGGAAAAAAAAAGGAGAAAAACGTTGAAGATACATAGCATTCCTGATAGACCCTGAAGTAAGATGGCAATCAAGCTTTTTGTTGTAAACAACACTGGCTTCCTGATCATAGTTAATTACTACTCTGACTTTGGGGAATTAGATGAACTATCGAACAGCACTGCAGCAAGAATAATAGGTAGAAGGCATGGCATGCCGGATTGTGTCATCTCAGATAATGGACCATAGTTCACCAGCAAGGAATTTGCACACTTCACCAGAGATTGGGAATTTAAACATATCTCAGCCTCCCCTACAACGGTCAGTTCAAGAGCAAAACTGAATCAGCCATCAAAATTGAAAAAACTCTTGAAGAAAAACTTTAAGAATAAGGAAAACAAGTGGCAAACTATCCTATAGTGGAGAAATACCCCAAGGCATGACCAGAAGCTCTGTTAAATATCTAATGTCCAGACAGACATGCACATTGGTACCTACAGCCAATGTGCTATTAAAACTTGAAGTAGGGGAAGGAGTCCCAGATCAATTACAGGAAAAGTGCAACAAGCTAAAACCTATTATGACAGACAGGCCACAAACCTTCCAGAGATACAACCTACAGAACTAGTAATAGTGTGATTATTTCCTCAAGACAGATCCTGCACATGGAAAAGGGCAATGTGCATGGAGCAGAATACTTCTCACCCCTATATTGTTGTGGTTGATGAACATAAATATCACTGGAACCATAAATTCATCTGTCCAATAGAATATCCTACAGCCAAAGGAAACTCAATGTGGCGCGAGGAGGAACTGTGAAATCCTCTGAACAGCGATAAGTGGAATATAATAAATTCACTGCCTAACACACGCATGACAGAGGTGGAACCAGTAAACATGCCACCCGACCATGTAAAAGGAGAAGCAAAACCGAGACCACCAACGTGCCAAACACAGTAGCCTTTCCTGGCACCATCAAAAAGTACTCCAGCATGAAGGGACATCAAATCACCATCCAGATACAAAAACTTTGTACTGAGTGAATCACTGACTCTCCCAAACTACATCAACCGTTGCATAAATTCCATTAAGTTGTTGCATTATGTTTTATACATTGTTACTTAGGTATACTTTCTTAAACAGACATGACAAAGGGGATGTTAGGAGAGACAGCTTCCCATCCACAAGAGGGAACTGCAGCTAGGCCTGAGCTGTGAAAAATTGTGTTTAACAGGATGTAGAATAGTCGGCACCAGGTCTGAGAGCAGATCACAGTGACAATATATAAGGAAGCAGTCAGTGCTGCAGCCTGGTTTGTAATATCTTAGACATATGAAATAAAAGATTGTTACTGAAAAACTTCAGGGATTTCTTTGCCTTATTGACAGAACCAGAACATCCAAGAGATGATTTGGAGAGAAGCTGAGACGGGAACCTGGATGAAAGGAAACAGGTCACTGGAAAGGCAGATTTGAGAGTCAGTCACATAAATATGGTAATTGAAACTATGAGTAGATGATGTTACTCAAGAAAAAGGTGTAAAGGGGGAAAAAGAAGGGATCTTGGTTGGAGCTCTACAAAGAGTGGGAGATGGAGGAACCACTAAAAGAAAGAATGAAAGAATGACCCAAGAGGTGGAGGAAGAGCATAGAGAAGAGTGTGCTGTGAAAACCCAGAGACATCAAGATGCTGAGAACGTGGATTTGACTGACAGTGTCAAAAGCAGAAGATAATAGCACAGATAATAGAACTCTTACTCATCACAAGACCATAATTTCTGAAAATTACTACCAGTTTCAGAAGCATGACATTTAAATGCATACAGTTCTTGTTACAGAATTCCAATTTTTTTCATAGAAAGAGAAAAAATGCATAAAATAGTCTTCTACTTTTGCAGCTACTTCAAAATGCTGACAGGAAGACTATTTTAAAACGTATCCAACATTTTAAATATTTTAAAATGAAATATTTGAGTAACGTGTTTTCATGTTCACAGGACAGTAGGCTATGGATGCACTATTTCTTTCAGAATAGAGTACAGCACCATTTGAAGCTTTTAAAGTGAATGTATTCTTGCTACAACAGATGCTATTTTGTTAGCTAGTAGGATTTCCATGGTGATAAGTAGAGAGTGGTGATAGGCAAATCTCTCATCAGAAAGGCATTCCTGGTAGAGTTCCACAAAGTTGACATATTCCATCATTGAAGATAATGCAAATAATTTCTCTTAAGAGTGAGGAACAAATTCTTTGACCTCTCTCATAAAGCTAGCGCTTGATTCAGCTCTATTACAGTTAATTGGAGTCTGCTTGTTGACTTCAGTAGGTGCTGTATCGGGATCTTGGTCATAAGGATTTAGGACTTTTATGGAATTGTTAACAGTTCTCAAGACATGGACCCTTGTTCTCATTTACACTAAGGCCACTTTGCCCAGCTCTGGCAGTGTGAAGGAGCCTTAAAGTGGGTGTGCGTTTACACTCACTGCCAAAATGGTATAAAGGGGCCTTATTTGCCACCTACTACTCCTAAACATGTATGCAGTCAAATGTTCTCTCTTTACAATAAGTAGTTGTCAGAAAGTCTGTTTCTGGTCTAGATGCTTGGTCCTTTCCTGTAACAGAGATTATTCAGCTCAATGTCCCAGAGCCCCATTAAGCACTTTGTTTCTTATTGAATGAACGCAGTGACTTGAATCAAACATATACAGCCACCATGGATGGATGAAATTGCAGTGAAAAGTGAGAAGTCAGCGATACTGATTGGCTGCATTGTCTAAACATGTCTCCTCATTGTTGAATTCCTGCCAAAAACATTATCCTTCTGTGTTTACCCTTCAAAAGCCCTTGATCAATCAGATGGTGCATCTCCTTTTTAACATAATATTCTCTACTGAAAAAAATTAATTCATAACTTCATATCATGCCAGAACCCATCAAAACACATTGATCATAATTTACCAGTAATTTAGTAGCTGGAATCATATATTTCTCAACTTCTGTTCTATTACTTTGTTCTAAAACATGAAGTAGCAAGTTTTCCTATTGACCTCTTCCATGTACACAAGAGTTAATTTCCTCCAGTACTTGTACAGCACTGCAAACAGATTTCAAGATTACTTGCACTGTGTCAGGTCAGTTACATTAAAACAAAACTGTGATACCATTTTTTAGACAAATTAGAGCTCCCTCTGCTGGAAATATAGCTTCAAAGCCCACTGAAATCAATGGGAAATTGACTTCAATGTGCTTTGTAGAAAGTCCTTTTAGAGGCAACTGGCAATCCACAAATGCTTGCTAGACTTTAAGGATGATAGCAATGCATTCTCAGGATGATAATACCAACATGTATTTATACAGTACATTTCAGAAGGATCCCAAAGCACTGATAAAAGAACTGACACTCACTAATCGTGTGGGCCAACTGGGTACGAAGATGAAATGGCTATTCCTATTTAAAAACAAAACAAAAACAAACTAGACACGTGATCTGACTCATTCCTAAAAGTCAAACATGGTAAAGGTAAGAATTGTTCACATATAAATCCCCTTTGCAGAAACTCTATCAAGGAACAAAAAAGTCACTCATTTTCTCAGATGATTAGAAGCCACAAAAAGTTAACATTTACAGAGAAGATTGATTTATTGATAATCTCTTTTGTATTACAGCAACCTCACCACCATTGTAAGCACAGCTGACATGAAAGTTAGGACCTGATTCTGAAAATCTTCCAGCAGCAGTCCCACTGATTTCAATGGGATTAGCACGGTGAGTAGAGGGTACTTGCATAAGTAGGGATTGCAGCATCAGACTCTTGGTACCGTCAAAGGTGCTACATAAGCGTTTGTATGAGAAGATGCTGCATTATAGATACCTCACCAGCCCAAACCACTTGTGGCATTAAAAGGAAATTAGTTAAACTTGGATCCCATTGCTTCAAAGTGAATCCTAGGAAGCAAGTGCAGAATACTAGCGTATGTCCTACCTGATCACCTAGTTATAAAGCTTTCCTAATTATTATTTCTGGCTGCCAATGATTAGAGATAACATAGTTATCATCATTCTTGAAACACACCACTTAATAGACAACAACATGAGAACATTTTTATTTTGATTTTAAGTTCTTTATTTCTTAGCTGGACATCTGCATTACATTTGGCTTTAATCCCGTAAAGAATTACTTTCTTTGGCAAAACAGTTACTGAACTGGGTAGAATTCACAGTAAGAAAATATGTTGGAAAAACTGAAGTGATGTCAATGCCAGCTCAAATCCACAAAGCTTAAAATATCATAAATGTACTTGTACTTTAAATATATATATTCCTCTTTTTTACCTTTGCTGGAAACAACATAGGTGTACGCCATAAAACCACCCAGAAGAATGTGTACAAAATGTAGGTTTCCTTTTATATGTATTTTCTTTTCATGAATAATCACTCTGTAAACATAAAAAATGAACACAATTTGTGTTAAGTAATGTATCCAACAGCTGAGTCCACTGTTCTTTGTACTCCAACTCCAGCCTCATGGCAGGTCTTCTGCACTGAAAAAGAACTGAAACTTCCCTAAAAGTAAGAAAGCTGTATTCAGTTGAGAACAGTAGTGCTAAAGGTGTAGAGGCTCCTTGAAATAAAATAAAACCTGACTTTGTAAGCACTTTTAATACTGAAATTTATAAATATACATTACTGAAGAACGATTCAGAAGAAATCAGAGGTTTGTTGGGAATGGATGCAATACAAGGGAACAATAATGTTGCCAGATAAACTGCAGTAAGAATGGAAGAAGCAGGCTAGGAGTCTGGATAAACTCTTCTAGTTCTAGAGCAAGATGTTTCTATAGTTACAGTTAAAAGAACGGATGTTCTGCAAAGTGGTTTTGGGGAGAAATTTTCTACTGGAACTACTATTTAACCAAGATTTACCATAGCACCACAATTAAATTACCCACTATTACAAAAGAAGATTTAAAAAATCTAAAACAAAGGAAAAACACCACCAATACCTGCACCGGGAGCTATTTATTAGCATAACACTCTTCTTTTTAAAGATTTAATAACAACTGAAGTATATACAAAGTATTACAGCATTTACACAATAAAAAAAGTTTCCTATTAGCTGATGAAATATAAGGTAGTGCTGCAATGTACTTCAGAGCATGAATACAATAATAATGAAGCAGACCACTGTACTTTCAACTTCTCTGCTACCACACACCACAACTGTCAGTTGGAATGACAGTTAATTAAACCATTGGGAAGACACAGATTGTCAACAAAATTGTAACAGATTGACGTGCAGCACTAACCATCATAAGGAAGGAGAAAAAAGCTACATACTGTCATGTTTCTACACTTTCCTAGAGCTGTAACAAACTTTCACAGCCTTAGATATAACATATGCAAAACAACATAATCACAGTTTCTCAGATATAGTTTAGCTATCGAGTGTAATTACTTCTTAATAGGAGGCTTTATACTGATATGGCTGTGTGTTTCCATTTTTGTTCATGAACTGTTCAAACAGGTCTACAAAAACTTAAAAGACAGCATGGAGTTTGCAGTCATGATGTGCTTGACTATTAAAGGCATTCAATATCAGCTATAGGATCTAATCATTCCTGTCAAAAGTTTAAGACTAGGAATCTTTATTTAATAAGAAAAGAAACAAAGGAACAAAAACAAAACAAAAACCCAACACACCATTGAAAACATTTCTATCAGTCAACTTTCTTTGACACTTATTAACCTCTCCATCAGTGTAACATAAAACCATTAATATTTTTACACTGTATCAAACACAAAACTAATTTAGGCTATGGAAGGTCAAGCAGCTTTGCTAGACTACTTTTGCTGTAAAAATGAGGGAACTTAGAAAATTAAAACCATCATACCCCAAACAGTTCTTTAATAAATGTGGATTCATGTATTTTAACAAAGGATGTATTATTCTCTGCAGTTTAGAAACACTTTTACATGAGCCAATAAATCCCATTCCACAGAAGATCAAGTTTCTTTGCCTATTGTATATCTAAATCTCTTATTTTGGGCAATTTTGCCTTGTCTTTTAAAAGGATTCAGTTTCAATTTAAAAGCTAGTAATGTCAGTTGACAATATGTGTATTTAAGACACAAAAACGTGAGATATAAAAAAACACAAGGAGCTATGTAAATATTGAAGAAGTCATGTAACCTTTTCATGTAAACAATTTGATTATAATGAAGCCCTAATTAGATTCTGGTCTTAAACTTTTGGCAGATAATGCGTATGCTCAGCCAGGATTTGTAGTTAGTTATTGTTCAAGTGGAAGCCAGGTCAGTTCACATGTTGACAGGCATGCAACTTAAAAACATTGCACAACAAGCAACACAAAGAGATTTGAGAAGTGTACAAGACTTCAAGTAGACTTCACAACCCTTCACAACTGAATATTCACAGACAAAGTTACAGTTCTTGCTTATTCTATTGTGGATTTCCTCTCACACATGGGACACTTTCTGTGACTCTCTAGCTTGCTTGATGCTATACAACCACTTGATGATTCTGGCATTTCTTTCAATTGCAGAAATGCCATATGGCACACGGTCATTGGCACTGTCATCATTTCTAAGGTCACTGTTGCTGTCCTGAGACTGTTCACAGTCTGAGCTAATCATGCTTGCACTGCGAAAGTTGAGGGATATAATATCAGAGTTAGCCCTTGCAAAATTTTCCATCCCAAGGTTTTCAAGCTCTTCAGGATCCAGTCCACAGTAGTTAAAGAATCGTTCAACATCTGCATCAACACGAAAGTATCTGTCACTTAAGTCTGATTTTGATCGTTGTAGGGAGGGTCTTCGACTGACTCCACAACTGGATTCTACTGTGTCGATATCTGGGGATTTCAAGGTGGTGATGGCAGTAATTTTGGGTTTTGGAGGCAGAGGTGGAGCTGAACTACTGCAGGGTATTGCTTTTAAGGGCCTACCACTAGTTACTTTTCTAATGTCTGATGAGCTATGGGAAACGTGCAAGAAAGTCTCCGCTGACTGTTCTAAGAGCCTTCTGCTCACATTGGAGTTGCTTTCTTGAGGGCTGCTCCGGCCCTGGGTGGGGTAGACCTTTAGAGATTCTGCAAACGAATGCCGGTTCAGCTCTGCTGAATCAGATCTGTGGGGAGGCCAGTTTCGTGAACTATGTTTGTGACCTGAACCTGAGCTGGAGCCTTCTGAGCTATTAATGATGTTTTTCAAAATCTCTAATTTTAAATTTTCTCTCTGGAGACCACTCTCGGTCTTTGCATTATTGTTGAACACTTTCAAGGTAGGGCTACCCAATGCTCGCTTGGCGGCAGGGCAAACCGGTGGCTTTGCAAGCACTGCTGGCTTTACAGGCTCCTGTTTGGCATTGATGACCTCTTGGCTCTTTACATATTTTGCCTTATCAGCTTCTAGTCTCTCCACAGCACTAAGTCTTTTTGGATTAGGCTCCGCCTGCCTGCGAAAATAGTCCGGTCCTTTGTTTAAGATGCGAAGAGGAACGGCAGATGTGAAAGTGACAGCAGGACTGACTGGTTTCACCATGCTACCTGTCTGTAGTGTTTCTGTAGGCATGTTTGGTGGTCTTTCCCCCGCAGCCGTTTTGGATTCTTCTCTGGGAGCTTCTAAATGCACGGTGTAGAAACATGTACATTAAGCACAATGAATAGCAGATGAATCTTGGAATCGGAGTGTTAGCAGCAGTGCCTCATCTCACAGCTCATTAAATAACACTGTTTCTTTTTTAAAGGCAGCCTTTGTACAAAAAGGCCACTAGACACAAGTCCGTATTAATCTGCTCTGCTGAATCCTTTCTTCTCGCTGAAAGATGTGGGAGTCTCGTCGTTTTCTTTGTGCTCAACTACAGGCAGTGATCTGAAACATAAAATAACCAACCACATGTTAGTACCAGCGTGTGACATCACAGCTATAGCAACAGAGAAATTTTGTACACTCTTTCAGTTACTGGCTGACTTACAGCTGTGGGCAGTTCAGAAGAAACAGACAGTCCTATCTGAAACATTCCACCAGGCCTTCTGTCTTTTTGACAGAGTAAGCAAACCTGGATTAATCATTCTCTCTTCATGGATATTTCCATACATGTATTATAATGCATTTTTAAAGGAAGATTTTCATTATTAATCACAATCTAAAGTTGGGTTTAAGAACATTATAACTGAAAATCAATGAAAAACAGCCATACATTTATATATGACTGTTTGCATTCACATTTCCACGTCTTATACCATTTCTCACTATCTATTGGCTACCTTTGTGCTACTTTTCTTTTGCGGGGGCGGGGGAGCGAGGGAATGTGGTGTTGTATGTATATGGGTGGAACGTGCCAATTTGGGGAGCTTATGCAGTCTCACCTAACTACAAATGTGCTGATAGAGTAGGGTTGGTGAAAGATAATTTCCCCATTGATACTAGTGTGTTTTAACATAGCTAATTTATGTATATGTTTTATCTTGAAAAATAAGAACACTTGCAGGATATATTGCCCATAAAAATAAAATCTTAAAAAGATCAATGCATTTTCCTTTATATTTCTTTACATTAAATGCAGAGGAAGACGAGCACGGTTGCAAAGCCAGGAACAAGTGGAGAGCTGTAATGTTTCCAAGTGCACCCAGCAGGCATTAATCCAGTACCAAATTCATAATTAAAATGTAGTCTAGCTAAAAATACAAGTTGCATTGCAAAATCTGTTCTAACCTAACTCACTAAACTCTGATGATGAATTTACTTACTAAAAAGTAAATTATATCAAAGATCCTTCAGTGTGTCATGGCTTAGATTTGGACAACTTATAAAACTTATTTATGAGCCTGGAATGAGTATAACTTCTACTTCTTAAAATGTTGACACAATTGTTCAAGTATTAAATAGAATACTCTGGATAACTGTGAATGAAGTTTACATTATCTGAATTGTTTTAATATTCTGTCATTTAATTTTGGTCACACCAGACCATAAAGCCCAACCTCAATGTTGTGTCCAAGTACTTAATTTTTTTTCCCCACATAAGGCACTCAGGGGCACTTACCAATGTATCTGTTTTTCAAAGCAGTGATTTGGCTAATGGATCTTATTTGCTTTCTTACTGCCTCATTAAGCCGTGCTGCCTTTTTCAATATCCCATTTCTCTTATCATTGAAATAAAAAGAGTTTCTTCACCAGTACCAAGAAATGCCTGTGAAAGCCTCTCCCAGACTGACTGCTTTAGTGTATTTTAACTCAGTGCATTTCCATCTTATTATTGATAAACTGGATTATCATCATCCTCAGTGTTTAGTACTCATCTGAATTACTAGAGAAAGCTAAAAGATTAAAATGAAAGATACAATTATTTAAAATATTCAGGAAAAGAGCAAGTATTTGTTCAAGCAGATAAATGATATAGACATTGAACATTCCGTCTAAACCATTCAAGGTCAAAGCAAGCAAATAAAGCATACAAATACTGTAATAAGATTATAAGAAAAAGATGAGCTCTCCCCATAAGGCTTACTGTCAGACGTATTCTCCAAATACAAACTAATCTATTTGGTTTGGTGATAAACCAGACACACTTTCAGTCCAATTGAAAAGGCAGTGCAATGTTAATTAAGTTTCTCTTTCAGTGTTGTTTTATTAATCCCAGTGTTAACTCTTCAGCAGTCTGACTTCTTAAATTCTTCTTAAATTTCAAGACAGTATTTCAGAAAGAAGAAAAGTCCTCTTCCCTCACGGAATCAAAATCAAAATAGATATCAGCACCATTGTTTTGTAATTAGGAATCAGATTATGCATGCAAATACCTAATATGCATACACAAATCACGTTTGTGCACATAATCTGTTTAGAGCTTAGTTTCTATGTTTGTTCAAATACAAAATGTACATAGGGTAACTGTGTGCACAACTCAGGCACACACAAATTGACGCAGGAACAATGGCCATAAATTTAATAAAGAATGATAATATTTTGCACTTAAAAAGTGCTTGCTATTCAATGGCTTTAAAAGTATTCAAGCAAGCAGGATCACAGCCCTCAGTTCCCTCCACAGCCATTGTCATTAGTGCCACTATGATCCTGCCTCAGAAGACAGTCTGCCAGCTGCATTCTCTTACTTGGGGAGCAGACCAGCGCAATACTACGGAGACACTGTATTTGTGAGAAAACAAAACAGCACAAGCAAGATTATTTTGGAAAATCTTGGCACACCACTTAACTAGTCACTGGCTCAGAACAGCCCCAATAAAAACCGGAAAGCATGCTACGCACCCAGTGCTGACTTCAAATGAGTATTAAAATATTTAAAAAGAGACTAATATGACTGTTTGTGTGCAAGTGAGCAAACGGCCTGATACAAAAGCTCTTTGAAGTCAATGGAAAAGCTCAATGAAGGGAAGAAACAGAGCCAGCCTTACTCGATGGTTTAAATTGTGTTACTGATGTACTGTACTTAAATACCAACATAATTTAGGTTAGAAAAGTTTACTAGATACCTTAAGGTCAGAGAACTAAGCCTGCCAGTCAGATGCAGTTACGAAAGATGGTAACTAAAATATAATAGTTTACTGAAATTATACTAACAAAGATCTTAAGTACACAGAGACTTTCTGGAATGTAAAAGAAATATATAAAACCAACCAAAGCTGCAAGTACTATTATTAATATGACATTACTGCACAATATTCAAGTTTACTTTCTCCTTCCCTCACACATACTACTATATTCTAAGCAAAAAGCTAACAATGTTAATTGACAAAAAGAGCATTTCATTTCCCTACAGCTCTGTTTGCCTTGTGGAATGTATTCTTTCCATACCACACAAGTGGTATAAGCTTTAACTGTGTTTATGTGGGGTTTATTAACAATAACAGTGTTCACTGAAATAATGTTAAAGTTACAGCACATCAGTAAAAGGCAAAGGGGGAAATCCTGGCCCCAATAAAGTCAATGGGGGTTTTGCCATTGACTTTAATGGGATCATGGTTCTATCCAAGGATAAATGCTCTTAACTCACACTGCAAGGGAGGGGGCTGAAGGGAGGCAGGACGAAGCACAATACCAAGAGATAATAAAGATTATCAGCCTTTGCACTTTCAACCCAGATTGTCAGCCTTTGCTTAGTCTTGCCTGAATTTTTAAAGGCTCAAGTCAATTTTATTTCCAATTTTTAAGAAGTACCTACCACAACTTTTAGACACACATATCAAATATATACATCACTCACATTAAAAACATAACTAAACACAACTAACTGACTACAATGCATTGTGACCTTCCAGAAAACACCATCCTAGCCACCATGCATGTGGAGGCTCTCTACACAAACATCCCACACACAAATGGAATACAAGCTGTCAGGAACAGTATCCCTGATGATGCCACAGCACAACTGGTTGCTGACCTCTGTGCCTTTATCCTCACACACAACTATTTCAAATTTGGTGATAATATATACCTCCAGATCAGTGGCACCGCTATGGGCACCAGCATGGCCCCACAATATGCCAACATTTTTATGGCTGACCTGGAACAATGCTTCCTCAGCTCTCGTCCACTCACACCCCTTCTGTACCTACGCTACATTGATGACATCTTCATCGTCTGGACCCATGGGAAGGAGACTCTGGAAAAATTCCACCACAGTTTCAACAGCTTCCACCCCACCATCAACCTCAGCCTGGACCAATCTACAGGGGAGGTCCACTTCCTAGACACCACGGTGCAAATAAGTGATGGTCACATTTACACCACCCTATACCGAAAACCTACCGACCGCTATGCCTACCTTCATGCCTCCAGCTTCCATCCCGGGCAGGACACATGATCCATTGTATACAGCCAAGCACTGAGGTACAACCACATCTGCTCCAACCCCTCACAGACCAACACCCACAAAATCTTCACCAAGCATTCTCAAAACTACAATACCCACATGAGGAAATAAGGAAACAGATCAACAGAGCCAGACGTGTACCCAGAAGTCTCCAACTGCAAGACAAACCCAAGAAAGAAACCAACAGAACTCCACTGGCCATCACATACAGTCCCCAGCTAAAACCCCTCCAACGCATCATCAGGGATCTACAACCCATCCTGGACAATGATCCCTCACTTTCACAGGCCTTGGGTGGCAGGCCAGTCCTCGCCCACAGACAACCTGCTAATCTGAAGGATATTCTCACCAGTAACTGCATACTGCACCATAGTAACTCTAACTCAGGAACCAATCCATGCAACAAACCTCGATGCCAACTCTGCCCACATATCTACACCAGCGACACCATCACAGGACCTAACCAGATCAGCCACACCATCACCGGTTCATTCACCTGCACGTCCATCAATGTAATATATGCCATCATATGACAGCAATGCCCCTCTGCTATGTACATCGGCCAAACTGGACAGTTCCTACGGAAAAGGATAAATGGACACAAATCAGATATTAGGAATGGCAATATACAAAAACCTGTAAGATAACACTTCAATCACCCTGGACACACTATAGCAGATTTAAAGGTAGCCATCCTGCAGCAAAAAAACTTCAGGACCAGACTTCAAAGAGAAACTGCTGAGCTTCAGTTCATCTGCAAATTTGACACCATCAGCTCAGGATTAAACAAAGACTGTGAATGGCTAGCCAACTACAAAAGCAGTTTCTCCTCCCTTGGTTTTCACACCTCAACTGCTAGAAGAGGGCCTCATCCTCCCTGATTAAACTAACCTCGTTATCTCTAGTCTGCTTCTTGCTTGCATATATATACCTGCCCCTGGAAATTTCCACTACATGCATGCGATGAAGTGGGTATTCACCCACGAAAGCTCATGCTCCAATACGTCTGTTAGTCTATAAGGTGCCACAGGACTCTTTGCTGCTTTTACAGATCCAGACTAACACGGCTACCCCTCTGATACTTAACTAACCGACATACACATAGCTAACTGACATCAGCTCAAAGGACTCAAAGAAAAAATCCCAAATCACAAGAGAGATCTCACTTGCCATGTGCCTTGTAGGTCAAACTCAGGATCCATTGGACCAATGGGGAAAGTACATTTCAGAGCTGTGGGTCCCATTCTGAAGTGAGAGTGGCTTGTGCCTGGTCAACACACAAAGTTGCATTAGTTTAACTAAAGAGGTATGATTTAAACTGATTTAGTTACCCCTGGGTTTAACAGCTGGTTCAATTTGGTTTGATCCTGGCTTATATGTGTATAACTTGTATCTGTAAATTTATAAATATAAATATAAGCTAAAATAAGCCAGTAAACTGACATAAGAGTTTCTACATCCAGATGTGTAACTGTTTAACTTTTTCTGTTTATCATAGAATAATAGAATTATAGAACTGGAAGGCACCTCGAGAGGTTATCTAGTCCAGTCCCCTGCACTCAAGGCAGGACTAAGTATTATCTCATGCCTGACGGGTGTTTGTCCAACCTGCTCTTAAAAATAACCAATGATGGAGATTCCACAACCTCCCTAGGCAATTTACTCCAGTGCTTAACCACTCTGACTGGAAGTTTTTCCTAACGTCCAACCTAAACGGCCCTTGCTGCAATTTAAGCCCATTGCTTCTTGTTCTATCCTCAGGAGGTTAAGAAGAACAATTTTTCTCCCGCCTCCTTGTAACAACCTTTTATGTACTTGAAAATGTTATCTCTCCCCTCAGTCTTCTCTTCTCCAGACTAAACAAACCCAATTTTTTCAATCTTCCCTCATAGATCATGTTTTCTAGACCTTTAATCATTTTTATTGCTCTTCTCTGGACTTTCTCCAATTTGTCCACATCTTTCCTGAAATGTGATGCCCAGAACTGGACACAATAATCCAGTTGAGGCCTAATTAGTGCGGAGAAAAGCAGAAGAATTACTTCTCATGTCTTGCTTACAATACTCCTGCTAATACTTCCCAGAATGATTTTTTCTTTTTTTGCAACAGTGTTACACTGTTGACTCATATTTAGCTTGTGATCCACTATGATCCCCAGATCCCTTTCCGCAGTACTCCTTCCTAGGCAGTCATTTCCCATTTTGTATGTGTGCAACTGATTGTTCCTTCCAAAATGGAGTATTTGCATTTGTCCTTATTGAATTTCATCCTATTTACTTCAGACCATTTCTCCAGTTTGTCCAGATCATTTTGAATTTTAATCCTATCCTCCAAAGCCTTTTCAAACCCTCCCAGCTTGGTATTGTCCACAAACTTTATAAGTGTACTCTCTATGCCATTATCTAAATCACTGATGAAGATATTGAACAGAACCAGACCCAAAACTGATCCCTGCAGGAGCCCACTCGTTATGCCCTTTCAACATGACTGTGAACCACTGATTACTCATATGAGCAAGGATATACAGCATTATGGTCTTCTTTATAATTTTAAATGTTATTTATTTTAAATGTCACTCTCAATCTGACATCGTGTCACATTTCAATGGGGAACAATTTTTTATGGTTGTTAGAAGATCCTAAAAATGAGGCTTACTACAGTGACAATTAAATAAACAGCATTACTAACAGGCGCTTAAGAGAAAAAGAATATTTCAGCTTCATATCTGAATGATTTCACTCCATTAAGATGGCCAATATTTTCCCTAATTTATTTGGGGAGTGAGAGAGAGGACTGCTGGAATAAAAAGTTTTAATGCACAGAAAGAATCTGTACCACTTCTCCATTTATTAGCCACATACATTTTTTTCACTAAATCCAGATGCAGAACCTCACTATTTAGATTAATATTTTTAAAAACAGATAATGTACCATTTCTAATGATGCAATTACCAGGGGCTGATGTTATTTAAAAATTAAAGGTAAAACTAATTATCTGGTAGTTAATCATGTTACCCAAATTACTGTTGTTATTATAAACCGTTTTATCCTGTATGAAGTTATCAGGCAAAATGCAATTCACCAGCTGTGTAACAGTGTCACTTGCTTCTAGGAATGTAAGAGCAAACAAAAGTGTCACATGCTGTAAGAATTCTCTCTGAAGGAAGAATGAATACAGGTATTATTTTCTTTACCAAAAGAAGATTTTGGACACTGAGTGCTTCGTCTAGTTACTAAAACAGGTTTTATTATTCCTAACTCAGACATGAACTCTTCATAATCACTCACTGCTTTGAGCAAAGACCCACCAGCTGAAAGAGTCAAAATCAGCGATCTAGAAGCTTTTTTTAAAAGTATGAAATATTGAAGAAAATATGTAGTTTGCAATTACCCACATTTTGATAGTGCTCCATATGAAGACAAAAATCTCAAACCCTGTTTCTCCACAGATCTCCTTTTCTGTCTTCTCCATATGCCTATCAATTTGCAAGCCATCTTATACTGCTGGTGAGAATTTCTATGAGAGGTAATTATTGCCAGACAAATCAACCAGATGTATATACTTTACCTGTAAATTAAAAGCATCTGATGTATTTTAAGAGATTTGCAAGGAATTTACAACGTGTTATTAGGAAATAATCTCATGTAGAGTCCTCCAGGGTTCTGATTTGTCATCCATCCCGTTCAGTACACATATAAAGCCAATCATGGGAGAGAATGAATTGTTTTGGGATTAAGTGTTATTATTTCTTTATTAATTACCATCAGTGTGTTTAACACTGTGCAAAAAAACAGAAGGTATGAGTCCTGCCCCTAAAGATTTACATTCCAAATGCAGCAAATGATACTCAGCTGCACATCTCTTTTTCTTCCTTGAATACAAACAATGCACCATCTCTGCTTTTCCAGAGTCAGACCAAAACATGAATGAGATTGAGGTGGCTGAAGCCCAAATGGGAGAAGAGGGAGATTGACTAGATGTGTCCACCAGCCTAATTTGATATGGGATGTTCCTGTCCCCTTATGAGGAGTATGCCTATCCTCTGTCGATGAGGTTTGCAATGTTGAGTTACTTTTAGGCCAAGATACTCCTACTAGCTCAGGTAGCAACATTGGGTAACACGACTTCAGGGATCTGAAACAGGGGTCTAGATGGTGGCTTAGTGGTATTTCTGAGGAGCCCCCAATGGTACAGAGTGTGTCGGACCAGCTGTTTTGAGCAGAACATTACTCTCTCAAACTCCTCCAACAAAACTGTTTATTCCACAGGAGTTTTCATTAGAAATTCTGCAATGTGAATCTCATGAAGTTTCTTGCATCCTCACTAACATAACCTTTATTGACTGGTTTATCACATGTGTAGACTGTGTAATTTGCTACTAACAATTCCCCTAAAACCTGTGCAACTTGTGTGTGCACAGAAAGATGATGATGTCTGTTGTCAGGATACAGAATAAGGAGAGAGGCAATTTCTAAGATAGCTATGACTCAGACCACAAATCAAAGTGCTGATTTTCAGTTACACCTGGGGGAAAAAAAACCCCATCAGGAGCACTGATGTAATATGCTTCATGCAGTAAGAAGTGCTAAACAGTCAGGAACAGTCTACACTGGTGGAAGTTTCTGAGTGGTCTTTCAGAGTTGCCTCAGGAGGATTGAATTATGTTGATCCACAATAGTGACAAAGGTTTGAATAATTATAGCTGTCACCTTTCAAGAAGAAAGGCTGAAATTTTGGTTACTACTGCTACCTGCCTAATGTGTTACTTAAAATGAGCACTTATTCAAGAGAGAGAACTAACTTTTCCTGTTATAGTATTTTCTTAACAGGATTTTACCAATGGTCTGACAGCCTCATGCCAATTCTATTCTATTCTTACAGGATGTGCAAACGTGCACATCAATTCTTGATACTGAACCTCCTTATGAAACGTTTAAAACAATTTTTGAGTTTGTAGAAGAAATCAGTTTTCTAACCTAAATACCAATTGTTGAATCTTAATATATGAAAAAGTTCCATACAATATTATGGAATAAGAAATGCAAAACTTCAATAGAAATAAAAGTCCAGTTTAGTTTAGTTTCATAAAGATTGACTTGGTTAACTCTTAACTTAAATCTAACCAAAAGGATTTTTTTAATTTAAATTAACTATTTCCTTCTAAGCTGAAACTTTCCATTATCAAAAGCCAGCCATCATTTAATATCAATTCTATTCTACTGTGCAGTTAAACCTGTGAAGTTTAGACTAGAATCCCAGCATGTTCTGAAACAGATATGAACCATGTTATAAATGCCAGGATTCTATCAAAGAAGAAGTATCCAAAAATTCTATTTACATACAAATGCCAAAAAAGTGGCTGAGCAACCGAGTCCCTTCTTCATCACAAAGGCAGGATGTAAGCATATGTTTATTGTTTGACAGGAGCTAGAGTATGTCTTTGATGGAAAAACCTAAAAATAGAAATATTCTTTTCTGCTGTAGAAATCTGCACTGTTATATTTTCAACCCAACATCCATAATCTACCCTCAGTTTTACCTGCTTCTGGATAAATACCTTTCTATACAAATCTGCACAAATACTCAAGAAAGCCCAGAAACAAAACCTCCTTTTCTTCCACCTAGAGACCAAAACCATTCTGAGACAAGTATAGGTCCCCACATTGTTTGGAGGAATATTACGAGCTGTATTTGTAAAAGCAGTAATGGAAATCAATTCTATTTTCTCTGTGCCCCTGTACTGCTCAGAACAGAATTCACTCAGGAATAATTCAGACTGTCATTTTAAAAAGTCTCTGGAAGAGGCCTAAAAAGGTTTATTAATATGACTTTTTTGTAACTCCAGCTCTTTGTGAAGATTTCTATCTCAGTATATGTTTGATTAGAACGATTTACTAAAAACTCTGCAGGGGCTTGAAACATTTCCTCCTCACTCATGCACCTGCAGACTCAGTTTATTTCTATGGCAACGACGGATAAATATTTTAATAGGTAGACAAATTGTATATACATGTATAGTACTTCTTTCAAACAAACAAACTTTCAGAGATTGCATGCAACTTTTGCCGGATGAATTAAGCTTCACTATAAGTACCAAAACTGTATACATTTTTTAAAAACCTCTCCCATTAATTAAACCCCTGATATTAATAGGGAAAGAAATGTTAAATCTAACTAATGTTTTTCATCATTTATGCTGTGCGTTTACCCTTTGCACTTTTCTTAGCACAAACAATGTTTACTAGGCTATTTTTAGTTAGTTTTTACTTGGGGTTTTCATGCACTTGAACATTTTTGCAGTGCTGATAACTGCAAGGAAACAGCTACCTAAAAATGTTTTTGTTGGGGTTTATTATTTCTTACATAAAATGCAATGCACAGCTATGCACTATATATTATAATTATTATTATTTGTATTACCATAGCACCAGTAATTGGGGCACTAGCCTAGGACTTGAGAGACCTGGGGATCAATTCCCTGCTCTGCCACAAACTTCCGGTATTACCTTGGGCAAGTCACTTAATTCCACTGTACTTCAGTTCTCAATCCGTAAAATGGGTATAACATTACTTCCTTGCTTCACAGGGGTGTTGTGAGGATAAATATATTAAAGGTCATGACGTGCTCTGAAATCTACTCATGAAAAGCATTTTATAAGAAATAGGTATAATAATTATAATTATTATTAAAGACTGTACCATGAGATGTTGTGCAGAAAGAATCTTCAAGACTTAGACACAGCCTGGGTGTGAGGACCTGGAGAGACATCTGAGTCAAAACTGACACTCAGATTACAAGCCTGAGCAATAGGCAGGATGGTGGCATTGTGCACAGTAATTGAGAAAGCAGGTGGGAAAGGAGGGCTTATGGGGAAAGATTAGGCTATCTGGTTTAGTTATGTTGAGATGACAACTAGACATCCACAAGAGATGTCAGAGACAGGTTGAGATTTTATTTTGGACAGAAGGAGGCAGGTCTGAAGCAGAGAGGTCTGAGTCATCAGCACAAAGCTAGTAGTTGAATTTGTGTTTGCAGATGAGATTACTCAGAGATATGGTGTAGAGCGGTGGTTCTCAACCCGCGACCAATGCAGCCCAATTAGCACACAGCTGCGGCTCAGCTCAGCTGTGTGCGAAAGGCTGGCCCACGTGGCAGGGTCCAGGTTCCCGGCTGCACAGCGCGGTGGGGTTGGGAGTCCAGGGTCGAGACTGCCGGCCAGCCCCACAGGGTCGGTGCTCAGGGGTCCAGGGCTTCCGGCTGGCCCTGCAGAGTCCGGGTTTCAGTGGAATGCAAGGGATGGAAGGTGATTGGAGAGGGTCTAGCATGGAACTGGAAGAGAGGAGTTCCAAAGAGTAGTTGTAGAAAGTGTGTGTCAGAGTAACTGCACCTGTATGCACCCTTTGTAATCCACTCCAGGAATTCCCAGTCAAGTCTCAGGTCTCCAGCCATCATCTGTCACTGGGCAGGGACCCTTGTCCCACTCCCTTCTGACCAGGGAAGGGTAATGCAAAGGACCATCCCCAGACCTGATCTTTTGAACCTTTGCCCTGAGGGGAGAGGAGAACCTTTGTCTGTGAATTGTTTATTCCCAAGATGAAAAGGCTCAAACAGCATAAAGGACTAACTCACAGATCCATAAGTGTTCTTGTTCTGAGCAAAAAGGGATTATAAACTTGTAACCATAGTGGGGTTTGAAGGATTGTTCACTGGCCAGAACCCTGGCTGGAGATGGGGTGATCTATGGTCAGCTGATTACCATGCAGGTAGGCTCTTTTTATTGTTTTCAATATGTTTTCTCTATAATGCTGTTGCCTTAAGAATAAATGTACTTGCTTACAAAGAGCTGGGTGGTAACACTTGTGGCAATTACACTGTTTGCCGTCTCTAAGGAGAAAAGAAAAGCAGTCCTGCTTAGGCAGTCTGACTTTGCTGAGGAAGTCACACAGTGCAGGCAGGCCTCACCAGTCTAGAAATACCCCAGTCAGGAGGGAGAGAGGTGCAGGTCTCCGCCCAACAGAAGTGATGGCCCGGGAGCTGGAAGCCTGAGAGTGGGTGCTCTTGCTAGACCATGGAAGGGAAATAGAGGTGCAGTTGCCCTGAACTGTGACAGTGTGTTCAGTGAGCTTAGAGATGAAAGGCAGTAGGCAGAGGGGCAGTAGCTGGAGAGGCAAGTGGGGTCAAGATGTTATACAGCTGTTAAATTCATAAAACATTTTCATATTGACTTACATTAATAAAAAATCTAATTGTGAACAAATTTTCTAAAACTTTTCTTTTAAAAAAGTCTAAATTGGCATCTTTAGACCTAAACCTCTTGACCTTTTAAGCCTAGGGCCTCATCCTGTTCTCTGCTATGTAAACACTATTGCTTGAGCTAAAGTGTGCAGGATGAGGCATTAAGTTTGTATAGTCTTTAAAACTCAAAAGATTTTATGTAAATGCCTGGAGGTATAGAGATTGATGGTAGGAATTAGAAAATGTACATGTGTGTATAGTATAGTATATACTACTGTGTGCACACATATAGTAAGCAGTGTAGTTAGTATAAAATAGTGATCTGGAAATAAAACTAGGAGTCTAAATTTTCTAAGGTCATTAGTGTTTTGAGGTGCCTCCCTTTCTGGCTGCCCAACTTGAGATAACTTAAAGGGGGCTGATTTTCAGAATACTAGGCCCCACTAAGTTGTTTCATGTTGGTCACCTAAAAGTACCAGTCACAGTTGAAAATTTTGTCAGGATATGTGAAAAATGATTGTATTGGCCTCTGTTTTGCTGCCACTGAAATTTAATGGGCATTTGTTAGTAAAGAGAGGATCTAGCACTTCATCTATAGTATAATGACAAATCACACATTAACTACTTCATGTATGTTTTAATAGTTTGTGTCCACACCAGAATAATAATAGGCTACACTACAAATACTTCATCATGGAGCATTCACATGAAGACTATTTTCACATGAAGATTGCAATAAGCCTCGTACAAATACCTACATAGTCACTTGAAAATATCAACATCCGGAAACTGTATTAAAAAAAAGCCTTAAATCTGATTTGACTCCTAAAGTAAGTCCAGTTCAATACCCAGAGGATTTTTTCCCATTAATGACCTCCAGGATAGAGACTGGATACTAAAATGGAAAGCTGTCTTTAGAACAAAGCAGGTAAAACTGTCAAACCCTGAGGACTAAATACCTTTCCTTATGCCCAAAGACACTGATGGAATTATGATGGAATTTTTCTTCCAGCGATAACTTTTTTGATCTATAAGTACAGTAGAACCTCAGAGTTACAAACACCTCAGGAATACAGGTTGCAAATCAGTAATATTGTAACAATTTGATATTGTACCTGTATTATCTCCAAATATTGTACTTTATGCTGATGTTTGTTTACATACCAACAGACTGACTTTTCTCCTGTTCACAGCTTTCAGATTATGCTAGTGTCCAAGCTCTGGAAACAGACAGTTCTCTTACTCTGTTTGCTTTACAAGTGGGAATAACAGAAAGTATTCCCTAGTATTACCCTTCATATTGTGATTGTGTATGAGGATCATGCAATAACACAAATTGTTTCACAGGGTTCTTAACATGCATGAATCTGGAAAATATAAGCCCATTTGAAAGGGAATGCCAGCTTTTCCCACTTCATTTCAGTTATTACAAAGCAAGATATGACATGACCTAATCAAAGCAAATCAGTCTCTTTCATAGGAGTATACTTGATACTTTATTATTTTACTTTACCCTCCATCTCTATAGATCACAGAGGTCCTTGGATGCTCTCAGCATTTATCCTCACCTCTTTCCGTCAAGGGCATATTTTCGCTGCTGATGGTGAGTCCCATTAAATGCTCTTGTTCAATATTATCCCTCTATCTTCTCCTTGGTCAGTCATGAGGTTGGACATCATAAAAATGTCCTTCCAAGAGACTTGAACAGGTCTGCCTTCATCATCCTAGCTACATGTCCTGCCCAGTGATAACCTCCATAACCCTCTAGAACTCACAATCAACTCGAAAACAATCAATATCCCTACAGAATTCTACATTACAAGTTACAGATTCATATTACTTGACAAAAGCCAAAATACATTGTCACCTATATATGTATTTTAAATATTAATTGCCTTTTCAGAAACCTTTAGCTCTCTTGCCTCAGAATGTGGCCTATTCAAGTAAATGGACCAACATGACCCTTTATTGACACTACAATTATTCTATTTTTTTTACTGTTAAGCCTACCTAAAGTCAATGCTGTGGTGAGTGCTCCAGCATAATTAATTCAAATGAAGTGGAAGGAAAGGAACAGATAGTTTGAGATATTCCCACCCCAAGGAAGTCAGCAACAGGAGGGGAAAGATAAGCAAGACAAAAATGAGGGAGGCAAAAGGGAAGGATAAATGGAAGCCTAGGAAAAAGAGGAGAGGCAAAGTGGATGAAAAAATAGTAAAGGGAAAAAGGAGTTGGGAGAAAAGAGATACTGGGGAACAGGACATATGAGCAGGAAAAGAATACAAAAGAGTGGGGAGAAATGAAAGGAAAAGGAATAGGCGGATGAAAAAGAGAAGGAAGGGGGACATTGACAGAGACTGGGGGAAGGAGGAGTGGAAGCTACAGAAACAAAACAGAAGATGCTGACAAGAAGAGAACACAGAAAAACAACAGATATAGAGGGAAATGGAAACGGGCATGAGAGTTGGAGCCATTATAGAAGAAGGAAAAAAAAATAAAAAGGATGGAGAAAATCAAGTCAACCAGGAACTGCCAGCTGTCAATCGGGCAAGAGAAAACAGAGTTGCTGTAGAGTCTACTGTAAATCCAGTTTTCCCTTTGACATCATTTCTTCCTTTCTCTTACCTTCCCAATTGAATTTGGAATCTGCTGCAACACCAATACATGTAAGTGCTCTGCCCACAGAGCCTCCTGAAACTTAAAGCACATCCAACCCCTTATCCTCAGTAATCCATCAGTTAGAAAGATGACTTAAATTAAAGAATGCTAAGCAGTTTGTCTATCTGCAGATATGGCCTCCAGCACTGCTGTCTCTGAGCACTTCACAATCATTCATGTATTTACCTGCATATCACCCCTGGATGGGGAAATGAGGCACACAGAGACTACATAACTTGACTAGGTCACTTTGGAAGTCTACAGCAGAACCAGAAAACGGATTCAGTCTTCTGAGGCTCTGATTAGTGCCTTAAGCATAAGATCATCCTTCCTTAAAAGGCGAATATTGCCAAGTTCGTAATAGGTGATTCTAGAGAAAGTGATCTTGCAAATTCCTGGTACAAGTCTTGATGGCAGAATTTTTTCAGGAAATGCAGTGTGGGGTAGGGGATAAGACACTGGACTATAAGTCAAGAAACCCTGGGTTCCACTCCTAGCACTGCCTGATGTGCAAATTCATCTCCCTGTGCCTGTTTCCCTTCCCACCCATTGTGCATTCTGTCTATTTAGACCCTGTGTAAAGTCTTTAGGATAGGAACTGTGAGCTTGTCTACACTACTAATTTAGGTTGATCTACAGCCACCACTAATTCAATTTAATTTGCTGTTGGTGTCCACACTACTCTCCTTCTGCCAGTAGAGCACATCCTCACCAGGAGTACTTGCACCGACTGAAGCAAGACATTGTGGGGCACTGACAGCCACACCGGGCTCACAGCTGGAGCCCCCCATCCACCCTAGGGTGACAGCCCCAGCTGTGAGCCCTGTGGGGGCTCAATTTCACAGCACAAAACCTATCAGCAGTGAAACTGAAATTTCACACTGCTATTATCTCTGCTCAGAGCAGCTGCACTCTGAGAGCTCCATGGGGAGCTGGGAGCACAGGCTCCCAGTGCCCCGCAGCTGGATTTGGAGCAGGGAGCCCAGGCAGCAGACTGGCTATGAGTGGCGAGCCGGGGGAAGCAGGACTCCCAAAAGGGAGCGGAAAGCCCAGGCAGCAGCCTGCTGGAAGTGAGTAGCTGGAAGTCTGGGCACTCCCCACCCGCCCCGGGGTGACAGCCCGAATTGTGAGCCAGGTAGAGGATTCACAGCAGGGAACCTGCTAGTCTTTTTTGTCCATTTCACGGCTCCAGCACAGAGCTGTGAAATTGACAAAAATTTTAGCCAACAGCTGATGTAAGTGAGCAGTGTCTACACAGACACTACATCACCCTTACTACACCAGCGTAAGCCCTACACCTCTTGTGGAGGTGGAGTTATTATGTCAGTGTAGTAGGGCACTTATATAAGCGGGAGCAAGCCTGTAGTGTAGACATTGACATAGTTAGGTCAACATAAGCTGCCCTACATTGATCAAACTCTTCAGTGTAGACCAAACCAATGTGTCTGGTCTCTAGACACTACTGTCATACTAATTACTAACCATTGCTGGTTGTGACTCCATACCTAAGTCTGAGTTTCATTTTGCACTTAAAGCTGGGATTCAGCATCTTGTTTATGCATGAAACACACGTCTTTCCCAAACTTACAGCACTCCTTGTGCTTTGTATGAGAACTGATTATAGAAGGAATTATCTGAGCAAGTATAAATAAAACCAATACAAAATGACACCATGAAGTGGAAAAGTATGGAAAATGTGTGTCTTTAATTCTGAATTTCCTGGGTTTCTAATGATTGGTTTTGAGAGATTACATCATCTTTCGACTTCATTTTTACCCGTAAATTACTTATATGTACTCTTAACAACTTTTTGTCTTGGAATAAACAACAAACAGTTGGCAATTGAAGTGCACATGTTATACAGCTTCACCTTCAAAAGCTGCATTTGGTGACTGGAAACAGATGAAAGTGGAATGCCTTCTACTAAATGAATTAAAATTGAATATCAGTGAAGCGTGATACAGATTCCATTGTTTTGTGATATATGATGTATTAACACTGATAATTCATTTTTATAGCACCTTTTACACACAAAAAACATCAAAAGTGCCTCATAGCTGAAGTTTATAATCCAGGTATAATGTATAAATTGGATTACACAAGCTCCACTCATGAGCTATTTATGAAGACAGAAGTACATTCCCATAGAATTGTAGACTCTTTGGTATATAAAGCAGCTTCTGTCTCCCTTCCATACACTCTGGTTTCAGCAGTTTTCCCTATATTAGCTAATAGGAAGCTTCTTCTTTTGTTACACTTATTTTTTCTTTCACTGCTTTCTAGAGAGAGAAGATACTGTATTTTGTCTTTTAATAGCTTTAATGATGGACAAAGGATTTTAAACTTTAATATATTTTACCTGCCAGAACCCTAAAAACAACACCAAAATGCCGTGGTTAGACTCAAAGATATTGAAGGCTTCCTCTGTGTTTGAGGATATAACTAGTAAAATATATACACATAACTGAAGACTCTAGATGTTTAAGGTTGAAAGGGCTTGCTTGGAAATAGCACCTTTTTTTTTTTAAACACAGGTTATCACAGCTAGCTGATTCTAAGCCTTTTTTCTACCAGAGACAGTAACAAGATAAAGTACAGACGTTGCACAAAAACAAAACAAACAAACAACTCGAACAAAGAAAACCCCACTGGATTATTCCATGAGAGGATTCTGTGAGCATGATACATCTCCACCTACAGTATTTGATTGAGGACACCAAGACATGAACCTCCACTTTCCTCACTGGAACCTTCTTTCTTAAGCATTCAGATTAAACACATACAAGACCAATCAACACCATTTGAAGGTCAAAGAAAAATTGCCTTTATCATTAGAACAGGTTTCTCAAAGATATAGGGCAAGAGATCAGAAAAAGCCTGTTGGAATCATATACCTTACCACAAAAGAGTACATGTAAAAATGCAGTGCAAAATGCTGGCTTCCTTCCTGGTACTGGGATTACAAACCCCACTAGGGTAACTGTCTTTATGAAAGGAAGAAAGATCAGAAAGGACAAAAAACAGAAATACAGCAGCCACCTGTAGGAATGATGTAAGAAATTGAAAAATGCAAAGGTACTTTTCAACATAGTTAAATAATTCCCTGATGTAAGAGAACACAGGGACACAACATTAACATGAGATAAGACATCACATGCTACTGCAGAGGAAGAACAGGGAAACATGCAAGGAACCAGGAAATATTTCTAACTACTTTAGCAGATAAATGATAGAAGCAACCTGGCTGTACACTGAAGAAACTATGGACTGTTTATCAGAAGACATTTGGGAAGCCCCAGAACTTGGTCTTAAACACTTCTATGCCATATCTGCAATGTTGAGCTTAAGCAGTGTTATACATTCATTCAAAACAAAACTAACGGGGCTACATTTTCAAAAGTATTCAAGCTATGCACTAAGCCATTGTGTCACAAACAACGGCACATTCCAACAAATGTAAATATTTGCATAAGAAAATATATAAAAAAACAAGTTTCCAATAACTTTCTGCCATTTCTAGATGATGAGAGAAAAAACCTGAGTTCCTTTTAAAACTACTACATTGATTCAGCTTTCCTAGTCACTGACCCCAGAGTCATCTACTTCAGCAGCATTTTCCAAGGACTGAAAGGGCATTTTAACAAATTTTTCAAAATTAATGAATGTTAATATAGTTGATTCAAGGTAGTCATGAGCATATTTTATGATAAAAACAGTACATCATATATGGCAGATTCCTATCAGCCAGGGATTGGCAATCTTTGGCACACGGCTTGTCGGGGAAAGGTGCTGGTGGGCTGGGACGGTTTACCTGCAGTATCCACAGGTTCGGCCAATCGCAGCTCCCACTGGCCGCGGTTCGCCATTCCAGGCCAATGGGAGCTGCAGGAAGCGGTGGCCAACACATCCCTTTGCCCGCGCCGCTTCCCATAGCCCCCATTGGCCTAGAACATTGAACTGCGGACAATGGGAGCTGTGATCAGCCGAACCTGCGGATGCTGCAGGTAAACAAATTGTCTCGGCCCGCCGGCAGCTTTCCCTGATGGGCCGTGTGCCAAAGGTTGCCGATCCCTGCTATAAGCCTTCCACATCTGGAACTCAGAATCAAGTCAATGGCATTTCAAAGTGAAGAGTCTTTCAAGTTCAGACCCACAGAGCAAGCACGATAATCCTATTTTACAAAAGGCTTTCTCTTATTGATGTAGCCCCGTTATAGCACTGACACAGTGCTAGGGCACAGTCCTGCTCTCACTGAAGTTAATGAGAGTTTTGCTACTGAGTTTACCTCCTGGAGCAGGATGAAGGACTAGAACTTATTTACACAGCAAGTTACTGTGCTGAAAGCCAGGGCATGGCTCTACAGCACACCAGCTTGCAATAAAGTAATGCCCCATGTGAACACTACTACAGCTCAGTGAACGTGATGGAGTGCAGCTTAGCATGCTACTGTTACAAAGTGTAGTACACTAGAAAGTTTCCCAATGTAAGAAATGAGATCAGAAGAACTTTTCAAATTCTTCTAGGACTATTACAAAAGTATATATTTACTTTTCATAATATATTTGAACTGACTATTGGGAGACTATTGGGAGTCTGAGAGATAAGTAGTAGGGATTTTTGAAAAAGAGACCGAAATTCCAAACTTCAGTAACAAACAAAAACAAAACTTGCACCTTTTTTGACCAGCTTTACATTTTAGACTGATATTTATACCATAATATTTGTCTTGTAACATATTACTCTCACTGCCAGCCAATTACTGTACATTTCACTTCGCATTTTTCACCTTTTTCATACTTTTTTTTACCTTTCCAGCTCCTGGGGGAATTTTGCACAAAAAAATTAAAAATTCTGTGCATGATTTTGTCAAAATAACACAATATAATCACACCAGTTTCAATTATTTTTTGTCATTTATTTCAAAATACCTGTCAGCAAGTATGTCTGTAACAATACAGACAACAATTTGTTTTTTGACAAATAGATTCCTTACTAGGCATATTAATACAGAACTCTGAGTGATAATTCATTTAAACTACAATACAGAACCGTATTTCTCGCACCCCTCAGAAGCAGTGCAAAGCTTGGGGGAGTCAGGGGTAACGGAGGAGCTGAGGGAGAGGGAAGTCATTGCTGGGAAGGAGCCTGGGTGTGAACTTGGTGGGTTGTTAGGTATGGAAGGGAAATGTATGGAACAGGCTTTTTGGGGGGATGGGGAGGGATTGTTTGGGAGCAATGCAGACCCTGGCTAACCCCTGGCTTCTCCCATTCAGTCAGGCACATCTGCCCCTGTTCCCATGTGTACCTGCACCTCCACTCAGACACCCACTCCCCACATCCCCATATGGCCCTGAACCCCCTCCCTGTCCCCATGTGTCTCTATACCCGCCCACCAGCCATTCCCCTGTCCCTGTGTGGCCCTGCATCCCCTCCCCTGTCACCATGTGGCCCTGCGCTTCCACTCCCATTCAGCCCCTGTAGGGTGACAAGATGTCCCGATTTTTATAGGGTAGTCCCAATATTTGGGGCTTTTTCTTATATAGGCAACTATTACACCCCATCCCGATTTTTCACACTTGCTATCTGGTCTCCCTAAGCCCCTGCCCCAGTTTGTCTTCCCCCACTAGCCCTTATGAACCCAACCCCCACCCCCAGCAGCCCCACACTGTTTGTCTCCTGACCTGGCCTGACTGGGCTATGAAGAAGGCAGGCTCTTTTTTCTTCCCTAGCTGGCAGGGAGCTGTTGCTCTGTTCTATTGCCACAGCACCCTCTGGTGGGAAAAAGGCAGAACTACAGCAACTTTCCAGACAAAGTTATTTTCTGCTGGGGAGGCTGCTCTGTTCTAGTGCCACAGCACCTTCTGGTGAGCAAAATGCGGAACCGCAGCAACTTTCCGGCAGCAGCTTTTTTTCTGCACAAAAAATTAAAAAGATGTGTGGCTCATTAATTATGCATACAGTGGGGCAGAATTCCTCCAGGAGTACCTTTCCCCATTCAACAATAGGGATCATTACTGACTTGGAAAAGTTCTTGTGAATCCAATTAGTCAAAAAGTTTTGGATTTTATGTCTACTGATGACTTTTTAAAGTATCTTCAGACTTTATAGGGCATACAGAATGCCACCATATTGTATTTAAGAATTATGGGTAAATTTTCCCTTCAATCAATATATTTGTACACAACAATTTGGAAAAAAGTAATCAGTACATTTGTAGTATACTGCTATTACACAAATGTTTTCAATGTGCATTCTTAAAGCAAATAAATACTAACTAATAACTATCATCATCCTTATTGTGTAGCTAGGTTAAAAAAGTGACTGTACATGATGAATGTCCTTGCTTAGCAGATATGGCTCTCTATCCGTATTTTCAATTTTTGACTGGTTATTTCACTGGCAATTTCCTCCCCTGATTATGACTTCTGTTAGCACAGCAGATACATTACAACTATGGAAGAGTGCGCTGGATTCTATTCTGGTTTATACATCAGTCAGCAGAATTGTTAACTAAGGGAATGACTCGGGCAAAGGAATGAAAAGTTCTCATACACCCACCCACAACTGGAGAAATATACCCAACACCTACCAGCCTGAAGGCTAAATGCAGTGGTTACAGAGAAAATTTCTGTGCACCACAGACACCCCAAGAGTAGACTCTGAAAGTCAGCCCTACCACTAGCAGTTTTAAGGAATAAAGCAGTTGAGGCAGGATCCACAAAAGGACGTTGGTTTTGCAACACCTTTTAGGTGCCTAGAAAATCACTGGGGTTCACAAAACCCAAGTTAGGCATATAGGCTCTCTATAACAATGCATGGGGGGAAAGAGGCACCTAAGAATGCAATCCACAAAAGCAAGCACACTAGGCACAGAGCTGCCTAAACTAGCCAATGGGAGATGCTGACAAAAAGAGGTGTGTTTAAGCTCTTCCCCTATCGTGAAGCTAGACACTTAAGTCCAGGGTGCAGGGAGGCCTCTATCTCTGCTTGTAATCCACAGCTGGGAACCCCTTTTCTGGAGTCAGGCAGCTTAGGTGTCTAAGCCATTTTTTGCAAGAATGAGTTAAGCAGGTGTCTAACTTCACACAAAACAGCCAGGAGGAGGAAGAGGAGAACCTCTCTTATAACCTTTAGCCCAGTGATTATGGCACTCACCCCAGTTCTATTTCCTGCTCTGCCTGAGAAGGAGGGGTTTGAACAGGGACCTCCCACCTCTCAGGTAAGTGTCCTGTCCCCTGGACTTACAGAGTGATTTTCACTCTCTCTGTCTCAATGAATATTAAATTATTTATTAAAGTGGAACAGCTTCAACAAAAGAGATGGAGAGAAACCCATATCAGAATACTCAATGCACTGGTTACCCCATCCTCCATGTCTGTGTAGTCCTCCCATGTGAATGGCTTTAGATTCTCCCTCTGCTGCAGGCCACAGCTTTCCACAGAAATAATGTGAAACTGGCTTGAGTTTTGTCAGTTTCACAGTTACCCACAAAGTTCTGAACATCCACAATGAAAAGACTGGCCAGTCTACAAGCAGCAGCAGTAACAGTGGAGCTAACTATCTGCAGACTTAGTAAAGAGCACTGCATTGATTAACACAGGGCTCACACTGGAAAGCATACTTACCTATAAGGGTGAGAAAGTTTTAGACAAGAAGCTGTTGTCACTCATCAAGGGAAGTTTCCTCCTTGCTACAGACAAACAGATTGAGCCATACATACATGGAATAAATATATAAAGATCATATATTTAAATCTATTTAAAATAATTTATAATAAACGAATAGGCAAAATTAACTGGTGGCAAGATATGGCAATATTTCTTCAAAATATATCACACTTGTGCTAGATCACTACTCCAAAGAGCAAAAGGGACCTACAAGGAATACAGAGTTATGATGGGATTGTCAATGTGAACTACAATGGACGAAGATGTTCTTATATAATGAACAGAGGTAGATATACAGTCAGGCACATCTGCCCCTGTTCCCATGTGTACCTGCACCTCCACTCAGACACCCACTCCCCACATCCCCATATGGCCCTGAACCCCCTCCCTGTCCCCATGTGTCTCTATACCCCCCCCACCAGCCATTCCCCTGTCCCTGTGTGGCCTTGCATCCCCTCCCCTGTCACCATGTGGCCCTGCGCTTCCACTCCCATTCAGCCCCTGTAGGGTGACAAGATGTCCCGATTTTTATAGGGTAGTCCCAATATTTGGGGCTTTTTCTTATATAGGCACCTATTACACCCCATCCCGATTTTTCACACTTGCTATCTGGCCTCCCTAAGCCCCTGCCCCAGTTTGTCTTCCCCCACTAGCCCTTATGAACCCAACCCCCCCCCCCCAGCAGCCCCACACTGTTTGTCTCCTGACCTGGCCTGACTGGGCTATGAAGAAGGCAGGCTCTTTTTTCTTCCCTAGCTGGCAGGGAGCTGTTGCTCTGTTCTATTGCCACAGCACCCTCTGGTGGGAAAAAGGCAGAACTACAGCAACTTTCCAGACAAAGTTATTTTCTGCTGGGGAGGCTGCTCTGTTCTAGTGCCACAGCACCTTCTGGTGAGCAAAATGCGGAACCGCAGCAACTTTCCAGCAGCAGCTTTTTTTCTGCACAAAAAATTAAAAAGATGTGTGGCTCATTAATTATGCATACAGTGGGGCAGAATTCCTCCAGGAGTACCTTTCCCCATTCAACAATAGGGATCATTACTGACTTGGAAAAGTTCTTGTGAATCCAATTAGTCAAAAAGTTTTGGATTTTATGTCTACTGATGACTTTTTAAAGTATCTTCAGACTTTATAGGGCATATAGAATGCCACCATATTGTATTTAAAAATTATGGGTAAATTTTCCTTTCAATCAATATATTTGTACACAACAATTTGGAAAAACGTAATCAGTACATTTGTAGTATACTGCTATTACACAAATGTTTTCAATGTGCATTCTTAAAGCAAATAAATACTAACTAATAACTATCATCATCCTTATTGTGTAGCTAGGTTAAAAAAGTGACTGTACATGATGAATGTCCTTGCTTAGCAGATATGGCTCTCTATCCGTATTTTCAATTTTTGACTGGTTATTTCACTGGCAATTTCCTCCCCTGATTATGACTTCTGTTAGCACAGCAGATACATTACAACTATGGAAGAGTGCGCTGGATTCTATTCTGGTTTATACATCAGTCAGCAGAATTGTTAACTAAGGGAATGACTCGGGCAAAGGAATGAAAAGTTCTCATACACCCACCCACAACTGGAGAAATATACCCAACACCTACCAGCCTGAAGGCTAAATGCAGTGGTTACAGAGAAAATTTCTGTGCACCACAGACACCCCAAGAGTAGACTCTGAAAGTCAGCCCTACCACTAGCAGTTTTAAGGAATAAAGCAGTTGAGGCAGGATCCACAAAAGGACGTTGGTTTTGCAACACCTTTTAGGTGCCTAGAAAATCACTGGGGTTCACAAAACCCAAGTTAGGCATATAGGCTCTCTATAACAATGCATGGGGGGAAAGAGGCACCTAAGAATGCAATCCACAAAAGCAAGCACACTAGGCACAGAGCTGCCTAAACTAGCCAATGGGAGATGCTGACAAAAAGAGGTGTGTTTAAGCTCTTCCCCTATCGTGAAGCTAGACACTTAAGTCCAGGGTGCAGGGAGGCCTCTATCTCTGCTTGTAATCCACAGCTGGGAACCCCTTTTCTGGAGTCAGGCAGCTTAGGTGTCTAAGCCATTTTTTGCGAGAATGAGTTAAGCAGGTGTCTAACTTCACACAAAACAGCCAGGAGGAGGAAGAGGAGAACCTCTCTTATAACCTTTAGCCCAGTGATTATGGCACTCACCCCAGTTCTATTTCCTGCTCTGCCTGAGAAGGAGGGGTTTGAACAGGGACCTCCCACCTCTCAGGTAAGTGTCCTGTCCCCTGGACTTACAGAGTGATTTTCACTCTCTCTCTGTCTCAATGAATATTAAATTATTTATTAAAGTGGAACAGCTTCAACAAAAGAGATGGAGAGAAACCCATATCAGAATACTCAATGCACTGGTTACCCCATCCTCCATGTCTGTGTAGTCCTCCCATGTGAATGGCTTTAGATTCTCCCTCTGCTGCAGGCCACAGCTTTCCACAGAAATAATGTGAAACTGGCTTGAGTTTTGTCAGTTTCACAGTTACCCACAAAGTTCTGAACATCCACAATGAAAAGACTGGCCAGTCTACAAGCAGCAGCAGTGACAGTGGAGCTAACTATCTGCAGACTTAGTAAAGAGCACTGCATTGATTAACACAGGGCTCACACTGGAAAGCATACTTACCTATAAGGGTGAGAAAGTTTTAGACAAGAAGCTGTTGTCACTCATCAAGGGAAGTTTCCTCCTTGCTACAGACAAACAGATTGAGCCATACATACATGGAATAAATATATAAAGATCATATATTTAAATCTATTTAAAATAATTTATAATAAACGAATAGGCAAAATTAGCTGGTGGCAAGATATGGCAATATTTCTTCAAAATATATCACACTTGTGCTAGATCACTACTCCAAAGAGCAAAAGGGACCTACAAGGAATACAGAGTTATGATGGGATTGTCAATGTGAACTACAATGGACGAAGATGTTCTTATATAATGAACAGAGGTAGATATAATTGCAAAGATCTGTATCCTATTGAATCTCCTAAAATGAAAGACTCAGGTCACGGTAATAGAAAACACAAGTATTGCCAATGAGATTGTGGCCTTGTTGTCCGTGGATTATTGCAATCATCTAGCTCCACAAAAAATAAACTGTGCCAGTTCTCAAGGGTTCCTTTAGAGCATATGAAGTAAAGTGTGAAATTGCTAGAAAAGGTCATGTCACAAGGGATTTCACCAAACTTGGGTTGGGTCCCAGGATAACAATGACTGAGAAAGGTATACAAATAAAGAAGCAAATCAGTGTTCCATGGAGCCTTTAATCACATTGCAGGTGTCTAATGTCTATGATATGGAGCAGAAGACCAATAATTCTGTTCAGTGACTGTGAAAGAAACATACACTGCAGATGGAGCTAGCAGGCAAAGCTAATACAGGAACAAGGAGCTAGCGATGTGGTTGTTGGGATGAAAGATTTAAAAATAATCAAGGAAGTTGGTTTAATTACTCTTTGTTGCACAATACTTATAGCATCTCTCTCTCTCTCTCTCTCTCTCTCTCTCTCTCTCTCTCTCACACACACACACACACAGTTTTACTGTTAAGGCTTTAAATGCTACTCCTACACAGGAAGTGCATTTAAAAAGAACCAAAAACCAATAACACCCCTAATAATACTCTTCATTCTCTGTATGGCATATGTGGGGCAAACGGTGGCTTTTGGGGCACTGGTTTTTGTTTGGGTGTGTAGCTAGGCAAAGATCTTTGAGTCCTTCCCCGCTCCAGTGCACAGGCCAGTCAACAACAGGGCCCGTGGTTTGTAGGAGGGAAGAAGTCCCTGGGAAAACTTAGAGGAAGATGCGTTCAGATTTTCAAATTGAAATTTTGTAGAGGAGGATGACGTAATGGCAATGTAATCAGCGACTGAATCTGAAACAATCTACTAAGTGCCTCAAGCACAGCCATATGTTAAGTTCACTATTTAAATTTGATTAACTGTGTTGGTAACAAACCTCTCCCAGCAGTTTGTCAGTCCAGCATATTGCTCTTAAAGTGACATATTCCAGATAAACTTCTTAATCAACACAATACCTAAAGCACAGTTTAGATTAGACAGAGAGAGAGAGAGACAGTGCACTGATTTACACCTATGCAACCCCACTGTATTCTATGGGATTGCACAAAAAATCAGTGCAGAATTTAGCCCAAAACCTTTATAAGTAGAAAATTTAAGTCAAAACCATTAGCCACATATAAGTACAGTTAAAAGCATGAAATCTTATTTCACTGATGACTTGAATTAACATAAATAAAATAGTCACACATAAAATTCTGTTCAATTCCAAACTACTCATGTAGCTACAGTTGTAAAATGAAAAGTCTCATGTGCTACGCCAGTTAGATATTACAGGCCAGCATATGTGACATGCTGGTTCTGTCTCCCTGATTCTCTGTCTGGTCTCAGGTGCATGGTACAGCAGCCTAGGGGAGTCCCCAAGGGCCCATACACCAGCTGAAGACAGTTGGAGCACCGCATACACTGCTTCTCTTTCTGTGGGAGGCAGGAAGGATCCTGAGGGAACCAGCTACACTGATGCTACACCCACCGGGGACTCTTGCTACCGTGAATCACCAGTAGGCTGATGCAGTGAGACTCTACTCACTTCGAGCTGGCTACAAAAACAAAATAAGTCTTAAAACTACCAACAACTAATGAAGAGTTTTTCTCTGGTTACTCTGATTCTCCTTTGGGCCTGTTTCTGGAGCAGAAAGCTCTACGCTTTAGTCTTCTCCTGCATGTGTGTGATTTAGGTAACAAATAAGACAAGCGTGTGCATCTTACTACTTTTTTCACATTGGATGTACTGTATGGCTTGTGAACATTTGCTAGTCTGTATGGACTATTCATAGTTCAGTATTTCTAACTGAGGGTGTAGTTCTGCTGTGTACACTGGTTATGAAAACTACTTGCTCTCTTCAAGTGAGCAAGCCTCCTGATCTTGTTATTTTACTTGGTCTAGGGTACAGAGGAGATTTATGTCACTGAACAGTGTCCTCTTCAGCACTACTGACAAACTCACTTTTATCCCCTTTTATTTTCATCCTTTATTCTCTCCTCTGCTTTAAATAATTTATAATACTTAGTGATGGCAGACTTTACACCTGGGGAATTCTGCATTGCTGCATGGGCACAGAAATCATGATGCTCTGCAGATTTGCTTCCCTGCAGAAAGTAACGGGAAAGCAAAGGGAAGCTGCAAGAGCAATCACATGTCCCTCCCCAGCAATGTGGGCACCTGATTTTGGGCACCCAGAGCGGCAGTAAATCACCGTGGGGAGGGGGAGGGGGGCAATGCCTCCCCAAAAGCCACCCCATTTCTGCAGGCACAGAGCTGCCAGGGTGAGGGAAGGTAGCAGTTTGGGTTCCTGACCCTACAGCTGAATGCCGTCTCCTGGGTCCTAGTGCCAGTCTACTTCCCCTTCTATGTGTGCTGGTTGTTTTCTGTACAATGGTAAGAGCCCTCAGTGGGCAGAGCAAAGGGGCAGGGTGGTGCGGGGGAAATGGGGAAAGCAGGGAACAGGCAGTGGTGAACGAAGGGGATAGGTTAGGGCAGGGGGATGTGGGAGTGAAGGGAGGAGATGGGGTACGGGGCAGTGTGGAGGGGATGGAGAAGAGAAGTAGGGATAGGGGAATGGAGGGGAAGCAGGATCCCTGGCAGCGGCAGCAGCTGGGGCTCCCCCATTAAGCAGGAGCATCGAACCCCCACCCCGACGAGCATGCACCTGGACACCCCCTTACACCTGAACCACCCCAATAAGCCACTCAGATCCCCCACCCCACTGATCCCCAACTAGCTGCAACTGGACCCCAACCACACCCAGGCCCACTCCCCCAGCACCCAGACCCTCCCTGCCGAGCCACATCCTCTCATACCCTGCAGAGCCCCAACCACCTTCACTTGAACCCCCCTGCTGAATCCCATTCTCCCTGCACCAAGAAGCCCCCAACAAGCCTCTATGCTTCCAGACCCACTACTGAGCTGCCTGCACCCAGACTGTCCCCCTACAGAACCCTCTCATTCCACACCTGGATCCCCACACACTAAGCCCCTCCACACTTGGATCCTGCTGGGCTGAACCTTCCTGCCCATACCTGGTGCATCTGGCATGGAGGAGCAGGGCCATGGGGTGTTTCTTGGGCAGGACAGGCCTTTGTTCTATGTAAGGGTCCGGTGCAGCCTCACTGCTGAGTCCCTATTCCAGGAGATGGGGGACTGCACAGTGATCTCCCACATCCATGCAGCCAGTGCCCTGACTCCACTGCCATGCTGATGTCTCCACATTTATTTATTGAATTTTGCAGAATTTTAAAATATTCTGAATTAAAAATTAATTAATTAAAAATACAGATTTTTTATTTTTTTTGGTGCAGAATTTTTAATTTTTTTTTTTGGTACAGAATTCCCTCAGGAATAAGACTTGTAACATATGAACACAGACTCAGGCCAGGGAGTATGTTTACAGGTTTCCACAAAACGGTCTTTTAGAAAAGAAAGCCCACAACAGCATCTTGCTCAACAAACGTTAACAAGTCAAAGACATGACAGATGAGCTTTTCTTAAAGCTCAGACTGATACCTACTACTTACTAAGTGATTTAAGAGTAGGAGTTGGATGTATTTCTAATTTTGGGCCAGGGATGAATCATAAAAAAAATTGCCTAAGCCTTCCTAACTGTTGTTCACTTCCTATACACGAAAAAAGATTTCAAGACAACATAACAGTCATATTGAGAGAGAATGAAGCAAGCTGATGTCAGCCTTTTAAAACTGTGACACCCACTAAACTGAACCCAGTGCATTAGCTAAGTTACCTCTTGAGTTACAACGGACAACACATTTCAGTTGGATAGGCAGAAGTCGTAGCTGACCAAACAGAAGACTAGAATCTGTGCCTTAAACTCAGACTGTACAAAGTTAATCTTTCCAAGGTTACCAAATCAGCCATTAGCCCAAGTTTGGAATGAAATGTAAAGATGAAAAACTATTGAAAAAGAAGTGATACCCTGCCAGAAAGTTCACAGAAATGAGCCCAAGGCTGGGAGCCAAGAAGACTGATAAGCCTTAATATTTTGCCTGATCCTACACCAATAAAGTCATTCTATATTTGTACAATGCCTGGCACAATGGTGCTGTGATTTCATTTAGAGTCTCTAGGTATCACAGTAATAGAAATAAATAAAAACAATAATAGCTAACAATAATACATTCTCCATGCTTCTCTCCAGAGTGAACTCCCAACTTCTCCCTTCGATCAGGCTGCATCTCTTAACATTCCAGAAGTTTTAACATCTCAGATTTTCACTTTTAATTATTATTAGTAGGGACAGAAAACACTCTTCTGTCTCACTGATGGCTCTGTAGTTGGTTACTGTCCGTTTAACACTCCAGCACTGAAATTGCAATAGACTATGGGAGGCACTACCCCAGGGCTCAGAGCATGTGGCGTTGTCTTGGCCTCAGAATCTTGAAGTGCCAATAAGCAGCAGAGCCAGGTCTTGATCTCCCAATCCTGTTGCAGAATGGGAAGGTAGTGGTCAACTTGTCTGACATCCAGATGACCCTGTTGTGGATACGATATGGGGAAAGAGAGAGGGATTCCTTTTTCCAGAAGGATTGATGGAGTAAGTTAGCCATCTGCCTCCGAAGAGCATGGGAGGGGGGAAATTGGCCATAGCCACTCTCCAAAGACATCTACAAACACCTTTCTCACTAGAACATTACTGTAGTGTGTGGGGATTCTGGGACCTGGGGAAAGTGTGTGTGTGGGGAACACCTAAAACTTGCCACTCTTACGTGCTGAGACCAAGCAAGGGTGATTACTGAGCTAGGGGTACGTGAGGCAACTTATTTCTTCCCTTCCCCTGAAGTCAGAGGAAGGAGTTTGATGTCTCTTTCCTGTGAAGTGAGTCTCATGGCAGCTGGAAATAGCTGCTCTTTCTCCCCAAACCAGAAATGGGATATGTGGGCCCCAAGAATAGGTCTCTAAGGTCAGTTCTCTCTCTAGCCATGGGCTCAAAGGAACAGGGGTTCTGAGTCTAGAAGCAAAAGTGTGTTTTCTCTGCTCCTTGAGAGAGAGTAGTTGTTGATTATTTAGCTGCACCTGTATAGCCAAACACTTCAAAATTCATAGTATTCATGTGTATTTATATTCAGTTCCCTTTACCACCTACTGTATCACTTCCTGCAGAAACTGGCTTTTCCTTGAGGTTTTCCAATCCAAGTACTGACAAGGCCCAACTCTGCTTAGACTGAGCGAGCCAATGAGAGCATAGTAAGACAATGAAACAAATAAAAGGACTATTTACTTTGCTGAAGAAAACCAGGAGAAAGGAAAACAGAATGAAATTATAAAATATGTTTTAATTATTTTCTAAAGCAGCATCTTGCCAGTGAAACGCAGCATGCTGTTTGCAGTCTGCCTTCTTTATACAATGATAAAATATTTATATATAAATATAGTTTGGCTGGATGTTTAAAATCTGTTTGGCTTTTTGTTTTCTCCCATATTTAGTGAAAGCTTGACCCTAAACAGCATTAGTATGGCAATATCTCCACAAGAAAAAAAACAACACATGCAACTTTATTTGAAGTGTCCAGGAGATTACAACTCTCTAGCAGAATATGCAAGCATACACTTGAGAGTTTAATATGGAAAGATGCCCAGCTACCTTACATGTAAATGAAAAGAAAGAGAATTCAAAGATACAATCAGCTTTTCACTTAGGAATGCAGTGAGTGTTTAATACAGCAGGTGGTTAGCGTGTGGGAGGTACAAGTGAAGAACTGTCAGAGCCACGCAGCAGCTTATTTACAACAGAAGTACTCTAAGTTTGAAAACAAGAAAGTAAAATTGATAGTTTAAAAGACCCCTCGCTATCTAGTTATCCCAAACCCTTCTTCCTCTTGAGCTTTTTTGTTCCTTTACCCAAAATGACCTCTAGACAGAAACAGAAAAAAGCTATAGAGCCATACAGGTCTAATGGTAGATTCCCAGTCAGTGGGCTCTAAACATTTGGTGTCAAGCACTCGTTTAACAATTCATTTAGTGTAAATTTTTCCCATTTCACAGGAAGGGACTGGTGTCAGCAGTGACCTTTTAAATGCTCCTTATGGTGCAAATTTACTGCCAAAGTCAATATTTCCAACTCAGGTATTGGCAGCAGAAAAGTAACTACCAAATCTATTCAAGACACTTGCGTGATTTGAGAGAGACCAGGTGGGTGAGGTAATATTTTTTTACTTGGCCAACTTCTGTTGGTGAGAGAGACAAGCTTCTTAAGAACTCTGTGTGGCTCTAAAGCTTGTTTCTCTCACCGAAAGAAGTTAGTCCAATACAATTACTTCACCCACCTTGTCTCTCTAATATCCCAGGACCAATACAGCTCCAACCACACAGCATTCAACTTATGTAGTTTGTTGGTTTATGTGAATTTTAAAATGACTGGAGTTTTTGGCTGTGACATCCTATTACTGCCTATCTTATCTCACTGAAAAACTGGGATTGGTATTTCCATGATGGTATGGCATCATTCCTCTCCCTGCTGGAGGAAAAGCTGAGCGTTAATTACAATCATCCCAACAAGGTAACTGGAACCTTCATATTTCTGTCAGTTAAAACTGAAGACCAGTTATCTTACACTGAAGAATCTTGGTTTTGCATGCTTTTTAAACTCTGATTAAGTTCTCTTTCTGTCTGTCTCACCTCAGTTTTTACTCTGACTAGCGCAAGTAAATCAGATTATTTTAAAACAAAGCAGTCAAGGGGGGGTCCACTAATAAATAGTACATATAATAACTGATTTGTCAGTGCATAACATTCTCCATCCAAGACCTTAGACCACATATGAAATGTTAACTCTCCCAACATTTATTATAACAGACATATTGTTGTTATCAATGGGTGTATTATTGCACACATTTTTACAGATCGGTAAATTCTGACACTGAAAGGTTTAGGGCCAATTTTTCATAAAAATGGCTTTTAATTATGGGTTCCTAAATGTGGACACAGTCTGATTTTAAGACATGCAGAGTTTCACAATTCAGGGCAACTGCACCTGTATTCCCCCTCTGCGGGCACTCTAGGTTCCTCAGCTGTTACCTCTCTTGGATGGAGACCCATATCTCTCTCCCTCTTGACAAGGGTTTTTTCCAGGCTCACAGTGTAGGCAGGGAACTGTGCAACAGGCCACACTGCCTAAACAGCCCAGTGTTTGCACTTTGGTTTCTCTTTGAAGGTTACCACCAGCCGTAATTGCCAGCAGTTACAAGTTACCACACAGCTCTTTCTAAGCAAGTACATTTGTTCTTAAGGTGAAAGTGTTTCAGAGAAAACATATTAAAACAATAAAAGAACCTACACACGCTAATAAAGCTCACGAGAGATCACCTCCAGCTCCAACTAGGGCTCTGGTCAGAGTCAGTCCTTCAAATACCATATTGGGATTTTTCTCTCATTACAAAGTCCATAATAGCCTTATCTCAGAACTAGGACCACCCATGAATAAAATAGTCTTTCCTTTATACAGTGTGGGCCTTTGTTCTTGAGACTCTGGGAGCAGCGGATAATGGCCCCTCTTCAAGGGCATAGCTTCAAAAGCCTGGGTTTTTCCATAACTGAAGGTGGGGAATTTGCATTCACCTCCCCATAAAGATTTCCCAGGCAAACCACTTGACCCTGTTTGTCCCAGAAGTCTATTCTTGTCTGGCCCAGTGTTCAGTATAGTCCTTTGAAGTTCATAACGCTTCCCAGAGTTCACATCCCATCTCCTCCCTAGAGAGATAACATATAATCCCATCGCACAATAATATATAAACCATTCATTTAGCACAACAGATCCCAAACTTTCTTACATTTAAATTCAACAAGGTCTCCTAAGGATAGTGCAGGAAATTGTTATATCTGTCATACTGAGCACCCACAATTCAAACAGATCACGGGTGATACAAATACTCAGCTCTTCTGAAAATCAGAGCCAGGGGTCCAAACTTGGGTGCACACTATTCGTGCTTTCATCAATGGATTTATACAACCTAGGACTCCTGATTCCCAATCTACCACCCTCTTCATCAGTCCTTACTCCAACGAAAGATCTAGGAAAGGGGGTTTGGCCCAAGAGGGACTGCAAGGCAGACCATGGAGGTCATGTAGGAACTGAGAATCATAGAATCTCAGGGTTGGAAGGGACCTCAGGTGGTCATCTAGTCCAACCCCCTGCTCAAAGCAGTACCAAACCCAACTAAATCATCCCAGCCAGGGCTTTGTCAAGCCTGACCTTAAAAACCTCTAAGGAAGGAGATTCCACTACCTCCCTAGGTAACCCATTCCAGTGCCTCACCACCCTACTAGTGAAAAGTTTTTCCTAATGTCCAACCTAAACCTCCCCCTCTGCAACTTGAGACCATTACTCCTTGTTCTGTCATCTTCTACCACTGAGAACAGTCTAGATCCATCCTCTTTGGAACCCCCTTTCAGGTAGTTGAAAGCAGCTATCAAATCCCCCCTCATTCTTCTCTTCTGCAGACTAAACAATCCCAGTTCCCTCAGCCTCTCCTCATAAGTCATGTGCTCCAGCCCCCTAATCATTTTTGTTGCCCTCCGCTGGACTCTCTCCAATTTATCCACATCCTTCTTGTAGTGTGGGGCCCAAAACTGGACACAGTACTCCAAATGAGGCCTCACCAGTGCTGAGTAGAGGGGAATGATCACATCCCTCGATCTGCTGGAAATGCCCCTACTTATACAACCCAAAATGCCATTAGCCTTCTTGGCAACAAGGGCACACTGTTGACTCATATTCAGCTTTTCGTCCACCGTAACCCCTAGGTCCTTTTCTGCAGAACTGCTGCCCAGCCATTCGGTCCCTAGTCTGTAACAGTGCATGGGATTCTTCCGTCCTAAGTGCAGGACTCTGCACTTGTCCTTGTTGAACCTCATCATATTTCTTTTGGCCCAATCCTCTAATTTGTCTAGGTCCCTCTGTATCCTATCCCTACCCTCCAGCGTATCAACCACTCCTCCCAGTTTAGTGTCATCTGCAAACTTGCTAAGGGTGCAGTCCACACCATCCTCCAGATCGTTAATGAAGATATTGAATAAAACCGCCCCCGCACCGACCCTTGGGGCACTCCACTTGATACCGGCTGCCAACTAGACATGGAACCATTGATCACTACCTGTTGAGCCCGACCATCTAGCCAGTTTTCTATCCACCTTACCGTCCATTCATCCAGCCCATACTTCTTTAACTTGCTGGCAAGAATACTGTGGGAGACTGTATCAAAAGCTTTGCTAAAGTCCAGAAATAGCACATCCACTGCTTTCCCCTCATCCACAGAGCCGGTTATCTCATCATAGAAGGCAATTAGGTTAGTCAGGCATGACTTGCCCTTGGTGAATCCATGCTGACTGTTCCTGATCACTTTCCCCTCCTTTAAGTGGTTCAGGATTGATTCCTTGAGGACCTGTTCCATGATTTTTCCAGGGACTGAGGTGAGACTGACTGACCTGAGACCCAGACAGAAGCACTCAGCCCAAGAAGGGGGCTGTGGAAAAGGCATAGAGTTGTGGTATAGGAATCTCTGGGGTGGTCCAGGGGTCTGAGTGAAGTGGACAAATGCTGCTTGGTACAGGATAGAGCAGGGATCGACAACCTTTGGCACGTGGCCTGTCAGCGTCCACAGGTTCGGCCGATCGCAGCTCCCACTGGCCGCGGTTTGCCATTCCAGGCCAATGGGGGCCGCGGGAAGCGGTGTGGGCTGAGGGATGTGCTGGCTGCCGCTTCCAGCAGCCCCCACTGACCTGGACCAGCGAACCGTGGCCAGTGGGAGCTGTGATCGGCCAAACCTGCGGACGCTGCAGGTAAACAAACCGTCCTGGCCTGCCAGCTGATTTCCCTGACTGGCCACATGCCAAAGGTTGCTGATCCCTGGGGTAGAGGAAAGATTGGGTTTCCTCTGCATCACCACCTTCAGGATACAGAAATTCCTGCATAAAGGGGAGAAGGATTATTGAGCCCAAGAAGGGATGAGGGAGGACTTAGTGACTATTAAGCTCAAGGAGGGTAACCCTGTGTCAGCAGGGCAAATGAGCGTCTGACTCTAGAAGGGCTGAACAGACTATAGATAGGTGCCTAGGGAGGGCCTCTAAAGAGGAAGCATAGCCCAAAGAGGTGAGGAGTGCTAGCTGAACTCAGAGAGGCAATCTTGGATCAGAGGTGAAGAACTAATGCAGTTTTGTGGACTGGTTTGTCTATCAGCGGGAGGGAAAGGACTCTAATATAAGTTTTGGCTGGAAGGCTAAACCTCAGTTCACCCATCTGCATGGGGAGATGGCAGACTATTACCACAAGTAAGGGAAACAGAGAGACATGTGGCCTGAGAGAAAGCTAAGGGGCTCTCCTATATGGTGTGAAACTCTTATCTTTCTGATTTAATATTCAATTTGACAAGTTACAAATGACTGTAAGACAGTGGAGAATCAAGTCCAAGCCAAAAGCAGCATTATCTAAGGGCTTGTCTACACTACAGGACTATTTCGAATCTACTTAAGTCGAATTTGTGGATTCGACCTTAATAAGTCGAATTTGTGTATCCATACTAAATACACAAATTCGAACTTCTGAGTCCACATTCACGGGGCCAGCTTCGACTTTGGAAGCGGTGCACTGTGGGAAGCTATCCCACAGTTCCCGCATTCCCCGCTGCCCATTGGAATCGTGGGATTTCCCCCCAATGCATGCTGGGGGGAAAAATGTGTCGTCATTGAACCGTCAATCCCGCCCTCCCTGTCTTCCTTGAAAGCGCCGGCGGGAAATCTGTTCGCGCCCTTCTCTGGTCGGTTGCAGCGCGGACGCCGCAGCACTGCGAGCATGGAGCCCGCTGCGATCATCGCTGCACTTATGGCCGTTGTCAACTCCTCGCACGTTATCGTCCACCTCTTCCACAGTCAGATGCTGAGAAACCGGGCGAGGAGGCTCCGGCAGCACGGTGAGGAGAGTGGCGCAGACCTCTCACAAAGCAGGGTACGCCGGGCAGTGGAGATCATGGTGGCAATGGATCAAGTTCATGGTGTGGAACAGCGATTCTGGGCCCGGAAACAAGCACAGACTGGTGGGACCGCATAGTGCTGCAGGTCTGGGATGACACAGAGTGGCTGCGAAACTTCAGGATGCGTAAGGGCACTTTCCTTGAACTGTGTGACTTGCTGTCCCCTGCCCTGAAGCGCCAGGACACAAGGATGCGAGCAGCCCTGACTGTGCAGAAGCGAGTGGCCATAGCCCTCTGGAAACTTGCCATGCCAGACAGCTACCGGTCAGTAGCGAACCACTTTGGCGTGGGCAAATCTACCGTGGGGATTGCTGTCATTCAAGTAGCCCACGCAATCGTTGAGCAACTGCTCTCAAAGATAGTGACTGTCGGAAATGTCCAGGTCATCATAGATGGCTTCGCGCGATGGGATTCCCAAACTGCGGTGGGGCTATAGATGGGACTCACATCCCTATCCTGGCACCAGCCCACCAGGCCAGCGAGTACATTAACCGAAAGGGCTACTTTTCAATGGTGCTGCAAGCTGTGGTGGACCATAGGGGACGTTTACCAACATCAACGTCGGGTGGGCGGGCAAGGTTCATGACGCGTGTGTTCAGGAACTCTGGTCTGTTTAGACGCCTCCAGGCAGGCACTTTCTTCCCGGACCACAAAATAACGGTTGGGGATGTGCAGATGCCTACAGTGATCCTCGGGGACCCGGCCTACCCGCTAATGCCCTGGCTCATGAAGCCCTATACAGGCGCCTTGGACACTGAAAAGGAACTCTTCAACTACCGGCTGAGCAAGTGCAGAATGGTGGTGGAGTGTGCTTTCGGACGTCTCAAGGGAGATGGCGGACCTTACTGACTCGCTCGGACATCAGCGAAAGAATATCCCGTAGTTATTGCTGCTTGCTGTGTGCTCCACAATCTCTGTGAGAGCAAGGGCGAGACCTTTTGGCCGCTTGGGAGGTTGAGGCAAATCGCCTGGCTGCTGTTTACGATCAGCCAGACACCCGTGCTGAGAGAATATCCCAGCGGGAAGCGATATGCATCAGGAGGCTTTGAAAGCGAGTTTCCTCGCAGAGCAGGGTAACCTGTGACTGTCCACTAGATTTTAAGAGAGCCTGATCATAAACCAAGTTTCCCCCACTTCCCAAGGACGTTTTAAAACTAAGGACATGTTTTAGTAATTAATAATAAATCTTTCGTTGACTTTGCATTTCTGTTTCTTCGTTGAAACATGGAAGCATTCTGTGCTGGTTAAGGTGTGCACTGATGGGTGGGTTTGCAGGAAGGCGAGGGTGCCGTCTTGGGATTGGGGTTACCACGGCTGTGGGTTTGGGCGTTGGATGGGGTGTGGGGTGGGGGGGAAGGGTGAGTATCTGCCCCTGGATGAGGTCTCTTTTTGGGGCTCAGGGCACCGGGGAGGATCGTGAGGATCCAAGTGCATGTGAAGGGAAGCCTGCCTTTACATTCGGGGATGTCAGGCACCAGGACCCTGCACAAGCATACACATCAAGGAAAGACCCGGGCAGCATACACCACACAGACTGTCCCTGGTGCCTAGTGACTGCAGTCTGTGTGTGCCCTGCAGTTGACCCTGCAGCCAAGTCTGTAGCATGGCACTGTGGGCTATGCACTGACATTACAATTCCCCCCCCACCCCCACAGAACAACAGAAAGTCTTCTGACACCAGAAACGTGACGGAAACAGTCAGTAACACCAAACCGCTTTTAATAATGTAATACACAGTGGGGGGTTTGAACTTGGAGTTGGGACTGGTTGATGCTGTAAGGAAAGAGCTTGTACAAATTTACAGCGCGAGAGGTGTCTTGTACATTAGCGCTCTGCTGCGGTGCAGTGACAGTTCTCACGGCCCCTACCGCCCCTCCTTCTTGTCACTTTGGGTGAGGGGGGGACAGGACTTCTTGGCGTTGGAGGGCGGTTGCAGATGCACTGCAGGGGGGCTCTCTCCTCCTGACTGCGGTCTTGCAGAACATCTACAAGGCGCGGAGCGTCTCCGTTTGCTCCCTCATTAGACCAAGCAGCGTTTGAGTCGCCTGCTGGTCTTCCTGCCGCCACCTATCCTCCCGTTCCAGGTGTGTGCGATGCTGCTGACACAGGCTCTCCCTCGACTGTCTCTGCTCTGCCGCCTCCGCTCTGGAGCTGGCCATCAGTTCCTGGAACATGTCGTCCCTTGTCTTTTCTTTCGGTGTCTAATCTGAGCCAGCCTCTGCAGGGGGATGGCGGGCAGTCCGGGAAGGAGCCGAAGCTGTGTGATGCGAAAATTAGGTGATTTCCTTGAACAAATACATGTTTGCCAACAGTAAACACAGTCTAGTCATTTTCAGTTAAGAAGACCAAACAGGGAACCAAGTCTCAGGAGATCTCGGAACTAGTCCGAGATTTCGGAATACGCTCTCATTGGCGGCGCGATTGCACTGGATAGCGCACAAGCGAGGAGAGACAGCTGCATCCCTCTTGCACAAAGTCCTGGTAAGCCTTACAGTACAGAGTGCTTATCAGTTAGTGCTTAGCTGTGCTCTCCTGCTGGAGGCAATGTGCAAAGCAGAAAAGATGAGCGTTATGCGGCATCTCCCGCCAGTGAACGGTTAAGTCCCCGGTATGCTTTTCCTCTGAGGCCTGCAACACGTGGCTGTTAAGCGAGGGTCATTCTTATGCAAAGTAAAACTCTGTTAAGCGAGGGTCATTCTTATGCAAAGTAAAACTCTGTTAAGCGAGGGTCATTCTTATGCAAAGTAAAAGTCTACCATGCACAATAGTAACAGTACACTAATTCCACTAATTAGATGCAGCACTTCCACAACGACATCACCCTGAGGCGTGTCAGGCGCACACAGAGAGAGCGGATGTTAACAGAAGCCCTGCACAGACCAGGACCCTACGCTGCCATGCTCAGAGGCGATGGTCCCCTGTACCTGAGGATGGCATGGCGGAAGAGTGTGCTTCAACGGAGCACCCAATAAAGCACCTCTCCCAAGAAACCTCTTGCTGAGGCTTTTCCAGCTGCTCTCTGAGAGCTTTTTTGAACTATCCCCAGAGGACTATTGCTCCATTCCTATATGTGTAGACCTGCTGTTTGTATAGTTTCATATTTAAAAATTTTTATATAGTATTTCTATTTTTTATATATATCCCTGTTTCTTAAAAAAATAAATGTTTCCCTGTTTGTAGCACTTACCGCCTGATCCTTCCCCTGATTCCGAGTCCGGGTTAACGGGCGGGGACGGTTGGTAGGGGATCTCTGTGAGGGTGATGAAGAGATCCTGGCTGTCAGGGAAAGCGGGAGTGGGTTCGATGTCGCCTGCGCCGTCCTCAAAAGACCCTTCCTCATCTTCCCCATCGGCGAACAGGGAGGAGGAACTGTCCCGCACACTATTCCGTCCTCGGAGTCCACCGTCACTGGTGGGGCACTGGTGGCAGACCCACCTAGAATGGCATGCAGTGCCTCGTAGAAGCGGCATGTCTGGGGCTGGGCTCCGAGCGTCCGCTTGCCGCTCTGACTTTTGATACCCTTGTCTTAGGTCCTTCACTTTCACGCGGCACTGCATCGCATCCCGGCTGTATCCTTTCTCTTTCATGGCTTTAGAGACCTTCTCGAAGGTCTTCGCGTTCCGCTTGTTGGAGCGCAGCTCCGAAAGCACAGACTCCTCGCCCCACACAGCGATCAGATCCTGGACTTCCCGGTCAGTCCATGCTGGGGACCTCTTTCTATTCTGGGATTGCCCGGACTCCTCTGCTGGAGAGCTCTGCATCGTTGCAGGTGCTGCGGAGCTCGCCCCGATGTGCAACCAGAACGTCAGATTCAAACCGCCCAGACAGGAAAATTAATTCAAATTTTCGCAGGTCATTTCCTGTGTGGCTGGCCAGAGAATCCAAGCTCGGACTGCTGTCCAGAGCGTCAACAGAGTGGTGCACTGTGGGATAGCTCCCGGAGCTGCTAAGTTCGATTAGCATCCACACCAAGCCTAATTCGAGCTAGCAAGTGCGAATTTAGCGTTACTCCACCTGCCGGGGTGGAGTACCAAATTCGAACTAAAGAGCCCTCTAGTTCGAATTAAATGGCTTCCTGGTTGAGCGGTTAGTTCGAATTAAAGCTGATAAATTCGAATTAAAGTCCTAGTGTAGACCAGGCCTAAGAATATCAGCAGCCTTTGCAAAAAGCTCAATATTGTTTAGATGTCACTATGCATCACTGAGGGAAAGATGGAACTAATTTCTTAAGACAAATTAAAAAAAAAAACAACCACCCCAAAACCAGCCAGCTGAAGTGCACATAGGTGACTGCCAATATTGTCAACCTGTGATACTCTGCCTTATATACTCTGAAACTAGTCGCACTGCTTTGGAGAACGTCGACTCAATTATCAGCTTGCAATTAACGGAGATCTCTAAAAAGAGACATCAGGTGTCTCCCTCCACCCCTCAAAATGGCTAGTTGGTCTGTTTATAGTAGATCCGCTCAGGTTCTTGACTTTTGTTCTCCTCCCCCCAAATTGTTGCATTGTTTTGGGGGAGATAGAATTTGTGGGAGGAGGAAGGGGTACCAGGATGACCATAGGTCTCTTATGTACCTTTTAACCATTCAGCTGTGGTATATTGCTCTGCGGCTGATGGCTTCCTTTGTTCTTCTGTCACTGGTTTTGTCTCCTTCTGGGGCAGTGTGAATATATAGGGTGGGAACCAGCCACCTTGCCTCGGATCACACTCCTTTCTGCTCAGCGATGCTGTGTTTGAAGAGAAGCGTGCCTGTATATACTTTCTGTAGTAACAGGCCAAGGAGAAGACAGATGGTCTAGCTGTGGGGTCTTCCTGACTGTTTAATGCTTGTCCCTACAGTCTACGCTGATCCGTAGGAAAAAAGATTCTAGCCTTGGCTTTGAGGATGCTCCCAATGAAAGTGCTGCAATATGGTCTTCCTGATGTGCAGTCTCACAGGCTGAGAGACAGTGTGAGTTTTCCCTCATTCAGTTCACACCATGATGGTTTCAAGTGGTCCCACTGAAACAATAAAACAGCGGGAAATTCAGAATCAACTCCATAGCCTCTTAAGGGAGGAGCTCCCTGTCCCGGGCACCAGGGTTGTGGTGAACAAACAAAACCCAGAGTCTCAACTCTGTATCTCTCTCTAGAAAGAGTGTAAAGTAGTTTGATGCTAGAGGTTTAAAATGAAATATTTATATAATATATTTGTCAAACTGAAACTTACTGGCCATTGTCGGTAGACGGATACTGGGCTAGATGGACCTTTGGTCTTACCTGGTATGGCCGTTCTTATGTTCTTATGTTCCTCAAATTCTTTACAAACAAATAAAATATTACCAGGGAAGAATCTGCCTACAGAAAAGTCTCCTAGGCCAATAACATGTGATTTGCTAGTGTCAGAAATACTATACTGAAAGAGTCTGAGGAAATCATTCATTTTGCTCTCAAGGAGAAAGTCTTGGGTATTTCCCCAACTATACTCCAGGGCTGTTGGGGAAAAAAGGGCCTTTGCAAAGATGAAAAGCAGACTCTGGGCATTGAGCCAATCTCCAACTGTGCTTTGCCCTGCTAAACGGAGTTTGGATTTTGCTGGAGGAGTATGTGGTATCTGCATCAGAGCTCTCGAAACACCAGAGGCAATTCTGTGGGCAAAGAATCTGGAAGCAGCATAAGATGTGGAGTTCAGGTATTAATTCTCTACTTCAGACTTGAACAAAGGTTGATCTTAGATTTCAACCTTACTTTTTACTAGTGTTTGTGTGTGTGTCTTCTGTTCCGGGGTCTGAATTTTAATTGCTACTTAGACAGAATTATTTTATACGTATGCTAAATTCTTCATTAAAAAAAACCAAACCAAACCAAAAAACAGAAGGCAGGTCCCTAATTCTGAAGAGTCTACTATCATAATAATGGACTTGACAGATAAGGATATAATACAAACCCACAGTAGGAAGAGGAGGAGAGAGGAAGGACATGTGTTAGGAGATAATTGTAACGGGTTGGACTCTCGCATCCAAGATGTCACCTGATGTACTGGGGTTTCACTGAGCCTCTCCTGCTCCACCAGCCTGGATTCCCTCTCCCTGTTTTGCTGAATTAGGCTCTGCAGCACACATACACAGGTTGGGCCACACCCAGCTGCAGATGCAGACTGAGGTCAGCTGTGTGCGAGTGGACTCACCCAGCACTCACGTGCACACCCCTTTTGGGAGATAAACCCAAAGGTGTATTGTCTTGCATTGTATAGAAAAATCCGCACAGCGCAAGCTCATAAAAATTCACCCTCTTCCTTAATGTGAAGAGAGATATACACATCTTCTTTCCCCCGCCCCCGACCCAGTTAGAAATTGCACAAACTGAGCTTAACAATAAACAAAACAAATTTATTATCGATAAAAGGCAGATTTTAAGTGGTTAAGGAGATAGCAAACAGAACAAAGCAGATTACTAAGCAAATAAAACAAAACACGCAAACTAAGCTTGATTCACTAAAGAAGTTGGCTACAAATATTAATTCCTCACTCTAAATATTGTCAGAGACAAACTATAGAGAATCTTGAAAGTCAGCTGCACTGGCCTGCAGCTTGAAACTTCAGGTATTATTACTCACAAGCTAGATGCCCTTCCAGCCTGGGCTCAACTCTTCTCTCCCTAGTTCAGTTCTTGCTTCCAGGTAGTTTTCAGTGTCTCTTTGGCTGGGGAGGCAGAGGAGAACCACGATGACGTCACGCCCCTGCCTTATGTAGCTTTTGTGTATGGAAAAACACTGGCATTCCAAGAGAAGGGGGTGTCCAGTACCAGGTGACTCAGACCCATGTCTCTGCAGGGTTGTAGCAGCCATTACTCGCAGGCTATCTGGAGAGTCCACAGAAAGACTAAGCTCTTTCACAGTCCATTGTCTTTCATTGTTGTACCTGAAGGGCTAGTTGGAGGTGTCACCCAAAGTAGCACATTTGAAATACAGATACAGGGTCAATATTTCTAACTTCAGATACAGAAATGATACAGGCATACAAATTGGATAATCACATTCAGTAAATCATAACCTTTCCAATGATATCTTACATGAGCCATCTTGCATAAAGTACATCTCAGTTATGCTATATCCATATTATTTCCATAAAGAATATGAAGTGTAATGTCACAATAATGATTACAGAGTTACTCATTTTAGGTACACATATCTCCTGCTGGTTCAAATAGGCACTTGTGTGTGATTTTTTTTGGCGGGGGATTCTGTGTCCTCTTCATCCCCTCCAGCTGCAAACACTCTAATTTTTTGCAGCTGATGCTGCAGAAATGAGTTTTCAGGAGTGATTTAAGAAGGTTTAAGTTGGAGAATAGGAGCAGGCACTAGAATATTGGCAGGGTGCAACACATGGGGAAGAGAGGAAAATGATACCCGGGCACATCATTTGAAACAAAAAATAACCAATCTTGGCTCTTCACTTACATGCCCAACAATGACAGTGCCCATTCGACTCACTCCATCCTCAGCATTCTGCATTCCATCATCCCTACTCACATCAACCCAGCTGTGGGCATGTGCCAGGGAAATGCAATGAAATGTACTAGAATGCACACATTCAAAACAGAAGCCCTGCCTGTGCCTACTTTCTTCGTGGTTCCCTCTCCACCACACCAATTACTTTGCTCTCTAATTCTCAACCCCTATTTATCCTTCACCAGTGATCTATTCTGTTAACTTTTCATCCCATCACTCCTTTTCTTATTCTTTGAAAAACTAAGGACTTTCCTTCTTATTACACATTATATGTCCCCTGTATATTTTCTTTCTTGTGTTCTAGGTTCCCTTAGTTTCTTTTGCATTGCTTCACAGTGCTTCACCTCCCAATGTGGCAGTCCACAGCACACACAAAATGGAGTGACATGGAAGAATTAAGGAGGAGAGTTACATATGTGTGTAAGAGGCACTGTTCACCTACTTAGATGCACAAGGCATTAATTAATTATTAATTATTATGATGAGAGGACACCTATATTTTAAGGAGACCAGTTCAGTGAGGTAGGTAGGATTCTGCTAGAGCATTGTGCAAGCAAAAAGTTTTTAATGCAATGGGAATGTTTTATGCTTATATTACCTGTTAATATTTAGGGTTTACTATTGACTTTGACAATGTATACCAGTGGCTCTCAACCTTTCCAGACTACTGTACCCCTTTCAGGAGTTGGATTTGTCTTGTGTACTCCCAAGTTGCACCTCTCTTAAAAACTACTTGCTTACACAATCAGACATAAAAATACAGAAGTGTCACAGCACAGATAGTAAGCAATTTTTCTCTCTCTCATTTTTACCATATGATTATAAAATAAATCAATTGGAATATAAATATTGTACTTACATTTCAGTGTATAGTATATAGAGCAGTATAAACAAGCCATTGTATGAAACTTCAGTTTGTACTGACTTCACTAGTGTTTTTTATGTAGCGTGTTGTAAAACTAGGCAAATATCTAGATGAGTTGATGTACCCCCGGAAGACCTCTGTGTGCCCCCCAGGGGTATGTGCACCCTTAGTTGAGAACCATTGATGTATACTGTATGAATAGACTGTGTAATTGTATGATCACTGGGTATGGTGCATGTTGAAGGACCAACTATTTCTCCATGGTGGGGCCAGAGCAAGGATAAGGAAAAGTTCATGGTAGCTCTACAGTCAAGAGAAATGATCAAGGTTGCATAATCTCTTTGGGACAGAGACTGTCTTTTTGTTCTGTGTTTGTACTGCACCTAGTATGATGGGATCCTGGTCCATGAGTGGGGCTCTCACTCATGCTATGATTATACAAACAAACGATAACATTTTTGTATTAAAGGAACAGTTAGGGCTCAATTCTACAAGTTCCTGAGATGGTTGTGAAGGTGCAGAGAATGAAGGTAGGTGTTCAGTTCCCGGTGGAGGCTCAGCAGACTGCACATCTGTCCACACGATGCTGAGCAAAGCTTCTTGTTGCTTTACTACCACAATGATACTACTGTGACTGTGCCAAATATACAAAATGGGCCGAGCTGGAGCAAGATGAGGAACCAGGTCTGACAAATCCTACTCTATGGTTATTCCCTAATCAAGTGAGTTTTTTTCATAATCACATATTAGGAAATGGGCTGTTTAAGGCTAAGATTATGTCATGGTTATTTTTAGTAAAAGTCACGGACAGGTCATGGGCAATAAACAAAAATTCACAGAAGCCGTGACCTGTCTGTGACTTTTGCTGCTGCAGCTCCATGGTTTCCCCCAATATCGTGGTGTCTGGGAGCTGTGGGTTCCCCCTCAAACCACGGCGGTTGGGAGCTGCAGGGTGACCATATTCCCAAAGAGAAAATGGGACACCCCCAGCTGCTCGCCTGAGGCTTCTTCCCTCGCCCCCGTGCCAGGCTGTTGCTCATCACTGGAACCCTGAGGAGGGCCCCCTCAGGAGTCTGTCACCTGTTGCTGGAACTTTGCTGGGGGCCCCCATCGCTGCTGCTGCCTGTCGCTAAAACCCTTCCAGGGCTCCACTGGCTGCCAGCTTCAGAGTCCTGCAGCCCCTGGGGCTGAAGCAGAGAATGTCACAGAGGTCTCTGGAAGTCACAGATGCTGTGACTTCCATGACCTCCGTGACATAAATGTAGCCTTAATTATAGGGAATAGTGTGCAGTCTCCCAGTTTCTGTGGTACATATTACTTATGCTGAAATAGCAGACTGGATTACCGTTCTGTGATCTATTCATTATGTGATCCTGGCAAGCCGCATTCAGTTACTCATTTGCAATAATACTTAATGCAACTGGACTGCATACAACATTCTTTAGCTAGCCAAACTAAGGTTAGTTCTGCCCTCACCAGGTGAGGTTTCCTGCACTGCATATCAGAAATGACCTGTGCCTGCCGATAGAGGGAGGGGCAGAGTAGGGGGGTGGAGAGAGGGCAGCCAGCTTCAGCAGTGTTACTGAGCATGCTCAGTCCATGTGAGCATGCTCAGGCCATGCATGGCCCCCCCATGTATCCCCCCCCCCTCTGCTGCATATCCAAAAGAAGAAATACATTTTCTCATAATAAAATCTGGGCTGGCATTCCAGGCAAACTAACAGCACAGGATATCTAAGTCACACAGTCTTGCCTTTTCCATTCAGTGGAACTAAATAACGATGCCATTATTTGAAACTAGCAAACATGTAGTCATTTTAAAATAAACACTGCAAAAGGCACTTTTCTCAAAACATACAAACTACAGTAAAGATGGCCAGGTGTTCTAAAACATGCAGCTCTGTACCCAGGGGCGGCTCTAGAAATCGGGCTGCCCCAAGCAGCGCGGAGCGCTGCGCCGCCCTTCCCCGGTCCCGCGGCGGGTCCCCTCTTCCCGCGGCTCCGGTTGAGCTCCTGCCGGCATGCCTGCGGCAGGTCCACCGAGCCCGGACGAGCGGAACCTGCCGCAGTCATGCCTGCGGGAGCTCAACCGGAGCCGCGGGAAGACGGGACCCGCCGCAGTCATGCCTGCGGCAGGTCCGCTCGTCCCGGGCTCCGGTGGACCTGCCGCAGGCATGCCGGCGGGAGCTCCACGGGAGCCAAATGCCGCCCCCCCGGGAAACGGCCGCCCCAAGCGCCTGCTTGGCGCGCTGGTGTCTAGAGCCGCCCCTGTCTGTACCACAGATCCTGTTTCTCTCAGTATTATATATGACAGATCACTTTCCTAATGTGCCAATCAACTGAAAACTATATTCATTTAAAAATATTCACTTTGTTGAGATTCTTATAAATGCAACGTGATACTAAAGATACTTCAAGACCTGGGATGTTGAAACCTCCAAGCAATGATTTTCTTTTTTGGAGGGGGGTGGTCCTAGGAGGAGGTGAAGAGAGGGAACCATTTGACAAAGAAGTAAAATTAACCCTCACTGAAATACAAATCATCTTACAGATACCCCAAACCTGAGGTCTAGGTTTGGATTCAGGGCTGTTTACTCTGTTGTATATCACAGTGACGTTACTCTGTATATATTTTGTTAGGTTGAAGTGAACTTTACAAATGTGATGTTCATGTGCCCATTTGAGAAACATGTAAATGTTGCACATCGCCAACACTATAAAAGTTACAGTAACAAATATTACATTTTAAAGAGCGCAAATGTGTATCTGTGTGGTGCACAAATGTCCCTCCTCCTCAACAATCTCCTTTCTTATAACGTTCTCTGTGCTGCAAATATCCAACTCAGCTATTAAAAAGGTATGCTATTGACCTGGAATTGCCAATGCATAAAGAGTGGTTTTACTTCAATATCTGCTGTACCCAGTTAAATGTTTATCACTGAACTTTTTTACGGTATCCTACCATTATTAAATCTTAGGGGGAAAAAAAAAGAACCTATTATGTAATTGGGTCCTTTGCAAAATCAATTATAGCTTCTGTATACATATCAATTTACTTAAGAGCTGCTGATACTGAGGCAGAGGTATTATGATAAAAATATCTGTTATAGTCACATTGCCAAAATATTTGCTGTTAATAACACTATAAATCAGATGCACAGGTGGCTCACCTATCCCTCCACTAGGTTCTGATAAACTGTTTTCATAGCCAAATTGCTTTCACTCTATGCAAAAATATACTAGGGTACTACCAAAACTCCAAGTATGCAAAACGCCTCACTTTTAAGATGTGAGTTATTGCTTTTATAAATTACAGGGAGCAGTTCAGTGGCAATCAATGGATTGGGTGCAAACCATTCAACCTGACATCTGGATATTTCATTACATATAGGTGAACTGCAAATCACCTCTGCAGGGGCTCTGCTCAGGGATTCCTACTCTGAAAAGTATCTTGCCTTGTCACTACAAATACTAGCTTATAACTGAAAACAAAGAGAGCAGCCACACCTAAGGGCACTCCTCCTCATCCCATTTTCTGCATTACACACCAGATTCTGACTCTCATTCATGACAGTGTAAACACTACCAATCACTGCAATGGGAACAGAATTTTGCCTTATGACACTATAATGCCATTTTAATGCTACCATTATTAGCATTTTTTTCAGACAATAAAATGTACCAATCACATTCACAATGTCATTGTGGGATAGCAGCGTATACAGACTGAATCACCCCACAAAAATTTCACCAGCACAATTGTGTGTGAGTCCATGTTCTCTGACAAATCCACTGCCTTAAAAAATAAAAATAAAAGGCACTCCTTCTATGGGAAAACTCACTTTTTAGACAACTCACAGGCAATCCTAATTGCTGTGGTTTAAGCCAGTGGTTCTCAAACTGTTTTACCGGTGACCCCTTTCACATAGCAAGCCTCTGAGTGTGACCCTCCTTATAAATGAAAAAACTCTTTTTTATATATTTAACATCATTATAAATGCTGGAGGCAAAGCGGGGTTTGGGGTGGAGGTTGACACCTTGCAACCCCCCCATGTAATAACCTTGTGACCCCCTGAGGGGTCCTGACCCCTAGTTTAAGCCCTGAACAATCATTAGCTATCTACAGGGAACTTTTTTTTTTTTTTTTAAATGTGGGACTATCCAACTATGGAAAACAAATATTACCAGCAATCTCTTACATGTACATATATGCCATTTACTATTTCTTTAATTTGTCTGTGACCTACCAAGCACAATCAGGGCAAGAATGACACCAGGTGACCCTTGTCCACTCCTTGTTCCAGTATGTTGACATACAGAAGTGTCCCCAATCATCCCCCTCCCCCCAAAAATCTATATGGAATCACATGATATAAAAAAGAGTTCACATGGTTTCTGGAGAGTCTATATTTAATAATGCATATCAGCTAGTTACACCAAAAGCACAAGAGAAGGTACTAGGCAAATTTCAGCTGAGTACACAGTTTGCTGCCTGGGAATGCTTAGCTCTGCTGTGTAACAGCACTTTCTCAGGTGCAGCACTGTTCCCACACTCCTTGTATCAATGCACATTAAAAAAATAGCCGTGTGACCATAAACTGAGTCTTTGTGTCCCTTACCTGAGCCTATGTCATGTCAGGAGTGGAAATTAGCCAGTATAAAGTATAAATGGCATCACAGTACTCACAGAATGAGTCAAAACAAGCCTCTCAATACATTTTTTCACACTCCGTCTACAGAACTACTTGTGGTGAAGTTTGTAAATGTTTCACACCAAAACTGCACAGTTGCTTTAACATGACATGTTTACTGTACACTTTCAAAAAAATCAAGCTTCTACTCTGAACGTTACGTAGACACAATTTGTGATTCTGACACACATCCAAACATATTTAGAGATAAAAAAAAAATTCACTACTATGTGTACTTCCATTAAGTACATGTAAGCAACAGTTCCAGGATCTGCAAGCTAGGTTTGATACAAGGAAAGTTAAAATCATGTTAAGTGACATTTAATATTAACTGCTTTCTAAAGTGGTTAAATGCTGTACAGCATGAGAAGTGCAAAGGAATTCAAAATTCCCATTAGTCTGTGGATTTGATTATGAGAAAGGAAAAAATAAAAGGGTGTGCTTTGTTTTTCCATAAATTGTAGCTGAATGGGGCTTAATCTTTAGACATAAATAGTGCTGTGAGCATGAACCCTTCCTCTTCTGAAACCAAAGAGGAACTTGTGAGAAGGAAATGGGGTATTCCTGTGTAGCTGGGAGGAATGGTGTATGCCAGAGGCTTCCAAACATTAACATAGTGAGGACAACATCTAAAAAAGTGAGAGACTGGTTCCTCTTCCATCCGCAATCAAATAACTTCCCTGTGGAACCTTACAGTAATTATTCACATGGTGAAATATAATGTATTCAGTGCATTTTTAGCTGAAGTCAAGGCAATTCAGGAGCTGGAAACAAGGAGGAGCAGTCAACACCATGAGCCGACTCGTCATGGACCATACTTCTAGGAACCACTGATGCAGACAGCTGTTTGTATCTCATATTATTTTTTTTCTTTTCTTGTCTCTTGAAAGTTGTCTTGTGCACCTGAGCAACTCCAGTACTGTTAGAGCAGGGGTTGGCAACCTTTCAGAAGTGGTGTGCCGAGTCTTCATTTATTCACTCTAATTTAAGGTTTCACGTGCCAGTAATACATTTTAACGTTTTTAGGTCTCTTTCTGTAAGTCTATAATATATAACTAAACTATTGTTGTATGTAAAGTAAATAAGGTTTTTAAAATGTTTTAAAAGCTTCATTTAAAATTGAATTAAAATGCAGAGCCCCCTCCTGACCGGTGGCCAGGACCTGGGCAGTGTGAGTGCCACTGAAAATCAGCTTGTGTGCCACCTTCAGCACTTGTGCCATAGGTTGCCTACCCCTGCATTAGAAGCACATATTGCTGCAGTACAAATAAGGATAATGCAATATGCAGTTTCTTTCTCAGGCCTGGTCTACACTAGTCGGTTATTTCGGAATTAGCCAAGTTAATTCGAAAAAAAATTATTCTGTCCACATGACCAAACCAGTTTTTTCGATTTAAAGGGCTCTTAATCTGATTTCTGTACTCCACCTTGGCAAGTGGAGTAGTGCTTAAATCGAGACTGCAATCCCGGGTTAAAGGTATTGTGGAAACAATTCGACGTTACTGGCCTCAGGGAGCTATCCCAGAATGCTCCCTTGTGACCGCTCTGGACAACACTCTCAACTCCGATGCACTAGCCAGGTAGGCAGGAAAAGCCCTGGGAACTTCTGAATTTCATTTCCTCTTTGGTCACCATCAGCACAGGTGACCGTCAGCACAGTCCACCATCACAGGTGACCATGCAGAGTCCACGATCACAAGAGATCACGCAGTTCCGGATTCGCAGATGAGCTCCAGCATGGTCTGAATGGGAGGTACTGGATCTCATCGCATGTTGGGGAGACAAATCTGTTATGGCAGAACTACGTTCCAGAAAAAGGAACGCAAATACATACGCTAAAGCCTCCAGGGCCATGATGGAAAGAGGCTACTCCAGGGACACAGAGCAGCGTCGTACAAAAATCACGGAGCTCAGGCAAGCATACCAAAAAGCCAGGGAGACGAACGGGTGCTCTGGGTTGCAGCCCCATATGTTCTGCTTCCACACTGAGCTGCAGGCAATTATGGGGAGTGACGCCACCACTACCCCACCACTGCCTGTGGACACCTGCAAGGGGGGAGTTGCATGGAGTGAGGAGGATGAGGAGGAGGACAGTGCACTGGCGGCAAGTGGGGAATCCGTTTTCCCCCCACAGTAGTGCAGCTGGGGCGGAGCAGGGGGAGCGACCGCTCCCACTGAGCAGAAAAGTGGTGCCTTTTTAATTTTTACTCACCCAGCAGCACTCCGGGTCTTCGGCGGCACTTCGGCGGCATTTTTCTTTTTTCCTTTTTTTTCCTTCATACAAAAAGGGTGGCGCCTTTTTTTGTGTGTTCGCTCCCCCTGCTGCTAAAACGTGGCTTCACCACTGTCCCCCTAGCCAGGAACTATTCTTAATGCTGGAGCCAATAGCCTCCCCCTACTCCCAAGGCGGGCTCCTGGACCATGACCCTGAAGAAGGTACTTCTGGTGACTGAGAGCCTGATCGGAGCCACACAGTGGGGGGCGGAACCCAGGCTCACTGGGCTGTTCGCATTTAGTTTAAAGGGCTCATCCCTGCTCAGAGCCTCATTGAAGCCACGTGGTGGGTGCGGGCAGGGCCACCCGGGGGCGGGGGCAAGTGGGGCAATTTGCCCCAGGCCCTGCAGGGGCCCCCACGAGAATATAGTATTCTATAGTATTGCAACTTTTTTTTTATCCAAGGGGCCCCCAAAATTGCTTTGCCCCAGGCCCCCTGAATCCTCTGGGCAGCCCTGAGTGCAGGGGGCGAGGGAGAAGGGGGAGGGGGGTAAAGGTGTTGTGTGAAGCAATGATCCCAGAGAGCCCTCCTTTTATATGGCAAACCCACCAGGCATTGCTTGCTATGGGAAAGGGGGCCCAACAGCTTGAAAGCATTGAAATGAATGTGGAAGAAGCAGAACCCCGTGTGCCCCTAAGCTGCCTGCAAGCTGAATTCTGTAGCCCGTGTGTGATGGCTTACTCACACTAAGGTGGCAGGCACTTTAGTATAAGAGGCAAAATGCTAACTTGTACAGAAAGAGCATGTGCTGTGTACTATGAATTTCCTGTTTCACTGAGAAAGAGTGTCCCCTTTGTTCTCTGAAATGTATCTTTTAAAATATTACCCTCCCTTTTTCTCCTCCCGCAGGTGCAAATATTTCAACACAGCCCCTATCTACTCCATCCCAGAGGCTGGTCCAGATTAGAAGGCAGAAAAAACGAACTCAGGACGACATGTTCGCCGAGCTCATGCAGTCCTCCCACACTGATAGGGCCCAGCTGAATGCGTGGAGGCAAACAATTGCATTGTCCTGTAAAGCATTACAGGAACATGAAGAAAGGAGGGACGTGTGTGATGACAGCAGGCAGGATGCTATGGTCAAGATCATGGGGGAGCAAACTGACATGCTCCACTGTATGGTGGATCTAATGCAGGAAAGGCAGCAAGACCACAGACTGCCACTGCAGCCCCTGTATAACCACCCTCCCTCCTCCCCAAGTTCTGTAGCCTCCTCACCCAGACGCCCAAGAACAAGAGGGGGGGACCCACACACTCAACCCCAGAGGATCGCCCAAGCAGCAGAAAGTTGGCATATGCGAACTTTTGATTTGGTTTCTCGACTTGTCCTTCTCTCCTCCTCCACCCCACTAACCCAACACCCCACTCCTCCTAATCTATCTTCTGATTTCTCTCAATGTGTTGTGCAACAAATAATAAAGAAGGGTTTTTAAACAACTGTGACTTTATTTCCTTTCATATATATAGGGGGCGGCTAACTTCAAGAGAAACAAACACAACTGTCACACCATACCCTGGCCTGTCATGAAACTGGCTTTCAAAGCTTCTCTGAGGCAAAGTGTGCCCTGCTGCATTCTTCTAATCGCCCTGTTGTCTGGCTGTGTGAAACTGGCCACCAGGCGAGTTGCCTCAATCTCCCACCCTGTCATAAGCATCCCCCCCTTACTCTCACAGATATTGTGGAGCACACAACAAGCAGCAATTACAATTGGAATATTGGTTGTGCTGAGATCTAACAGAGTCAGTAAACTGTGCCAGCATGCTTTCAAATGTCCAAAAGCACATTCTACCACCATTCTGCACTTGCTCAGCCTATAGTTGAACTGCTCCTTACTACTGTCCAGGGTGCCTGTGTATGGCCTCATGAGCCGTGGCATTAAGGGGTAGACTGGTTCCCCAAGGATAACTATAGGCATTTCAACATCTCCAACTGTTATTTTCTGGTCTGGGAAGTAAGTCCCTTCCTGCAGCTGTTCAAACAGACCAGAGTTCCTGAAGATGCGAGCCTCATGCACCTTTCCTGGCCATCTCACGCTGATGTCGGTTAAATGTTCCTTGTGATCCACCAGTGCTTGCAGCACCAGGGAAAAGTACCCCTTGTGGTTTACATACTGGCCTCCCCGGTGTTCCGGGGCCAAGATAGGGATATGTGTTCTGTCTATCGTCCCACCGCAGTTAGGGAACCCCAGTGCATTAAAGCCATCCACAATGGTCTGCACATTTCCTAAAGTCACTACCTTTGATAGCAGCTGGTCAATGATTGCATTGGCTGCTTGCAGCACAGCAGCCCCCACAGCAGATGTGCCCACTCCAAACTGATTCCCGACTGACTAGTAGCTGTCTGGCATTGCAAGCTTTCAGAGGGCTATGACCACTTGCTTCTCAACGGTCAGGGCTGCTCTCATTTTGGTGTCTTTGTGCTTCAGGGCAGGGGGCAGCAAGTCACAAAGTTCCATGAAAATGGCCCTATGCATACAAAAGTTTCGCAGCCACTGGGAATCATCCCATACCTGCAACATTATGCAGTCCCACCAGTCTGCACTTGTTTCTCGGGACCATAATCGGTGTTCCACAGCATGAACCTGGCCCAATGCCACCATGATCTCCCAATCGCCACATGCCATGCTTCTGGGAAGTCTGTGTCCATGTCCTCATCAGTCTAGTAATCGCACTGTCATCACTTCCTCGCCCAGTTTTGCAGGTAGTGCACATACTGCTGGATAATGCGTGAGGTATTTACAATGGTCAAAACTTCAGCGGAGATCTGAGCGGGCTCCATGCTTGCCACGCTACGGTGCCTGCACAGGTAATCCTGGAAAAAGAGTGTGAAATGTAGGAGAGCTGTTCGGTTCAAGATGGCCGATAAAAGGTGGTAAATGGTTGTCTTCTGTAGCTTTCACAGAGGTGGGAAGCTCGCTAGAGCTGCAGGAGCAGGAGCACAGAGTTTGCGGTGGAAGCTGTGCGGCTCAGTTCACAATGGCTGAAAAATGGCTGATCCACTGTTAACTCTCTCAACTGGTCACTGAGATCTCTACTTGCACATCATGGGCAAATTAGTTGCAAACCTTCTTCGTGCTGACAGGGGCATGTCACTATGGACTGCAGAACCATAAGCTACTGCACTAATGACTAGCAAATCCTAACCCCATGTGTGAGTAATTTTTCTTTATCCTTCTGCATTCACCAGTTTCTGCCATTTATTTCAGTTTTGTGCTAGTATGTTCAGGGTTCTGTCATGTTGATGGATTTGGCTTTTTTCTGTACTGTTTTGTGTAATGTTTCTTTAAATCATCCTCTTTTTTTCTTTCCAGGTGGTGTCCATATTATCACTTGCCATGGAAAGTCACGTTGGTGGCATCCTTAAAGTGTGTCCTAAGTAGACTCATCATTATCTTACATAAGAACAGCCATACTGGGTCAGACCAAAGGTCCATCTAGCCCAATATCCTGTCTTACAACAGTGGCCAATGCCAGGAGCCCTAGCGGGAATGAACAGAACAGGTAATCAAGTGATCCATCCCATCACCCATTCCCAACTTCTGGCGAACAGAGGCTAGGGACACCTTCCCTGCCCATCCTGGCTAATAGCCATCGATGGATCTATACTCCATGAACTCATCTAGTTCTTTTTTGAACCCTGTTATAGTCTTGGCCTTCACAACATCCTCTGACACGGAGTTCCACAGGTTGACTGTACATCCTCAGCCATGAAGACAGATGCAAGTAATTCATTTAGTTTCTCCGCAATAGCCTTATCATCCTTGAGTGCTCCTTTAGCATCTCGATCATCCAGTGGCTCTACTGGTTGCTTAGCTGGCTTCCTGCTTCTGATGTACTTAAAAAAAAACCCTTGCTATTACTTTTTGAGTCTTTGGCTAGCTGTTCTTCATATTCTTTTTTGGCCTTCTAATTATATTTTTAAACATCATTTGCCAGAGTTTACGTTCCTTTCTATTTTCCTCACTAGGATTTAACTTCCACTTTTTAAAGGATGTCTTTTTGCCTCTCACTGCTTCTTTTACTTTGTTGTTTAGCCACGATGGCACTTTTTTGGTTCTCTTACTCTGTTTTTTAATTTGGGGTATACATTTAAGTTGAGCCCTATTATGGTGTCTTTAAAAAGTTTCCATGCAGCTTGCAGGGTTTTCACTTTTTGTGCTGTATCTTTTAATTTCTGTTTAACTAACTTCCTCAATTTTGTGTAGTCCTCCTTTCTGAAATTAAATGCTACAGTGTTGGGATGCTGTGATGTTTTCCCCACCACAGGGATGTTAAATTTAATTATATTATGGTCACTATTACCAAGAAGTTCAGCTAAATTCACCTCCATTTAGGACTAAATAAAGAATTGTCTCTCCTTTTGTGGGTTCCAGAACTAGCTGCTCCAAGAAGCAGTCATCTTCTTACCATATTTGCATTGATGTTTCAGATTGGTTTGCTCTACTTAGAATTTCTGATATTGCAAGAAACTCTTTGCAATGGACTCTGAAGACCTTCTGCAGGCATTTATTTTGGAATGACTTGGTCTTCTTATCAATATCCATTACAGATTTCCATGATTCTGCTCCATTAAAGGATGCAAGACATGATGCTGGTGTTAAAAATTAGGATTTTTGTGTTACTGTAATTCATGCTACTTTTCCAAATCTTTTCAAGTTTATGAAAGTTGTTTGCTGCTTTGATATTTGTTGCTTTACATCTCACACAGTGTAGCCATCACTACATACCTCACTACCTAGACAGGTACAGTGGCTTACTTCTACTAGTGTTTCTTTGTCCACTCAAATGATAACTTTTGGGACATTGGTAGCTATATGTTTTGTCTTCCCCTTGTTGATGAAAAAACAACACGTTTTTCTGTATCTGGCAAAAGTTGGGTCTTTTCTTCCATTAAGAGATATGTTGAACTAAGCAGGACATCATCAGCAAAAATGAGGTAATCCAATTGTGCTTTGTCCATAAAATTCCTTGGTTGCCTTTTGTGGTTACTTTCCTCATGACCATTGCAAACAATTGTGGGGACCTAATACACCCTTGCCTTACTCCAGTTGTCACTGTAAACTATTGGCTGATGTCACCATTTCTGACTGCACATTTGTCATTATCCTACAGATCCTTATTCTAATAATTTTTGCTGTTATTCCATAGTATTCCAAAGACAGTCTCTGTGCACCCTGTCAAAAGCCTTCTGGAAAGCTATACAATTTATCACAAAAGATGCTTGCCACTCCACACTTTGTCCTATAATATGTCTGAGAACACCAATATGATCTGCACGTGAGCTCAGTGCTCTAAAATCTGCTTGTTTCTCTTTACATTGATGGTCTGTTTCTGAATACATTCCAGGATGATGTTGCAAATTATTTCCCCAGGCACTGATTACAATGTGATTCCCTTCAAGTTATTGCAGTTGGTAAGGGCAATTGCAATTTTTTGGCGATTTTACTATAAGGCTTTTCTTCCACTGGGTTAGGTTCTTTTCTTCATTCAATATTCTACCAAAAAACACAAGGAAAGTCTGGAGGACTGTTTCTTTGTCACTTGCTTTAAGCTTCTCCTCCAGTTGTTTTCTCATTTTTGAGCGCACTGATGGCTTTTCTATCTTCTTCCACTGTAATATCTCCTAAATCAATATCAAGTGAGTGGTAAGCCTTCATCCCATATTTCTAGCAGTTCACTTGGGCTTGATTTAAAACGTTCTGTCCATCTACTCCTTTTGTACTAACAGTCCTTTCATTTACATCTTTAATAAAGCATCCAGTACTGTAAGTTTCGTGTTAGCTGTTTGATTACTGTATACAAGTTGTAAGGTCACCTCTTTGCCTAGCATCTTCAGTCTCTTGACATTTTCTATCAATATACGCCCTTTTGTTTCTTCTAGCGCTCTTTTTACCTCTCTATCTAGAATTCTGTATTCTTCTTGCAACTTGCTTGTCTCTTCACATCTTAGCATTCACGAGTTGTTGATTTATACTTCAATTTTTCACTGCTGCTCAAATAGCATTCCCATTCTTCCCTTTTAGATTTTTTTGTTACTAGAACCATCTTTGAACTTTTAAAAACTGGTGGATGTAACTGGCTATGGCTAAACATATGGAAACAGACTTTTGACAACCATAGCTTCTTTTGCAGGTGCAGAGAGCATATCTTCTTGTTTTCAGTTAGTTTAACTAGTTTGGTTCAATGACTAGTTCAGGCAAAGTTAAGAAACCAACTGGAAGCTGAAACAGTAGAAAAGCTTATTTTCCTCTTCCAGTCTATGAATAAAAACTAGATGTGAGAGGACAAGATCTACTAATTGTCCTTCAAGATTTTAGAATCAGTTCATTTCACTAGCTACAGATAATACTTTGTTTTAAAAATAATCACTTAATTTTACTGATTTACTAATGTAAAATGAGTTTTACATATATTTTGAATACTATATAATGTATCCTAGACTAACTGATCCTACTTTGCCATAGGAATTTATTTTAGAAATCTTTTTTTTTTTAAACCATGAGTTAAAAACCTAGAAAAATCTAGAAAACCTTTTTTTAAATCCAGTGGTTAGTTTGTGTACAAGTTTGTAAAGTATATTGAGGTTTGGGAGGGAAGGAAAGGCAGTTAATTGACTTCTTTCAGGCCAAGTTTTGCAATATTACAATAAATGCAAAACATGTTTTGATAAATTTCATGATAAACTTTATCAAGAATATTTAAGATATCAGTTAAATAAAACTAATTTATCAATTTTAAAATGGTGTTTTGTGCATTTTAATTGAATTCAAATTTCTGTCCAAATAGAGGTTGACACAGATTACATGTAACACATTAATTATCATCTAGTAAATAAGGAATGCATCATTCACCATTTTCTAACATAATAAAAATGCAAAAATTAAGAATCTGACTAAATGTAAATAAAGCTATCTAATTGCTTAAATATACGTGTATAGATAGACTGTATCCCCCTAGCAAGCAAAAAGAAGTGCCAAATTTAGTGTTAAGGCTATATTCAGTGGAACGCTAACATGTTTTAACGGTTACCAACCAATAAGAATGCTACTAACTAAAGTATACTAAGTATACTAAGTAACTTAAAACAAACAAACAAACAAACAAAAACCCCAGCACAAATGCAAAACCAGATTAAAATGAATGATTTCGGTTCAGGTTTCCTGCATGCTCATTTAAATCACTTTAATTTATCAATCCACACTGTCTTAAGCTGCAAAGTAGATGGCTATGTCAATGACACAGTACAATGATTTATTTTAAAGAACCAAATAAAGATCAGATAATGTGTTCTCTTTTCTCCTGTCCAATCCAACCCCTCTCAATTGAGGTAAACATCATAATGCAAAGGGATAAACATCTGGGAAAGTTAACTTGTAATGATTTGCATTTTGTCCCTTGATTGCAGCTCCTGGGGAGGCTTGCGCTGAGACTACCTGAAGAAATGACTGTAATAGTTTTGGTGCTGAATGTTATTTTTAATTTCTAAATTCTAATTATTACAAAAAAAGCCCCTGTAGCAAACTCCATATGTTTAAAATTTCAGAGAAAAAAAGTCTTTCAGAGCATAAAGTGCCTGAAGTATGAAACATATTAGATTTTTTAAAAAGCCAATTTCTTGTTTCACAAAGTCTATCCTAGGGTGAATTTCTGCAGCCTGTAACATTTTAAAGCCCTGTAAAATCAGGTTTATAACAAAAGCTGAAACAACCCTAGCTACAGATCATGAAGAGCCACTATAATGCTAACTACAAAAGCTTCATACTTTGGTGAATTACCAAACTGAATCCAGTCCCACTGGAACATGCTTTGTTGCTATATTTAGTCATAACCTTTTACTTGGAGAGCAATTATCACAATAGCTGCTTCCTGTGAATTGAAAGAGTTTGGCACAGTTGCTGCCGCACAGTTAAAATGGCACTAACTTCCTAATACACAACTGGCTTTGTGAAATAATTTTCTCAAAAGCTGGAAAAGAATTGTTTGATCTGCAGTGAGCTAAGGCTGAAGGTAAGGGCCAACAGCAAACTGCAGCAATTACACAAGATGATAATTTGTAACAATTTAAATATTTAAATTTTATATCTTGAAATGTGGAGGAATTTAGAAAACTTACAAGAAGTAAATTCTTCAAATCATCAAATCCTTCCCCAAACAACTCCAAGAGGAACTCTACAAAACTCATCCCCCATGAACACACCTCTTCTACATACTTCTCAAGACACACAAACAAAGGAACTCAGGCAGACCCATCATAGCTGGCCATGGCACTCTTGCTGAAGAAATATTGGGACTCTCAGAGACCATCCTCAAACCACTCACCACAAAAGGGCCAAATTCCTCCAGGACTCACCCATCTTCATCCACAAACTCGACAATATTAAAAACCTCCTTCAGAACATCATCCTTTTCATCATGGATGTCAGTTCCCAATACAGCAACATCCCTAAAAATGACAACATAGTTGCCTGACTCAAATATTTACAAGACAATGGACAACCATCAGATATTCACCCTAAACACATCCACTTTATCCTCACCCATAACAATTTTACATTCAACAACACACACTTTGTCCAAACCAGGGGAATGGCCGTGGGTACTAGGATGGCTCCCCAACATGCCAACCTCTTCATGAAGAAGAATTTCTGGACAAAGCACCACAAAATTAATGATATACCTGAGATATATCAATTATATTTTCATTCTCTGGACAGATGACTAATTCCCTCATAGATTTCCACCACTACTTCAACAACCACCACCCATCCATTAGACTCTCTCTGGAACACTCCCACACTAGCATCAACTTCCTAGATACCACAATCAGCTTCAACAATGGAACCCCACCGACAACTATATACAAGAATCCCACAGATCACCACATCTACTGTCACAGAGTCAGTAACCACCCCAAACACACCAAGAAATCTGTTATCTACAGCCAGGTATTCAGATACCACAGAATATGCACTGAGGAGAAAGTCCAGGATATACACATTAACACACTGAAAAGCTCCTTCACCAAACAAGGACACTTCACCACAGCAGTAGATCACATCATGGAACGGGCCATCCAAATACCCTAAAAGTATCTGCTTCAATACAGAAATAAATCCGCCTCTGACTGTACACATGTAGCTGTCACCTACCATCCCACACTAGAACCCATACAGAATATCCTCAAACAGCTACAACCCATACACTCGATGGTGACCTGAAATAAATATTTCCTGAAACCCCCCAACCTCTCCAAGCCCATCAACAGAAGCAACCTCCCCACAGACCAGGACATATTAACTCAAAGTGGTATGAGACCCTGCCAGAAAAACAGATGCAAAACCTGCACACACATGTCCACTGCTACAATGATCAACATCCCTTCCCCCCTTAACAACACACCTTTCAAGATCCATGGGTCTCACAGGTGCCTATCACAACATATGGTGTACCTCCTCCAGTGTACTAAATGCCCCAACAACAACTATGTGGGTGAAACTAGACAATTTCTACATTTTTGGATGAACTCACAGGAAAACACTGTATCGCCTGTGGGTGAACACTTTTCACAAGCTATCACTCTATATCTGACCTATCAGTCCTCATCCTCAAAGGAAACTTGCACAACACTTTCAAAAGATGATCTGGGGAGCTTAAATTCATAACTTTGCTAGGCCCTAAAAATCATGGTCTTCACCTTGAATGGCTCCTTAGAATACATGCAAACTACTTATGTTGAACTATCAGTTCTACCTTGTATAGCTGCGATTTTGTACTTTTCCCAGACCTGAGGAAGAGCTCTGTGTAGCTTGAAAGATTGTGTCTTCCACCAATAAAAGTTGGCCCAATAAAAGATATTACATCACCCACCTTGTCTTTATACTGTCCTGGAACCAACATGGCTACACTATCACTGCATAAGACAATTCTGTCAAATAGAATTAAATAAAATTGGACAATTATGAAAAGCAAATTCAATGAACGTCTGTGAAACTAATTTTTTTCTTTCTTCTGCATAGGTTCTCTTCAATTGCTGTTTTTATTACCTTGATTACAATGTTTGAATCAGCACCCATCATGTTCCATTTTCTGACATGGTCTCCTAAACAGACTTAAAAACTTGTCTTTATGTTTTAGTTAAAATAAAATTATCAACTACAATTTTATATATATTTTTCACTTTATGTCCTGAAGTGAGTATCAATGGCAGGATTTTCGGAGAAATATCTATACCAGTGATTGTGTGTTGGTATAATCAAACAAATACATATGCATAGTTATACATTCCTACAAAAACAAAAAGTAGCTTAACAAAATCAATACATTCTCACGGCATTTGTGCAGCTAAGGGCCTAATTTTGCCTTCAAATATGCACATAGATTCCATCTACTTCACTGGTAACACAGGCATCAGAGGACAAGATCTGTCCCTACATTGTTTAGAGGGTTACAGCCAGTAATGATAGAATTCTGTAAAAGTCTTTAATCACCTTTTCCATATATCATTTATCCTCCCAGTTCCTCTAAAATAGTACTTCTCTCCACTTCCATTTACCATCAAAAATGGAACTAGAAGACTAACAGCTAAGATTATCAGTGTTACAGAATTTTTTCCAGGCAACGCTGAGGTTAAAACTTGGCAAGAGAGTGTCAGAATCCCAGTCACTCTCTATACTTATGCTTTTGCCCTTCACCTAACTCCAGAAAATCCCCCTCAGCACACTCACCTCTCCCTGTACAGAAAAGGGATGATTCTAACTGGAACGTCGTTCATATATGTATATATATGGTAAACCTATATTACTTCTGAGAGGTGAAAGGGGAAGAAGAAGTGAGTGGCATTTGTATATGCCAAAAATATTTACAAAGGTAATGAAGAACAATGGGTCACTGAAGAATGTAGTTATTGAATTCTTTAGATTAATATACAAATAAAAATAAAATGGGAAACAGCAGGACATCTGTATAGATTACTGAGATTTGCAGAATATATAACAAAACATTTTTGGACCAATTCTTAAGACTCTTAAAAGCGCAGGATACCAAATCTAATGACCAGTATCCACTGAATAACGAATATAGCTGAACTTGCATTTTTTTAAAATGACATTTCTAAGTTACATAGTTTCTTCTATGATCCAAAAACCAAAGTGCAGTTATAAAAGAAACTGTCATGGGTTTATTTCTGAGCAATAAATGGTACTAAATGAGGACATGAAAATAGGGAGGCCTGGAACCAGGGTCCACGACTATTTAAATAGTAATCAATGCATTCACATAATGCAGCAATACCAAACTACCAGTGATTTCATGAAAGGAAATATTGAGCAAATACTAAGAAATGCAGTGAATAAGAACCAACTGGAGGATGTATTCATATTTACCAACATGGAGTAAGGCTGAAGAATCCTAGATGGCCATAGCCTACCTAGAAAGGAAGCATGGTACAGAGACAGCAAAATCATTAGATTTTAAAAATTTTAACTTATCTGGCTTCTGCTGTGCATACCACAATGCACAATGGGAAAAATCCCACCATGCATACTGTTCAACAGCAAAGCAAATGACTATGGGATACTCTCTGAGAATGCCATGTGCTTAGTACACAGCAAGCACCCACATGTACGAAAGGATGTAAACTGAAAAAGGCACAGACATCCTGTGTGCACACAATTAGTGCAGCTTGCATACTGTGCATTAACTAGTGCACGTCACCTCAATCTAGTTTAAATCCCATGTGTAGACAAGTCTCAACAGACTACAATTCTTTCGAGAAAACAGCAACAAGCAGAATGCAACAAGCAGCAGCAGAGTGGCTTAAGGAAGGACTGCTCAAACATCTGAGGTTAAAAAAATAAAACCATGTAGTCTGAATGGAAAATAACTAAGCAACCAACAGAGCCATTAAGACAGTTAAGGTTTGCAAGTGAAAAGAGCAACAGAAAGAACTATTAGGTCAAAGGGGCTATGTGGAATAAGAAGGGCTTTCGTAAGTATATCATGGGGATAGTAGTAGTAGGCGGCATCCTTCAGTCTCTTTTGGGACCATGAGTATGCACCCTAGTCCCTGAGAGAGTAAAGAATTTACTGAGTTGGTTTTATGGCAGCTGTGGCTGTGGCTGAGGAGACCCAATTGAGAGAGACAATCTCTGCCTCATCTGTCAACATTTAAAGGTGGTTTTCGATCCTTTGGGCTCTTCCTTCTGTGAGCTCTTTTCTCCTCTGTGAAGCTGGACTGCTTCCTCTCATAACTCCGGAGACCTTTGTTAAGATCTTGTTTCCAAAGGCTACAGTCTTGAGTGTGATCTTCCCAGTTGTCCACAACCATGTCCATTTCTTTGAGGTCTCGCTTGCACGCACTCTTGAAATGCAATTTTGGGCATCCTATGGGTCTTTTTCCAGATGCCAATTTGCCATAGAGGACGTCCCTTGGGATGTGCCCATAATTCATTCGGCATACATGCCCAGCCAGCGGAGGTGTCTCTGTTTGAGGAGCGTTTGCCTGCTGGGTATGCTGGCCCGCTTGTGTTGGTGACTCTGTCCCTCCCGGAGATTCCAAAGATTTGATGAAGGCAATGCATATATATGAAAGCTGTTGAGCCTCTTTTCCTGATGAGAGTATAAGATCCATGTCTTGGTCCCGTACAAAAGTGTGCTCAAAACACGTGCATGATACACACAGATCTGTGTGTGTTCTGTCAGTTTATTGTTTTGCCAGACCCTCTTGTTCAGTTTAGATATTGTTGTAGCAGATTTTCCAATGTGGATGCTGAGTTGTGTTTCAAGTGAGAGGTTGACTGTGATAGTGGACCCCAGGTATGTGAACTTGTTCACCACTTCAAGTTCATAGTTGTTGATCTTAATGGAGGATGCTTCCTCAACTCCTTGGCACATTATGTTAGTCTTCTTTAGGCTTATGGCAGGCTTTGGAAAAACTGTGCATAAGTTTTGGACATGAGCTTCTGTGTGGGTTGTCACTGCTGTGTCATTGGCAAAGAGAAAGTGTTGGATAAGAGCCTCCCTAGTCTTGGTTTTAGATCTGAGACTTGCAAGATTGAACAGCTTTCCATTAGATTTTGTGTGCAAATAGATCCCCTCAGTTGAGGAACCAAAAGCTTGTTTCAGTAGCAAGGAGAAGATGATCTGGGACAAGTACACAGCCTGGCTTAACTCTGCGATGAATCTGGAAAGCCTCAGACACTGAGCCATCTTATTGGACTGTGTCTAATATGTTTTCATGGAAGGATTGAATCATGCTTAAGAGCTTGGGGAATATCCAATCTTTTTAGAAGCACAAATAGCCCGCTTCTACTGACAAGGTCAAAGGCTTTGTGAGATCGATGAAGGCTATGTAAAGGAGCTTTTTTTGTTCTCTGCATTTCTCTTGTAGTTGTCTCAGTGAGAAGATCATGTTGATGACCTTTCAACTCTGAAGCCGCACTGTGATTCAGGATAGATTCTGTCTGCAAGGGTCTGAAGTGTGTTCAGGACAACTCAGGCAAAGGCTTTTCCCATAACACTAGGAAGGGAAGTGCCACAATAGTTGTTACAGTCGCTCCTGTTATCCTTGTTTTTATAGAGAGTGCTGATGTTGGAATCTCTCATTTCTTGCGGTACTTCTCCTTCTTTCCAGGATAGGCAGAGCAACTCATAAAGATGTTGCAGTAGAATACATTTTCCGCATTTTATGACGTCTGACAGTATGCAGTCTCTTTTGGGGGCCTTTCCATCAGGGACAAGAACTACTAGAAAATAATTCCTGCACTGGCAAGTGGATGGACTAGATAAGCCAACAGGTTATTGTTACTTCTAACTTCAGTGATTTGGGTCAAAAGAATTCGATGATTGTATTGAGGTCCATGTACAGATCCAGTAGTGATGCCTCAAGAGTGTTTTTTTTTTTTTTGCAAAAGCCATCCTTTGTTGTGCCTGGTGAAACAGTGTCCATTAAAACTGAACAACTATTATTTAAGTGCCTGCTTAGGGAATAAGGCAGAAGGATAGATTAAAGATGTGCTACATATTATATGAAATTAAGTAGCTTTTTTATTTATATTCTTTTGATTTAGAACTGTTGCACTCCCTTATTCACACTGTCTAGAAGTGCCATGCCTAGGGTTACCATACATCTGGGTTTTCCTGGACATGACCTCCTTTTTGGTCCTCTGATCTCCATCTGGGCGGATTTTTGAAATAGGAATAAATGTCTGTGATTTTTCCTTGCTTGTCCTTTTTCTAACATTGGTTCTGGTAGAACTCCAATTTCCTGTGTGCCCTAATAATGGCATGAGTGTTTACTGGTTTGCCACTCTCACTTCGGTGTTGCTGCTGGCTGCAGCAGCGCTGCCTTCAGAGCTGGGCGGCTGGAGAGTGGCTACTGCTGGCCGGACATCCTGCTCCGAAGGCAGCACCACCGCCAGCAGCAGCGCAGAAGTAAGAGTAGCATGGTACTGACAAGTTGCTAAAAGGGATCCTGCTTGTGAAGTACAACTTCAGGCACACACATTGCAAAGACTTTCATGGCTACTTGATGAGCAATCAACCACTGCTGAGAAAGATATGCTCTACAGAGAAATATGCATGGGCACAACACGAAGAAGTGCAGTAGGAAAGACTGACTGTATGTAAAAAGGTACATTTAAATTTGCTTTACATTTATTTTTGAGGCCATTATATTTATTATTTATAAATGTTAGATATTCAAAGTAGAAAGAAAGTGTACAGTAGAAATTGTATCCCCTTTTCCCCTCCCACTCACTCGCCTTCAGCAGTGTCCTCTATTTAGCCCTGCCTAATATTTAAAATTGCAAATCAAACATACACTTCAGTCAGCTCAGCTCTCCTACCAAGGAATAGCTCTAAATACAAACAACCAACACCACACTGGCCAGTGCTTTACTCTCTCCTAATTATCCTCAATGGCCAGGTGGGCTTTGAAAGCACCCTAGCTTGTAAGTCAAACAAACCTGGGCCGTCATCATTATACATAAATGACACTTGGGTATATTACTAAAAAAAATTATAGAACTGGGAACCATAAGAAAAATACAGGCCAATTTTGTGATATAAAAAAAGTGGAAAATTCCTATCATACGACAACAAAAGTATCTCTGAGGGGTTGTCAGGAGGAAGAGAAACAAAACAAAAACCCCAAAGAAATAAATCTCTCTGTATTTTGTGTGTGCTATAAGAGCAAAACCAAAACATGATACCTTGATGTATACTGCATGTCATAAACAGACAGTTAAAGGTTAATGCCTCTTCTACCTGTAAAGGGTTAAGAAGTTCACCTAGCCTAGCTGACACCTGACCAGAGGAACCAATGGGGGAACAAGGTGTTTCAAAAGGAAGGAGGGAAGTTTCCTTTGTTTGGTCAAAGTGAAACTGACTAGAGTGGGAAAGCTCCAGATTTCAGCCTCTTATTAAGTAGTGAGTATTAGTGAAGGAAATAACTAGGTTTATGTTTATTTCTTTGTAACCTGTCTTGTGCAATTAGAGGAATAGTCAAATTGGGTATTGGGGTATTTTTTTGTGTAACTAAGTTTTTGCCCAGGGGAACATCCTCTGTGTTTGGAATCTGTTGTCTGTGGGAGTAGCTGGTATGCTAATCTCTCCCAGAGGTTTTTTCTTTTACCTTTCTTTTCTTTAATTAAAAGCCTTTTTCTTAATACCTGACTGATTTTTCCTTGTTTTTAGATCCAAGGGGGTTGGATCTGGATCCACCAGGAGTTGGTGGGAGAAAGGAGGGGGCGGGGATGGTTAATTTCTCCTTGTTTTAAGATCCAAGGGGTTTGGATCTGTGTTCACCAGGAAATTGGTGAAGTCTCACAAGGCTACCCAGGGAAGGAAAGTAGTGCTTGCGAGTGATGGCAGCCAGACCAGATCTAAGCTGGTAATTGAGCTTAGAGCTTCTCATGCAGGTCCCCCACATCTGTACCCTAAAGTTCAGAGTGGGGAAGGAACCTTGACACTGCATCCAGACATTCTCTATTAAAAATAAAATCTCCATTGCTTCCTCTGTTCTGCACATTCCTCCCAGTATTGTGATCTATGCGTGTGTGTGGGGACTGTCATTGCCAAGCGCTCCTGCAACTTGCACTCCTACACTTAAAGAAGGAGTGGTGATAAATTATGGCAGACATTACACAGAGGCAGCATTTTAACACTGGGGACCACACACAGGATCTATTTATGACTGCAGAAAAGCACAGTGGGAAGATACTCTGGGGTTGCACAGTTTGTTTGACAACAAACTATGTAATAAAAAGGGAACTCTTCCAAAAAAATTAATTAAGAAATCTTTTGCTTTTAGTCCAGCTTCCAGCTTCCCCTTCAACCCAACAAAAGCCAGGGAGCTGCTTTTGGAAGCTGGTATTCTTTTCCCTCTATATATATGGAGGGATTTTCATGCTAGCTCTAGGAGTGACCTAACAATGACAGTCATACACTCCAAAGTGTAAATTATTGTATTCTCCTACTTACATTGGTGACCAATTTATTTGTTGTAAAAATTAGGTAAGATATCAAAGTTAGTCAGCACTACTTTCTTTTGTGTTGGTCTCTCTCTCACCTCTATTTCCTTTCAGTTTGTGTTGCAGTTTCCAAATCAAAAGTAACTGTAGAGTTAGTTGACAGAGCTGTACTCCTCCACAGGAGCCCTTTTCTCACATCAGCAACAGCAGAACAAAAATAGTTTGCATCTCAAAAGGGCTGGATCAATTATGGGCAGGACCGGCTCTAGGCACCAGCAAACCAAGCATGTGTTTGGGGCAACACAATTCTAGGGGTGGCATTCCGGTGAGTTTTTTGGGTTTTATTTTTTTTTTGCTTTGGCAGTGGCGCTCTCAGGGGGTTGTTGTTGTTTTTTGGCTATGGAACGTTTCGTATCTTGGTCACTGGCTCAAATGTAGTCCAGATTACTTGTGAGTGCAAGTTGTCACATGCCAACGTCTGCTTGTTGGGTTTTGTACAAAATGAGGCATTAGTCTCAGTCCAATTTAGAGTGGCAGGAGTCCGCATAAAAGACAACATCACTACAGCTGGTATTAAAGGAAAATTTCAGGAAAGAGGCTAACAATTTAATGGACATGAGTATAGAACTAACTTCTCACCTTTAGAAGTGGTGGTTGTGTCTGACAACTAGTTGGTAGTTAATAAAATTAATGAAGTCTCCATTAACTGCCTGGATTCACCACCTGAACGTTCTGTGAATGACATTCAGACTGGCAGCCATCTGTAAGCAGAAACTTTTACACCATGTGAGCTGAAAGGGTGCTGCTAAGCCTGAATCAGATGTGGCTTGTCTCTATTAAAAGTTGTTCTTTGCTTCATAGCTGGGCTTTAATTCAGCACTGAGGCACACAGGGGTTGGAGGTGGGATGGTACTGCCGGTGCCTATGCCGTACAATAAAGCACTTCTGTCCCCAGGGTTGTCAAGCTACCATCTTTCACAATGTTTCAGCTACGAAAGTATCTCTCTCTCTCTCTCTCTCTATACACACACACATACACACACACAAACACAAACAATTGGGCTAATCATCTGAATAAATGCTCACCAGTATGAATAAGGCTTATAGATTCTAGCCCTATACAACTTAATTGATAATTATATATGCACAGATGCCTAACCAATAACAAATAGCTTTAAATACAATAAAAAGTTTGTATTTCAGTAAAAATGAAAAAGATTAAATGAAAAACTAGTTGAAGTGGTTAACACAATAGCCCTCCCAAACATAGAATAAACACCACATTAAATGTTTACTAAACTATAAAAACAACGCAAGAGCCTAAAAAACATAACCAAAATACTCCACTGGTATTGTCTATTTGCCTTTGAATCGTGCATACATTTTTTCATTACTTATTTTTAGCAGCTGATTAATTGAATCACGGCAACACTACTCTTGAGTAACATGATCACATATAACCCTTTCTGTTACTACTTTGTATTAATTATTCATTTATATAGTTCTTTTCATCCTAAAGAATTCAAAAGTGCTTTACAAACTTAGGCCTTGATCTTACAACTCAGTATTGCAAGAACAAACTCCTCCTGGGAAAATTTATGTAGGCAGACTATCCAAGAAGAGTATCAACTAGTATATAACCAACACCATTTCCTGCAGTACTTTGATATTCCCTAGAGGATTCTGATCCAAGTGTCATACTGCCTGGAGAGGCTCACAACTGTGAGTGCCAACCTCAGAGCAAGCAGCAAAGACGTCTGTTAGTCTATAAGGTGCCACAGGATTCTTTGCTGCTTCTACAGACCCAGACTAACACGGCTACCCCTCTGATACTTAACCTCAGAGCAGACTGTCAAGAAGCTGGAAGAGACACTGTATGTTCTATAATCAGATTTCCCCAACCCAGTAACAAGTGGGAACTCATAAAGCACTATAACAGTCTTACAATGGAGTCATACACAGTCCTCTTCGGCATTCCAGTCTATCTTGCCAGCCAGGCAAGCTGGATTTAGTGAGCTCACAAAAGATTCAGGTTGCTTCCAGTCCAAAGAGACCAGTCACTTACCCCAGGTAAATTTGTTCCTGTTTATAGAATAAAGTAATATAAACATTTCAACAAATGTCAGCCAGATAAGAATATTAAACAACATAATTGTTTACCATAAAGGAGATAGTAAAAAATAACTCTTCAGAGGGAGTAGGGTTGCCAGTCCTCCAGGACTGGCCTGAAAGCTCCAGGAATTAAAGATTAATCTTTAATTGAAGTTTATGTCATGTGATGAAACCTCTAGGAATACGTCCAGTCAAATTGGCAACCCTAAGAGGCAGGCATACTAAAAAGAAATTATATATACCCAAGAAGCTTATTTTTTATTTCCCTATATGAGACTGCTGAAAATACCATCAGCATCTGGATAGTTGGCAAAACCTATCAGAGACATCATCTTCCTTTGTGTTTGGCCAGAGCCTAGAAGACAGGACCCCATGTACTCCAGTAATATAAATAAATAGAGAGATTTCTTAACTTCTTAGCTCTTTTTACATTTTCTCTCTTCTATAAACATTCAGAAACAACCAGCAACTATAAAGCGTATTGACTTCCCAGGATATGAAAAGGCATTCACGTATACAGGGATAGCATGAGTTATTATCTGTTCTGATGGGCTGTTTGGGAGGTCATCTTTGGACATCATCCTGTCCTGTAGGAATAATGAGTGAGTTTAAAAGGGCTATGTGACAAAATGGGCAAAAGAGCTCTACACTTCAGTGGCCAAAAAGATAAAAACATGTCTCCACTGTACTGTATACTGCTGCAGTTTCCAGTATTCAGTCTTTCAAAATGAACAGCATGATTCAACGTGGCGAAATTAATGTACAGTACTATAAATGCATTAGAGTGAAAGGGGAAAAGGGAGGAAATAATTTTGCCTGAACTGAAAATAAATGCTGCTGTAAGTATTTCTAAACCTTGGAAACTTTTATAACATATTACTATTATGACCTCTGATATATGACAAATAATACTTGTTCTCTTGCTTATACAGTTTATTTTTAAAACAAGCTATTTTTGGATCAATATGGGAAGAGTTTAGTTAAAAGGCTTAAAACGGCATTTAAATATTTCACTGCCATCTGGCAATTGCAATAACTGGCAGCAAATTTGCAGTCAAATAATTTATTCTTTTCAGTGAGATTCAGAGAACTGTATTCATAATTAATTAAATACTGAAGTGTAGGAACAATCATATAGCCTAAGCCTGAAAGACTAGTAAACTTTTACTGAGAAATATGCTAGATTTCAATCCATTAATATATTTATAACTCTTTTGTTGTGAGCCAACCAATTTTAATTTGAATACAGGTCTAGCTATATAGCTTTTTAATACATTCAGAAATTGTGTAGCATGCGTCAAAAGAGTTTTATAAGATATTCCACACAAACACCCCAATTTGTTTTAAGTAGAGTAAAGTTAGTATATTCACAGTATAGGACTTCAATAAAGGGTGTGGTTGGTTTGCCTTTTAGTGAGATGAAGATATGACAAGAGATAAATCAAAATCTGGATTAGAAATGTGTATATTTTTCTATTTATCCTTATTCAATCACTCATGACATTCAGAAATTATATTGGAAATATGATACAACCAATCCTCAGGCAGTTCCCAGACAGCAGCTGGTCCTAAATTCTGTGGCAAGGTCCATGGATTCTGAGGCTTTCTGGAAATTCTGCTGCAGCTTCATTTAATTTCTGTTTTAAATTAGTTTTTTAAGTAGTGCCTGTGTTATTCATACATAAAATACAAATAATTCATTATGATGACACACGTTCAGTTTTCAGAAATACTGCACATTTTTGTATTAATATATAACCACATAATAGAATATGTTGTAGGGGAAGCTGGAGGTTCTGGCAGTTGGGTTTCAGATAGGCCTGGTCTTTCACTACAAAGTTTTGCCCTAGGAGTGTGTGTGTGGGGAAAAAGTCATACCCTCTATGCTATGTTGGCAAAAGTACTGGTGAAGATTCAACCCTCCTGATAGAAGTGCTTCTGTCGGCATAGCTAATGTTGTCTGGGGAGGTGGTGTCATGGTCCTTCTGCCAGCTTATACTGCATCTACACCTGGGGGGCTTTTATCTTCATAGCTATATGGGCCCAGACTCTGTAGTGCAGACAAACCCATAGCAATGGCTTTTGACACCTGTGGGAATACTGAGACATTCACATTCACAGTATGTTTATGCTAAAACTATAAGTGATGTTGACATTTAAAGTGCTGTTGCTGTGTTTCAGAGTTAACACCTCAGTAAGATTAATAGGGCAATTCAAACATCTTGAAGCTTTTGCTTCAGGCAGCCTGCAGACTCAAGATGACATCACTGCCTCAGTTGCACTCTGTGAAAATCTGAACCACCAGAAGGGCTAGAAACTATTATTTTATATATATCAAAATTTAGATTCTGAGCCACAATTCATTGCTAAAGGGTGGATTCCTTGACACCAAAGAATACTCAGAGGTCTGGATATAATAATGTAGCATCTCTGTTTGTTTTAAGGCAGAACCGATGAAGCTGTAATTTAAGACTAGCTGTCAGTTTCCGGGCCTGTCGATCTAATACCACTTACTCAGAAAATTAAATGAAAAAAAAAAAAAAAGTAACATTACCAAAAGACATTAACAATACATTATTATTATAAAATCAAGCAGCAGACAAAGTCACCATAAGGTAAATTTGATTAACATACTTCAGCAAACAAGATTCTTGTTCAATCAAATTTATTTTTCTGTAATTTCTTGACATTCCCTTTGCCTTGTCTATATCCTTCCACCACCTATTACAACCACTTCAACTGAGATTTCTAATACAATAGTTAACTACAGTCTATGTCCCACTAGAGTAATTGGTCCTAACCCAGAGTTACATAAAGTCACCTTGATCGATCGGTGCTTCAGCTCTCCTATAGATTGCGCCAATCACAACACATCTTCCATTCTTCTCGTATCCTGGCCTTCCTTCTCCATGTGCGGCCATGTCTTTTCATGATAAAATCTTCCCATCTCTTTGGAGGTCGTTTCAGTTCCTGTGGATACCACTCAGCAACAGCTGCGGTCGATCGATTGTCAGTGAGCCTCGCTATATGCCCATCCCATCACATTTTACTGTGCCTGCTCTCAACGACAACGTCCTGCACTCCACTTTGCTCTCTGATCACTTCACTGGGGACTCAGTCATGATTGAAATTCCCAGAAATTCCCAGAATTCTTCTTCCCATCACCCTTTTTGTGACAGACAGTTGCTGCTCCTCTTTCTTGGCCAGCGCCCATGTTTTGCTGCTGTACAAGATTGCTGGCAGTACGGTTGAGTTGAAGATGCTGGTGCGTGTTGCCTTGTTGATTTTTCCTTGGAAGACATCCTTGATTGAACTGAATGCGCACCAACTTGTTTGCTTTCTTCGCGAGAGTTCACCTTCCTGATCGTGGCGCATGTTAAATTTCTTGGCCCAAATACACATATTGCTCAACTTCTTCTACTTGGTCTCCCTTGATTGTTATTTGGGTTTTTGGCAAGGTACCAGACTGCATACATTTCGTTTGGGAGCAGTTAATTTTCAGTCCGACTTGACTGCTTTTTGTGTTGAGTTCTTGCAGCATTTTCTGTAGTTTGATAGTATTTTTGGCGATCAACACAATATTGTCCACAAATCTGAAATGGTTTAAGTACTTATATAAAGTAAACAAGTAAATAGACCTAGCTGTGCATGCCCAACAGCCAGTCTTCAATTTCATCCTTAACAAAAAAAAAATGTATGCACATATTAAATTAGACAGTCATTCAGATTAATCTCGGTGTGGCATTTTGTACTGTAAGTGAAACAAACAATGCATAATATTTATGGGAGATCTAGCAAAAGAAAAACTGATGAGCAAGCATAGTGATGTACAAAGGGCACTGTCTACCAAGGCTCCGGGCACCTCCTGTGAGTGCTACATACCCTCAATTCCCACTGAATTCAGCAAACATTAAGGGCACAAAGCACACAGTAGGATCAGGCCCAAAGAGATTAATGTAAGAATCATCATATTAAATAGGCCTATCCATTTGTAGCAGTGAGTTCCACAGATTAAGTAGAATAGCTAGACATCTCTTCTTGAAACAGTCTGTACCATTCACTGTGAATTTCATATTGTCCCCATTTCTACAGGAGTTATTTTATAATTCTCAAATTATTACAGTGGAAGGAACTGTGGGATATCTCAGCATATTACCCAACATGATCTACATAGCATTTCAGTGTGACCCTTCAAATACTGGCATTTTTTTCAACCCACTAGAAAAATTAATGGTAAAGAGAATATATGCTGCATACAAGGCAGATACTCCATTGGTGTTCAAAATACAAGATTCTGAAAGTCTATGATCTTATATATACCAGCGAAGCAACTGTTAGCATACAGGTGAATATAATAGAATTTGATATGCAGTACTTGTGTTGTACAAAGATGCTAGAGTCTTACATTGAGTGGAAAACTGAATATGACATGGGTATATTAGACTTCTGAGCATGACGCATATATCAGAAATTATAATCTCCCACATTTGGTGTAAGTAGTCATCTCTACAATGATTTTCAAAAATATTAAATTAAAAAAATCTAACTTCCGGGAAAAAAAAAGTAATGATCAGGAGAAGGGTAAAAGAAAAAAAATGGGATGGGAAAGGGTGTTACCATACAGGGAAACCAGTGCTAATTTGCTTGCAGTCACAGATCTGCTTGTTGTTATGAACACAATGTATTTCCTTGGTGTAACACTAAAATAGGAAGAAAAACATTATAAACAGACCTTTGTTATGGGCATGCTTCTGTTGGCACCATCATAAACATTTAACAGTTACTTAGACACTGGGTATCTTAATGTCTTCTTTGTACACTGGTGTAGAGTTAATGTTCTTGAAACTAGCCTGAAGGGTTTCTAAACTAGTAAGGGTGTTTCCATAGTAACATACTGCATTAACAAAGTGAGATCATTTTACAGGTTCACTGTAATCAAGCAAGTGACCAGGCATTTTGTAAAAATAGTTGCTTTTTTGGTTTTAATTTTTCAGTATCGCTATAGAATTTAGTCTGACTAAAATAGAGTCAAGTAATTACCAACTTTTCAAAAGGGAAAAGATCGAACATTTGAAAAATGCACTTCTTGGCAATTGGTAATGGTCTCTGTATTTCAAGTTCCTCAATGCTGTCTTGTCTACCCATTTCCAGCCACTGTACTGTCCATCGCAGCTGATATACATGATTAATCATTAACATTACAGTAGCTCCCAAAGGCCAGCCCATTGTGCAGGGCACTGTGTACAGATAATAAGACAGTTACTGCCCCAGAATGTAAGGGACAAATCATACTTCAATTTTAGATTACTTTTCACACTAAGGCTCTGACCTACCACTAGCTTGTATAGCAGAACAGACTGCGAGATTGGGGCATAAGAATCTATTGCAGGGGTCGGCAACCTTTCAGAAGCGGTGTGCCGAGTCTTCATTTATTCACTCTAATTTAAGGTTTCACGTGCTGGTAATACATTTTAATGTTTTTTAGAAGGTCTCTCTCTGTAAGTCTATTATTATATAACTAAACTATTGTTGTATTGTAAAATAAACAAGGTTTTCAAAATGTTTAAGAAGCTTCCTTTAAAATTAAATTAAAATGTTGATCTTACGTCGCTGGGCTGCTTAGCCTGCTGCTGGTCTGGGGTTCTGTTCACCTAGGGCACCAGCAGGCTGAGCGGGGACCCCAGACCGGCAGTGGGATGAGCGGCTCAGCCCACTGCCGCTCAGAGGTTCCATCCGCCGGCTCCTGCCAGCCGGGATCCCAGCTGCCAGACCCACTCAGCCCGCTGTTGGTTTGGGGTCCTGGCCCTGCCCACATACAGTGGATACCTACCTTCTCCCTGGTTCTGGCCCATTCTCTTCCTCTCTCTCTGCACTGAACTGAGGCTGGGAATGCATTGAGCACAGGGCTGGGGGTGAAGGAGCAGGCTGGGGGTTGGGGTGTAGGGTCTGGCCAGGAGCTAGAATGAGGGAGGGGGGTCAGGGTTGGGGCAGAAGGTTTGGGTGTGGAGCGCTTACCTGGGCAGCTCCCATTTGGTGCAAGGGGTACAGGTGGGAATGTGTGTGGGGGGGGGGAGGGGCGCGCAGGAGCTCCCATTTGGTGCTCAGGGTGGGGGTGGGGATGTGCGGGATGCAAGAGTCAGGGCAGAAGGCTGGGGGCATGTGAGGGGGTGCAGGTGTCAGGGCATTGGGTGTGGGGAGCCTGGGTATGTGTGGGGGTGCCAGAGTCAGGGCTGGGGTCAAGGAGTCAAGCAGAGGGCTGGTTTGTGTGAGGTGGGTACAGAGCTCAGGGCAGGGGCCTGGAGGATGTGCGGGGAGCAGGGCTCAGGGCACGGGCCTGGGGTGTGTATGGGGCTGCAGGGCTCAGGGCAGAGGGCTCAGGAGGGAGGGATAGCTCAGTGGTTTGAGCATCGGCCTGCTAGACCTAGGGTTGTGAGTTCAATCCTTGAGGGGCCCACTTAGGGATCTAGGGCAAAAATCAGTACTTGGTCCTGCTAGTGAAGGCAGGGGGCTGGACTCAATGACCTTTCAGGGTCCCTTCCAGTTCTAGGAGATTGGTATATCTCTTATTATTATTATAGGGCTCTGTGTGGTGTGGTGTGGTGTGGTGTGGTGTGTGGTGGATCAGGGCAGAGGGCTGAGTGTGTGTGAGGGGCTCAGGGCAGGGGCCTGGGGGTGTGCGGGGCACATGGCAGAGGGCTGGGGGGATCAGGGCAGAGGGCTGGGGGTGTGGGCTGCAGTTGTGGGGTGCTCACAGCAGGGGGTTGAAGGGGATATGCCCCTATTCCACTCCCCCTTCCCCAAGGCCTTGCCCCTGCTTCTTCTCTGCCGCTACACGCTGACTCCACTCCTCTCCCACCCCCTCCCTCGCAAGGGCCATCAGCTGATCAGCAGGGAGAGAGGGACGGAGAGGAGGAGGAGGGGCAGGAACCCAGCACACTGCAGGAAGAGGCAGGGGAGCCAGCAGGACCAAGATTCTGCCCCCTGCCCCTGCAGAAGGGGGCGGGAGGGCAGAGAAGAGCGGGCCAGGCCGGGCCGGGCAGGATTTTTAATGGCACACTGCTGCCTGCCGGGACTCCTGCAGGTAACGTGTGCCATTAAAAATCGGCACGCGTGCCATAGGTTGGCGACCCCTGATCTATTGAAACAGAAAATGTAAAATGGTCATCAGAGATACTCAGACAACAAATTATTGTACTTGATTCATTCTGGGGTTACCATATTTCAGGTTCCCAAAAAAAGAACACTGATGGGGACGTGAGGAACTGGAGAGCGGGTGGAAGAGGGAAGCTGGAGGGCAGGTATAGTTGAGTGTACTGGAGGGGGTAGCTGTGGCGGGGGTACTCACTGGAGGTGGGGGCAGTGTCACTCCGTCACTCTGGTAGGGCAGCTGGTGCAAACGCAGGATGCAGCAAAAGTCATCCATCTGTGCCTCCCTGCAAGACCACCTCCCCAGGGCTGAGAGCTGGGGCCTGGGTGGGGGGGGATCCAGCAGCTGTGGCTTGCAGGGGACTAGACCAATCAGCTGCGGATGCAGGGAAGGGACTAACTGGGAAGCGGACCAATAGAGGCTCTTTCTGAGCTGCAGCTTGTCAGCTCTGAAAAACCCCTGGATATTTCCTGTTATCTGAGAAATCCGCCTGGACAGAGAAAGGAAGCTCAAAAAGAGAGACTATGTCTGGGAAAACTCAGATGTATTGTAACCTTAATTCATTCTATATAGGGAGAACATAAAGTTAAACTTCATAGGTATCAAAAATTTAAGGCCTTCACCAGCAAATTTTTATAATTATTATTAAGCAGGCCAATTAAGCTTTGCATCATTCTGACAAATTAGAGAAAATTACATTATAAGCTATATTTAAATGTAGCTGGTGCGCTAATATGGTAAAGGTTGTCTGTATAGACTATATTTAGAAAACAAGGCATACCACATGGGGTCTCCAACCAATGGGTATAATGCAGTTCTGTGAAGCAATTCCATTAGTAAGAGAAGCTTACTTGGTTGTTTCAAGTTTCTACACTGACTTTGATGAAATGACACCGACTACTTGCAGTGAAAACCTAGAAGCCTTATGGTTAAGTATTTTTTCCTAAAAGATATCACCTGAGCGTATACAAATATTGCCTGTGTTCTTGTCATAAGCCTACTATGACAATCTCCTTGGGCTATTAACTATAGTCTTGCTGTTCATAAAACCTTGTGAAAAGTAATTAGGATTATAAATATGAACTTTTCCGGATTTCTGCTTTATGGGAATAAAAATTATAGATTTGCTGTAGAGTCAATAAGAGCTAAAAGTGTTTGACTTCTTACTGGTTAATAATACAGCCGTTTGATACATCTAACTATCATTTTTTTCCGTCTCTTGAAGATATTTGTTTTTTAGTTTAAATGTTTGCAGAATTGGACACAATATTATGCAAAATTAAAAAATATGAAAATTCACAGTTTTTTTGCCTATTATGTTTACAGTGAAAATAGTATGACAAAAATTTGCTTTTTTAAAATTTTGAGCCTAGGCTGGGTTTGATTGGTTAAATAAGTCATATGACATTGGTTCTAGTTCCTCAATTAGGTGAGACTATCCCACGTAGTCAGGAGGTTTAGCCAAGTAATTTTGAATTATTTTCTCAAATGACTCTCTCTTATTTGTATTCTCTCAGGAAAAAATATAAAACACGCACAGCAGCAGCAGGCAAAGACACTGTGCAACTTCCTCCTGCAGTGTATGTGTTAGAGCTTGCTTATTGCCTTCCTTCCTATCCTATGCAAAGGTCCATTGAAGGTTTTACGTGGCAGTGGCCCTGCGTGGAAATTCCCATCCCCCAAAGACATACCCCAAAGACACAAGAGGAAAGGCACATCTAAGGGCTTGTCTACAGAGGGAAATTTAACAGAACCGTATCAATATAATTATACTATTATAGCAATATAACTCCTCATGTAGACACTCTTATTGGGGAACAAGAATGCTTTCTTCTGATATAGCTTATACTGCTTTCAAAGTGGAATTTTTTGGATAATTTCAACCAAAATGTTTCAGCTATCAAGAACAAGGCTAGAGCAAAATGTTCTTTTGCCAAGGTTAAAAAATTCTGGCAACCTACTTCACTGAATAGTTTGAAACAGGGTGGATTAATCATGATTTAAATCACCACGTGGCACGCCTCAAGTTTAAATAACTGATTTTAATTTTCTTTTCCATTTGTACTTCAGTAATTTTCTAAAGAAAGGTGCATTTTCACTGGTTGATATAACCATTAAAACACATTGATTTCCAACTAAATAGAGTCTTTACACTAGATTTGATACAACTTTTTGTTACATAGGAGGGTACACTAAAACTATATACAATTGCTTAAATAAATAAATAAGAACATTTTCAGGCTCTTATTAACTATTCATGTTTAATATGAAGTGTAATTGTAGCCATAGGTGCCAACTTTCCCCGGCGCTGGTAAAGGACCATTCAAGTTAGAGTGGCCCATTAACACCTCTGTAGAGTGTTAACAGAATACTCTACCTTGAATGGTCCCTTAGGCTACTGACAAGGAGCTGAGGTACATGGGGGAGAACTCGCACAGGCCAGGAGACTGGACTGGAGGTGGAAACAGCGATAGAGACTGGTCGGGGAGCACTGGGACTCAGACAGCAATACCCAGAGGGGGAGACTAGGACTTACTGGGCAATGAGACTGGGATGAGATTGCAAGATACTGAGATTGGAGTAGCCAAGAAAAATGAGACGGGGGTTATGTCTACACTAGCACTTTTGTCGGTAACACTTTTGTCAGTCAGGGGTGTGAAAAAAAACACGCCTGACCGACAAAGTTTCACTGACAAAACTGCTGGTGTGAACAGTGCTTTGTTGGCTGGAGACGCTCTCCCACAGATATAGCTACTTCCGCTCATTGGGAGTGGTTTAATTGTGGCAGCGGGAGAGCTCTCTCCCATCAGCATAGAACGGCTAAACAGGAGACCTTACAACAGCACAGCATAAGTCCATAGTGTAGACGTAGCCTGGGTCAAGGATCCTGGGTGGGAAAGAGACAGGATTGGGACAGAGATGGGTTGGAGATGACAGGGCTGAAAGGGTCAGACTTGAGGGGAATGAGAAGTGTCTGTGCTCATTAGAAAACACTCTCCTCTAGAGCTTGGAACAGAACCCAAGATTCCTCTGTCATCAGCAAATATCCAATGAGTGTGAGTCTCATTCCACTCTAGTGCTGGTCCAGTAAGAGGATGACAACCCACTACTGTTCTCAGTTACTCTCTTAGGACAAGTGGTGAGGTCTATGCAGTGGAATTAAAAGTTCCAGCCCTGCTGATGAACCGCATGGGTGTCAATATGATGTCAGATGATATAATTTTTTTTTCAATTTGCTTTTTCAAAATCCTAGGAAACTACACATAAAAAACTATGTTAAAAAACATTAAGGACAAAATCAAGCACTCAAAAGTTAGGAAATGCCAGAATTAAGGTTGCCGGTGTAATTTTAATTTGGTCCCCTTGTGTGTATGCATTATGATTCAGTCATTAATTACATCAACACATACTATTTTTTTTTCTCCCTCACAGGACCTCTGCCTCATTCAGTACACCTTATGGATACTGCTCACTTAATGAGCAGCTAATGTGTATTTTATTTCATCCTCATCATTCAGTGTGTGGTCCCAAGCCTTATTTACTGCTTGCTATTAAAACCCTGCTTTGTTTTAAAAAAACACATCAATCCCCCCAACCCCACCGCCAATTATGGGCCTTCAAATTATCACAAAAAATCCCTAAAGTTTGAGGGCTTCAAAAACACACACAACTATGCATAAAAAAAATTGGTGTGCAACGTGTTTCATCAATCTCTTCCATTCTTTAATGCTATCTGATCTCTTGCTAGAATTTATGTGGGAAAACAAATTAAGAATTATGCTAGCTATGCTGCAGAAAGTGATGAGATTTTATATTTACAGCTAAACAACATGTTTTGAGCTCTTATAAACTATGACTGTCCTGGTTGTTTTGACTGACAGGATCCTTACTTTACGATTATGTCATTTACAGTATCAACTAAAATAACCACAAAATAGAGTGTTAACAGTTGCGTCTTAGTCATAAAAAAACCAACCAAACAAAAAAAACCAACCACCAACACACTGTGACAAGGAAAAGAACCAACATTTGTTAATGCAAATTAATGGCTTCAGATTATAAACACCTCAGTGCAGCTGCATTTCTGTGAAACAACAAAATACGAGTTGTAAAATTAAGTTGCTTGAAAATAAATCAGACAACAAAACTTAATTACTGTCAGCAAGGGCATTATATTTTAATGCTAAAATGCATGAAACGCCAGCCAATTTCAAGCAGCAATAATTTTTACACAGACCTAATATGTAGATCACAATTTCTAGGGAATAACAGATTGTGATGCCTATTTGCTCAGAATTGTAGGATTTATAGCTTAATAGCTGGCATGCCAATTGCTGAAATGCTTCACAAATTTGCTGCTCTCATAGCGTGTGATTCACTAGGCCGGTGCAAAAAAATGACTGTTATTTCATCAGATGCACACTTCAAAATTACACCCTCTTTGGCAATGAGTGAAACTAGTCAGCTGGTGAAAAGTTTTTATTTTAGTCTCCATTCCTGGTTTGATTGCCTGCTTTAAAATATGAAAGCTTTACTGCAGATTTTCACTACCTATCAAAGGAACATTTAGAATACATTCTCCTCTCTTGTCAAAGGCAATATTTATGTATATGAGAAAATAAAATTGCTCTGGCAGAATAGAAGTGTAACAAATTTACAGTGGGAGCAAGTTATGAAAGAGTTCAAGTACATTTATATCACCTGGGAAGCTGATGTTCCAAAAGCTAACACTGATGGGGAGGGAGAACTGTATGGCTTTTGGCTGAAATATCACTTCACCTTGCGTATCCCACTCAACTGTTGCTCCTCCCTGCCCCAAGGGCAGCTGCATACCAAGGAAGGAGATACAATAATTTTTGACTGTTGTGCAAACTTTGTAACGTCAATAAAAATCCTAGATAATTTGATCTATAAAGTACCACGCAAACCTCTAAAATTTATGACATGACAAAATATACCATTTCTCGCTCTCACACACCCTATTCCCACCACCACTCCGCCACCAAAATAAGAAAAAGAAGAAAATCTACCTCACCCTCTCCTAGGCCCCAGAACCTTGCAGCAGAGAAACAAACACTGCACTAAGTGGGAATGAGAGATCATTTCTAATCTTGGAGGAACCACTGCACAGGCTTGGTTCAGTCATTGTGCCTCAATCACCATACATAGCCAAAAGACTAGGTCAGTAGCAGGATCACTAGGAAAATAAAATGTCACCTCTAATCTGAGCTTTAACTTGATATAGTACAAATACAGAAAGAATGGGAGAATCTTTCCCCCTTACATTATCAGCAATACATAACATGAACATTTTAGCTGATGTTTTCAAAGCTATTGTCAGTTTTAAAGGGAACTGGGTGCCCAAATCTCCTGAACAGTTTGAAACTCTCAGCCTATTTATAGACCGCCTTTAAGCCCAAATGATCTCCAAGTACTCTTTAAACTTTACAAGTAATGGGCCAGGTTTTAAAACTTGACATCTATTTGTCTTGTGCACAATATCTGTGCTTTATCATTGTTCTGCAAACTCTGATCATGTACGTAAACTGCATGCACACCAACAAGGGACAGGTTGTGACTCCTTTTGAAGTCTGTTTTTTAGATGAACATCCCTCCCCACTTGTGAAATACACCCACATCTAAGTTTCTAAGTACCCAGGGTGAGGGATAGCTTAGTGGTTTGAGCATTGGCCTGCTAAACCCAGCGTTGTGAGTTCAATCCTTGAGGGGGCCACTTAGGGATCTAGGGCAAAATCAATACTTGGTCTTGCTAGTGAAGGCAGGGGGCTGGACTCAATGACCCTTCAGGGTCCCTTTCAGCTCTAGGAGGTAGGTATATCTCCACTATTTTTCAGGGGAGAGGGATAGCTCAGTGGTTTGAGCATTGACCTGCTACACCCTGGGTTATGAGTTCAATCCTTGAGGGGACCATTTAGGGAACTGGGGTAAAAATCTGTCTCAGGATTGGTCCTGCTTTGAGCAGGGGGTTGGACTAGATGACCTCATGAGGTCCCTTCCAACCCTAATCTTTTATGATTCAGAAGACAGCTTCTGACAGCACAGTGCTCCCAAACACCATGATGATTTAGTGAAAAGATTAAAAAGGTATTTTAGAACTTGCTTCTTCATCTGAATTGTCAACATTTGGAAGAGAAAGTACTCACATTCTTGGCTAAGGAGGTGCTGTACTGCTAGACACACAATCTTTTGGAGGAGACAAAACACAAGTCTCTTCTGACTATCTGTGGAAGTTAAGGTTCTGACAGCACTTTTCAAAAAGATATTAGGGTAACTGTTGTGTCCTTGGCAATGCTGCATTATGAAATTTGTACAACATGTACTAACAAGCATATGTACAATATTTTATGGTGAAGGTATTTTTTATTTAAATGGTTACCTAAAATTTAGGGGCCTACTGTTACAGACTGCTGAGCATACAAGAGCTTTCATTGATTTAAAATGGGACCTGATGAATGCAGAACACTTGAAAATTAGAGCATTTATGCCAGAAACTTCAAAAACTAATTTTAGACACCTATTTTGGGGAATTTTGGCCTCCACCTTCAAAGCATTAGACAAACATTACCTAATTACTCTCTGCAACTACCCTGTAAACTGGTTAATATTATCCCTATTTTATAGGTGGAAAAACTGGGAAAGTGACTTGCCCAAGGCCATACTGCAAGTCAGCGACAGAAGTGGGCTTGGCATTCAAATTCCTCGCTCCCACAGCAATCCTGTGTTCTGTCTATTAAACCAGATGCTTGAAGTAACGCATGAAATCTTGCTACTAATGTCCCTGTGTATAACATAAAATTACTGTGTTTGGTCACATGGTCACCGCACTAGCACTTGAAAATACACATTGAATATATATAGCATCTACAGTACTGTCGCAGGGCGAGTGTGCCCCATCCCTTTTTGTGACAGGGCGAGGGTGAATATGGCTCTGCAGCTGAGTCTATACAACTCTCTCTTGTTTGGGGATAGCTTGGCCTAAGGGTAAAAGTCAATATGGCTGCCCTCTCTCAGGGCTGTGTGGCCTCATGCCAGAGTCCATAGAGCTGTCCTGTTCAGCAGGGCTGTGTGGTCTAGTGGCCAGAGTCAGTATAATGGCCCTCTTAAGTAGGGCTGTTTGGCTTGGCAGCTGGTCAGGATAGTGGGCCACCAACAGGGAGGACAGAGGGGGGAGAGAAGAGGGGTGTGGTAGCCTGGAAGGGGGACCTGGGCCCTCTCTGCTCCACAAGGTCTCAGCTCAGGGCCCTGACAGTGGCAAGTATGCTCACCACTGGGTCAGCAGGGAATCTGCCCAAAACACACTCACACCACTAGGTAGAATGCCTAGTCCCCCCTGAGCTACTTCCTACCCTGTCCCTTGTATAGTGGTCCTGGCATCCCCAGAGTCTGTAGGCTCCTTGGCCTGTGCAACTCTCAGCAGCTCTGTCACTCCTTGGGAGTCTGTAGGAGCTTGAGTGTTCCCCTGGGTCTTGGCGTCTCCGGCTTCTGCCGTCTGTGGCTTCAGCAGCTCGCCCAGGCTGGAGTTTGCAGTGTGCATCATCCCTCTTCAGCGATCAGCCCTAAATGAGCCAAGCTGCTCCCTTTTATATTTAGTCTCCAGCCGGAGCATGCCCAGCAGGGCTGAGGGGGCGTAGCCTCCTCAGAGAGTAGAGTTAACCCTTGCAGTACTAGTGTGGAGTGAGTGCACTCCGTCACAAGTACCAAAGGTGTTATACAACAACAAACTTTAATCATTCCTTTATTCTCTGTTTTCCCTTATCTCTTTTCTATTAACCTCATTTCTTTCTCTTCCTTCAGTGAAATATGACAATTTATTCATTTGCTGCAAATTTATCTCATAGCATATACATCCACCCATCTAGAGATGCTATTGGGTTAGACTTGTCCATTGCAGTACATGAAGGCAACTTAGCTAAAGTTTCTGGTGCTGTTACATGCCTTTACCTAACAGATGTATGCAGTAAAGCTTTCCCAGGAGACACATAATCCCAATTCTTTTTAACCCTTAATAGCATTATTACGGATATTCCTTTTGTGAGATAAATTATTATTACACTGTAATTAAGAAAAGGGACCAAAGACAGGAGTCTCTGGAATTCACATCACAAAATGGTATTTGGAGTGATCAAATATACCTTAGTTTAAATTTTCTCATTCTGCCTTACACATGTGTACTGAAGAAGGGTTACACAAGCATTCATATAACAAGGAATTAAAAAGCAGGTAATTAAAAGAACGAGGGATGGTCCTACAGACTGGTTAATATAGATTACAAGAGACTCAATTTATAGGTAAAAAATAAGACTATTCTATTCTGATAGATGAATCCAACCAGTATAGATATGTATCCAGTCCAGCTGGAAATAAAACAAACAAGAGGGCTGGGTGAAAATAAGAAGTATCCGAAGTTTTGTGTTTTTCTTTAAATGGGGAACTGTAACCTATAGGACACTGAACTAAGGCTGTATCTGTGGAAAATGAAATATCTACTTTGTTGTGTTTCATGAATCAAAGTCACTGCCCTGCTCATTTTATTATATGAGACTATTTTTCTCTGTATAAGAGCTGGTAAACATCTGATTGAAAGGGTTCCAATGTCCAAAGGAGGGCATATGTTTAGATATGTACATCAGTTCTAACAGAAATGTGACCCATCTGAAAACACTGAACCTTGGGGGGGGGTGTTCTTCCACATGATCAAAAAAAACTCTTCTAGAGCGTTTATAGCCTACTAAAGTAGTATTTGATGATGACTGCTCAAGTGTATGAAATATGACTGCAGTGTTTTTGTTGTTTGTTTTTATTTAAAGGGATGAATTGGTTTAAGGTGGAAAGATGGTAGAGATGCTTTCTGATTAGAGTGGATGGTGGAGTTTACTTCAGGGAGAAATTCTGGAGCTGGTATAAGAGCTACTTTGTCTGAAAAGAACACCATGAAAGGCTCCTTGAGATATAAGGCTCCCAGTTGGCCTACTCATCTAGCTAGTGTAATCACTATTAAGAAGGTGACCTTTACTGATCAAAAATATTAGGACATTTCAGACAGCAGTTAAAAAGAACGCTTCTTAAAGACCTTA